>NC_090934.1:1269328065-1270017565 GCF_040938575.1 Ambystoma mexicanum | reverse complement strand
TTTTTTTATTAAAAACAAAAGAAAATTAGTGATTAGGTTTCAACAAAACACACGCACTGGTAATGCTTCTTTTAGGAATGTGGTCCTCAGTCAATCTCTCACTCCCTTAGACTGTACTTTCCTAGTTGAAAAAATATTTGATAATCTTTTGTGTTTTAACTGTCCCACGCTTCTTTCCTGGCCTGTGATGAAGTGGCTTTTTATAGGTTATCAGAATTGTGCACTCCTCCTCTGCTCTGGCAAACCTTGTACCACCTCCCCTCGTCGGTTGGGTAATTTCAACCTGGGTCAGGCAATAGACTTTTGAGACTGTCTTGGATCCTGGGATTCTCAGGCTTAACCCGGTTTGCAGGCTATCATGAACTTCCCTGGATGTAGCACCTCTACCTGCCTTGAAGCCTCTTCTACAGGAACCTAAGTGTGGACCATTCTCTACTCCTGCTGTTCCTCTCTTTGGGCAGCTGCTCCTCCTTGTCACTTTCCCCTACCTCCTTTGTGGGCTTCACCACCTCTCTCCCCTCCTGCTTCACCCTTTTCTCTTCATCTTCTCCTCAACATTCCACCATGCTCTAAGCTTTTCATCAACCATTCCTCTCTTTCTTGCTCTGGTTCTGGCTATTTCCTACTTCCTCCCTTAGCTTTCTCGCCATTTCCTTCTTCTCAGATCTCAACTCTCTTTTCTCCTGCTCTTCCTTTTCAGACCTCAGCTATCTTTCTACTTCCTTCTCCACCTCAGGTATCAGGTTGCTCCTCTTCTCCACCTCCTTAATATTCCACTGCTCCTCCTCCTCGGCATGTCTCAACTCTGGCCACACTTCCACCTCCTTAATACTACACCCTTCCTCCTCCTCAGAACTCAACTCTGCTCCTCCTCTCTAATACTTCACTGTGCATTCGCTTCAGACCCTAGCTCTCATCTCTCCTCCACCTCCCCCACTCTCTCTATCTTTCCTTCCTGTTGCACCACTGTGTATTGTCTCAAGTTCCAAACTACTGGCTCTCTCACCCCCCTCTGTCTAAGCCCACTTGTATGCACATGCAGAATTACACATGGAGCTCCTGCTTTTTCAAAGGGTTCCAGTTGTATTAACGCTGTGAGTGAGTGCTGTGCTGGACATTCATAACATAGAACTACAACTCTTTCATCTGGAACGAATTTGCTCTGGAGCTCAGCAAGGCTGTGCTGGCAGTAGTTACTTTAACAGTGGGCGCCATCTTGGATTTAGACTCTGTACTGTAGCAATCACCATCATTCAGGAGCATCAGTCGCTCTGTCCATTTCTGGGTACGTGCACAGCTCTTCAGCAGATATTTTAACACCTTGTTTTACATGTTTTGAGGCTTGCATTGAGAAAATGTTAATTTGAGATTGGTTATTTCAATTTAAATATGTTTATGTAAGCACTCGTTAATTATACTTTAGTTAGCACAACCTTTTCGTACACATGTTTTTCTCTTCCATGCCTTGGCCATTTTTCCACAGTAGTTACTACTTTATCTCTGTTTCTTTTTTTTCAATTTTCTGTAATAAATATTTTGTATACCAATTTCTGTACGTCACTCTGATGCAATGATGGGGGGAGGAAGGATAGCTCTGGGGAAACGCGTTTGTCTTGCAACACAGGTTTGAATCCTGATCCCGCGCTTTGAAACCAATCGTTGTTATTAAGCGCGTTATAAAAGAACAATTATAAATATGCCTACCTAATAAAACTGATAAACAAAATAAATAAAAATAGAAAACTTGACCATGTCACTGTTACATAGGTCACACCTCTTAGGTAGACTTCGTAGACCATGCCTCACAACAAATATTGTTGAAGAATATATAGGCCCCTGCACTCCTGCATACCTTAACCCACTTAAAGCATTTACCACTATCCAACATTCCTCTATCACTGCAGCCTAGGCTGGCCTGGCCTGCCACCTTCCAGTGGAAGGCTTCTTTAAATAGTGTATTTATCAGTAGCTTTCTGAAACATGTGTAGTTTGGCTATGCTCTCAGACTCGGCTTTGGAGCATTCCAAAGGCCTGGGCCTTTAAATGGCGGATATCATTTGTGTTTGTCACCTGAAGGATTCCTGAAGATATGTAGAAAGGCGCCCATTTACTCAACTACCCTTGGCCTTTGCTCCAATAGGCCTTGTACATAGTGCTATGAATGTGTTTCCCTTTGACTGGAAACTTTGGTCAGGTAATCTTGTATTAGATCAGTGTATCTGTTGCATGGACAGTCCATATTCAGCGTCCTTCCATGTCCCACAGTTATGTGAGAAAAATACAAGAGAATTTGGATATGTTGGGATACAGTTTCACTATGAAGAGACCACTAAAGATGGCCTATATGAAATGACTAGTGATGTTCCCCTCGCTCTCCTTGTAATTGTTTATTTATAAGCACGTAATGCCCAGAGGTTTCTAAGCGCGGTTGGGGATTTAACCTGTGTTGCTTCGCGTCGTCTTGCTTCCAGGGCGAGCATGTTGCCCCTGAGCTATCCTCCCGAGACTATATAGACTTGTGATCTCACCTCTCCCTTTGGATACCCATTTCCATGCTTCCTTTACTGCACACCTTTCCCTGGCAATGGCGGAGCCAGTCCTGAGCCTAGGTAGGGGGGCTTAAGCCCTACCAAGCAGAGAATTTTCCACCAATCATTAACAGGGAGCAGCAACACAAGTGGCAAAGGACAGAGGCCTGCTCTACCCAGATCATATCAATATGCTTACCCATGATGCGACCAAAGCCTTAACATCTATGTTCAGAGTATTAAGATGGTTCACACGTCCCAAATATTAATATGTCTATGTGAAACTAAATGTAGTACCCTCAGTGGGTGTGTCAGCAAATCTGGTTACTCTAAAGTCAGACTGAATCAACCGATATAAGTCGGGTTCAAAGAAACCCAAGTGCTGAACGCACCCATCAGCCATCTTCCCGCCTGCCACGCTGCTTTTCTTGTCCCTCCCCGCCCTTCTCGACCCTGCCACCCCCTTACCTGAGGTTCCTGCATTTCCGGTACTTCTACGGCTCTCCACACCGCAGACCGGCACATGACCACCATTGAAATGGAACAGGAGTTCTGCATTCAGTCCCTCCCTTCATTTCCATGGCGCCCATGTTAGGTAGGGAAGTATTGGCAAGACACAAGAATTTGGGCGCTTACCAGGCCCCATAGTTTCTCACAAATCCATTGCTCTAAGCACCACACAAGTTGGCCACATTAATTTGGGCCCTGTGCCAGGGGTGTTGCTAGGTCTGGAAAAGATCTGGGACTATGCTAATTTTGGGACTGTCAGGACTGGGGGCTAGCTAGTCTTTTTGGTTCTAACCCCTAAGCTTCTATCCGGGGCTACAACCAAAGGACCTGGAGCTATAGCCCCCTCAGATCCCCCCTAGCAACGCCTCTACCCTGTGCCATTATCACACGGCACAGCCCGTGGAAGAGGTACGTATTGCTTAAATCTTCACTACCTTGGACAAAGTGTGAGAACTCCCCCATGGAGACCCCAATGGCCTGATGGAAAGGAGTGAAGGGGGCTTCAGGAGGACTAAAAAGAAAACAGAGATCGTGTAGTAGCTGGGAACCCCAAGAAAGCAGCCAGCACGCAGGAACAACGAAGGAGTCAAGTGAATACAAAAGAAAATGTACTTTAATACATAGATCTCAGGCAGGAAAGTTACATGGGATTACAGTCAAAGACCTAGTCATCTTCCACCAGTATGGTGGCAATGCCTGACTTGCAGGAGTCAAAGATGCCGCCCCATCACAGGGCTAAAATAATCTGATCATATCACCCCTCCCCCATCCTCAAGCAGCTGCATTGGCTATCCCTCCAAGCATGCATCGTGTTCAAGACTGCCTATATCACCTGCAAAGCAGTCCCACCATAAGAACGCTCTTCTTGGTCAAGGAACTCACCATATCTGGAGGCCAGCCTAACACCAGAAGCCAACACCTTGCTGGAACGGAAACAAACAACTGCAATAAAGAAACAAACAAGAAACAGATCTTTTCCTTGTATGCACACTGTCTCTAGAACAGGTCACCAATGTAGATAGGACTGACCCCCTCCATCCTGCACTTCAGGAAGACCTGAAGACCCTATTCTTCCAAGAACATTCAGCCAGTCGCTGATTGTTCCACTCAATCCTCGGGAGGATAACTCAGGGGCAACATGCTCGCCTTAGAAGCAAGATGACACGGAGCACCACAGGTTCATTCCCGGGGTCTGCGCTTAGATACTTCTGGGTATTAAACGAGTTATAAATAACCTATCATATAATATCATATAATTTCCACCTCTAACAGTCCCCCCCGCTGCTCCTCCTTCCCATCCCCCCTCCACTACTACACTTGCACCCGCTTGGGTGTGTTTTCTATGTACAGTTGCTTCGCAGCTAGCTTTGAGCTTTATAAATCCATTTAGACATACCTACACAAATTACCATCAGACATCAGCAACTCAAACAGTGTTCTAGGTCTTTTGATGATTTAAACATAGGCGTGCATCACATGACAGGCATAGCGTCCAGTTGCCAGATGTTGGCATCATATGCCCAGGTACGGACACCATTAGACAGCTATTACCATCATATGCCCAGGTACGCATGCCCTTTTCCAGCGATTGGCACCAAATGGGCCCATGCTGCCATCATATTCCAGCTTTTGCCATTATAAGCAGACCTGTTCACACTATTTGGCAGATGTCGTTATGATATACCTAAATTCTTACATGCAACTATGTATGTTTGAAATGTATAAAGTGTGCACCTCGCCTGGAAGCCACGGGTAGTGTGCCGGGGTAGCAGAGCTAACTAGAATTATTGTCCTGCATAGTTAAACATGTTAAAAGACAAAGGGCCTCATCACGAGTTGGGCGGTATCCCGGCTGGGATACCGCCCTACTTTATTTGTGTTAGCGCCCACCCGTCCGGTGTTATCACCGCCGGATCACAGGTGTTTGGGCGGACCCTTACCTGTGGCAGTACTAGCATTACGCCACATTTGAGGGCTACCGCCCAACTCGTGATGAGGCCTAAAGTATATATGGTGGTGTTTCCCATGGAAAGGGCTAATGCACCCAACCTTTGGCTTTTCAGACAATCGCCCGTATTTTTTCCTTATGTGTTCAGGATAGGCGCTTGGGTAGGTGGGGTTAACTTGAAGACTAACTACAGCTCTACACAGCCATGGTTGACATTGTTTCACCAAACTCTTGTAAGAGTGGCTCAAAGACAACAAGACAATATTAAGGCACCGGTCTCCAAAGAGAGACCAATATGTTTAGCCTAGATTGCATGTCAACGGTTGGAATCCTGATAAAACTGCCCAATGTGTGAACGCAACTACGGCAGAGGTCCATGCCAAACCTGCAGGCCACACAGCGTTCCTGTGAAGGTACCCCAACATTTGAACTTGCTATGGTGGGCCCTAGCCATCCCACGTTGCCACGGGAAAGGCGATTTCCAGCACTGGCCGTATGCTTCACATAGATTCCTCAATTCCTCTCAGGGCAGGAGGGAGACAGTAGATGTAGACTGAAGGTCGCCAGAGCAGTGGCAGAGCTGGGGGGGAGGCGGGCCTTGTAGGGGAGGCGGCCGCCCCATTTCCCCTAGTTCCTCCTGCTGCCGAGGGGGCGCCCCCCACGCAAGCGTGTGCATTTTCAAGCAGAAGAAAAATTGGTAGTGGGGGCGATTGGATTTTGGGTTACTATTGGTCTTACTTGCAACCCGCTCTTTAAACTGTGTTTTGGTCCTCCCCTCCCTAAGTTTGAGGCTGGCTCCGACCATGCTGCCTCGCATCGAATTTCCACTCTAATATCCCGTTTCTTCCCAAATTGCATAACTTGTACTTTGAAAATGTACGTCACCCACCACAGTGAAAATCTCTCTCTCGCTCTCCCTCCCTTCCTCCCTCTCTCCCTCTCCCTCTGCCCCTCTCTCTATCTTTCTTCCCCTCCCTCCTCACCAAACCCTGCTTAATTATTTTATAATTTAATAAACAAACTACAGGTCCCAGAATGCAAAGAGCAAACACATGCATGAATGAGCATCTTCGAAATGACCTGAAGCATATCATGTGTGATTCTTTCGCCACCTACCCTACACCTATAAATCCCCTGGAGGAACGGAGGGAAGAACAATTGTGGAGGGGGAGGGGATCTGGAGTCAACAAACGCCTTTCTAGTGCTATGGGGAAGTCATTAATCAAGGCGGACAGTTGCTCTGCCTCTGTTCAACATTGAACATTCAAAAGCTGCAGCTGCTCTTGCCGGTTGCTTGAAAACCAGCTGCAATTGCCCAGAAGTCAATTAGTTAATGGTACCTCCCCCCTCCCCCCCCACTGGTGATAGCTGTTCCCATCATTTAGCAGGGACCAGCGGACAGGGGCCCAGACTCTGCACCCTCGGTGGTAATTATGGGCATCACATTGAAACATCTGTACACAGCTGTTCCTCAGATCGATGCATGCAAGTTGCGATTCAAGATGAACTATGCATACTCATCTACAGACTTCCCACGGATCTAAATCATGCCTTCTCAGAACGTGGACACAGAATACTCCCAAGGAGAAGGTAACAGGCGAGCCGGGCAATATCCCAGTTTAGTTTAGCTGTGCACTAATTTGCCCCAGAGTCAGTGGTAGAAGTGTATCGAAAAAAGTAGTGGAACTTTGGACTCTACAGGGGAGAGGGTAGGCGAAGCATAGTGCAACACGTGACAAGGTGTTGCTTCCGGGGCATTGCACTAGTCTGTGGGCCTCATTACACGGTAGGCGGTAAGCATGGCGCTATTAGCTTATTGGTTGCCACCGGTACCGTACCGAGTCCGCCATGGTGAATGGCGGAATTACTGCCACATTCCAAGGTGTGGGGGCGGTAATTCCCCATTCACCATGGCACTTCCCCATTCCCATTTGAGCCCCCATGGGGCTCAATGGGAATGGGGAAGTCGGCAATTACAGTACCGCACATTGCGGTACCGTAATTGCCTCCAATGTCCCTTTGTGGGCCCGTTCCTTAACAGCTGGTAAAACCAGCCTTTGAGGTCGGATCCCGCAAAGGGACCTCGTAGTAAGGCGGTAAGGGTTTACCGGTACCCTTACCGGTAACGGTAAACCCTTACCGCATTCCGTGTAATGAGGCCCAATGTGATTAGTAACTAAGGCTCCTGTTACAACTTTACACTTGAAAAGGGACATGAATGGGCAAATCTTCCCTATGGAATGGTGACTATGGTCGTAAAAAGTAGAGGAATGGTAAAATGGAAAAAAGAAAAGTAGTGGAACACAGCGCCCGACCGTTCCCGCCCACTTCCATCACTGTTCAGAGTGCTGTTGAACCTATCTGAAAAAAAGTGTGCCGTCTTCCTTCGAATCTCATTCATCGTGAAACAGCACATACCTTAATTTCGAAATTGGGGAAGTGGGCACATATAGATATGGGTGGGAGGGAAGTGTATTCAAAGGATGGGGTGGGATAGTGATGGTTTATAGTTTTGTAAAGGCTTGGCAGTTAAGGAACAATGGTCTGGAGGGTTGCCCATAGCAATGCCAGAGGTTAAGATTAATTCTAAACCTTCCAGCCATCACCTTTTTTGTTTTGCTGTAGTCACCTCGAGTGGGGCGGGTATGCCCAGACGTGGGTCCTGTGCCTGCTGGGCCTAGAGACCCAAGCTACACCTCACTGATGAGGCCCCCCAAGACTGAACATGTTTGGGGATGCTTGTGGTCTCATGCAGAAGGGATGTGATCTAGAAGTTCGGGCTGCCCTGCCCCTTTTTGGTTGGGACGAAGCCCGATTTGCATATGGCCATTCCCCTTTTGTAATGTCTTGGCAGGCAAAGAACGATGGTCTGGAGGGTTGCCCGCAGCATTGCCAGAGGTTAAGATTAATTTTGAACCTTCCAAACATCCCCTCTTTTGTTTTGCTGGGGGTGGGATAGTGCCACGTTGAGCCAAGGGATAGCCGCCTCATTAAGGAATGGAAAGGATGAGAAGAAAGAGAGTTTCACAAACCCAGACAGAACCGGTTAGTGACCTTTGTTTGTTTTCCTGGTTCATATAGTGCTACCTTGCTACTGTTCCTGAGTTTTTTGAGAAACCGGCGCTGCATACTGCGATGCCAGAAAAGGGCATGGTTTAGACAGCTGGAGCAAATTAACCGAGCAGGCTTTAGAGGACAACAGCATCTGTGCTGGGGCCCCTCAGCCCAGGGACCCTTGAAGGGTCATCTATTGGCAGGACAGTTGGCTGTCCCGGCCCACGCCCTCAAGTGAGACTGGTCTTCAATGAGTACATTCTCAAAAGAGTGCCAGGCCCTCTGCCAGTTCTCCAGCAGTATTGCCACTGTACCAGTTCTTTTTAGGGGTTCCGGTTGGGCCATGGAGACGGGGCCCATCTTTAGCAAGTGCTAAGCTCCACTGGCAACTAGTCAGGACAGGAGGCTGAAACAAAAGCAAAATGCTGGGGGGGGGCACAAATATAGAGGTAAAATAGAAGTACGTGCAATTGTACCTAACAGACCTTCCTGTGCTTCCCATTTTTACAGTGCAAAAATGATACAACACTTTTGGGGCCTATTTACAATTTTACCTCCAGCTCTGAGATGGGGCAAAAATTGGTGGATGCCCTTTTTGCAACTCTAATTCATAATACCTCATACCAGAGGAATTTCACCTCATTGTTCGCAATTGGGAGGGTGTTCAATATCACAGTATTTTGCAAAAAGAACCGTTTTTACCATTGCCTCCTAACCCATGATGTGGCAATGTCCAGAAGTGATTAACAAGTTGCTTCCACAGGCCTGAATGACACAAAGTCCTTGCACTTATGCCTGCGGTGGAATGCTCTGGGCGTATCTGCTTGTTGTTTATAGTTCAGCATGGTTTGGAATAACAGTCAGAAAGTGCCACTGGTGCTGAAGGTTGGGCTGAGAACATAAAATGTTATGGAAATTCATGCATGATGGAGAAAACCTCTGAGCAGAATTCCTACCGCTCCTCTGTGCCAATATGCTATGATCATTTCAGGCCAGAGGTAAGATCTGTGTAGCCCTGCCCACAAAGGAGCAGCCATGCCCAAAAGGCTAGGCTTCATTACTTTCATGTGAGGCAAAAAGCGAACTCAGGTCAATGGGCCTCATTGCAAGGTCAGCCGGGCGGTAAAAAAGTAGTGGTCATTTTGTTATCACTACTTTTACTCCTCCACCAAATTATACTTTTGGCTTCGAATTGGAGGATTTCTCGCCAGAAAGATGCTGATGGTAAATTCCACACTTTAAGGAAAGCAAAATAAAAAATTAACCACTGCTGAATTATCTCAGGATAAATCTCCCAAAATCCCTCTGAACTCACATGGACTCTAAAACAGGGTCTAGCACCGTGTTTCCAACAGCTGTAATCCTGGTGTAAATGCGAAGGACTGAGTGGCAGTAGCGCTAATTGAGTTTTCTGCTAACTCCACTGGAATTACCTCCAAAATCACATCGAGGACCAAAGTCTGAACATGCCCATTTTGCTAATGGATAATATTCTACAGGGGTGACCCCACACTCTGGTGATATTCCCTCCTACTAAGTGAGGATAAGTAATATGTATTTATACAAAAGGAAGGAACATACAACAAGCTATATCAAACAATAAAAAAATATGTGTACCCTCAGATAGCAATTTCTTATAACAGCCACTTAACAAATATGGGCTGTATTCTGTGTTCTAAATAATCATCCAAAACAGTGTTACCCAGAAAAATATCATTTTTAATATATTAGTCTCTTTTCAGCACAAGTAGTACAAAAATTCTTTTAAAAATCATATACACATCACCTAGTCATATACATGTTAAAATCATTCCACCTCAAAGTATAAAAAAATAAGCCAAACATTTCATCAGCATATCACAACAATGGCAACTCAATTCTTCTCATTCCCCATTGTGTGAACCAGCCCATTTTGCTAATGGAGCATCCACAGAGAGACATCAATATGATGGATACTAGAACAAACGCTTCCACCAGCCTGGGAAATCATTGCAATCCCATTTTATTGTACTCTGCTTAATCATCAATATAGGGTGTTTTTTTATCCTTCTCCACCCCCCACCACAAAAGAAGCATGTAAAACCACAAGATCCTGTCCTGAGCAATGTTCTGTGGTCTTCTTTTGGTTACTTCTTAAACACTCTAACCATCGTCCCGCACCCAAATGTGTCGGAACAGAGCAACAAGTCCCTCCTTGCTCTAAGAACAAGCTACAATAGGTCCTAATGGAATAATCTGGATGTCCAATGGTTCTTGTTCATTGCATCATTCCTCCAGGGTTACGTTCTGTGACCAATCATAATCAAATTTTATATGAAACCTCTTGAGGGTTCCGATGGCTTTGATAAAGATCACCCTAGACCAGTGTACTCAAGATGGACCAATCGAAGTATTGTTGGCCAACAGAATCGAGCATCTCAAAATGTACATCAATGCCATTCACACTGGGATGTCTCATACTAAGCCTAACCAAAGTGCTATTAATCGTGATTAATTGAGGCAAAAAAATCAATCAATAAGACATTGGCCCTCATTCTGAGCGCCATGACTAGCACCAATTCCGGTACCCCGACCGACTTGGTGGTATGGGGATTTACCGGTCTATTCCGACCTTTGCGGGACCGGTAAATCCCCATTTGAAAAGCCATTCCCCATTCCCATTTGAGCCACTATAGGGTTCAATGGGAAGGCGTCAATAACGCAACCGTAAATTGTGGTACCGTTATTGACCCCGGTATCCCTTTGCCGGTCCCGCCTGTAACGCCTGGTAAAACCAGGCGTTAAGGGAGGGACCCTCAAAGGAACCTCGGAATAGGGTGCAAAGGGATTACCGGCACCGGTGTCCTTACCGGTGCCCGGTATCCCTTTGCGCCCAGGTCGTAATGACCCCCATTGGCTCCCAAAAAAGGCCCTTTGCAGCTCTTCCCCAAATCTCACCACCAGAGCCAAGTGTCCAAGTTTCCACATAAATGTGGTTCATTTGTTTATTTTATTATAGTATTATATAGTTAAAAAAGTCAACTTTTTAATACATTCTTACAGTTTTTAAATCAAAACACTTTAGATCAAAATAAAAATCCCTTACAAACTTCATAGACTGCCTCAATGCTCCCCTGGCCTTCAGTGGAATGTCAAATAAAATTCTTACAACAGACAAATCAATACACTCAAAACAATATCAGCATTAGCCTTTTCCCCCTTTAAATAACACAAGGTACTCCATCATTATTACACCAGTTGCGCTCCAAATGAAGCACGTGTGGTTGTTCTCCAGATTACGCTACGCTTGCATGGATAATAATCCTTTCCCAGAGTTTAGTTAGGTACTGAATGCAAGCTTCATGCTCCCCGCCCATGAAAACATTCCAGAGATAGTCAGAGGAAAGAATCCACCTCCAAACCTGCAAATCTTAAAGCCTGAAGTCGTTCGTTTGGTAGCGAGGGACAGATAGTCAATAGACGTTGAACAGATTGCAGACGGTCCTCACCCACACAGGCGGCAAAGTCTACCTTCTCTCTGAATGTTTAGCAATGCACCAGTTTGTTTGTTTGTTTATTTGGTATAGCGCAAAACCAAACCCAACGGGTAGCTGGGCGCAGACAGTACAAGAATACTTGAGAACTTAGTTACCAGAAAATACAATTATACAGTAATTTTAAATGTCCTTGCACAGTTCAATTTCATTTCTAGGTACTCCCAAATTAATGTGTTGCCCAAAGAATTGCTAATATAGCTTGGGATTTCTAATCGTTAACGTATGTATTCACAAAACCAGGCGGCATTAGATATAGAAGCTAGATTTACTATCAGTTGCTCCTTGCGCTGTTGACACAGATACCTCCTCACAGTTGACTTGAAGTGGGAAAGCGGCAGAAGGAGTACATTCATGGGCGTCATGTCGAGCCATTTGTCAGCCAAGAGCTTCATCTGCACAAGGACACTGCCAGACATAAGACTCTGCCTAGACAGTAAGGTTTCGTACATCAACCGATTCAGTGAATTGGCCGGAGTGTTCACCAACTTCCAATATGTAGTCAAACAGCTCATAGCCCGGGAGGTCTCCAGCTATTGCCCGGGAGGCTAGCTCAGGGGCAACATGTTCGCCTTGGAAGCAAGACAGTTCGAACCACCGGGTCCGTGCCTAAAAACCTCTGGATATTAAGTGCGTTATAAATTACCTATAATATCATATCATAGCCAGTTTCACCAGAATCGGATGAATGTTAAATTCTAGTGAAGTGTCTCAGTGGAAGTATATGGGGGTAACCTCAGCAGGGTCTTTAAAGTAGCTTGTTCCCATGTTGCTATAGCCAATAGCTTCCACAAGGCCCAAACTTCTGTCCCATACAACATAATAGGTGATATTTTAACTTGGAATAGCTTAATCAAAGCTCTGTGAGGTCTTGATTTTTGTTTGTTCCAGGTGTGTTGACCCCCGTAATTTTGGGTCTAGTGTAATCCCCAAAAGGGTCGGATTGGCCCCTCGGCCTTTCAGCCCATGACCAGGCTGAAATTGTCCCTGAGGAGTGGGGGCCGGCTTCTGGCCATGCCTGGGCCAGTTTTGAAGAAAAATAAAAGGGAAAAAAAAGATTTTTTTTTTTCAAATTTGTTTTTCTTTTTTTTTCCAAAAAGCCTTTCATTCTTCTTAGTTCGATAAATGAGTACCAACACAGGTTGTGTGATATTGTGTGTATATTTGTTCTATAAAAAAGAGCTTAAGGTAAGTGCTACACAATAACATATCATTTTGTCTTGGACGTCTGCTTGGATTTCCAGTAATTTAGATGCCACTTTGGGGTGGGGTCAAATTACATCACTTCTGGTGATGTAATCATAGGTCAAGGGCCGTGAGGCGAGGGGTGGGCCACTCTTTTGAGGTGAGGGGTGGGCCACTTTTTTTTGGGTGACCGGCCTATTTGTTGTCCCAGGCCGACCCTGATCCCCAAGTATTTGTATTCAGAGACTACCTCAATGTCTTCCCCCGCCGAGGACCATTTTAGTCTCTTCCCTTTAGTTTGGTGTTGACTAAAAACCACTATTTTGGTTTTCGAGATGTTAACTTTTAAGGAGTTATTACAATACATATTCAATATAATCAGAGTTACCTGCAGAGCCCTTGGCGTAAGACCCAACATGGCCAGGTCATCTGCATAGCCCAGCCATTGGAGGGGGGCTGCTCCGGATTTAGGAGGAATGAAGTTAGAATCTACAATTGCACTACCCAAATCAGATAAATAGAGGGTTACACAATGCAGGTGCAATAATGCATCCTTGCTTGGGCCCTTTCTGAGTAGTGATCCAGCTCGACATTGCACCATGTTGATCAAGACGGACCTTGACTCTAGTTTGCTTATGTAGAAGAATTATCAATTTTAGGTCCAAGGGAAAATTCCAACTGCGCAGCTTCATCCACAGCCGCCCCGTCACCTGTGTCAAACGCTCCCCAAAAATTGATAAAGGCCACATACACTTGAATTTATTCAAAGAAAACATCTTAAAGAAAATGCAGGCTCCCTGCTTGGTATCTGCTAATTCTTCATCAGGGAATCAAACTTTTCACTGTTGGTTCATAGTTTTCACTCAAGCCTCGGCAATACACTCCTCACTGAACTCCCCGCTGCTCTCGCTCTCCCCTTCAAAGATATGTTCCATGCCTCACTAAGCCTGATCACAGAATAACACAAATGTGGTGACATCACAGCAACCCACTGGCTCCCCTTGTCACGTGCATACAAGTTAAGTCAGTGTCAAGACTCGGACCCTGTTAGGGAGAATTCTCGTAAATGGTTGATTTCCCTTACCTACTGAGTCCCTCAGCAGCTTGGCTGGATTTCTAGGATTTATTTTCTTCACCTTGTAAGAGTGTGAGCCTTTTTTCCCACTATTACATGTGTTTTGCTATGTGTGTTTCTACTTTTTGTGTGATCTTGGGCACTGGAGCCTCACCTACTCCAGGGCACCATATTTTTCATGTGTGTTACGCAGCACCTTCAGTGCAGTGACACAGGGTTGTCTTTTAGATTTCCCACCGACTCCATTTACTGGGGCTGACTACAGTCCCCCAGAAAAGGGTAAAGTTACCATTAACTTTACTTTAGACACTTTAAACCACAGACCCAGCACACCCCATCTTCCATGGAGTATTGGAAAGGGTTCATTCTTATCCCTTTTTGTCTGTGCCTCTTGGGGCATTGTTTTACTCACTTTACATTAAGACTTGGCTGGTGGCAGTGGTATCTACCCTAACTTTCCTACGGCGACTATCTTATATAAACGTGGTCATGTTTTAGGCTATTATATTAGCCTCAAACATAAACCCGCTTGACCAAATACATTTTATTTTGGCTCCGTGTTAGGGAGAATTCTCTGTAAAGGCTAATTTCCCAAACCTAGTGAGTCCCCCAGCAGCTTTGCTGGATTTTTTGGGGTTTATTTTTTTCTCCTGCTAAGAGTGAGATGTCCCACTCTTAGACATGATTTGAGGTGTTCCTTTGACTTTGAATGTGTTTTATGGGCTATGGGGTCCTTTACCCCATAGGGCTTCATGTGTTTTTGGTATGTGGGTTACACAGCACCCTCCGTGCCGTAACACAGGGGTGTCGTAGCGACCCCCAAACATAGACTCCATACCCTGGGACTGACTACTGTCTCCCAGGGCATGTAAAGTCACCATTGGCTTTACTAGTCCCAAATTATGAACAGAAACCAGTACAAACCATCATATTGTGGACGTACTGGTCGGGGCAATTAGATTGCCCTTGGGTCTGTTGTTCGAGGGGGCACGTCTCTGATCGAGTTTTGGCTGGTGGCAGTGGATACTACTTTTTACATTCGACCGCAAATATTTTCCTATAGGATTTTCCCATTGTTCGAGGCTACCACTTTTTAATATAGCCTCGAACATACCGCCGGTTTATTAAATGAATATTAATTCACCGGTTGGTATTTTTTGCCGAAACTCGGTTCCAAAATGGCGTTTGTGTTCGCTTCTGTGACTCGAACCCAAGTCGGGCCCTTTGTTGCACTTTTTGGCGGGCTTCTCCACAGAAGCCTCCAAAAGTGGTGCCACTCTGTCTGGGTACCACAGGGGGTGTGGGAGGGGGTTTAGGCACCCTGGACTGAGTTGCCTTGGCAACTCAAGTCGCACTCTTGTGTGATTGGCCCAAGTGGTGAGCCACCCGGCTCACCACTTAGCATGTTTGATTGACAGCTAGGCTGAATGAATGGGGGTTTGCTGCATAAAAGCAGGGTTTTGGGGACTGGAACTTCAGAAGTCGCCACAGGACCTAAAGAATCCGAAGAGGGAGAAGCTGAGCCGACCTGCAATGACGAAACCATCGGTGGAGCGCTGCTGAACCGTCTCACCACTTTTCCCGACGACAGAGGAGATATCAAGTCCGGAAAGTCTTCTTCCTTTGACTGGTGGGGATAACCAGTTTGCCTGTCTTTTCACCTTCCCGGATCATCTTGTGGCCGCCTTGCCCGTGCCAAGCACCCCGGCAACCGGAATACCACGGTTGTTCCACCACCGTGAATAAAAGGGTCTTACCTTTTAACCGGAGAACTCCCCGGCTGGTTTCTTCCCTGGCTGTGCAACGACCTTTAGCTTTCCTCCACGTCGAGACCATCTCTTCCTCTGGACGACGCCGTGACTTGCACCTGCTGCCAGGAACAACTGCCCCCGCTGGAGGATCCTCTCCACTTTGAAGGTACTGTGTCCGCCTGGCCTCCCTCGCAACGGTCTGTGTGGGGTGACTCTTAAAGCTTCCACTTACCACTTGGGTTGGCCCTAGGATGGCTAACTGAACTTTTCGGAGCTAACTTAATTCTTTTCTGAACTCCCTGCAAGACTTTTCAAGACTGTGTGATCTTGGGCGCATTGGTGCTCTGTTCTCTCAAAGAGGGAGCCTGGCCTCTGAACTTTTTGCTCACAAGTAGACTTGACTTTCCTGCCTTGTTGGGTGCTTCTAAAGTATTGTGTTGTGTGCTTTTTCTAATTTCTGCCTTTTCCCTCCCTTTTTCTTAACTTATTGGAGGGCCATCTTTAGTTAAGCGCTCACCTCTGTCTGGAAATAAGTGGTGCTGACTGAGACTGTCTAATAAGGAATAAGGGATGTACATCTAGTAATAGTGACTGTGTGTTGAAAATACTTACCTCTTTTTGTGCTAGTGTAAATTATAAGTGTGTCTTTGAATAAATAATGATATACTTTTACACCAAAGCTCTGGTCAGTGTTTGCTTGTACTACTGTGTCTCTTTACCTATTGTGTATACTCTGCATACTGCCTAACTCATCTTGAGAGAAGTCTGAAAGCTCAGCCACAGCTACCAGGCAAATCTGGGTGGTACAGACTGCTACCAATTGGGTTTACTGCCAACCACCTGTAGTCCTAAATCTTTTGCAGTGGTCCCTAAGGGAACTGCACAGGTTTCTGCCTAACACTTGTGGCAGCGGTGGGATTTGTATTGAGTATACATTTTAGTGTGCTTATAGATACCTTAGTGCAACTAACCACAAAGCTTAGCACTAAAGAAGTTATTTTCTAAAACATGTCAACTATGGAAAGTTATAGTCAAGAGTCCCTTGCTACAAAAACTGCTGATTGTTTAAGAGTTCTCTGTAAGCATAAGAATCTCCTGAATAAAGGCAAGACAATGGAGCTAATAGAAAGGTTGTTAGCAAATCAAAGTCTGGATGGTGGTTCAGAGGAACCTACCACTCCAGCAACTGTAGATAATAGCAATGATATTTATATGAATGCTAGTATTGATAACTTTGAGTCAGAAGCAGAAGAGGAGGGGGACAATATTAGAGTTGTCTCCCCTGGGCCTCTACCTGCCCTGCCAGCTGTACCTACTGGACCTTTACCAGGTCCCACACTTAATCCTCAATATATGGAACTAGAAAAAATGAAGCTTGAATTAGAATTCAAAAGAATTAATGCTCAAACAGAACAATGGCACCAAGAATTAAGGCTCAGAGAAATGGAGCTCAACCATGATCTAGAAATGAAAAAATTGTCTGTGGAAAGTGCTTCTCTCTCCAGATCCTCTAGGAGTTCCAGTCCCAAAAAACCCCGGATGCCTAAGGAATTGGTGGGTGTGTATGAGCCTAAGTTGGATGTGTTGGACTGGTTGAGATTGTTTGAATATAATCATGGGCACCAGAACATTACAGGAAATGAGTTACTTTCCTGGTTGTTCTCTAGGCTCCCCCCTGTTGCAACTGATGTGGTAATGGAGTTGGGGGAGGAGGATAAGAAGGATTATGAATGTGTGAAACTAGGTTTGATAGCTAGATTTGGGAAGACCCCTTCCCAGTACCTTAAGAGGTTTAGGACCCTCAAAAAGCATGATGGTACCCCTTGGGCTACCTGGGTGAGTGAAAGTTTGAAGAACTTAGAGGGATGGATTAAGGGTTACAAAGTGAACACTTATGAGGGAATGAAGAATCCTGTGATGTTGGAGTCAATTTATGATGCCTGCTCTCCTGAGCTCAGACAGCACTTGGCTGATTAGATTCCAGGAAACTAGCTAAGGCTGCTGACTTGTGGGTTGTCAACAGGGCTACTCACAAGGACTCTGGGGTAATTCAGAAAAAGGATGAGGGGAAACAGCCAAAAAAGGACTCCAAAGAGAATTCTAATAATTCCAATCCCAAAGAGGGCCCCAAACAAAACAATAAGGGTAAACCACAAGGGAAACCAAATCAGAGTAGTGTACCTTCTGGTGGTAAACCAGAAGGAGGTCAGAGCAAGCCCCCATTCCAGAAAGCATTTGGTAAATGCTATGTGTGTGGTTCGCCTGACCATGTGAAAGGAGATCCCAGATGTATGGGTAAACCTTCAGGGGTCCAGCTTGTCTCCTTAGCCTTTGCTCCAGAGGAGGAAGTACAAATGGCAAGTGGAAACGTTCTACTACTGGCTGATGAACCCATTGGAGTCTCAGCCAGTGTTTCTTTAGTGTCTCTGGGTCTGTGGGAACAACAGAATTTAGATGTCTATAACTCTATCCCAGATAATACTAAAGAGTATCATAAGGACAGTGTCCAGGTGAATGGTCAGGAGACTCCTGCCATTAGGGACACTGGGGCCAGCATAACTGTGGTGGATACATCTTTTTTTCAGGCTGAGGATGTTGCTATGGCACCCAAACGCCTCACCAAGTTGGCTGGAGGGCCTGTGCAGATGCTTCCCCAACTACCAGTTCTAATCCAGTGTAATGACATGACTGTGAAGATACCTGTCAGCATACAAAGTGAGCTACCAGGAAGGGTTCTGTTGGGTGATGACCTGAAAACGCTTGGAGTAATGTCACATACCCCCAGACCTCCTAGTAAAAGGTTACAGGAGCTCACCAGACCTGCAAGGGAGAGAACCATGAGAGGTACTCCGAAGGAGATGATGAAGTCAGATATCACTCCTACTCCACTGGAGTTACAACTTGCTATCACTGAACAAAAAGAAGCAAAGGGGAAACCCAAGACTTCCAAGAAACTGGCAACAGCAAGCACTCCAGTGCTTCCAACAAGGACTTTCCCTAGGTTGTCCAAAGTTACACCTGTAGCTCCACCTCCAGCTGGGGCTGAGAGGGAGGTACAACCATGTGTGGTTGAACTAGACTCTGAAGAAGAGCTAGTGGAAGGCCAAGAAACCATTGGAGATCTGGATCCTGTTGACCATCCTGAGCTGCAGTCTTTACTGGCAGAAGGTGGACCCAACAGGGCAGACTTCAGTAAGGGACAGAGAGAATGTCCAACTCTGGAAGGTCTTCGCCAACAGGCAGCTTCTCAGGCTGATGGGCAAGAGCCTGGGAAGTATAGGTTGCACTGGGAAGATGGCCTCTTCTACAGTGAACCAACTGAGTCCGCACCTGGAGACTACAAGCGGCTTGTAGTACCCCAAGAAAACAGACAACAGTTCTTGCAACTGGCCCATGAGATTCCTTTGGCTGGTCACTTGAGTTTCAAGAAGACCAAGGAAAGGCTCTCACTCTACTTTTATTGGCCAAAGATGGGGGCTGAGGTAGATAAGTTTTGCAAGAGCTGCCATACCTGCCAGACTTCTGGTAAGGTTGGATCCACGAATGTGGCACCTTTAGTGCCTCTCCCAGTTGCGGTAGTCCCATTTGAGAGGGTAGGGATTGACATTGTTGGTCCCCTTGATCCCCCAACCTCCTCAGGCAACAGGTTTATCCTTGTTGTAGTAGACCATGCTACTAGGTACCCTGAGGCAATTCCTATGAGGACTGTTACAGCTCAGGCTGTGGCTAAGGCCCTCCTTGGTATTTTTTACCAGGGTTTTCTTTCCTAAGGAAGTAATCTCTGACAGGGGGTCAAATTGTATGTCCCACTACATGAAATCCATGTGGAAAACCTGTGGAGTTACTTACAAGTTCTCTACCACCTACCACCCTCGGACAAATGGGTTGGTAGAAAGGTTCAACAGAACCATGAAGAGCATGATAGGTGCTTTAGAAGATCCCCTTAAAAGAAAGTGGGACCTTCTATTGCCATGCCTTCTCTTTGCTTATAGAGAAGTCCCTCAGGAGGGAGTAGGTTATTCTCCCTTTGAACTTCTTTATGGCCATCCAGTCAGAGGTCCATTGGCCCTGATTAAGGAGGGGTTGGAGAGTGCTCCTTCCCCCAAGCCAGTCAGAGTGACTGACTATGTGATAGGTCTCCGGAGGAGAATGTCACAAATGATGGCAGAATCTAGTGATAACCTGAAAGCTGGACAAGCTTTGGTCAAGCATTGGCATGACCAAAAGGCTAACATGGTTGAGTTCACTCAAGACCAGCTAGTTCTAGTTATGATCCCAACAAGGCAGAGGGCCTTGCAAGATAAATGGATGGGACCCTTCAAGGTTGTGGGTAAACTTGGAGAGGTAAACTATCTGGTGGACTTGGGCAATCCCAAGGAGGCTCCCAGAGTCTTCCACACCAACCGACTAAAGGCGTATGTCTCCAGGCCTGAAGTAGGAGCCTTGCTTCTAGCTTCAACCGAAGAGGAAGAAGAGAGTGAAACTCTCCCTGATCTCCTCAGAGGCTTACCCTTGGACGAAAAGATTGAAGGAGTAAATCTCTCTTCAAATCTGACACCTGAGTAACAAGAAGAGTGCAAAGCCATGTTAAATCAGTTTGCCTCTCTGTTCTCACTTTCACCAGGCTTGACCCCTTGGGGACAGCATGATATACTCACTGGTGACTGTCTGCCAGTCAAAAGCAGACGATATAGAATGTCAGAGAATGTAAGGACCCACATCAAACGGGAGGTCAAGAAGATGCTTGATCTCGGGGTAATAGAGCCCTATACTAGTCCATGGTCTAGCCCAGTTGTGTTAGTACCAAAGGCAGATCCAAAGAGTTGAGATTCTGTGTGGACTATAGAGCTCTTAATGCAGTCACCAAGACTGATGCCCACCCTTTGTCAAGGACAGATGAGTTGGTGGATAGACTTGGTTCAGCCAAGTTCCTCAGCACATTTGACCTTACGTCAGGCTATTGGCAAGTAGCCCTGACAGACCATGCAAAGGAGAAAACTGCATTTTCTACCCCAGTTGGATGACTTTTGGCTGAAAAATGCACCTGCTACATTCCAAAGGATGGTGAACCAAGTTCTGAATGGGATGGAGGACTTCTGCATGGCATACTTGGATGACATTGCAGTATTCAGCCAAACCTGGGAAGAACATGTGAACCACTTAGGACATGTTTTGCAGGCTCTTGGACACGCCAATCTGACCATAAAGGCAAGTAAATGCCAGATTGGACAGAGTAAGGTAGTCTTCCTTGGGCATGAGGTAGGAGGTGGAGAAATAAGGCCTTTGCTCAGTAAGATTGAAGCTGTGCAAAATTGGACAACACCTACTACTCAAACCCAGGTGAGGGCCTTCCTATGCCTCACTGGGTATTACAGGAATTTCATAGAGAACTATGGGACCATATTTTCTCCACTGAATGTAATCTCCTCTCCAAAGTTCCCTAAGAAGGTCAAATGGAACGAGGAATGCAATCAGGCCTTTGAAAACCAGAAGAAAGCTCTTTGCCAAGCACCAGTATTGAGAGCTCCTGACTACCACCAAACTTTCATTGTGCAGACAGATGCTTCTAATGTAGGTATAGGTGCAGCCCTTAGCCAACTGGATGAGAAAGGTAGGGAGCACCCCATTTGCTTCATCAGCAGAAAGTTGAAGGATCCTGAGACAAGGTGGGCAACAATAGAAAGAGAATGTTTTGCTATTATGTGGGCACTGAAGAAGTTTAGGCCATACTTGTATGGTTCTACTTTTGTCATTCAGACTGACCATCAACCCTTGAGATGGTTAATACAAATGAAAGGGGAAAATCCAAAACTATTGAGATGGTCAATCTACCTGCAAGGGTTTGATTTCACCATTGAGCACAGGTCAGGGTGTCACCACGAAAATGCTGATGGTCTCTCTAGGAAGTATGTCATCGACTAGAGGTATGAGATTCATCCAGGAGTGGATTAAATCCTCCTGTCCCTTAGTCTGTGGGGGAGAGTGTTAGGGAGAATTCTCTGTAAAGGCTAATCTCCCAAACCTAGTGAGTCCCCCAGCAGCTTTGCTGGATTTTTTGGGGTTTATTTTTTTCTCCTGCTAAGAGTGGGACTCTTTTTCTCCCACTCTTAGACATTATTTGAGGTGTTCCTTTGACTTTGAATGTGTTTTATGGGCTATGGGGTCCTTTACCCCATAGGGCTTCATGTGTTTTTGGTATGTGGGTTACACAGCACCCTCCGTGCCGTAACCCAGGGGTGTCGTGGTGACCCCCAAACATAGACTCCATACCCTGGTACTGACTACTGTCTCCCAGGGCATGTAAAGTCACCATTGGCTTTACTAGTCCCAAATTATGAACAGAAACCAGTACAAACCATCATATTGTGGACGTACGGGTCAGGGCAATTCGATTGCCCCATGGTCTGTTGTTCGAGGGGGCACGTCTCCATCCCCCCTGATCGAGTTTTGGCTGGTGGCAGTGGATACTACTTTTTATATTCGACCGCAAATATTTTCCTATGGGATTTTCCCATTGTTCGAGGCGACCACTTTTTAATATAGCCTCGAACATACCGCCGGTTTATTAAATTAATATTAAATCACTGGTTGGTAATTTTTGCCGAAACTCGGTTCCAAAATGGCGTTTGTGTTCGCTTCTGTGACTCCAACCCAAGTCGGGCCCTTTGTTCCACTTTTTGGCGGGCTTCTCCACAGAAGCCTCCAAAAGTGGTGCCACTCTGTCTGGGTACCACAGGGGGTGTGAGAAGGGAATTAGGCACCCTGGACTGAGTTGCCTTGGCAACTCAAGTCGCACTCTTGTGTGAATGGCCCAAGTGGTGAGCCGCCCGGCTCACCACTTAGCATGTTTGATTGACAGCTAGGCTGAATGAATGGGGGGTTTGCTGCATAAAAGCAGGGGTTTGGGGACTGGAACTTCAGAAGTCGCCACAGGACCTAAAGAATCTGAAGAGGGAGAAGTTGAGCCAACCTGCAACGACGACACCACCGGTGGAGCCCTGCTGAACCGTCTCACCCCTTTTCCCGACGACAGAGGAGATTTCCAGTCCGGAGAGTCTTCTTCCTTTAACTGGTGGGGATAACCAGTTTGCCCGTCTTTTTGTCTTCCCGGATCATCTCGTGGCCGCCTTGCTCCTGCCAAGCACCCCGGCAACCGTAATACCACGTTTTTTTCACCACCGCGAATAAAAGGGTCTTACCTTTTAACCGGAGAACTCCCCGGCTGGTTTCTTCCCTGGCTGTGCAACGACCTTCAGCTTTCCTCCACGTCGAGACCATCTCTTCCTCTGGACGACGCCATGACTTGCACCTGCTGCCAGGAACAACTGCCCCCGCTGGAGGATCCTCTCCACTTTGAAGGTACTGTGTCCGCCTGGCCTCCCTCGCAACGGTCTGTGTGGGGTGACTCTTAAAGCTTCCACTTACCACTTGGGTTGGCCCTAGGCTGGCTAACTGAACTTTTCTGAGCTATCTTAATTATTTTCTGAACTCCCTGCAAGACTTTTCAAGACTGTGTGATCTTGGGCGCATTGGTGCTCTGTTCTCTCAAAGAGGGAGCCTGGCCTCTGAACTTTTTGCTCACAAGCAGACTTGACTTTCCTGCCTTGCTAGGTGCTTCTAACATATTGGGTTGTGTGTTTTTTCTAATTTCTGCCTTTTCCCTCCCTTTTTCTTAACTTATTGGAGTGCCATCTTTAGTTAAGCACTCACCTCTGTCTGGAAATAAGTGGTGTTGACTAAGACTGTCTAATAAAGAATAAGGGATGTACATCTAGTAATAGTGACTGTGTGTTGAATTTACTTACCTCTTTTTGTGCTAGTGTATATTATAAGTGTGTCTTTAAATAAATAATTATATACTTTTACACCAAACTTCTGGTCAGTGTTTGCCTGTACTACTGTGTCTCTATACCTATTGTGTATACTCTGCATACTGCCTAACTCATCTTGAGAGAAGTCTGACTGCTCAGCCACAGCTACCAGGTAAACCTGGGTGGTACTGACTGCTACCAATTGGGTTTACTGCCAACCACCTGTAGTCCTAAATCTTTTGCAGTGGTCCCTAAGGGAACTGCACAGGTTTCTGCCTAACACTCCGGCCGGGTTTATTCGCCATTTCTTTTTGTTAAAGTCTTTCTCGTGTTTTACTCTGCGTGCCAAACCAGGTTTGGTCCCTTTGTTCATCGCTTTTTCACGGGCTTCTTCACATAAGCCCTTCTTTAGGCGCCTGAGAGTCTGGGTAGGCAGGATGTGAGGGAGGAGTTTTAGTACCCCTGTCATGGATTCCCTTGGTAACCCAAGTCGCACTCCTGTCTGATTGGCTAACGGGACTGGCCTTGCCAGGCCAGCCACCCTGCTGTGTGATTGACAGCCAGGCTATATGAATGGGGGAAAACTGCATAAAAAGCAGGTCTCTGGAACTGGAAGAGCAGAGTCGCCACTGGAATGAAAAAACCAATGAGGAACTGGAAGAAGAGGATCCCCACAACGACTGAACCGCCCGGTGAAGCCCTGCTGCAGGTCCGCATCTCCAGAATCCGACGACAGAGAAGATCCTCCAGGAAACTTCTTCCCTTGAGCTGGTGGGACCAATCAGTTCACCCAAACTGCAAGCCAGGACCCCATCTCTGGTCGAATTCGCTGTACAGAGCTACAGTGGGCCGGATAGCCAGGAAAGGTCGGACCCTGCTTGGGTTTTAAGGAGCACACCTTTTTTTCGTTGCTTGGCTCTGCTGCTGGTTTCTTCCTTGGGTAGTGCAGGACCCACCAGTCTTCCTACTTCTGATCAGTCCGACAGTCACGTCAGGAAACGTGAGCCTGCAGGAACTACCAGGAACTTCTGCCTCAGCTACAGCTCCCTCTCCGTTTTAAGGTACTGTGCAAATCCAGTTGTGCATTTCGTTCAGCCTTGGTGAAAGTGTGTGAAATCTTTCTCCAATACGAGGGCTTGTCCTTCTCTTCTCTTTGAACTCACTTTTCTACCAACCACCCTCGTCTGGAAACCGTGCCACGAACTTTACCACAAACTACCCTGAACTGTATTATCTTGAGCAAAAGACTTTTGAACCATTGACTTTGGCCTTTTTAATCTGATTTTATCATTGTAGTCTCTCTTGTTCGCTTGCCCTGAGTACTTACCTGTTGGTGTGGATCAATTTCTGTTAACTTTTGTCTTTCCCTCCCTTTTAAATTGCTGGAGTGCCATTTTGCTCCCACTTCATTTTGTGAGCTTAACTTATCTGGAATTTAAGCGAAGTGGTGGGCTGTATTAAGAGAGTGATTTTTGACTGCTTATAATGGTGTAATGTTATACAAATGAAGAGTGAAATAAATGTTATTCTTTTACTTGAAAACCTTGAGTCAGTGTTTGCTTGAATTATAATAATTGCTGTCCTTTGTGTAACTATTTGATACTGCTCACTTACTCTTGAGATAAGTCTGGCTGCTCCGCTACTGCTACCACTTTAACTGTGTAGTACAGGCTTGTACCAAAGGTGAAATTGTACTGTCATTTGTAGTCCTAATTGTGTGTGGTATTCCCAAAGGGTACTGCATATAATTCTGCCTAACACTGGTGTATAGCAGTGAGGATCAAAGTACAGTAATGACACTTATGGGGGTAATACATACAATTCAGTGCACAAGTGGTGCATGCGGCTGGCACACAGTGTGCGCATGCGGCAGTCTGTGCCAGCTGCGTGTGCCAAAAACCATTTCGGCGCACAGCGTATTCATGGATTTTAACATCCCTAAGCAGCCGTGGCACAGAGTGGGGCAGCGACCCTGCAGCAGCGCCAGTTATGCCCCCAACCCCGCCCCGTGCGCCATGAACAGTGCGCAAATCCAGTAGATGGCGCACAGGCCAGTGGACCAGCATACAGCCCCCCAACCACGAAAACACGTGTAAAACTCCCCGCGGACCCCTCGGAATACACGTACCCCGCTCGCGCTAGGCCAATCGCGTGTAAAACTCCCCACGCACCCCTCGAACTACACATACCCCGCTCATTCGAGGGAAGTTTTACACGCGGTAGGCCCTGTGCGAGCGGGGTACGTGTATTTCTGGGGTTCACTGGGAGTTTCACATGTGGTAGGACCTGTGTGAACGGGGTACGTGTATTTCTGGGGTTCGCTGGACTTTCACACGCGGTAGGCCCTGTGCGAGCGGGCCCGTGTAATTCTGGGGTTCGCTGGGACTTTCACACGTGGTAGGCCCTGTGTGAGCGGGGCACGTGTAATTCTGGGGTTTGCGGGGAGTTTCACACGCGGTAGGCCCTGTGCGAGTGGGATACGTGTATTACTGGGGTTCACAGGAAGTTTCACACGCGATAGGCCCTGTGCGAGTGGGGTACATGCATAACTGGGGTTCGTGGGAATTTTCACACGCGATAGGCCCTGTGCGAGTGGGGTACATGCATAACTGGGGTTCGCGGGAAGTTTCACACGCGATTGGCCCTGTGCGAGTGGGGTACATGTATAACTGGGGTTTGCGGGAAGTTTCACACGAGATTGGAGCGGGGTATATGTATTTGGGGGGTTTGCGGGAAGTTTCACACGTGATAGGCCCTGTGCGAGTGGGGTACGTGTATTACTGGGGTTCGTGGGAAGTTTCACAAGCGATTTTGCTGTCAGAGCGGGGTACGCGTATTGCTGGGGTTTGCGAGAAGTTTCACACGCGATAGGCCCTGTGCGAGTGGGGTACGTGTATAACTGTGGTTCACGGGAAGTTTCACACGCAATAGGCCCTGTGCGAGTGGGGTATGCGTATTACTGGGGTACGCGGGAAGTTTCACACGCGATAGGCCCTGTGCGAGTGAGGTATGTGTATTACTGGGGTTCGTGGGAAGTTTCACACGGGATTGGCCCTGTGCGAGTGGGGTACGTGTATAACTGGGGTTTGCGGGAAGTTTCAGATGCGATTGGCCCTGTGCAAGTGGGGTACGTGTATTACTGGGGTTCACTGGAAGTTTCACACGCGATTGGAGCGGGGTACGTGTATTTTGGGGGTTCGCGGGAAGTTTCACACGTGATAGGCCCTGTGCGAGTGGGGTACATGCATTACTGGGGTTCGCGGGAAGTTTCACATGCGATTTTGCTGTCAGAGCGGGTTACATGTATTTAGGGGGTGCGCGGGGAGTCCTACACGTGAATTGGCAGTGTGGGTCCTCCCAGGTGTGCCCTCTACCCCCTCCACGGCCCCTGCAGGCAGCCCAGACCACAGGGGACTACCCTGCACCCCTGGTCATGTCCCGCAGGCAGCCCATCCACCATGGGCATGCCCCCCAGCCAAGTCACATGTCACCTTGCACTAGTGATCACCAACTCATGTCCCCCAGCACCCCCACCCACCCACCATTGATGGGCACCTGCCAGCAGGCCCCCACGCATGTCCCCCAGCACCCCCAACCCCCAGCAGTGAAGGGCACCTGCCAGTAGGCCCCCACTCATGTCCCCCAGCACCCCCACCCACCCACCATTGATGGGCACCTGCCAGCAGGCCCCCACTCACGTCCCCCAGCACCCCCACCCCCCAGCAGTGAAGGGCACCTGCCAGCAGGCCCCCACTCATGTCCCCCAGCACCCCCGCCCCCCAGCAGTGAGGGGCACCTGCCAGCAGACCTCCACTCATGTCCCCCAGCACCCCCACCCCCCACCCCCCAACAGTGAGGGGCACCTGCCAGCAGGCCCACACTCATATACCACTCATGTCCCCCAGCACCCTCACCCCCCAGCAGTGAGGGGCACCTGCCAGCAGGCTCCCACTCATGTCCCCCAGCACCCTCACTCCCCAGCAGTGAGGGGCACCTGCCAGCAGGTCCCCACTCATGTCCCACTCATGTCCCCCAGCACCCCCACCCCCCAGCAGTGAGGGGCACCTGCCAGCAGGCCCCCACTCATGTCCCACTCATGTCCCCCAGCACCCCCACCCCCAGCAGTGAGGGGCACCTGACAGCAGGCCCCCACTCATGTCCCCCAGCACCCCACCCCTCAGCAGTGAGGGCACCTGCCAGCAGGCCCCCACTCATGTCCCCCAGCACCCCCACCCCCCAGCAGTGAGGGGCACCTGCCAGCAGGCCCCCACTCATGTCCCCCAGCACCCCCCCAGAAGTGAGGGCCACCTGCCAGTAGGCCCCCACTCATGCCCCCCCTACATTAAGTAAAGATGCACAATCATGGCCCACTTCTACACCAAAATAACACAGCACGCCACCCCATTCTTGAGATGCAATGATTTCCCAATCCACCCCACACTGACATGCCTATCTCAAGACACAAACCAAAAGTCAACTATGTACATCAACACATATCCGTCACACACACACTGGTTGTCATTGATTGTGTAAACCCACATTTTCACATGCATTAACCCAATGAGCAAATCCCACACATGGAACTAAAATATGAAAATGGATTATGTACAAAAATAAAGCAATGAAATGAAAGCATAACAAAATAGCAAACATGAAATGAAAACCGTGTGCAAAAGATGAGTAAATTAAAAGTATAACCAATCCAAAGTAATCCTAAAGAAAAATAGTCAAAACTCTCCCTCCACCAACTCAAATCCAAAGGAAACGTAAAAAGAAAAATCCATGGTGAAATCAAAAGAAAAAGTTCAAAATAATCCATTGTGCAACTATGTACAATCCATTGTCCAAAAGAAAAATTCATTAATCCATGTTCAAAATCAAATAAAAAGTTCAAATAAATCCATTGTCCAACTATGTACAATCCATTGTCAAGGGTCCATGAGCCCAACGAAAGAAATGAAACCTACCTAAGAAACTACCTAATAAAAAAACTATATACAAATGTGTGTGGCATAGTCCATTCACCACAAATCAGAGGAAAAGGAAAAGGAAACCTAACTCTAAAAACTATTTACAATGGCAGCGGGCTAGTCCAACGGCTCACTTTTGGATGTCCCGGTCCAGGGCATCATTGAACTCCCGCTCAATGTCCTGGAGGCGGTCCTCTTCCATGGTCCCGAGGGTTCGCAGGGACGACGACATGTTCACCTCTAACTCCCTGAGAATTGCCTCGAGGCACTCGGCCCGCCTCAGGGCCCTCCGCATGGAGTTCTCCGCCCTGACCATTGTGAGCCGTGCCTCTTCCGTCCGCTGCTGCTCCGCATCTATGGCGTGGCCCAACCGCTGCCACACAGAAGACACTTGAAATCCTGTGTCCTCCTACCCTATGGCCGATGCCTGCCCCTCCGATGTTGAAGGCCCGGAGCCATCATTGCTCCCACCATGTTGCTGCTGCTGTGCCTGTGCCTGTGCCTGCGCCCTGGCTCTTGCTGCCTGCACATCCTCCTCCGGCTGGGGTGCAGTTGTCGTGGTGGCCACCCCTGCTGGACGTCCGACTCCCGACTGTGGCAGGCATGTGTCCTCCACCAGCCTGGCCGCTGGGTCAGAGGCAGCTCCACAGGGTACCCAGGTGATACATGGGTGGGAAGATGGCATGGAGGACGACTGGCGTGTAGGGGGTTCAGGTGAGGAGGGGGTCGCAAGAAGGTCCAGCACACGGAGGAATCCAGCACCGGTGACCCGTCCCAGTAGGTCAACGTGGTCAAAGAGGCATGCAAAACGACGTGCAGTCTCTCCACGAAAAGACTGCAGGTCACCTCGCATGCCCTATTGATGCAACGCTATCCCAGCCAGGACAGGCTCAACACGGTCCCAGATAGCCACATCCGCAGGGAAAGGAAGGCCAGTTGTTGTGCGCTCATCCCCTGCCTGAAAACGGGTCTGGACGTAGGCATCCCTGCTGGTGCCAGATGATGCAGTGACAGGATCAGGGACAAGATTACACACAGGCACCTCCGCGGCTGCCTGTGCTGCCTCCTGTCTCTGCCCCTGCACTGCACCACTAGCACCAGTGGAATCCCCACCTCCAGACCCCGTGTGTGTCCCTTCCGCGGCCTCCTCCTCCACCAAACCCCCCACCAACCTGGATGACTCTGTGCCATCTTCCTCCGTCGGACCCTGTGGGGTCTCAGCTGCCCCTTCTGCTGCCGAGGAGTCCACCTCCGACCTCCCCCTCTTGGACCTACCCTCGGCAGCTGCGGCCTGGGACGCGGCACCAGACTCCTCACTGCCCGACGAGATGACAATCTGGGAGGGGAGCCGGGCCTTGCGTCTAAGGCTGGTGGTGCGATCCCTGCCGCTGTGCTCCACAGCACCCTCTCCGCCCTCTTCATCAGTTGACGCTGCAGACAGGGAGAGATAAAACACAGGCATCAGAGCACTGTACAATGGACTGATACACACATGACAGTTGTACATGAGTGGCAGTGTCATACTTCAGACATGGCATCACACTCCCCAACACACATGTCATTTGTACTCACAAACATGAGCAATTCCACAGCAATAGTGCACCAGCCAGCACCATCCATACACATACAACAGCATGAGCATCCGAAGGTGAGCCTGACGTTACATGAAACACGGGGAGTGCACAACACATGCACACATGCCACCACACTTACATGCATGTGTACATGTCCACCAACTGTCACAGTGATGAGATCGCCATCCATGTCACATCTGGCATTCAGCCTTCTACAGGTCAGTGTCACATGCATCCAAGTTGCATCATAGTTGCACACTTGTCAAATACACACACATGCACATGTACACAGTGCAGATACATGCAGCAGGAACCACCATCCATGTGTGACAACACAACCATGCCAACCTACATACACAGAAATTCAAACATGTGTTCTCCCACACCTGCATTTGCCCAGCATGCTTACCAACACATACACCATCATTGTGTCTCACACCTGAGAGGACTCACATGTGGCAGCCTCACGCCCATGTTCATACACATCCCTACATGGCCCTACAAAAACACATGTGCAACCTGCACACTACTGGCACACCACGACACGCACAGCGTCCAATCAGTATGCATGTACACTTACCGCTCGACTCCAGGCGGGTCTGTCTCTCGAAGACCTGGACGTGGAGCGCTGGGCATATGCATTCCAGGACCCTCATTTGGTGGTCGGACAGGTGGCCCCAGCGCCCCTTGGCATCCACTGCCTTCGAGAGGCGCCGGGCCTTGTTGAGGGTCCTGGACCTGAAGTCATCCCAGCGCTTCTTGACATGTTGTAAGTCCCTGACTGCCACCCCCTCCGCGTTGATGGCAGTCACAATGTCTATCCAGATCCTGGTCCGTCCTTCATAGTCGCTGCGCAAACTTCCAAAGAGGGCATCATACTGCCCCTGGACTTGCTTCACTGGGACACCAACTTCCTTGCCACTGAAGCTGGTTGCCCTCTGCCTCTCTGGCTGGGGGTTGCCAGTGGTGCCAGATGGTGTTGTGCCCAACATGGCAAACCCAGAGGCAGGAGTGGGTGGGCAACTGGGTCCTGGGGCTGGGCTGTGGAGCGATGGTATCCCAGTCGGGAGTCTTCGCTTCTAGCAGGGGTGGTCACAGCAACTGCACCCCTGGCTGAAGTGCATGCAGCAAATAGCAGGGCACGTGAGCAGCAGGCAGTCAGGCAGCAGCAGATGGCAGGTGGGAGCGTGCTCGGGGCTCTGGGGGGCAGTAATTTGGCCTTCTGGGCAGGAGCGTGGTCTTCCGTGTGTTTTCGCGTGGCCAGCTTGATACGGAGTGATTTGGCACGTGAAAAAATTGCACGTTAGTGTGTAATTCGAGGAAAGGCCCTTAGCGCGTATGCGCGTCTGTGACGTTACACGTGCGGGAGTTTCCCTCGTGACGTGGGCATAGTGGTTCAGCGCGCATGAAAAAACTGCACGTCCGCGAGTGAATGCGTGTAATCCAAGGAAAGGGCCTACGCGCATAAGTGACGTGACGTGAGCGTTTCCCTCAGCACGGGTTAAAGTTGAGCGGGGCCAGCAGTTCGCTGTACGTGCCTTTCGTGGAGACCGACATGTGTTGCTGCTTCGTGTTGTTTCGCGCGCCATCACAACTTCACAGCTATCAAGGACGTATGTCTTCTTTTGGCGGGGGTATTGGCTACACATGTTTTTCTGCATCGCGCTAGTCAGACGGTGAGTCGCACATGCTATTTTTCCCACTGCGGGTGCCCCTGTGTATCGCACCCATTTACGAGGTCATAGTAGCCTGCGTGTCCAACGTGTACGCATTTTTTGTGTTACTGGGTGCCACCACGTACTGCGGGAGGTTGATTCCACGCACGTAGGCTGCAGGGTTGCGTGCACGGTTTTACTGCAGTTTTGGGGTGCATAAGCGTTGCGTGACCTGTCACTACATCACCGGGGTCACATATAGCCTTGCAGGTGCAGGGGGGCTGTAACATCTTGCATCCCACCCCCTTCACCCCAATTGCCCAGGTCAATTGTGGTGTACACCTCCCATTGGTACTACTCCATCTGTGCCAGCACTACTACATCTATGCCATGGTTGGGAGGACACCAAAGGTGAGGGGCGCCTCAGCTGGGCGTCCTCCTCGTGGCGGGCGTGATCAGGGACGTGGCCAGGGTGACCAGGGAGTATGGGGACTCCAGGGTGTCCAGGGTAGCCGCAGAGGGGGAAGAGGCAGGGGTGCGACACTTGAGCACAATGTTGTGCCATGTTTCGGTGCAGTAATGCCACCACCCCCTGTGGTTCCGGGAGATGCAGCTTCTGCATCTGGTACTGGCGCCCGTGTGACCCGGCAGTCCGTTTCATCGACTGCCACGGGCCCAAGGGTAGTGGTAGCTGCAGGTGCAGCTGTGGACACCACCACCAAGGCTCAGGGTCTGCCAGCGCCGGCTGCGTTGGACTTGAAGAGCCCTTGGAAGATTTCCAACAGGCCAGGAGGGAAACCATAGGGGCACGCATGGCTGCCCTGACCAAGACATGTGTCCCTGGGGCAGTTCTGTCATCTGCTGCCCCAAACAGCCGGGTGTTGGCAAGTGCAGGGGCAGATGCACCCAACAACACCCCGGTTGTGAGTCTGCCAACCAGGGCAGTTGCGGTCAATGACCCTGCCACAGCGGATGTTGCTGCGCAGGGTCCATTAGAGGGCACCCAGCTGCCACTGACACAAGTCAGGCCTTTGGTCGTCCCTCCATCTGCCACTCCCTTGGCTCAATCCACCGAACCCACTGGCCATACTGATCAGGGCGGCATTAGCCAGACAGGGTCTGTGCCACAATCCAAGAGGAGGAAGGTTGCACCTGCAGCACAGGCTGGGACCCCACACACAGCCACGACCTCCTGCATGTCGAGATAGAAGCCTTTCTGCAACCAGGAACTGGACTTCTTCGTGGACTACGTGCGGGACCACAGCCGTGACATGCTAGTGGGTGCTAATTGTCAGACTACGGCTGCCCACCGTGATACCCACTGGAAGCAAGTTGTGGAACATGTGAGTGCATTCAGCCATGAGGTGCGCATGGCGCAAGAGTGCAAAAAGCGTTGGAATGACCACAAACGCCGCGCTAAGGCTAAGCGTGCCTCAAATTACAACTTGACTCTGGTGACTGGCAGTGGGCCTGCACCAGAGGAGGCAGACCTCACTCCGCATGAGTCACTCATTGCAGAGTTCATACCATCTGAATTGGTCGAAAGAGTGGGAGAGATGCCAGACTTTGATGCCCAGTCCAGTGAGTGTTGATGCGTGTATGTTGAGGACGTGTGTGTTTTACTTGTGTGATGTGTTGTGCATGACTGCCACTACATGTCACGTGTACATGGTTCTGATGTGCAAGTAATGCAATGCTTCCATGATGCATGTCTGCTCTGCTGGATGGTGGATATGTGGAGCAGACTGGGACTGTCCGCATCACCACTATTGCACCCTACTCACATGCTGGTTACCAGTATGCCCCTCCGGTCCATGTTCCAGCTCACTGGCCCTTCCTTTCAGCCCAGGGACAATGTCATAGCATGAGTGACATGCATGTATCCTCTGTCTGCATGCAGGTACTCCATGAAGGCATGCTTCCTTGCCCCTCCACCCCCCGCTCTGCACACCAATTCCACCTTTGCACTGGTCTGCTTCAATATTGCCATTGGGTACTTCCCTGTTCATGCGTCCTGTGTACATGCTAACTTCCAGTGGCCAATCAGCCAGACATATGCTGTGTGGTACATCCTTAGTACTTGATGCAGGGTATCTCACTTGTACAGTTCAGATGCCCCGCAGGGACATAAGTGCCCATTCATGCTTCATGTGCATTCCACGCATGCCCCTATGTGTCCTTGACTGGATGATCACGGTAATACAAGTCCTGGGTGACATACATTGCATGGCATTTCATCAGCCTTCCCATGTCCACTGTGGATCAGTACTGCGTTGCACACATGTTTAGGGCCTGACAGTCTGTGTGTGTCACAGGCCTCAACCTATTTAATGGCCAATGACTCTGTCCAACTGGTGTAGTGTCTTCTTCACACGTGGGTGTACTCCAGAGGTTTCATCATGTGTCCTGCTTACTGTCCCATCATCATTTGCTGTGTTGTCACTTGATTCACATGATGTTGTTGATGCTAGTCAACACTGTCTGTCAATACACAGTTCTATGTTCGGCCTTTTGATATCAGGGGTGAGTGATTCTGATGTGGACACTCCTCTGTCCGCGACACCTGCACTGAGGGGTCAGACAGTCTTGGAACCTCCGCCTGTGGTGGATCAGGATGCAGGGTCACCCTCCACACCAGTCACTGATGTGCCTGGGCCATCATGTCTACGGGGGCATGTAGTCGTGCAGCCGCGGGCGGTGCCAACACAACGAGGACACCCAGTCCTTGGGTCCCGCAGGGGTCAAGCCCAGCAACGCAGTCGCCGCGTGCAACCGCAGTATATTGAGTGGGAGCAAGATATGACTGCCAATTCTGAACGGCAGGGGGCAGCAATGGAGAACATCGCTGAGAGCATGGAGCGTGTAGCCCAATCCGTGCTCCCCCCTGCTAGGCAGGTGCTTCTCCAGCAGCAGGCGGCACGGTCCACGGCCCACTCGCTCATGCTGGGCATGGCGGCCTCAGACAGGGCATGCCAGGCTGAAATGTCGTCTCTGCGTAAAGCAATTGCTGCTCATGCAGAGGCACATATGGAGGCTCTGAGGCAAGAGTATGCTTCCCTCAGATCCACTCTGGGTCTCCTTATGATGTCCCAGAGGGAGCGGGCAGAGGAGAGGTTTGCGCAGCTTGAGCGTACCATCTCGGCTGAGCTACATGCTTGCCGGGAGGTGCGGCAGTTGTCCAGCCAGGGCTTGCAGGAGGAACTCCGTGTTACAAGTGCTACCTTGCAAGAGGAAGGACGTGTATCACGGGAGGTTCTGCATGCAGACCTACGTGTGATCGCCGCACAGAGCCAGGCTCACCCGTCCGGCAGACTTGCTGCCGACAAGGGGCAAGCTGCAGCTAGGCATGGTCAGGCTCCTGTGCCACGTCCTCCTTTCCAGGAAGAGCCAGACTCTGATGACAGTCTATCTCCCAAATAGGTCGGGCTGTGCAGGCGTTGAGCCCATGGAGGTTTTTTTTTTCCTCAACATCATTGCATGTGGGTGTTGAGCAGCACCCTGTGCCTCCCCCCTCCTGGGTGCCACCCCCCGGGTCGTATGTGGCCATTTTTGATTTTTCTTTTAGCTTAGTTAGTTTAGTTTCAATTTGATAGTTAGTTTAAATAGGTAATGTAGGTTTTTCATAGTTAGTGTAATTAGTTAATATAGTTTAAAATTGTTTGTCTATTGTGCTTTCATGTGACAGTGTGGTGCTTTGTGGCTTTTGAGAGCATCCACTGTCTGTTCCAGCTGGGCCCTTCAAGCTTGTCTTGTGTATGTGTTTGCAGCTTGGGGTCCTTGACTCACATATGCCACTCCTGCTTCCCTTATCCATGGGCTCGCAAGGATGGTTCGGTGTAACAGCCTATTAAACAAGGGCTCTGGACTGTCATATCTGTGGCATATCTGCTGCTGTGAAACTTGTGTTAACACCCCTAGTGGGGATGATAGGGGTGTTATTGACCACTGTTCTTCATTCGCTAGATGGGGGTTTCATGATTGATGTCTACATTCATTGCTATTCATTGTGTAGTATGTTTATTATCTATACTGTACATGTGCTTGTTGCAATTCATGGCATAGATGGTGTGTTCAACAGTTTGCCTGTGAAAGACGGACTGATGGTGTGATTTGTGATGTACGTCTCTGACATGGTCCAGTCATGTAATGCCTGAAGAGACACACACAGATGATTTTAAAGCATTAATCTTGTGTTTTATGCACTTTCTACAGGGGGATGAGCCTCCAGACCACCTTTACCAGCAGACATGGGCCATTGGACGTCTGGAAGCTGGACACATTTGGTGGTGCCGACATGCACATGTGTGCGCAAGCAGAGGCACAGGGATTGTGCTCATGCATCCAAAAACAGCTGACGTGTTTCAAGGGACTCCAGGCAAGGTGAGCAGCACAGGGGGGCCACAACGAAGCAGACCTTCCACCTGGCCAGTTGCACATGCATGCTTAGTAGCAGCACTGACGATGGGCTTGGACAAATATTGGTGTTGAAGCGCACAATAAAGCTGAGATGAGTTGGTGGACTAATGGCTAGTTGATGGGAAAGTTGTCTGGGGCACCTGCAGGGCCAGTGGCACATACCTTCCGGTCCACCATGGTCCATTGAGGCACTTGTATTAGCCATGCAGCATTGCAAGACATGGAAAGACGCAGCTCACAGGGACAGAGAGGGACAGACTCATGTGCAGTGCATTTCATTACCATGTAGAATTTGACACATGCACTACCTACTTTATTTGGGTCATGGTGGAACACTACTTGTTCTGAAGTCATACCTTGCATCCGGCTGCTTACCCAGGGAACATTGCATGTTGTGTGATTCGTGACACATTGGTCTTCCATTTGCAACACACCCAGCGGTGCATGACTTACTGCATTAACTGTGTATGAACCATCACATGGGTAATGTTACGTATGGGTACGAAGGATCCACACCAGATTGTTTGTTTGTAGGATATTTTGTTACTTTGGGGCTTTTATGGTGGTGTGTTTGTGTGTTATGGGCCCACACAGATTAGTAACTGTGGCTCTCTTTGCAGCATTAAACTGCTCCTGTTACCGGACCTGAGAGTGCGCAGGCAGGAGGCCAGCACTCACCCCAGAGATATGTTTCTCTTTGTCTTCCATTCGAGTAATTTGTTACTATGTGCATGAGGATCAGGTTTGGTGTACTTGTGTATGTGTAAATGTGAGGAGTACATTTTTGTGCATTTCCTACTTTCCTGTGTGAATCCTACTCCCCTCTCCTGCCCCTCATTTCGGTTATCCAGAATAGCAATGCCTGTCCCGACTGCATATCCCTGACCCTCCTTCCCCACCAGGGTCTCAGAGGCCTGTGTGAGTTTGACCTTGCAGGCTCCCCGACCACGGTGGGGGTGGTTGGTTCGTGCCACTCCTGCACCTGTACACAGGAGCTGTGACAGTACACATCAGTTGTGGCGCATTATTCTGTGTTATGTGCCACACATGGTACACATCCTGTTGTGACATTGTTTTACTGTGCTACCTTGGTTGTTACGTCATTGTGGTAGTACTTGGGCTTTGTGACGTACTGCTACTTCAAGTCATCTACTGGAGGCTCTTCTGGTTTGTTTTGCTGCCCGCAGGCTTTTTGCTTGGCTTCTGTGTTGGCCTGCTTTCAGTTCTCTTTGATTTGGTATTTTTGAAAGTCACGGTGGCCTCTGAGGGTGCTGGACACTTTTTGCACACAAGGTGGGAGATGTTGACAAAGGGGAAGGGTGATCCTGTGGCCAGGTGAACTTCAAGGATGAAGGCTACATAACCCAGGTGCTGTTGTTCACGGGGTCATGGTGATTTGTGAGGGAGGGGGGGTGTTTTGTTGTTGACAGTTGCCTTGCCCTACAGTGTGATGCGTACCCTGACATTGTAATTGCAATATCCTATGTACATGATGTATTCTGATGATCAATGCCTGTCCATGTGTAATGTTTAGCTTTCAGCTATGAGGGAATAGTTGTGGCTTGACATGCTGGGGTGTACACATGGTGAATGTTCACATGTGATGTGTAGAGGACACTGATGGTCACATGATTGCACATGCATATATTGAGTGCATGTCCCTTCTGACCCACACACTCGCACTATGATCCACTACATGTACAACCATCCTTCCGTGTCCACATGTACACTCTGTTTGCCTTCTGGTGCCCACTGTGTCCCTGCAGCACATGATCTATGACCAATTGTGGATCCTGTACATGCGTATTTTGCTTTTTGATGTAGTTTGTCGCTTAGATGTGATGTGCAGGGTGTGCGTCACACACAATGGCTGTTCACTATGCCGTGCGCTGAGCAGTGTGTTGCATGAGGTGGACACGGCACACAGAAGGTGCAGTGTTGTTTTTGCTAATCACAAAGTGCATGTAGCTAGGCATTCATTGTTATGTTACAACTACAACTGTTGGAATGCATTTGGGTATGACTTCTTTCGTGTGGGAGGTTGTTGGTCCGTCATTACATCTGATTCCTTGTCAGGCATCATTGTCTGATGCCACTTTGCATTTTTCACATGTCAATGTGTACCTTATTGGTACTGTGTTGGTGTATAGCTATTGCTTGCCATGTCCTGTTGTGGTTTGGGAGGGTTCGGGTGACATAACAGTGATAGTCATGGCCTGTTTTGCAGGTCTGTGTGATTCACAACTTGCATGTGTGCCTTGTGGTCACACAGGATTGCTTATGTTTAAGTAGCTAGGGATCCACACAATGTGGAACTTCCATGGCAACATTCTCAGGGTGGTAAGGTTGTGACAGTTGACTGTCTCTTTGTCATCATCGATTGTCACCTGGTATGTGCCAGGCCTGTGTGCACTCCTCAGGGGGGAGGAGTTTAGGTGAAAAATGTGGCCACAACCTGGGTCCGGGCTTCCTCGCCACGTGCCCTATCCCCTCCCATGGGCAGCGCCTGTGGTTGGGGATGTGGGGGCACCACCATGTCCACCGGTACGCCCTGCCGTGTTGCAACATTGTGCAGGACACATGCTGCCACAATGATCCTGCACACTACTGGGGGTGCATAGAGCAGCTGCCCGCCAGAGCGGTCAAGGGAGCGGAAGCGTGACTTGAGCACTCCGAATGTGCGCTCCACTATGGCCCTGGTTGCAATATGGGCCGCGTTGTATCTTACCTAGGGTGGTGTGGTGGGGTTCCGGATTGGCGTCATCATGTGGTTGCTCAAAGGGTAGGCACTGTCCCCTGGAGAGGTGATGATGGTTGTGATTATTGGGGTTTGTGTATTTGTGTGTGTGTGACATGCATGCATGTGCACCAGCATTTGTACTCATCTAGGAGCCATGTGTCGCCATGCTGCCCAGCTTCCAGGGCCCGGCTCAGGGCAGACATTCTGTATATGAAACTGTCATGGGTGGAGCCAGGGTAGATTGCATAGACAGAGGTGAAGATTCCCTTTGCATCGCATACCACCTGCACGTTGATGGAATGCCAGTGCTTGCGGTTTCAGTAGATGTGCTCAGTGGCCCGAGGTGGAAGTAGGGCCACATGGGTGCAATCTATGGCACCGAGCACTTTGGGGAAGTGTGCCACCCTGTGAAAGTCCTGGACAACGGCCTGCCTTTCTGCGGGTGTTCTGGGCATGTATATGTGCCTGCGGACTGAGTGGCGTTCAGTGATGATTGCCAACACCTGGTGTAGGCAGCGTGACTGCGTGGCCTGTGAGACCCGCCCCACTATGGCAGTAGTCCGCTGAAATGACCCAGTGGCCAAAAAATGCAGGACATTGAGCACCTTCTCCAAGGGTCTCAAATCTTGGGAGCAGAGGGTGGGGGATGTAAGGTTATCTTCCCACTCCCTGACCAGGTCTAGGATTATACAAGGTGGAAACCTATACCTGCCGTAGACCTGGTCATCAGGCATCCCAAAAAGGCTTGTCTGGGGTGAAAAAATGTGGGCCCTGGCTATTCTCCTCCTCCTGCGGTGTCCCACGATCAGTGTTGCGACAAATGGGGCATTCATCGTAGCTGTATATACGTGTTTGTTGTTTGCGTGCACTTTTATACTGTGCGCGGGAGGCTTCTGCCTGCCTTCGTGTGGCAGACGCGTTGACACCTGTGCGCGTCTTTTGATGTGCGTGGGTTTCCTGTATTTGAATCCATGAATACGGGTTGTTTGCGTGTGTGTGGGCTTTCCGTGTAGTTCCCTGCAGTACTTCCCAAGTTACGCCTTCTTTTTCATGCGTTATTCCCCATTCCGTATGTTACGCCCACTGTTCCGCCCACTTTTGTTGTGTGTGCCGCGCTATGTGCGCTTTCCCTGTGCACGTAGTGCACGCCGTTTGATGACGTGTTCGCCCGCGTGCGCCATGCACGGATTTGGCGCACAACCAGTGGAAAACACGCGCAGCGCCTTCCTTGAATCGCATGTGCACATTTGTTCCATGAATCGGCCCCTTAGAGTGCTGCTATTACCTTGGATCAACTGACCACAAGGCTAACATCACTAAAAAGCAATATTAATCATGTCTGATATGGAAAGCCACAGTCAGGAGACCCTCCTGAGTTACACTGCTGATTATTTAAGAAACATGTGGAAAGAAAGGAAACTCTCTGCCAAAGGCAAAAAGTCTGAATTGATTGAAAAATTGATTGTTAAAGAGTCCAAGTCTAGGGGGTGGGTCTGAAATGCCTGACTCCTTAGCAAATGTGGAAAGTATTGAGGATGATAATGTATCTGTTACTGATGAATTGGAAGAAGTAGATGTGTCTCCTAATATAGGTCTCTCTGCTCCCTTGCCTGCTCAGCAACCTCAACCCTTGTCCACTGGGACCCCCACAGGTCCTACACTCAGTCCTGAATTCATTGCTCTAGAGAAAATGAGGATTGAACTGGAATTCAAACGTTTAAATGTTCAAAAAGAACAAAAACATCAAGAACTGAAACTCAGAGAAATGGAGTTGAATCATGAACTAGAAATGAAAAGATTGTCTCTTTAAAATGCTTCTCTCCCAGAGTCCTCTAGGTCTTTCAGTCCTAAGAGACCCCGTATGCCTAAAGTAATTGTGGGTATGTATAAGGTTAAGCTTGATATTTTGGATTGGTTGACAATGTTTGAGTATAACCATGGTATTCAAGGTCTCACAGGGAATCAATTGCTTCCCTGGCTCTTCTCTAGGCTACCCACTTTTGCATCTGATGCTGCGATAGAGTTGGGGGTGGTGGATAGGATAGATTATGAGTGTGTGAAGTTAGCTTTAATTGCTAGATTTTGGAAGACCACTTTCCAGTACCTTAAGAGGTTTAGGACCCTCAAAAAGCATGATGGTACCCCTTGGGCTACCTGGGTATGTGACTGTTTGAAAAACCTAGTTGGTTGTATTAAGGGTTACAGAGTAAACACCTATGAAGGAATGAGAAATCTTGTAATGTTGGAGTCTATTTTTGATGTCTGCTCTCCTGAGCTCAGACAGCACTTGGCTGATTCTAAGATGATAGATCCGAAGAAGCTAGCTAAGACTGCTGACTTGTCGGTTGCCAACAGGGCTACTCATAAGGATTCTGGGGCTACTCAGAAAAAGGATGAGGGGAAACAACCAAAGAAAGACAACAAAGAGAATTCTAATACCTCCAATCCAAAAAAGGGCCACAAACAACAACATAAGGGTAAACCACAAGGGAAACCAAATCAGGCTAGTGCACCATCTGGACCCAAACCAGATGGAGGTCAGAACAAACCCCCATTCATTAAGACATTTGGGAAACGTTATGTTTGTGCGTCAACTGACCATATGAAAGGGGATCCCAGATGCAAGGGTAAACCTTCAGGGCTAAACACTGTCTCCTTAGCCTTCTCCCCAGTGGAAGAAGTCCCTGGAAACTTTAATAACTACTCCATCCAGAGTACCGTCAAAGGTACTTTAATAACTACTCCACCCAGAGCCGTGGGGTCATGACCTTGATTCACAGGAGCCTTAAATTCAATTCCATATCCACACAGATCGACCCCCAGGGCAGATATGTGCTACTCCATGGTATCCTGCAGGATAAGGAGGTGGTACTGTTAAATATCTATGGTCCCAACATCAACGATCCAGAGTTTTACTTACATCTCCCATCCCTCCTTGACAGCTTTCCGCTAATACCAATCCTCTGGGGAGGTGATTTTAACACAATATTCGACATAGACCTAGATAGATCCGGTTCCAGAGCCCGCCAACTTTCCAAAGCAGCCTACACTACATTGTCGTCTCTCCCCCGTCTTTCCTTGGTTGATGCATGGCGACTCCTTTACCCCGACTCCCGTTCCTACTCCTTCTATTCCTCGGTACACGACTCATATTCCCGAATCGATAGATGGCTGGTGTCTGACATACTTATAAGGAATGTGTCCCACCTAATGATCCTTCCCAGAACCCTCTCTGACCACTCACCAGTGACCATTACCCTCAGTTGGGGCCCAGATTGTGACCGGGTCAGACACTAGAGAATGAATCCCCACTCTCTCCTTGACCCTGTCTTTAGCTCCGAGCTTGAGACTGCCATCGAGGAGTTCTTCGAAATTAAAACCAATACGGTGTCCTCGCAGGCCACCCTCTGGGAATCTTTTAAAGCATACATTAGAGGTATCGCTCTGTCCAAGGAAAACGGCATAGACTCACTCTCATCAAGCAAATCCCCTGGCTCAGATCGCAACCCCGTTGAATTTTACAAACACTTCAAACCTCTCCTCCTTCCACGCTTGATGGCCCTTTGGGAAGAATCGGCAGGGGCTGGCCAGCTCCCCCCCTCGCTTCACAAAGCCACGATGACCGTCTTGCTGAAACCCGATAAACCCCCACACAATGCGGCTCCTACTGCCCACTCTCGCTTATCAATAGTGATGTCAAAATCTACGCCAAACTTCTGGCTCTACGCCTTGTCCCCTACATGCCACACATTATTCATCCAGATCAAGCAGGATTTATCCCGGTACGCTCTACGTCCCTGAACCTGAGACGCCTCCTTAACATTATAAGCAGGATTAACCCAAACATCCACGCAGTAGCCACGACACTTGACATGCAAAAAGCTTTCAACTCTGTCTCGTGGAAGTATCTCTGGCGGGTTCTTGAAAAATGCAAATTCGGCCCCTGTTTCCTCTTCTGGGTCAAGCTACTGTACTCTGGTCCAGTAGCCAGGGTCTGCACTGAAGATCTGTGTTCTGCCTCTTTCAAATAGCTAGGGCAATGAGACAGGGCTGTCCCTTCTCCCCCCTGGTCTTTGCCATTGAAATGGAACCATTTGCAGACATGCTTCGTCAATCCCATGCACACAGGGGCCTACGTACTGCCAGTCATTCAGACATAGGGCCTCATTACAGGTCGGGCGGTCCGGAAATAACAGTGGTGGTAAGCCTGCCGCCACTGTTAATTCCGGACCACCCGATCTCAAGTCCTGCAGGCGGGAGGTGGCGTTCCCGCCAGGTTTGACCTGGAGGGTTTACCACCGCCCGCCTGCAGGTGGACGTGGAAACACCAGCACTATCACGAGATGGTGCCGGTGTTTCCATGGTCCCCATTCCCATTGAGTCCTATGTGACTCAATGGGAATGGGGATTTACACCATTCCGCCTCCGGAATTCCCGGGTTGTAATGCCCCGGTAATTCCAGGAATCACGGAGGCGGAATGGTAACAGGAGTCCGGCGGTAACCAGGTGGTTTTACCATCTCAGTTACTGCCAGACTCGTAATGAGGCCCATAGTGTCCTTATATGCGGATGACGCCCTTCGTTCTCCCGATACCAACATGGCTCCGATACTGGAAGATACTATCCTTTTCGGGTGTATTTTCGCCCTCAAAGTAAATTGTTCTAAATCTACCCTAGTCCCGCTCGCTGCATGCACACGACACCCTAGGATTCACATGGGCCCAATCAAACTTCACCTACCTAGGCATAGTAGTGTCTCATCACTGCGAACATGTTTTCGAGGAGAACTACCAAAAATACCTTACAAGCCTTACAACAAAGACACTGGGCTGGGGCAAACTCCCGATCTCACTTGCAGGCAGGATAGGAGTGTTGAAGATGGTGGTACTACCCCAGCTTCTGTACAGGTTCACCAACATCCCTCAGTGGCCGGGCAGCGGGTTCATCCAGGCGTTGACTTGTATCCTCAACACTTTTCTTTGACACTCAGGTGCGGTCCGGCTTAAATTCAAAACCTTGGCCACCCCAATGGAGTTTGGCAGCTTCGACGCACCCGATTTCCTCAAGTACTGGTTAGTTGCGCAACTCCAAAACACATCATACTGGTTCAACACATCGGACCCCCACCCCACGTCAGACTCGAGAGACTATCGGTTAGCGACCGTGATATCCGCTCCCTGATGTCACAGGGGTCCCACACATACCTCTCCTTATTGTTTGCCGATGGGCAGAGGCTGGTTTCGAACTATTCCGCGATGTCTTTGATCAGGGCAACTTCCTAGAGTGGCCTGACCTCCCATTGTCCCTGAGGCGGAGCCCATCCGTCTGGCTCCAGTACTCATCCCTCCGGAAAACCCTTAAACACAAATACCCCAGCTTCCCGGCAATACCACCTGATGAGCTCATAGTTACGGAGTTAACCTCTCCCATTCCCATGAGGGACAAAGTTTCCAGACTACACCCTAGTGCAGTCCAGATCTTCCCCGCCACTCACCACATTAAGACAAGCTTGGGAGGACGACCTCGGCTGGAGATGACTGACGAGCAGTGGGCCCATATATGTGCTTGCATTCATGGGGTATCTTTCAACGCCCGCTTCAAGTTGATCCAATTCAAGATACTTCATAGATACCACTACACCCGGTGCAGACTGCACCATATTTCAAATGACCTCTTCCCTGGCTGCCCTAGGTGCGGCTGCGATAACGCTGGTTATATCCACATGATCTGGTCCTGCCCACGCTTCACCCAATACTCTACCATTCTCTATGTCAGATATTCTCGAAGTCTCTATCACCCCGTCCCCAATGAGATGTCTCTTCCATGAATTCCCTGAACTCTGCCGAGACTCCAAAAAATGAGCTGGCCTTTGCATGCTACTCACAGTACGCTCTATATTACTCTGCTGGCTTCGGCCTACCCCACCTACTCATGCACAATGGCACAGGGCGGTCACATGGGCCTCAGATACTGAAGAATCCTGGGCTGTACAACAGCCAGCCCACTCAAGACCCAAAGACGTTTGGTCAAAGTTTCGGTTTTACATATCTCCCACCGACACTGCTTCGGACACAGCATCTCCAGCCCTCTCCCCCTACCATTCTCCCTCCGCCTCCTAAACAGCTCCCCCTCTGCCCCATACCCACCTCTGTTGTACCCCGGATGTGTATATAATGGTTTCTAGTTTACACTATATGTCTGTATTACATGCACTGCTCTGATTGTAATTGCCTTGTATGCTACTCGCCTGTTCTTGTGTTGCCAAGCCAAATAAATAAAGGTTTTTAAAAAAAAGAAAGTCTTCGACAACAGGCTTCTTACCAACTTGATGGGCAAGGACTTGGGAAGCACAGGTTAAGCTGGGAAGATGGCCTCTTCTACAGTGAACCACTGATCTACCCCTGGGGACTGCAAAAGACTTGTAGTGCCCCTTGCCAACAGACTCCAGTTCCTACAGTTAGCCCACGAGATACCTTTGGCTGGTCACTTGAGTTTCAAGAAGACCAAGGAAAGGCTCTCTCTCTACTTCTACTGGCCTAAATTGAGTTCAGAAGTTGACAAATTCTGTAGGAGTTGTCACGCTTGCCAAACCTCTGACAAGAGTGGAGCCAAGAATGTGGCACCCCTGGTGCCTCTCCCAGTGGTGGGAGTTCCTTTTGAGAGGGTGGGCATTGACATTGTCAGCCCCCTTGACCCTCCCACATCTTCAGGGAACAGGTTTATCCTGTTGTAGTAGACCATGCTACAAGATACCCAGGAGCCATACCTATGAGAACTGTTACGGCTAAGACTGTGGCTAAGGCTCGACTTGGTATTTTTACCAGAGTAGGGTTTCCTAAGGAAGAGCTATCCGACAGGGGATCCAATTTTATGTCCCACTACATGCAAGCCATGTGGACAAACTGTGGTGTCACTTACAAGTTCTCTACAGCCTACCATCCACAGACAAATGGACTGGTAGAGAGGTTTAATCATACTATGAAGAGCATGATAGGTGCTTTAGAGGAACCCCTTAAGAAAAAGTCGGACCTTCTACTGACATTCCTTCTCTTTGCATATAGGGAAGTCCCTCAGGAGGAAGTTGGTTATAGTCCCTTTGAACTCCTCTATGGCCATCCAGTCAGAGATCCATTGGCCCTGATCAAGGAGGGGTTGAAGAGTGCTCCTTCCCCCATGCCAGTAAGATTGACTGACTATGTGATAGGTCTCCGGAGGAGAATGCCACACATGATGGCAGAAGCAAGTGATAACTTAAAAGCAGGTCAGGCTCTGGTCAAACATTGCCGTGACCAGAAGGGCCGCATGGTTGAGTTTTCTCAAGACCAGCTTGTATTAGTTATGGTGCCAACAAGGCAAAGGGACTTGCAGGACAAATGGATAGGACCCTTCAAGGTTGTGGGCAAACTTGGAGAGGTGAACTATCTGGTGGACTTAGGCAGACCTAAGGAGGCTCCCAGAGTCTTTCCCACCAACTGTTTAAAGGCTTATGTCTCGAGGTAGGAGCTTTGCTTCTAGCTTCAGCTCAAGAGGAAGTGGAGAGTGAACATCTACCTGACCTCCTCAGAGGCCAACCTTTAGATGGGCAGATAGAAGGAGTTAATCTCTCTTTTCAGCTGACTTCTGAACAACAGGAGGAGTGCAAAGTTCTGTTGAATCGGTTTGCCTCCCTGTTTTCACTATCACCAGGCTTGACCCCTTGGGGCCAGCATGATATTCTCACTAGGGACTGTTTACCTGTAAAAAGCAGAGGTTACAGAATGTCAGAACATGTGAGATCCCACATCAAAGGAGAGGTCAACAAGATGCTTGATCTCGGGGTTATAGAGCCCTCTACAAGTCCATGGTCTAGTCCAGTTGTTCTAGTACCAAAGGCAGGATCCAAGGAGTTGAGATTATGTGTGGACTATAGAGCTCTAAATGCAGTCACTAAGACTGATGCCCATCCTTTGCCCAGGACAGATGAACTAGTTGATAGACTTGGTTCAGCCAAGTACCTTAGTACATTTGACCTAACCTCAGGCTATTGGCAAATAGCACCAACAGACCATGCCAAGGAGAAAACTGCATTTTCTACCCAAGCAGTCCTCTACCAGTTTAAGGTAATGCCTTTTGGACTAAAGAAGGCACCTGCTACGTTTCAAAGGATGGTTAATCAAGTTATGAATGGGATGGAGGACTTCTGCATGGCATACTTGGATGACATTGCAGTGTTCAGCCCTACATGGAAAGAACATATTGACCACCTAGGATATGTTTTGCAGGTTCCTGAGCAGGCCCATCTGACCATAAAGGCAAGCAAAGGTCTAATTGGTCAGAGTAAAGTGCTCTAGCTTGGTCATGAGGTAGGAGGAGTTGAAATAAGGCCATTGCCCAGCAAAGTACAAGCTGTGCAAAACTGGGCCACCCCACTACTCAAACCCAAGTGAGAGCTTTTCTAGGTCTCACTGGGTACTACAGGAATTTCATAGAGAACTATGGGACCATAGCTTCTCCCTTGAATGTAGTCTCCTCTCCAAAATTCCCTAAAAAGGTTAGATGGAATGACGAGTGCACTCAAGCCTTTGAAAGCCTGAAGAAAGCCCTTTGTCAAGCTCCAGTCCTAAGAGCTCCTGATTACCACCAACCCTTCAATGTGCAGACAGATGCCTCCAATATAGGGATAGGTGAGTCCTTACTCAACTGGATAAGAAAGGTAGGAAACACCCCATTTGCTTCATCAGTAGGAAACTGAAGGAAAAAGCGACAAGGTGGGCAACCATAGAGCATGAATGCTTTGCCATTGTGTGGAGTTTGAAGAGGTTTAGAGCATACTTGTATGGATCTACTTTTGTGATTCAAACTGACCACCAACCCTTGAGATGGTTAATGCAAATGAAAGGCGAAAACCCAAAACTTCTAAGATGGTCAATCTGCCTGCAAGGGTTTGATTTTACCATTGAGCGCAGAGCAGGATGTCACCACCAAAATGCTGATGGTCTCGCGAGGATGTTTTTAACCGACTAGAGGTAGAGATTCATCCAGGAGTGGATTAAATCCTCCTGTCTCTTAGTCTGGAGGGGCAGGGGGCGAGTGTTAGGGAGAATTCTCATAAATGGCTCATTTCCCTTACATACTGAGTCCCTCAGCAGCTTTGCTGGATTTCTAGGATTTATTTGTTTTCACCTGGTAAGAGTGTGAGCCTTTTTTCCCACTCTTATGTGTGTTTTGCTATGTGTGTTTCTACTTTTTGTGTGATCTTGGGCACTGGAGCCTCACCTACTCCAGGGCACCATATGTTTTATGTGTGTTACACAGCACCTTCAGTGCAGTGACACATTGTTGTCTTTTAGACTTCCCACCAATTCCATTTTCTGGGGCTTACTACAGTCCCCCAGAAAAGGGTAAAGTTGCCATAAACTTTACTTTAGTCACTTAAAACCACAGACCCAGTACACCCCATCTTCCATGGAGTATTGGAAAGGGTTAATTCTTATCCCTTTTTGTCTGTGCCTCTTGGGGCATTGTTTCACTCCCTTTACATTAAGACTTGGCTGGTGGCAGTGGTATCTACCCTAACTTTACTACCGCGATTATCTTATATAAACGTGGTAATGTTTTAGGCTATTATATTAGCCTCAAACATAAACCCGCTTGACCAAATACATTATATTTTGGCTCCGGAAGGGTTTATTCGCCATTTCTTTTTGATAAACACTTTCTTGTGTTTTACTCTGCGCGCCAAACCAGGTTTGGTCCCTTTGTTCATCGCTTTTTCTCGGGTTTCTACACAGAAGCCCTACTTTAGGCGTCTGAGAGTTTGGGTAGGCAGGATGGGAGGGAGGGATTTTTGGACCCCTGCCATGGGTTCCTTTGGTGACCCAAGTCACACTCCTGTCTGATTGGCTAAGGGGACTGTCCTTGCTAGGCCAGCCACCCTGCTGTGTGATTGACAGCCAGGCTGTATGAATGGGGGAAAACTGCATAAAAAGCAAGTCTCTGGGACTGGAAGAGCAGAGTCGCCACTGGAACGAAAGAACCAAAGAGGAACTGGAAGAAGAGGACCCCTACAATGACTGAACCGCCCGGTGAAACCCTGCTGTAGGTCCGAATCTCCAGAATCCGACAACAGAAAAGATCCTCCAGGAAACTTCTTCCCTTGAGCTGGGACCAACCAGTTCACCCAAACTGCAAGCCAGGACCCTCCTCTGGTCAAATTCGTTGTACAGACCTACAGTGGGCCGGATAGCCAGGAAAGGTCGGACCCTGCTTGGGTTTTAAGGAGCGCGCCTTTTATTCGTTGCTTGGCTCTGGTGCTGGTTTCTTCCCTGGGTAGTGCAGGACCCTCCAGTCTTCCTTATTCTGATCAGTCCGACAGTCACTTCAGGAACCGTGAGCCTGCAGGAACTACCAGGAACTTCTGCCTCAGCTACAGCTCCCTCTCCGTTTTACGGTACTGTGCAAATCCGGTTGTGCATTTCATTCAGCCGCGGTGAAAGTGTTTGAAATCTTTCTCCAATCCGAGGGTATTGTCCTTCTCTTCTCTTTGAACTAACTTTTCTACTAACCAACTTTGTCCGGAAACCGTGCCATGAACTTTACCGCGAACTACCCTGAACTGTATTATCTTGAGCAAAAGACTTTTGAACCATTGACTTTGGCCCTAAGCCTTTTCTATCTCATTTTATCATTGTAGTCTCTCTTGTTCGCTTGCCCTGAGTACTTACCTGTTGGTGTGGATCCATTTCTGTTAACTTTTGTCTTTCCCTCCCTTTTAAATTGCTGGAGTGCCATTTTGCTCCCACTTCATTTTGTGAGCTTAACTTGTCTGGAATTTAAGGGAAGTGGTGTGGTGTATTAAGAGAGTGATTTTTAGAATGCTTATAATAGTGTAATGTTATACAGCTGAAGAGTGAAATAAATGTATATTGTTTTACTTGAAAACCTTGAGTCAGTGTTTGCCTGAATCATAGTAATTGCTGTCCTTTGTGTAACTATTTGATACTGCTCACTTACTCTTGAGATAAGTCTGGCTGCTATGCTACTGCTACCACTTTAACTGTGTAGTACAGGCTTGTACCAAAGGTGAAATTAGACTGTCACTTGTACTCCTAATTGTGTGTGGTGTTCCCATAGGGTACTATAATTCTGTCTAACAGCCCCACACTTCAATCATTCAGGGAATAACTTCTGGCCAAGATCCTCTACCCCTACATAAACCCACATCCTTCAAGAGTGCTTTAGAATTTGCTTTCCCATAGTCCTATGGAACCACCCACCTGGAATTACCCCCACCCCCACACCACAGACTCAAACTACCCATGCATTTGTAATCATCCAAGTGTGCACCTGTATGTGTACCTGTATCCAGAACAGCTCTGGCTTTTGTACCTGCTCCCTCTCCACATTTCTGAGGCCTTCTCAGAAATATGAAAATACTCCCCATCAGTGGTGGCGGCTGACATTTTTAATGAGTAAATATTTCCCACAAATATATATGCTAGAGCGACCGAGCATGGAGAGGTAGCCCGAACTAACCAGGGGGCGTCCCGGGGATTTCTTCTTCAGAGAAACTTTTTTTAATAATGGGTTAAAATGGAACACTTTCTGTGAAGAATTGGATAAAGGGCCAGATAGTTTGCAAATGCTTTTGTAGGTTAACTCCAATTCAAACATCCAATAGATGTGAGCCACCAAAAGTGCACAGGAGCATTTCCCAACACAATTTCATGATGCCTTTTGCCAACAATATATGACAGTATAAAAACATTTCAACGCTGGCTGTGACCATACATATCCAAGCTGACTCCACCAATATATGCCAGTTTTTCCATATACTCATGATTGCTTTGCTCATAATGCCTGTGACAATACTATAAGAAAACATATCCATGCTGGCTCTGCCAATAAATAGCAGTATCGTAAAAACATACTCCTGCTGGCTTTGCCATAGAAAATGCCATGCCACAATAAGAAAACATGTCCAAACTGGCTGCACAATACAGGTCAGTCTAGACACATAATATCACTTATGTTGCTTTACCCATGATACCACTGTGAGATATAGCTAGACTTGCTGCTCCAAAATGCCTTTCTCACCCGCCCACCAAAATCTGCACCCTGGGACAGCACATGCTAAAGCCTACACACATTCATACAACATTCACTCGCTCATTCACACAATCATACAGTCATTCATTCACATACACATAACATACATAATAAAAATTAATCTTACCTTTAGCCCGGGTGTGGTCTCTGCTCCACACCTGCCTCACCTCCATCAAAGCCCTTTGGCTACCACATTTCTCCAACAGGAACCAGGATACAAAGAGTGCTGCCTTGTTCCTGTGCATGTTGGCAGGAAACCGGAGCATTCCATTGTTGACAGCACCCTAAACTGTTTGAATGTGCAGGGAGGCGTAGGAGCACTCTTATGCACAATAAGATGGGAAGTTCCCCAACCTACATCCTCAATGGGCCATGCAAGGCTGGAGAAGCATAATGCCCCCAGCTTTGAATGGTCCAGTGGACATTCGCACATGGAAACTAAACTGTCAAAGGGAAAGCATGTTTCCCTTTCACAGTTTAAGCTAGCCCAGGAGCACTCCCTCGGCTTCGTCAAACAGCTGAGGGAGCATGCAGTGTTTCCACTGGGCTGGTGAGGCTACTCCACGATGAGCGAGGGTACTGGTGGGTCGGCACCCCATCGGCACCCCATCGACCATTATGGACAAGCCCAGCCCTGCTCCGCATAAAATAAAAGCAGCAGGTTCATCCGGGATATTGTACAGCCATCTATATTTATGCTCTTAGTCTTGCTTGTTTATATATCTCTCAGTTTTTCCTTGCTAATTTTCTCTGCTGTCCTCTGTCTATGTCCCCACTGCCTCTCTTGTTATTCACAACACGGCATAAATGACAATTTACTCCGATACGCCCACTTTTGTCAAAGTGAGATTCTATTTGTGCATAGGCTATTTTATCAATAATTTTCAACAAAAAGGAAACCAACCGTGGTTATGGGGCAGTAGTGTGTGGGGACTGTAGGGTTCAAGGGGTTTTTTTTAGGAGAGGGGTCACCCAAGCTTCTTTGATGCTAGTGTCATCTACATGAACTTCGCTGATGACACCCAGATCTTAATTCCCATAACGAGGCTTTACGATCAGGATACTATCATGATTAACAAAATATACGTGATAATTCAAAACTGGATGGCTAATGGTAATTTTCAAAACACGGAACCACGAGAACATCAAGATCCAATAACAATGCTCATCTCTTTGTCCCACGCTTCAAATGCTCCAGAGCAGGGGGGAGTAGCTTCTCAGTAATGGCCCCTAAACTCTGGAACACACTCCCACCCCACGCTAGAAATGAAACATCACACCAGTGCTTCAAAAAGACACTCAAAACGTGGTTATTCAATAATTTCGAGCCCCATACCTCCCCTCCCCATCCTGACACCAAGGACAGAAAGTGCCAGGCATCCTCATGAATAGCACTAACACCCGCACCCTTCCTGAAAGTATCAAACTCCAGCAACCGTTTGTACTGCCACCTTCATTATGTGTAGTTCTGTGAAATGCACTATGAACTGTATAATATATATAAGCAATATGTCTGTAACTACGTTGTGACACCTCCGGGTTTGGGCGTATAATAAATGCATTAAATAAAAAAAAAAATAATAACTGCTTGGCTTGCTTCTCAAGCCTCTTTCCCTTTTTTTTTTGCTCTGCCAAAATCCTCTGCTGGACCTGATGCATCTCAAGCAAACTTGCTAAGTCGGCCCATGATGTCGATCACGTTACCCAGTCCTGATTTTTTAGTCAGCAACACTTTATATTCTGAGGCTTTTAGGCACAGGCTTAAAAAGAGAAAAGTAAAACTTCACAATGTAATGTTTCTTTCAAAAGAAAGTGCTTCAATGGAGTGGACTCTGATGACACGGCTTTTAATAGCAAAACCACTGTAGTCTTTTCACATCCAACAATTTTGAGCGGGAGTGGCTTCTGCCGGTAAAGCGAACCTGGCAAATTTCCCTCTATATTTCTCTTTCACCTTTTCATGCAAAATGTAATCATTCAGAACTCTAAATTTCACATTTCTCTGTGTAACTTCCGGGTTCGTCATTCGGGCCATTTTAAAGATGGACGTGCGTTGGTCCGTGAGGTTCTGTTGCAGTTCCCTGGACACGCTGGATCCCCTTTACTTACATCTCTGTCCATGGCGCGGCTCTGCCGTGCACATGGCTATCTGTCCCTTTACCTGCAGTATCTCTTTTTCCACTATTCCGTATTGACCAGTAGCCTGTCCCCGCTAGGCTGGTTTCTGTTTCTGATATATGAGTCCTTTATGATCTTTATTTTAGATACTCTATTGGCCGTGTACCATCTCGGCTCTGTCCTCTGGCTTTTCCACCAGTTGGCTGGCTTTTGACTGGACGCCTCGCTTCTGTATCAGCAAGGTTAGTGTTTTCTATCCTCCAATCACTTTAACAGACTCTATGAAATAAGACATTAGACTAATTAGTGCCTTTTCTCTATTACCCTACAGGGTCCATGTTATGAATATTGATGTGAAACAGGAACAGTGAAAGTTTATACCCTGAAGATGGTTCTTTGAACCGAAACGCGTCGATCAGCTCCCTTTTTCTAACATCCAAAAAAAAGGAGACTTTTCCACTGGAAGTTTATGCTGTTTTAAATGATTGATTCTGAATGTGTGAAGTGACACTTTTCTGTATTAATTTGTGTGACTGATTTACACAATGCCAGTCGTTGTAAGGCATTTCCTATGTTTGATAAAAGTTCTGTACATTGTATGCTACATGAACTAATGTGCTCCCTATGGCTTTAATAGAGGACACTGTAAATTTGATCCTATCACTTCTAATAACTCGTTGGATTTCACAAATTATAAATTCAAGAGTTAGCTCTATAATTCAGGCTCTGATTTATATGTACATTTTCTACTGAAGTTTCTAAATGTCATGTCTGTTAACTAATGAGGTATTGCTATTTACCTTTTAATACTAAATGTTTGAATGCAACCAGGTACTCTAGTACCCAGAAATTCGCCTATACGGCACTAAAACTTTTAGAGTTACTTACCTTAATAGAGGGGTTTTCTTCCCTGAAGAGTGCATTTGGGCCTGCTCTGTAGCAATACACAGCTCTGGTTCTGCTCGATTTTCTCTGTCCCAAGTGGCCTTGTGACGTATGCCCGCCTGCACCTGAAATTTGTATTACATTGTTCTCTAATCATTGCTGATATACATCTTCCTGAAACTTTGTTTCTCTCCTGAAGTGTCTATGATTATCTAAATTATTCTGTGCAACCCTATACCCCACTTGTCTGTTTCACTTTCTTTGGCCACAACCGAGGGGTTGCACGCACCCATTTACAGTCTGATTTACTCAAGGTACTTTGTATGATTACCCCTCTAGGACGTTACTATGTCCTTTTCTAGAATAGATCAGACCACCGATAATAGAGCTGAAACCCTAGCGTTCAGTGACGAGGAAGCACTAAAAATATTGGGGCTGATCAAGTCGGCCGGAGCTGAAATAACGGCAACTGATAAACCAGAGGCCCTTATACGACAACTTGAATGGAAGATACGAAGGGAGGTTAATCTTAAACTTCATGCACCAACCTTGGCCCAATACTACACAGCCAAGAGGATACCATGGGGCCTACGTGTCAACGTAGAGCCAACACTCTGCAAAGAGAACCCCACCTTTGTCAAACGCTGGCATCAAATTCTTAATAAGTGCTCACTTGACCTTTTCTCCTCACTATTGAGGAATTAGCACACTCACTACAAAATCTGAACTAGGATATAGAAGGACTCAAAACTTCACTCAGTAAAGGTTACACTGCGGACCAACTCAAGCAGATCTTGGAAGAGACAAACCAGAAATTGGCAAACTTCAAACAAGAACTCGAGGTCAAGAAAATTCACAAATTCAGACGCGACACTCAAGACTATAAGCTCGACATTGTCTACAGTTGGCAGGCATATTACGGCCATTCTCAGAAAAAAACCTAATTTCAACAAACCACGTAAACCAGGTCAACCTCCAGCGGAGAATACCTCATCTGACGTTTCGAGTGCAGAACTTGAAGTTGTCCCAGACCGGAGTAGAGACATAATACCCGGGCCTGTGGCAGAGGAACCAACAACCACCCCCATGCCTTTGTTAGAAAAAGGCCAGTCCAAAGAGGAAACAAGAAAAAATCCTCAGCGGAAGAAAACAAATAAGAAACACTGATTGTTAACATTTCATCGTATCAGTTACCGAAAATGGAACTACGTGTTTTGAAAAAAGGCCTATCCTTTGTCCCTAACAACAACAGTACTCTCCTTCGTGAAAAAATAGATTTTTTTCAAATTGATGCGTAAGTTAAAATTGAAGGTGTTCTTTGACTCATTGGAGGAGGAGTCTACCACCAAAGAACCACATAGATTCCTTGAACTCAATCCTAAGAGTTCCTTCAATCCACCGGTACAGAACCACATTCTATCTACCTTTGAGAAAACTCTACTACAAGATTTTAAGAGAATCCAGTTTAACATCAACACACAAGGCCATTTTATGGTGAGAGAACGCCAGACATTAAAGAATTTGCTTGACAATCAAGATGTGATTTTCAAACCAGCAGACAAGGGAGGTGCACTTGTACTATTGAACAAACAAGACTACATTGATGAAATCGAAGCCAACTGAATGACCCTGAGACATACTTGGAAGTACCCCAGAATCCAACTGAAGCAGTACGATCACTGATTAAGGGAGTACTGGATGAAGCAGAAGCCAATGATGTCATCTCAGACAAAACACGACTCTTCCTCGAAAATAAACACCCTATTATGCCTGTCATGTATATACTACCCAAAATACACAAGAGACTAGCTAACCCTCCGGGACGCCCTATCATAGCGGCTACAGATAGCCTCCTGGAACCATTGGCCCAATACCTAGACAAGATTCTACAACCTTTAGGTCAGGAAACCACAACATACGTCAAGGATACTTTGCACTTCCTGCACAAATTAAAAAATGTACAGTTCGTCAAAGGGAGAGATGTGATGTTTACTATGGACGTCACATCTCTTTACACAAACATCGTACATGAAGCAGGCCTAGAAGCAATGAATGGCTACTGTTGCAATCGACCAATGCAAGGGCGACAGCCTTTTTATACTAACTTTACTCAAGTTGGTACTGATGAATAATTTTTTCAAATTTCAAAGATCGTTTTTTTTCTCCAAACATCCGGTACAAGCATGGGTGCGTCTATGGCACCCTGCTATGCCAATGCCTTTATGTACTACCTCGAACATGAAAACATTCTTACTTCGCCCAGATGGATGAGACATCTTCCTCTCTACGTCAGATATATCGATGATATTTTTGGAATCTGGTCCGGACCAGAAGATGAATTACACAACTTCTATGAAATGATGAATTCAATGCATCCCCGGATCAAATTCAATACTGAGACAAGTGACACCTCTATCCACTTCTTGGATGTTGAAATATACGTAGCCAACACCTCTCTAGAGACCAGGATTTTCACAAAAAAGACTGAGAGAAACAGCCTGTTGCTCGCTACCAGCTTCCACCCTAAGAGAACTGTCAACAGTGTGCCGTTCAGTCAATTCCTACGCTACAGAAGGATAATTTCGGAGAACATCGAATATAAACGCCAATCATTACTACTGGAGTCCAAATTCAGGTCTAGAGGCTACAATCAGACAACGATAACAGATGTGGCGGAGAAAGTAAGAGGCACTGACAGAGAGACACTTCTGACTCCGAAGCCCCCTAAACCCGGAGAGCCGCTAGTTTACATCACCACCTTCTCTCTGCAGAGCATGAAAATCAAGAGGATTATAAAGAAGAATTGGCCAATGCTATGAATGGACCCTCAGTTGCAGCAACTTTTTCAAGAACATCCAACCTTCGCCTACAGAATAGTAAGTCATTGCGCAAAAGTCTGGTCAAAGCGGAAGTTTCATCTACCGGCACTCAGAATTTGTTTAAGGGTACCATTCCATGCTACAACTGCCAGCACTGCAGTAATATTATAAAAGGCAACAGTATACCACACCCTCACTCTGGCAAACCTATCTCACTTAGACATTCCTGCACATGTGACGCCCAAAATGTAATTTATGCATTGAGATGCCCTTGCGGCTTATACTACGTGGGTATGACCACCAGAAAAGGGTAAACAAGGTGGTCAGAACATAAATCCAATATCCGTACCAAAAGTCTAAGGTCCACAGTCTCTCTACATTTTCAAGAAGCACGTCATACCATTGCACAACTGAAATGTGTCATCTTGGAGCAAGTGACAATGGGAAGCAGGGGTGGGGATGTCCAGCGGAAATTGTTGCAACGAGAAATCCTATGGATTGAACTTTTGGATTCGCTCAGCCCCCGCAGCATGAACACTGAGTTCGATCTTATGTGCTTTGTGTAACTCCAAGAGACTCCAGCCTAGTTGATTCATATATATGTTATTATGATCCGTATATGTTTTACTTATGTTCTTGTTGACATTTTATTGTCCAATGCATCCAAATCTAGTATGTACATTGCTTTGCTAATTTTCATGTTCATTCTACATTAGTGGCACTAATGTTTTTATTTATCTTGTGTATGTTCTAATCAATCCATGCGTTAGTTTGCCTGACTCAACACTACAATTTTCTCTTGTCCAGTGACTGTAGCCCTTCAGATCGCACAGAGGGTGAGCGTCTGCTTACCATTCGCCTACCCCATATAGTGCCCCTAGAGTCTTTTTGCCATTCCAGTGGCATTTCGAGCCACATGAATTTTTGCCCCGGGTTGTGTCTCTTTGGCACTGCACCTTTTGTGCTGGCCCCCTTGCCCCGTTGGACTGTGTCCCTGTGTTTGCCTGTAGGATCTTCCTGATTTTTTCCATTATTTACCTGGCCTGTCATTCTATTACTCTCATGGTGGCCATTTTGTGGCTGTCCGTATTTACCCTCTAGCGCCATGGGGGCACCCCGCAGTTCCTTTGAGCTGTGGTTGTGCCCCCCATGCATGCTTGCGTACATGCCATACCTTTGATTTCACCTTGTGAGCACGCTGCGGTCCCATGTAGGCTGCGTTTATGCTCCCCTGCTGTGCTCCCATAGTTCGTCTGACTCGGGAGATTATCTCCTTTGAGTGTTCATCCCTCGTAGTGTTTGCCGCGTTGCCGTGGCTACTTAGCTCTGCCTTTGCCCACTTCAAGGTGGACTTCGTCCTGGTGAACAGCGCGCATGCGCGGGGTTGCCAGGACAACTCATAACGCCATACTCCAGTCTGTACGCGTGTTGCAGCGGCCAGACTCCACGGAGATCCTTGCACACTCAGGTACGTTTTTCACAGCACGCCCCTTTCTTTTTATTCCTGCTAGTATCCCTAGCTGATGCAGCTACTTTTCCACCAGATTACTCCGGGTTCGTCATTCGGCCCATTTTAAAGATGGACGTGCGTTGGTCCGTGAGGTTCTGTTGCAACTCCCTGGACACGCTGGATCCTCTTTACTTACATTTCTGTCCATGGTGCAGCTCTGCCATGCACATGGCTATCTGTCCCTTTAAATGCATTATCTCTTTTTCCACTATTCCGTATTGACCAGTAGCCTGTCCCCGCTAGGCTGGTTTCTGTTTCTGATATATGGGTCCTTTATGATCTTTATTTTAGATACTCTATTGTCCGCTTCCCATCTCGGCTCTGTCCTCTGGCTTTTCCACCAGTTGGCTGGCTTTTGACTGGACGCCTCGCTTCTGTATCAGCAAGGTTAGTGTTTTCTATCCTCCCAATCACTTTAAAAGACTCTATGAACTAAGACATTAGACTGATTAGTGCCTTTTCTCTATTACCCTACAGGGTCCATGTTATGAATATTGATGTGAAATAGGAACAGTGAAAATGTATACCCTGAAGATGGTTCTTTGAACCGAAACGCATCGGTCATCTCCCTTTTTCTAACATCCAAAAAAAAGGAGACTTTTCCACTGGAAGTTTATGCTGTTTTAAATTATTGATTCTGAATGTGTGAAGTGACACTTTTCTGTATTAATTCTTGTGACTGATTTACACAATGCCAGTCGTTGTAAGGCATTTCCTATGTTTGATAAAAGTTCTGTACATTGTATGCTACATGAACTAATGTACTCTCTATGGCTTTAATAGAGGACACTGTGTAAATTTGATCCTATCACTTCTAATAACTCGTTGGATTTGACAAATTAAAAATTCAAGAGTTAGCTCTATAATTCAGGCTCTGATTTATATGTACATTTTCTACTGAAGTTTCTAAATGTCATGTCTGTTAACTAATGAGGTATTGCTATTTACCTTTTAATACTAAATGTTTGAATGCAACCAGGTACTACAGTACCCATAAATTTGCCTATACGGCGCTAAAACTATTAGAGTTACTTACCTTAATAGAGGGATTTTCTTCCCTGAAGAGTGCATTTGGGCCTGCTCTGTAGCAATACACAGCTCTGGTTCTGCTCGATTTTCTCTGTCCCAAGTGGCCTTGTGACGTATGCCCGCCTGCACCTGAAATTTTTATTACATTGTTCTCTAATCATTGCTGATATACATCTTCCTGAAACTTTGTTTCTCTCCTCAAGTGTCTATGATTATCTAAATTGTTCTGTGCACTCCTATACCCCACTTGTCTGTTTCACTTTCTTTGGCCACAACGGAGGGTTGCACGCACCCATTTACAGTCTGATTTACTCAAGGTACTTTGTATGATTACCCCTCTAGGACGTTACTATATCCTTTTCTAGATTAGATCAGACCACCGATAATAGAGCTGAAACCCTAGCGTTCAGTGACGAGGAAGCACTCAAAATATTGGTGCTGATAAAGTCGGCCGGAGCTGAAATAACAGCAACTGATAAACCAGAGGCCCTTATACGACAACTTGAAAGGAAGATACAAAGGGAGATTAATCTTAAACTTCATGCATCAACCTTGGCCCAATACTACACAGCCAAGAGGTACCATGGGGCCTACGTGTCAACTTAGAGCCAACACTCTGCAAAGAGGACCCGACCTTTGTCAAACGCTTGCATCAAATTCTTATTAAGTGCTCACTTGACCTTATTCTCCTCACTATTGAGGAATTACCACACTCACTACAAAATCTGAACGAGGATATAGAAGGACTCAAAACGTCACTCAGTAAAGGTTAAACTGCGGACCAACTCAAGCAGATCTTGGAAGAGACAAACCAGAAATTGGCAAACTTCAAACAAGAACTCGAGGTCAAGAAAATTCACAAATTCAGACGCGACACTCAAGACTATAAGCTCGACATTGTCTACAGTTGGCAGGCATATTACGGCCATTCTCAGAACAAACCTAATTTCAACAAACCATGGACACCAGGTCAACCTCCAGCGGAGAATACCTCATCTGACGTTTCGAGTGCAGAACTTGAAGTTGTCCCAGACCGGAGTAGAGACATAATACCCGGGCCTGTGGCAGAGGAACCAACAACCATCCCCACGCCTTTGTTAGAAAAAGGCCAGTCCGAAGAGGAAACAAGAAAAAATCCTCAGCGGAAGAAAACAACAAAGAAACACTGATTGTTAACATTTCATCGTATCAGTTATCGAAAATGGAACTACGTGTTTTGCAAAAGGCCTATCATTTGTCCCTAACAACAACAGTACTCTCCTTTGTGAAAAAATAGATTTTTTCAAATTGATGCGTAAGTTAAAATTGAAGGTTTTCTTTGACTCATTGGAGGAGGAGTCTACCACCAAAGAACCATATAGATTCCTTGAACTCAATCCTAAGAGTTCCTTCAATCCACCGGTACAGAACCACATTCTATCTACCTTTGAGAAAACTGTACTACAAGAATTTAAGAGAATCCAGTTTAACATCAACACACAAGGCAATTTTACGGTGAGAGAACGCCAGACATTAAAGAATTTGCTTGACAATCAAGATGTGATTTTCAAACCAGCAGACAAGGGAGGTACACTTGTACTATTGAACAAACAAGACTACATTGATGAAATCGAAGCCAACTGAATGACCCTGAGACATACATGGAAGTACCCCAGAATCCAACTGAAGCAGTACGATCACTGATTAAGGGAGTACTTGATGAAGCAGAAGCCAATGATGTCATCTCAGACAAAACACGACTCTTCCTCAAAAATAAACACCCCATTATGCCTCTCATGTATATACTACCCAAAATACACAAGAGACTAGCTAACCCTCCGGGACGCCCTATCATAGTGGCTACAGATAGCCTCCTGGAACCATTGGCCCAATACCTGGACAAGATTCTACAACCTTTAGTCCAGGAAACCACAACATACGTCAAGGATACTATGCACTTCCTGCACAAATTAAAAAATCTACAGTTCGTCAAAGGGAGAGATGTGATGTTTACTATGGACGTCACATCTCTTTACACACACATCGTACATGAAGCAGTCCTAGAAGCAATTGAATGGCTACTGTTGCAATCTGACCAATGCAAGGGCGACAGACTTTTTATACTAACTTTACTCAAGTTGGTACTGATGAATAATTTTTTCAAATTTCAAAGATCGTTTTTTTCTCCAAACATCTGGTACAGGCATGGGTGCGTCTATGGCACCCTGCTATACAATGCCTTTATGTACTACCTCGAACATGAAAACATTCTTACTTCGCCTAGATGGATGAGACATCTTCCACTCTACGTCAGATATATCAATGATATTTTTGGAATCTGGTCCGGACCAGAAGATGAACTACACAACTTCTATGAAATGATGAATTCAATGCATCCCCGGATCAAATTCAATACTGAGACAAGTGACACCTCTATCCACTTCTTGGATGTTGAAATATACATAGCCAACACCTCTCTAGAGACCAGGATTTTCACAAAAAAGACTGACAGCAACAGCCTATTGCTCGCTACCAGCTTCCACCCTAAGAGAACTGTCAACAGTGTGCCGTTCAGTCAATTCCTACGCTACAGAAGGATAATTTCGGAGAACATTGAATATGAACGCCAATCATTACTACTGGAGTCCAAATTCAGGTCTAGAGGCTACAATCAGACAAGGATAACAGATGTGGCGGAGAAAGTAAGAGGCACTGACAGAGAGACACTTCTGACTCCGAAGTCCGCCAAACCAGGAGAGCCGCTAGTTTACGTCCCCACCTGCTCTCTGCAGAGCATGAAAATCAAGAGGATTATAAAGAAGAATTGGCCAATGCTAGGAATGGACCCTCAGTTGCAGCAACTTTTTCAAGAACCTCAAACCTTCGCCTACAGGAATAGTAAGTAATTGCGCAAAAGTCTGGTCAAAGCGGAAGGTTCATCTACCGGCACTCAGAATTTGTTTAAGGGTACCATTCCATGCTACAACTGCCAGCACTGTAGTAATATTATAAAAGGCAACAGTATACCACACCCTCACTCTGGCAAACCTATCTTACTTAGACATTCCTGCACATGTGACGCCCAAAATGTAATTTATGCATTGAGATGCCCTTGCGGCTTATACTACGTGGGTATGACCACCAGAAAAGGGAAAACAAGGTGGTCAGAACATAAATCCAATATCCGTACCAAAGGTCTAAGGTCCCCAGTCTCTCGACATTTTCAAGAAGCACGTCACACCATTGCACAGCTGAAATGTGTCATCTTGGAGCAAGTGACAATGGGAAGCAGGGGTGGGGATGTCCAGCGGAAATTGTTGCAACGAGAAATCCTATGGATTGAACTTTTGGATTCGCTCAGCCCCCGCGGCATGAACACTGAGTTCGATCTTATGTGCTTTGTGTAACTCCAAGAGACTCGAGCCTAGTTGATTCATATATATTTTACTTATGATCAATATATGTTTTACTTATGTTCTTGTTGACATTTTTTTGTCCAATGCATCCACATCTAGTATGTACATTGCCTTGCCAATTTTCATGTTCATTCTACATTAGTGGCACTAATGTTTTTATTTATCTTGTGTATGTTCTAATCAATCCATGCGTTAGTTTGCCTGACTCAACACTACAATTTTCTCTTGTCCACTGACTGTAGCCCTTCAGATCGCACAGAGGGTGAGCGTCTGCTTACCATTCGCCTACCCCATATAGTGCCTCTAGGGTCTTTTTGCCATTCCAGTGGCGTTTCTAGCCACATGAATTTTTGCCGCGGGTTGTGTCTCTTTGGCACTGCACCTTTTGTGCTGGCCCCCTTGCCCCGTTGGACTGTGTCCCTGTGTTGGCCTGCAGGATCTTCCTGCTTTTTTCCATTATTTACCTGGCCTGTCATTGCATTACTCTCATGGTGGCCATTTTGTGGCTGTCCGTATTTACCCTCTAGCGCCATGGGGGCACCCCGCAGTTCCTTTGAGCTGTGGTTGTGCCCCCATGCATGCTTGCGTACATGCCATACCTTTGATTGCACCTTGTGAGCACGCTGCGGTCCCATGTAGGCTGCGTTTATGCTCCCCTGCTGTGCTTCCATAGTTCGTCTGACTCGGGAGATTATCTCCTTTGAGTGTTCATCCCTCGTAGTGTTTGCCGTGTTGCAGTGGCTACTCAGCTCCGCCTTTGCCCACTTCAAGATGGACGTCGTCCTGGTGAACCGCGTGCATGCGTGGGGTTGCCAGGACGACTCATAACGCCATACTCCAGTCTGGACGTGCGTTGCAGCGGCCAGACTCCACGGAGATCCTCGCACACTGAGGTACGTTTTTCACAGCACGCCACTTTCTTTTTATTCCTGCTAGTATCCCTAGCTGATGCAGCTACTTTTCCACCAGATTACTCCGGGTTCGTCATTCGGCCCATTTTAAAGATGGACGTGCGTTGGTCCGTGAGGTTCTGTTGCAGGTCCCTGGACACGCTGGATCCTCTTTACTTACATTTCTGTCCATGGCGCGGCTCTGCCGTGCACATGGCTATCTGTCCCTTTACATGCATTATCTCTTTTTCCACTATTCCGTATTGACCAGTAGCCTGTCCCCGCTAGGCTGGTTTCTGTTTCTGATATATGGGTCCTTTATGATCTTTAATTTAGATACTCTATTGGCCGCATCCGATCTCGGCTCTGTCCTCTGGCTTTTCCACCAGTTGGCTGGCTTTTGACTGGACGCCTCGCTTCTGTATCAGCAAGGTTAGTGTTTTCTATCCTCCCAATCACTTTAACAGACTCTATGAACTAAGACATTAGACTGATTAGTGCCTTTTCTCTATTACCCTACAGGGTCCATGTTATGAATATTGATGTGAAATAGGAACAGTGAAAGTTTATACCCTGAAGATGGTTCTTTGAACCGAAATGCGTCGGTCATCTCCCTTTTTCTAACATCCAAAAAAAAGAAGACTTTTCCACTGGAAGTTTATGCTGTTTTAAATGATTGATTCTGAATGTGTGAAGTGACACTTTTCTGTATTCATTCTTGTGACTGATTTACACAATGCCAGTCGTTGTAAGGCATTTCCTATGTTTGATAAAAGTTCTGTACATTGTATGCTACATAAACTAATGTGCTCCCTGTGGCTTTAATAGAGCACACTGTGTAAATTTGATCCTATCACTTCTAATAACTCGTTGGATTTGACAAATTAAAAATTCAAGAGTTAGCTCTATAATTCAGGCTCTGATTTATATGTACATTTTCTACTGAAGTCTCTAAATGTCATGTCTGTTAACCAATGAGGTATTGCTATTTACCTTTTAATACTAAATGTTTGAATGCAACCAGGTACTCCAGTACCCATAAATGTGCCTATACGGCGCTAAAACTATTAGAGTTACTTACCTTAATAGAGGGGTTTTCTTCCCTGAAGAGTGCATTTGGGCCTGCTCTGTAGCAATACACAGCTCTGGTTCTGCTTGATTTTCTCTGTCCCAAGTGGCCTTGTGACGTATGCCCACCTGTACCTGAAATTTTTATTACATTGTTCTCTAATCATTGCTGATAAACATCTTCCTGAAACTTTGTTTCTCTCCTCAAGTGTCTATGATTATCTAAATTGTTCTGTGCACCCCTATACCCCACTTGTCTGTGTAATCTCAACCACAAAATTACTGCTAAATTGTGACATTGTTCAAATTTTTCGAATTTTGCATGGAAAATGCACATGTTCATAGGGGCTAAAATGGAGCCACATGGGCAAGTTTCAGGGGAATTCCTGTAAAAATTCTACGAAACAGATCTGAAGAATTTTGAAACCCCTAGTTGAGAGTGTGAATGATCAGGGCATGTTCGGACCGGTCAATATAGGGCAACAGTGCAATGCCCGAACAACTTAACTGGGGCAACATGCAGGGTCAGACTGCGGCATACAATTGTCTCGGGCACCAATGAAAAAGTGGCCCACAGTTGCAAATGGCAAATTATTCCTTTTGTGACAGACTGTTTGAATAATCCACAAGGGGGAGTCTCATTGATAAAATGTGATGCAAACTGTGCATTTTAAAGAATATTTATTCAGCAACACTGGTGAAAGCTACTACCCGCGTAGTGCAGTAACTCGCCATACTGGGCCGCATGGGCCAAAAAAGTGTCCCACTTTGACCAAAAAAACTTGCCCACACCAGCATTTTGCGTTTGGGCATTGCTCTATTGCCACAGAGGCCCGTCCAAGCTTGGCAACATGGAATGGGGAGGGGTCTGAAGCAGAGGGAATTTAAAGCTGACAATTTCCAGCCTCACATGTCTCCCTCTTACCTTGAGACCAGGCCTCGGCCTCTTTCTATGCCCATCAGTAGGAGCAACACTTGGCCACTATTAGACACTCCCATCTTGGAGGCTCTGGACACTGGAACTCTTTTTCTAGACTGAGAGCTGCCGTGAGAAGATGAAGTGAAAGACTCACGTCCCCAATATTATTAAAATACATACTTGGCTGGCTCTTGCTATCAGCCGCTTTCGGTTGACAAACAACCGCGCAGCAGCCCCTGCCCCCTTCTAAGATGGCGATGATGAAATTTCATGTCCCGCTCTTTATTACTTCGAAGGCGCGCTGCTCCCGAGCGAGGTGCCAGGAAGAGAAAGCTGATTGCCATTCTGTCAAAAAGTGACATGATGTAAATATGACCCAGCTTGCAAGCTGTCCCTTTCCCGGGAAGGGAATGAAGATAAACCCTCCTGTGAGATACTTTTGTGTGCTTCGCAAAAATAATCACTCGGCGGTACCTGGAAATTTATTTAGGATATATGGGCCAAGCCCGGGCTCATTCTGTATTTGATGGGGAGCGGGGAAGATGGAATGGAGCCGAGGAACACACAAGGGAGCGGATGTGAAAGAGAATATCTGAAAATAGAAGAGAGAAAGCAAGACAGAAAAGAGACAGAGGAAGGAGACAGAGGAAAAGAAGATAGAAGGCAAAGGAAAGAAAAAATGAGAGGAGTTGAATAGGAGAATTACTGCAGGGTAAAGAGCAGAGTAATTTAGTAGAAAGAGGAAGGAGAAAAGAAAAATATTACAAGGTGGAAGTAAAATCAAAGAGGAGCAAATTAGAAAAGGTGCAAAAAAAAATCAAAAGGGAAAAATAGAAATGATAAAACGAGGCACAGAGAAGAGGAGAAAAGGGAAAACATTGGAGAAAAAGGGGCAACGTAAGATGTCAGAGGTCAATCGTGGGAAGGGAAGTATTGAACATGATCAGTGGAAAATGGGAGAGGAGCAAAAACAATGAACCTGAAAAACGAACATCAGAAAAGAGTGGCAGAGAAATGGAAGATGAGCACCAAACGGAGACACTGCTACAGACCTACCTACATTTGCAAATGAGAAAACCGGAGAATGACGTCATCGGACACACAGCCATTTTCGCTGAGCCTCCGCCCGCCCGGTTCGGCCACATTTGATATTTTAAGAACAAACCGGACGTCAAATGAGCAGGATTTTTGTTCAATATTTTGTCTCTGCCCAGAGCTCCTTGTGATTGGTCACCAGCAGTCTGTTTTTAGCCCATCACATAGAGGCGTGGGCAGAGTTATCTAGAGGGCTGCAAGTCACAGACACTCCACGCTCTTCGCCGGAGACGAGCGTGAAAATCCAGAGACTATGCAGGTCAGCAGTACTTAGAAAAGCAGAAAGTGATGCGTATTAAAAAAGAGGGCCAGAAAGCATGTCCTGGACAGGCAATGCTGCCTGTCCAGGACACAATGCTTAACAGGCTTAGATTGGATCATACCAAAATGAACCAGTGACCTGCCTTATCAGCACTGCCTTTCGGTGCAAATGTTTACCACAACATATTTTCATCATGTATCAGTGACATGAAGGTGGGCTGATGAGTGGGCGGGCTTGTGGTTGGCGAGGCACTGTAGGCTGGGAGCCTGAAGCTGCTCAGCGTGGCACAATGGTTTGGCAGCTATAGGTATAGATAAATGTGCGGTAGTTACTAGGAAGGTGACGAGAGAGATATGAACGTGGCCCTCATTGCACGGGTCCCTCCCTCGTCTCGACATCATAGAAATGAGAGGTGTACATCTATCCTGGTCCCTTCCTCCCCATCACCTTTGTACCGCAGATTTGAGAAACACAACAGACTCAGACAACCGTTTAGACCCTATCCGAATGACGTTGCATAGGAGATAAGTTTGCAGACAATGGTGCAATTGAACTGACTATGACTGTGCAGGAGCCGATGACGTCACGACCAAGACCATGACGTAGAAACGTAACACATGAAGCAGATATGCATTCCTGAATGAAGTTACACAGACACATACATTAGACTATACCTAGACACGAAGAACATGCTTATGACCCATTTAGATAGAGGACGTATACACCTTTGCTATGCAGTAAAGCAAGTTGCACAAGAACACATATGAACTGCTTGCTGACACTTAACGCCACTAATCTGAGAGGCCATTGTGTGAAACCAAAGGGTGTCTCACCCAAGGATCTCTCAGGTGGCCAGGGCACAGTCATTGCCTTTGGATCTAGACCATGGGGATGGACCAGTGAAGGAGGATCACTGGGGTGAGGGGTCTTTGTGGAGTGGGGACGAGGCAGCTGATGGTGAGACGTGGCATTGCCCCCTTAGTTGTTCATCTAACCCATCCTATTTTTTAAAATTCTCCGAGGTGTCAACTTCCCTCAACACCCTTTTTACACAAAAACTCGGCCAAAGAAGAGGGTGACTGAGAGTAACAAGACTAACTCTCATACATCGTACTGGACATGTCCCGTTAATCGGGTCAGGCAAAGTCAGGCACTTGATTCTAAGTGCATACACCTGATACTAATTAGCTCTCCTCAAATGGATAAAAGGCATAACCGAAAGATACACTCTGAGAAAGGCGGAACACGAGTATGAGCAGAACTTCCAGGGCAAAGGCAAACCTACTGGAGCAGAGTGACGGACCAAGGGACGAGAACAGCAGGCCGAAAAACCCCAAGAGTTCCCTACTGGAGGTCGTTGCCTCCGACAAGCCGCCATAGACACGTGGAGAAGGCCAGATCCCATCATCAGAAGGCTGCATCTTGTTTCAAGGAAGCCAGCAATGTTCCCGGGTGAACGGCAGAGTTGGGGAGGCGAGGGCAAGCCTGTGGTACTAACCTGGATTTGTGAATTGAAAATCATAAAACCAAGAAATAAACGCACAAAAACCGGTGAGTTGGCAAGCGACCTGAGAGACCGGTGTATGTTAAAGAAATTTTGAAGTGGCAAAATGATATCACAAGTTAAGGCTGCACATGTGTAGATGAGAAACGAAGAAAGGCAAACCTGTGAATGAACTTTGAAGTAAGGACAGCTGTGAAATCAGCGATACTGAGCAACGAAGTGGTCTGGTAAAAGGAAGTAGCCCACTCGAAAGTCTCTGAAAGGTGCATTGTTTGTAACGATAAAGCAAATGAACTGCAAAAGCGAAGCAGGCAATATTAACTCATAGAGAAGGGGAGTATGAAAGTTGAGCATTGAACTTTTAGTCAAAGTGGTCCTGCGGAGGTCCGTAAAGAAAGCCACACAAATTCGAAAGTCTTAAAGTGGTCTGAGCCCAACTGAGGGAGAACCAAAGTGTAATAAGCTTGGGGAAGGGAGCCCCCTTGCAAGTTTTACTGAGCTTTGTTCTGAAGAGGTCTGAGCCCGACAAAGGGAGACCTATGTTAACTGTGGTTTGAAGAGGTCTGAGCCTGACAGAGGGGGACCCACGTTAACTGTGCTTTGAAGAGGTCTGAGCCCAACAGAGGGGGGCCTACGTTAACTTTTTTGTTGAAACATGATTGGGAAGTCTGGAAAGTGAGACTTTAATGTGGAAAGCCAGGTGTGCCATGATCCACATTTTGGAATTGTTTATTGTGTTGAAAACCCGAGCCAGAGTGTGCCATCCTGCCTACAGAGACTGCCTTACTCTGTGTGGTCTAATGTGGGGAGGAGAGCTGATTCAGCCACATTTATTCTTTTGGACACTGATTTTTTCCTTTACATACATTTCTCCTTTATACACTTTTTGTACAAGAGATAGGGCAGGCATTAGGTTTTGTTAGTATAGGCCATTTTGATTTGACGGACTCCACTAGGACTGTTTTGTTTATCGTTTAATGGTCAAGATTACTCCCATCTTAGGTATATGGCAACGTAGGAGTTTTTCCAACCCCAGAAACTTCAATAAAGGTTTTACAAATTGTACTTTTTGTGTCAGTGTCAAACGTGTGATACCATGCCTCCCCTACAACAGGTAAATCAAAATGGAAGCTGCAGCTACATTGAAGTCTATTCTCTGATCCACATCTACAACGGGGGCTTCAACATCTTGCACCAAGCTCCTTATATGATTGTGGAGCATTTCTTCCAAGTGCCGGCAGGGCCTCTTCAATCATGGCCGCCGGCTTTACTTCCAGCCTGATGCAGACCCACATCTCGTCGTGAGCTGCCTGATTGGTGTGTGGTGCCTCTTTACCAACATCCGGCCCATGAGCCGGCTGGCGACAGCAGCCTCCTTTGAAGAGCCTCCTACAAGGGCCAGCAATATTCCCTGTCTGGCCCTGTCTGGGCCTCAGAGGGCTGGGGGCCCTCCCTGCCTCAACCTCGGAATCCGAGTTCCACAGCCATCGGCCTCTGCTCTGAGTAATCCCCCCACCTGATCTCCATGTGCCTTCTTGCCTATCTGTTTCAGAGCCTTGTGGCTCCTCACGTATCCTCTAGCAAAGCGCTCTCCCATCCATGGATGCTGCCTCTGCTGTCTCTGAGCCACCGTCAATGCCTTGAGCTTTCTGGCTCACCCCTCGCCACTGCTGCTGCAATGCTCATGTTTCCTCAATCATGAGTTCAAATTGCTCCTGTCCTATCTACTATGCCTCTGAATCCTTACCTCACTCCTCCGCACCTCCCAGGTTATGCGCATACTTCATCTAAACCACTTGCGCAGAACCTTTATCTTGCCATGAATCTCTGCTTCCTGTCCTCTCTTGCCTAAGTGCTCCTGTACTCCGATGCAGATGTGCCCTCACTCAGCATGCTTCCCGGCCTGCACTGAACTTTATTTTATCTCCATTCTATGCTACCTGACTCTACTTACCTTATGCAAACTATGGCTATCCTACCTCACTCTGCATTAGCTGCCTAACCTCAGCTGTAACTCTTCACTGAGGCTAGCAATATCTTGCTGTGTGCCACATGACTTCTATCTCCTATGTTCAATTTGCGAGTTTCTCCTCTACTCTGAACACCATTTCTTGTCCTCCCGAATTGGTTACATTTGTTAAAAGGTTGTCCTCTTCCTTAAAATTTCAGCCTATTTTAGTAGTCAAATCCAGGCTTTTTTACTCAGCTGTAGGAAAAGTCGAATCTGCCTAGCTTTTTTAAATTAGTGCTGTGTTTAAAAAGTATATTTTTCAATCGCCTGTAGGGTAGTTTGAATCTGCCTATATGCTAATTCAGTCTATTTTTTAAAATTTATGCTGACTACCCACCTGTTGGGAAGTTGCATGTGCCTCTCTATTATTGAATGAATGAATGAATGATTTGTTATTTATTATGCGCCTATACACAAGTGTTTCATGGCGCAACCAGGCAAGGGAGGGGGAGCAAAGAGAGGACAAGACAAACGATCTTACTAGGCCTAGTCTCATTCAGATTGTGCAAGTGCGCAGCAAGAAGTGCAGGGGAGAGGGTACAGGACGAAGTGCACCCCGAGCAGCAGGACCCTGAGTTAAGTGCAAGGAAGGCAGGGACTACAGGTGGCAATCGCAGCCCGGTAGTGCAAGGTTAGCCAGGTGGCAGTGCAAGGTGAGCCTGGCGTCAAGTGCAGGGGACTGGTCGGGGGGGGGGAGCTGGTGTCCTGTAAAACTCAGAGGACACTGAGCAGCCAGTCAGCAGACGGAGCAGGGGAAGATTTGCATGGGAGAGGGAGCGAGAAAGAAGAGGAGAAAAGGAAGGTATTGAGGAGCTTCCAGAACTTAAGGAGATCTAGCTCAAGGAGGAGAGCGGCAGGGAGGCCATTCCAGAGGGAGGCATCTGCAGAGGCGAGAGAGGCGAGAGATCTACCCAACAATTCTCTGCTTGGAGAAGCGACTCACCTGCAGAGTTGCGGGCTATGTTTTAAAAAAGTATGCCTGACCTCCCCTGTAGGAAAATTGAATCTGCCTTTCTATTGCTGACTGTGCCTAATATTGCTAACTGTATTTTAAAAAGTATGCTTCTCACCCGCTTGTAGGATAGTTGAATCAGCCTTTCTATTGCTGGCTGTGTTTCACAAAGTATGGTTTTTGCTCGCTTGTAGGAAAGTCGAATCTGCCTATCTTTTATTGATGGCTGTGTTTTTAAAAGTATGCCTTTTACTCACCTGCACCTATCTGCTAAATCTGGTTGCATAAAAAGTTTCCCATTCCCTCTCCAATGTGACTGTCAAAGTTGTCTCTTGGCCTGATCCTTGCTTTGCGGCTAGTGGATCGTGCTCTGCAGTGCCTACCTCCTTTCGCCCACCGTCTCCTCAATGTGGCTCTCAATCTCCCCCATCTTTTCTAATTGCTTCTCTATCACCTATCCTACCCCTCTGTCTTAGACTGCAATGAAAAAGTTCAAGAAGGATCTCCTGGCCTTCAACCCCGGCCTGCCCATTGCTGACACCTACGTCAATTGCAGGGATGCATGGTTGAGATGTACTCTGAATACGTTCAAGCAGCTCAACATAGCTCCTCTCTAATTCTACCTTACTGCACCGCAGGCTCAATTTTGCAGATTGCAGCAAGCCTTTTTGCACCCAATCAATTGTGGTTGTAATTCAAATATTAACAACCTCACCCTAGAGAAAGACTGTGAGGTTGAAACACGTGTCGCCTGTGTTTTGCAAAAATACATTCGAAAATACTTCCTTCTGAAAAGGCGGTGTTTTTTCCAAAACAAATTTGAAATGCTGCATATTCCTTCTGACTTCACAGAGCAGGTGGTTGTGGTGCTGCTGTCTTCAATTTTTACAAAGGGTCCTTGGGGCAAAGGGCCTTTGATTACACAATCACACACAGCTGTTCATCGTGCATCCTAATTACAACAGCTAGCCTCATCTATACATTCTTTGATGGCCACAGCAGGTTCGAGTATATATATTGATCCATACTGTGTGTATCTGATTGATTGATTGATTGATTGATTGATTGATATTTTATTTCTATCGCGCTCGCACACAAGTGTTTCAGAGCGCGACAAGGCAAGGGAGGGGAACAGGGGAGAACAAAACAGCAATCTTAGTAGGCCCACTGACATTGAGAACGTGCAAGTGCATGGGGGAGGGGAAAAGTGCATGGAAGGGGGGAGAAGTGGAAAGTGCAAAGCAGAGGAGAAACAGATAAATAACAATAAATAAATAATAAAGGCAACAAACAGTGGTAATGCAGCCAGCAATTTCCAAGTGCTAGGTTTAAGACAGCAGACAAGGTCAGTCTGTTAAGTGCAGGAAGAAAAAGGGGGGGACTGTATGGGTACAGATACAGACCCCAGTGCAAGGGGTGGCCCATAGGCAGAGTGGGGGGGTGGCAGGGTGAGCAGGTACCTGTGCCCGAAGGACAGGGGGTGGCCAGGTGCATGGTGCCAAGAGAGAACAGATCAGCAGGGGAGAGTTGGAGCGAAGGCAGAAGAAAAGAGGAAGGTCTTGAGGTGCTTCCAGAACCGGAGATGGTTCTCCTCAAGTTTAAGAGTGGCAGGGAGGCTGTTCCAGAGGGAGGCCCCAGCCAAAGACAGAGATCTACCCCAGCTTGTTTCTTTGAAAAACGACTGACCCTGAGGGAGTTGGAGGTAGAGGAGCAAAGAGCTCGAGAGGGGAGGTATTTGCGGAGGGATAGCTGAAGGTATTTTGGACCCAGGCCCCAGAAAGCCTTGTGGACAATGCAGAGGGTTTTGAATTTAATCCTTGCATCCACTGGGAGCCAGTGGAGAGATTTCAGAGCTGGAGAGATACGATACCAGGGCATGAGGCAAAGGACAAGTCTCGCAGTCCTGTTCTGGATTAGTTGCAGAGGGCGGAGAGATTTAGAACCTATGTCAATGGCACCTCCAGGCAGACCCTCGCAGATATCCTTTTTTTCATTCCCTTGCCTGCCTTTTGGGTTACTCACTTGGTCTCTATACTCTCCCCTTTCGCTTCCTCTCCCATTAATGGTGGCAACCGTTGGGAGGTACTCTTGGCATCCTTCCTCTCATCCAGGGTCCTCATTGTCTATCAGAATGGCAGTATCATGGCCCTTAACCCACCACTTCTATCTAGTTAGGTGTCTCCTGTCTCTCACTAACTTCTTCCTCCTCTCTCCCGCCTCTCCTCTCTCTGAAATCCCTCTGGTGCCTCTGCCATCTCCAACGGGTGTACGACACTCCTGTATCCCTCTTCAGTAGACTTTCAAAAGTGGCAACCTGCTCCACTTAGTTACCCTCAATTCTCACTCTGCGGTCAAACACTCTTCTGACATCTGCCTCATCCTTGAGGACCTTGATCTAGATGTCCTTTCTCTCACTGAGACATGGTCCACAGAGAGCTCTATAAAAGGTTTTGACACTCTGCTCCCTGAGGGTTACAAGATCCTCTCTAACTCCATGCGTAACAGAGCTGGGGGCAGAGTGGCCCTCATCTTCCCTGAGTGGGTCCCTGCTACTATCATACCTACTCATTTCAACTTCTCTTCGAATCCCTTGTCGGCACGCTCAATGTCTCCCCTGGCTTCTTTCTGACTCTGGTCACCATCTGCAGACTCCCTGGCCAAGTCTCCCACTTCCTTTCTGAATCAGCTTACCTCGCCTCCCCTTTCATGCCCTCCTTCTCCAAGCTTCTCTTCCTTGGAGACTTCAATATTCACCTCGACTCCCAAGATGCAGCCTCTGGGTTTTTCTGCAAGCTCTGTGACTCTCTGTCCCTCTCCATTCTTCCCTCTGGTCCAGCGCACTCTGCCGGACACATCCTTGATGCTCTCATCTCCTCAGACCTCCTAATCTGCAACCCTATCATTACTCCTCTCTCCTGGTCTGATCATGCCCTCCTTTCCTCTCACCTGGACCCCCTTTATCCTCAGGCTAAGCCTTCGCCCGCACAGCCACCCTCCTTCTCCTTCATTCGACTGATGAAGCGAGCGTCAGCGGCCGGTTTTGTCCCCACCTTCACTCCCCCTCCTACTCCTTCCACTGACTCTCACTGTGACATAGTCCTATCTAACCTTCAACTCTTCATCTCCAAGACTCTTTATATCCTTGCCCCTGTCATGAGGATCCACCTGAAGCCTGATTCCAAGAGCAACTCCTGGTATGACTCTGATCTGGCCGCTCTGAAATGCAAGTACAGAGTTGCTGAACGGAAGTAGCAGACTTCGAGCACATCCTCTGACAAACTGGCCCGCCGCTTGCTCCAAAGGCAATACAGGCTCTGCATCTGTTCGAAGAAGAGGGCCTATATCAGTGCATGCATCTCTGCAGCTACTAACAATACTGCTGAACTTTTTAAAAACTACAATGAACTTGCCAACCCTACTGTAGGCTCCTCTTCTCCACTGCCTTCCCTGGCCCTCTGCACTTCTCTGGCCTCTCACTTCATTTCTTAAACTCAAGACATCTTGTCCTCACTCTCCTCTACCTTTCATCCTCTCCCACGCTCAGGCCTCCTCTGGCCCTCCTTTCCCCTGTCCTAATACTCTCCTCCGTTTTTTCCATAACACCTTGTGAGGTTTCCAGACAAGTCCGCTCTATGAAAGTCTGTTCCAAAGAGGTGCTCCCCTGATCCTCTAGAACTATCAGGACAACATTGTCTCCCTTGCTCTAGCCTTGGCCGATTTCTGCAATCACTCCTTTGCCACTGGATCCTTTCCCTCACTCACTCCCTTGTGTACCCTCTCCTCAAAAGCCTTCTGCCGACCCTTCTTGTCCGGCAAACTACCACCCTATCTACTGCCCTATCTCCATTACCCACTCCATTACCCCTTCCATTACCCCATCCTGGGCAAACTCTTGGAGAAGCTGGCCATCTCCTAGCTTATTCACCACGCAGAATCTGTTTGTTGTCTCCATGACCACCATTCTGGCTTCAGAGTTGCCAGATGCACAAAAACTGCTGTCCTGAACACCTGTGAAGACTTGCGCTCTAATCTTGATTCCAGTTCTCCCTCCGTTCTCATCCTTCTTGACCTTTCTGCTGCCTTTGATATGGTCAATCATGCCACCCTAATAAATCGGTTCCATGATACCCTTGGCATCACGGACCTGGCTCTGGATTGATTGACCTCCTTCCACTCATCCTGTCCCGGCCAAGTTCATTTGAGCCTTTTCCTCTCAACCATCCCCCTCTCCACCTGGGGTTTACCTCAGCGTTCTCTCCTCTCACCCTTGCTCTCCAATATCTACCTGGCCCCCCTAGCCCATCTGATCTCCACCTTCTCTCCTAACGTTTAGTGTTATGCTGATGACACGCAGCTTTCTTTCAAACTTCCTTTCTTCTTGCCTCGCCTTCCCCCAGAAACTCAATGCTTTCAGAGCGCTGGTTCTCTCCAGGCTGGACTACTGCAACAGCCTCTTCCTCAATCTTCCTAACTCTTCCCTTCCATTCGCCCCCTTCCACTAATCCAGAATAGGACTGTGAGTCTTATCCTTGGCCTTATCCATCTCTCCAGCCCTTACATCTCTCCACTGGCTCCCGATGGCTGTTAGGATTAAATTAAAGACCCTCTGCATATTCCACAAGGCTTTCTGGGGCCTGGGACCATGCTATATCCAACTCTCTCTCCCCAAATACCTCCCCAATAGAGCCCTTTGCTTTTCAAGCTCTAACTCTCTGATGTTTTTCCAGGTAGAGAGTGGGCATATATCTTTCTCTTCCACAGGTGCCTCCCTCTGGAATGGCCTTCCCGCCCCTCTCAGACTTGATCCGGATCTCCTTAATTTCCAGAAGCTCCTCAAGACCTTCCTTTTCTCTTCTTCCTCCCTGCTTCTTCTCCCCTGCTAATGTTCCCTCTGCCTGAGACTGGCCGTCTGGCTTCTTCAGAGTCTCAAAGGACACCAGTCCCCCCTTCGCAGTCTACCATGGCACTCATTCTCCCCTCCCAACTATTATCCTGAACTTGCCCTCACATGCCCCCCCACCCACACTTAGCTGATCAGCCTGCACCCCTTCAGTTCTCAAGCACCTTTGGTAGCACTTAGTTGTGGACCCCCTCTTCCTTCTCTTCCACCCACCTGCCCTGTCCACCTGGCCTCTCTGGCACTCCCCTTCTCATGGGCCCTTCCACTGAGTTCTTGCACTTCCCCACCTCCCTTCCCCCACGTACCTCTCGCTACCGCACGTGCACGATCTAATGTCACAAGGCCTATTAGGAACACAACATTCATTTCCCCCATCCTCCCTTGCTGCGCCTCGAAACACTTGTGTATAGGCATATTACAAATGAACAATAAATAAATAAATAATAGATATAAATGGGAAGGCTCAAGAATACAGAGAGAGGCCTGACTCGCTGATCCAGCAGGAAAGTGCAGACCACATTGTTTATGTAGCTAGCAAGTATGTTCCAGCCAAGGACACCAAGGGAGGGAGAGTTTCACAGTTGCAGTAGAGATAAGACACCTGCATGTGGGAAAGGTAAAAATCCACATAAATGTGAGCAGGAAAATTAGGTTTATGGTCTCTACACACCTGAGAAGCAGAGACAAAGCCTATGTATTCGACCCAGACAGAGACTGTCAATACCATCCAGCTCAGGACAGACGATACAAAAGTAATACTAGGATGAAAGCTAAATGTTCTGTCTCAAGGCCTAGAGGATCAGAGAGGGTAACCTTATTGGTACAGACCGCACCTTTGGGGCTGTTCCCATCACATTGAAATGGTTGATCATGGGCTGGTTGTCATGATGCCTACTCCCGGGAAGCCAGTTCAGGCCCAGCGTCCCCGAAAGCAGACATCATGTCCCCAGGGAGGGACCCAGCAACCCCTTATAGGGGCTCTTTGGACATTGTCCTGGCACCAGGCTCATAGAAGGCATCAGTCCTGGCACCATAGGTGCCAGGCTCATTATGGGAGTGCTTGGATGGACTTACGTGATGCAGACCATGCTGCCCGATCCAGACCTCCTTGAGGTCTGAAAGGGACTATTTTACCTATGGGACTATTTTACCACTCGGGCGTGGCTGAGGAAGAATACTTACCTGGAACTACTTTGGGGGCTATTTAAACCACGCCCAGACAGCAGCTCACGCTTCGCGTTGTTCTGCATCTAGCAGCTGGACGCTCACTGTGTCTGCTCCTGTATCCTGGCTCCAGCCACGCCCGCCTGCAACCTGGAACACCTGAAAAGGAAGGAAAGGAGAGAAAGGTGAATAATTGAACTTTACCTACCTCCATCCGGAGTCCGGAACCATCACTCCGACGATCGTGAGAAAAGACATTATTTTTAGAAGCGCATCGCATCGCTCGCAGCAGCGCCGTGTTCCTCTTACCTTCACGAGGCGCCCTCGGGCTCTTCAGCGACCATTGGCACCATCCGTCGCCTTTCAGCGCCTAAGGAGAAAAAGAGACAAAACAAAGGTGAGTGAAGGAACAGATTGAGGAAGGCCTGATTCTTCCACCTTAAGACTTACCTAATTATTGTTGGGACAATCTTTCCACACCTCGGGTCGGCGCCGCTTCTTTGGCACTGCCGTACCCCGGCCCCTAAGGGGAAAAAAGAGACAAAACAAAGGTGAGCGAAGGAACAGATCGAGGAAGGCCTGATTCTTCCACCTTAAGACTTACCTGATTATTGTTGGGACAATCTTTCCTCACCTCGGGTCGGCGCCGCTTCTTTGGCACTTCCGTACCCCGGCCCCTAAGGGGAAAAAGACACACGCATGAGTGGGTGAAAGCAAGACCACTAAGGGAACCATCCATCAAAAAGACTCACCAGAGTTTACCTTTGGCGAATCCATTCCTCTATGCGGATTCTTCATCCTGCATCTGAAATAGAGAAAAGGACAACGGACAATTAAGGCTTGAACTTTTGCAACTGGATACTTACGGCCTCATATCGGAAAAGTCAAGCGGAGTTGAATACTCACCAAACCCGAGATCCAGTGAAGTAACTGGAAATCAACGCGCCCCTGCATCGGAAGCAGGATGGAGAGCTCGTCCTTTCAGACTCTAAGGTGAGACTCTACGGGGAATCGCGGAGGGGGTTTGAGGAGTGTGAGAGGGGGAAGGGGGGGATTCCGACACATTATCCAGCAGACAGTTAATCCCCTTTTCCATCTACAGGAGGATTCTTCTACTGGCCAGACAGGCGAGGTTTGGGGGTCCGGTCCAGTCCGTCTTCCAAGTCCTGCGCATCATCTTAGAAGAGGTCACAGCAGTCCAGAACAGGTCGGCGCCTCCGTGGGAATCAGGTGAGTGTTATAGACCGCGAAGCCTACCTACAATTTCCCACCCGGGCGCTATGGAGACTTCCGAGACAGACCAGCTGGCCCAGCTATTGGGGGAATTACGGGCTGAAGTTCATTCCGCTCGCCAGGAGACGAATGCCCTCAGGAGAGAGTTAATTGTATCTAAAGAATGAACTGATGATCTTGCCAGACAGCTATTACAAGGTCAGGCTGGTCAAACTCCTCTACCAGGTTCTGGGGGTAATTCCGCCCCAGTGGTTTCAAATAACCCCGTGCAAATTAATCTACCTGGAAATATGCCACTGGCCCCACCGGAACGTTTTGCCGGGGACCCCAAAAGGTTCGCCGTATTCATGAATCAATGCCGATTGCACTTCCTCTGCAGACCTGGGGCCTTCCCTAACGACCAAACCAAGGTCGCTTTTGTACTATCATATCTCAGCGGCTGTGCTGCGGATTGGTCAGTTCCACTGGTTACTCAAGATGATCCAATTCTTCGGAACTTTCAAGCCTTCCAGACAAACATGGAAAGACTTTTTGCGCGGCATTCTCAGGGACAGGCCCTGGACAACGAGCTTCTATCCCTACGACAGGGTAACATGGACCTCTTAGCCTATATCACAACCTTCAATAGGTTAATTGTGGAGACTGGATGGCCGGAGGATAAAAGTATCACGTTATTCCATCGAGGTCTACGTGGAGAACTTAAGGATGTCCTGGCCCAGGTCGTAAATCCACCCCAAGACTGCTCTGAATATATAGACTTGGTGGTCCAATTAGATCACAGGCTTCAAAACAGAAAGGCAGATCGGTCCAAGTTTGAGACCCGGGTTTTGATCAAAACCCATGTTAACCCCAAGGGTGCCGATGTTACTGAACCTATGCAAATTGGAGGGGTTAAAGGACCTTTAACTCAAAAAGAGCGTGAACGAAGACGGCAAATGCAATTATGCCTTTATTGTGGGGCTTCTGGACACTTTTTACGAGATTGCCCTATAAAACCGTCTAAGAAGGCGGTAGGAGTTGCTGATAAGAACCTGATGGAATCTGAGTCGGGAAACGACCACGCCCGACAAGCATAGGGGTCCGCTTGCCAAGCTTAAAAACGAACTCTCTGACCTCGCATTTCATCATGGCAATGGTCCTCGTGAATCCGAAGCAGCCTGGGCGGTTACATGCCATTAAGGCATATATCGATAGTGGGCCTATAGGAAACTGTGTGGATCGTGAATTGGCTTCCAGGATCAACCTCCCTCTTTGCCCTAAAACCAGTAAGGATGTCATCACCACAGTGGATGGAACCGAAATCACCTCTGAGCCGGTAACACACTCCACTACTGAAGTGACATTGTTGGGTCAAGACGGACATCGGGAGGCAATTGTGTTTGATGTAATCAAGGCTCCGCAATTTCAAGTAATTCTAGGAATCCCTTGGTTGGAAACACATAATCCTCAAATTGACTGGCGAGCAAAGAGGATAACCTTTCCAGATTGTGCACAAACCTGTTATCCAAGAAATCCAAATATTGGCCTAGCTACAGTAACCCCTGTCATTTTGCAAATACCGCCAGAATACCAAGAATTTCAAGACGTCTTCCAAAAGGGACAGGCCAACACTCTACCGCCTCACAGGTCGTACGATTGCCAGATCGATCTATTGCCAGGTGCACAACCCTTTTGCAGCAGGATCCATGCCCTTACCGAACCCGAGAATCTTCATTTACAACAATATCTAGATCAGTACCTAGCCAATGGTTTTATTCGCCCGTCTAAGTCTCCTGCATCCTCGGCTTTATTCTTCGTGCCTAAAAAAGAAGGCGACCTCAGAACTTGTATTGACTACCACGCATTGAACCAGATAACTGTTAAAAACCGATGCCCTTTGCCTCTGATCCCTGAACTCCTTGACCAGGTGAAGGATGCCTGCATATACACCAAGTTAGATCTCCGGGGAGCTTACCATCTGGTGCGAGTAAAGGAAGGCGATGAATGGAAAACTGCCTTCCGCACCGAATATGGGCTATTCGAGTACCAGGTGATGCCTTTCGGATTATGCAATGCACCGGCTGCCTTCCAATACTTCATGAACGATGTCTTTCGGGAACTCCTCGACGTTTGTGTTGTCGTATATATCGATGACATTCTTGTGTACTCCTCTTCGGAATCTGATCATAGAAAACATATCAGGGCAGTTCTCGAGAAATTGCGCCAACATAAACTATTTGCTAAACTTGAAAAATGTGTTTTCCATGCCACAGAAGTCGAGTTTCTTGGTTTCATCCTGACACCTAAAGGAGTCCGCATGGACTCACGAAAAGGCGATGCTATCCTCAAATGGCCATCGCCTAGCTCCGTGAAAGGTGTTCAAAGCATGCTTGGCTTTGCCAATTTTTATCGCAGGTTTATCCCGGAATTTTCTCGTGTGGTTCAACCCATCACTGCGCTCTTAAGGAAAAATAAACGTTTCGAATGGTCTGAAGAAGCCGAGCAGGCCTTTCAGGAACTAAAAGCTAAATTTACCTCCGCACCTGTATTGAAGCACCCGCGCCCAGATCTCCCTTATGTCGTCGAAACTGACGCATCCAGCCTAGCCATGGGAGCTGTCCTGTCTCAAAGAGATCCCGAAACTAACCAACTGCATCCCGTTGCATTTTGGTCCAGAAAATTCTCAGCACCCGAGGTTAACTACGCAATCACTGACAAAGAACTGTTAGCCATTAAATCCGCCTTTAAAGCCTGGCGGCATTATCTTCTTGGCGCTAGACATACCATCACGGTGATCACCGACCACCGGAACTTACAGTATTTAAAGACCGCCAAGGCTCAGTCATCTCGACAGCTCCGTTGGGCTTTGTTTTTTGCGGAATTCGATTTTGTAATCACCTACCGTCCTGGCTGTAAGAATGGCAAAGCGGACGCTCTATCCCGAATAGGAATGGGAGAAACTGATACTAACTCAGAACCTGTACCGATAACTCCTGAACAGAGAATTTTGGGCATGACTTCTTTACAAACGCTTGAAGACATTCAAGCTAGAGTTAAACAACTCCTGGACCCTACAGACTTACAGGATTGGGTACAAAAGGGATCTGACTTTACTATAAATAATGATTTACCTTATTTCCAAGGGCGCTTATTTCTGCCACACAAGGAATTACAAGAGCTCGTTATTTCTCGTTATCATGATACACTAATAGAGGGGCACCCCGGTATTGCCAAGACGGAAGAAAAGGTGAAACGACAATTGTGGTGGCCTTCTTGGCGAAAAGATGTTAAATCATTTGTGATGTCCTGTGGTGTTTGCGCCCAAAATAAAGGCCAAAAGAAAAGACCAGCCGGTCTCCTTCAACCTTTAGACATTCCGCCAGCACCTTGGCACACCCTGTCATTGGATTTTATTACAGACTTACCTCCTTGTTCAGGATATAACACTATTCTTGTTATTGTGGATTTATTTTCCAAAATGGCCCACTTCATTCCATTGAAAGGTTTACCTTCAGCTTCGGTTCTAGCCAAAGAATTCCTTGAAAATATTGTTCGTTTACATGGATTCCCGTCTGTACTAATCTCAGACCGGGGAAGCCAATTCATTTCCCACTTTTGGCGTAGATGTTGTCAATTGGCACAAATCGATGTAAGATTATCGACTAGTCACCACCCTCAGACCGATGGTCAAACAGAGAGGACGAATCAGACCCTTGAGCAATATTTACAGTGTATGTTGCAGCAATCTGAAAGTAACTGGAAAGACATTCTTTGGATAGCCGAATATGCATATAATAATTCGGTACACTCTGGAACTGGGCAAAGTCCTTTTTATACTTTATATGGGCATCACCCTCGAACCTCAGACCTCAACTCGCCTCAAGGCCTCGGAATGCCCGCAGTGGACCATCTGCATTCTACAATTACCCAAGCCTTCAAAGAAGCAACGACACATTTACAACAAGCCAAGAGAAAATACAAGAATGCTGACCTGCATCGGAGTGAAGCACCTCAGTACCAGATTGGGGACCAAGTATGGCTGGCTACCAGGCACTTATCGCTCAAGGGACCTGGAACTTTTAATCCAAAATATCTGGGGCCTTACTCCATTACGGCCATAATCAATCCAGTGGCCGTTAAACTTGATTTACCAGATAACATGCAAATTCACCCTGTTTTTCATGTGTCACTTTTGAAACCAGTGCAACCTGGAACCAAACTAATCAAGCCTCCAGAACCCATTCAAATAGATGGAGAACCTGAATTCGAGGTGAAGAACATTTTAGATTCAAAGATGTTAAGGTCAAAACTTTTCTATCTAATCGATTGGAAGGGATACGGGCCTCAGGAGAGGTCGTGGGAACCCAGCGACCATGTACATGCACCTCGATTAATTAAAAAATTCCACCGGATCTTCCCAAACAAACCAAAACCCCCGGAGGGAACAATCTTGGGAGGGGCCTTGGGGGAGAGTGCTGTCATGATGCCTACTCCCGGGAAGCCAGTTCAGGCCCAGCATCCCCGAAAGCAGACATCATGTCCCCAGGGAGGGACCCAGCAACCCCTTATAGGGGCTCTTTGGACATTGTCCTGGCGACTTTGGCGCCAGGCTCATAGAAGGCATCAGTCCTGGCACCATAGGCGCCAGGCTCATTATGGGAGTGCTTGGATGGACTTACCTGATGCAGACCATGCTGCCGGATCCAGACCTCCTTGAGGTCTGAAAGGGACTATTTTACCACTCGGGCGTGGCTGAGGAAGAATACTTACCTGGAACTACTTTGGGGGCTATTTAAACCACGCCCAGACAGCAGCTCACGCTTCGCGTTGTTCTGCATCTAGCAGCTGGACCCTCACCGTGTCTGCTCCTGTATCCTGGCTCCAGCCACGCCCGCCTGCAACCTGGAACACCCGAAAAGGAAGGAAAGGAGAGAAAGGTGACTAATTGAACTTTACCTACCTCCATCCGGAGTCCGGAACCATCACTCCGACGATCCTGAGAAAAGACATTATTTTTAGAAGCGCATTGCATCGCTCGCTGCAGCGCCGCGTTCCACTCACCTTCACGAGGCGCCCTCGGGCTCTTCACAGCCATTGGCACCATCCGTCACCTTTCAGCGCCTAAGGAGAAAAAGAGACAAAACAAAGGTGAGCGAAGGAACACATTGAGGAAGGCCTGATTCTTCCACCTTAAGACTTACCTGATTATTGTTGGGACAATCTTTCCACACCTCAGGTCGGCGCCGCTTCTTTGGCACTGCCGTACCCCGGCCCCTAAGGGGAAAAAAGAGACAAAACAAAGGTGAGCGAAGGAACAGATCGAGGAAGGCCTGATTCTTCCACCTTAAGACTTACCTGATTATTGTTGGGACAATCTTTCCTCACCTCGGGTCGGCGCCGCTTCTTTGGCACTTCCGTACCCCGGCCCCTAAGGGGAAAAAGACACACGCATTAGTGGGTGAAAGCAAGACCACTAAGGGAACCATCCATCAAAAAGACTCACCAGAGTTTACCTTCGGCGAATCCATTCCTCTACGCGGATTCTTCATCCTGCATCTGAAATAGAGAAAAGGACAACGGACAATTAAGGCTTAAACTTTTGCAACTGGATACTTACGGCCTCATATCGGAAAAGTCAAGCGGAGTTGAATACTCACCAAACCCGAGATCCAGTGAGGTAACTGGAAATCAACGCGCCCCTGCATCGGAAGCAGGATGGAGAGCTAGTCCTTTCAGACTCTAAGGTGAGACTCTACGGGGAATCGCGGAGGGGGTTCGAGGAGTGTGAGAGGGGGAAGGGGGGGATTCCGACACATTATCCAGCAGACAGTTAATCCCCTTTTCCATCTACAGAAGGATTCTTCTACGGGCCAGACAGGCGAGGTTTGGGGGTCCGGTCCAGTCCGAATTCCGAGTCCTGCGCATCACCTTAGAAGAGGTCACAGCAGTCCAGAACAGGTCGGCGCCTCCGTGGGAATCAGGTGAGCGTTATACTGGTAACCATCCAAAGCGCCAAGGCTGAGAAGACCCTTGCTGACCAATCCCTACTCACCTTCCGCGCTAGTTCACTCTGTGTTGCATGGTCCAATTATAATGCGCTAACCTGACATGCTTGTGTTTGCAACATTTAGGAGGTGGTCACAGGTGGAGCCACCTCTAAGTATAGAGCAATTTATCAACTCATTACCTCCATCACTTCAAAGGGCTGTTTTACAACTAAACAGGCTCACCCTCTTTTTGGCCATTGAAATAGTACAAAATGCTGCTGATGCTAACAAGCATTTCTATTTATTACACCGAACAGAAGAGATTAAAGAAAATAGGGGACCTCCTCGTCCAAACCGTTTCACAAAAGAAAAGGTGGACTTCCCTAACCTATCCAGAGACATTCTTAGTGGGTTGTCGGGCAAGATAGAGAAAAGGCCAGACCGCAAAACCAAAAAAGAGGGGAGGAGAGAAGATGGTAGGCCAACAAACCCCATTATCCCAATGTGTGTTTCATGTAAAGAACCAGGAACTCTAGCTAGAAATTGTCCTAAGAAAAAGAGAGAGGAACCCATGGAAATTGGATGTATGGTAGAAGAAGAGTGGGAGGATATGGATCGTTATGAAAACGTTGAAACCCAGAGTAAATTATTTTGTGGAACATCTTAGTCCTCTCACAAATCTGTTCTTGTGTGTGAATTGAATCCCAGTGCAGGACCTAGTAGATTCTGGTAGTAAACAGACAGCATTATGAGCAGACCTAGTTAGACCCCAGAAACTAAATGGGGCATCATTAGTGAGGATCACTGTGTCCATAAAGACCAAGAACCCTACCCCAAAGTAGCAATACCCATTAGAGTATAAGGAACAACCACCAATTTCCCTTCAGCTATTATCCCAGGTCTATAAGAATAAATTATTATTGGGACTGACCTCCATAATTTCCCATCATTGTTACAGGGCGTTAAAACATGCCATTCACAGTGTTCAGCATTTAAATCCTGGTAAGAACAATCTTTTGTACCCACATCTCCTGTGTGGGATTGGTCCTTGACTCCAATAGGCTTACAAAAAGAAAACCCATGGAAACTATCAGCATTTATGCCTTGTGCGGGATATCCTTATTAATAGGGGAAGGGGAAGTGAGTAAGCTGAGGGCATCCTCACGTTGTTTCCCCAACATCCTCTGCTTAGGTGGATGTGGTTATACTAAGAAGTTGAAGGGATTGACCAAGAGAACTCATCCCTTGTCAAAGTGAACCCAATATTTTGCCGCTATTGTCAACCCTTGACTCTTTATTCTGACCAAAATGTCCCACAGTCCTTTTATCTTAAGACTGAGACAAGGAGGTAACTCGTAGTAATGCACACTTCCCACCACTTTCGTCCTGGGGTGAGGAAAAGGGCTCTTGAGGAGTTCAGCTACAATAACAGGCATGTCCCACTAATCAGTTTCACCAAAGTTAGGCAATCAATGTGGAGGACTTGCACCAGCAGCCTGTTAACAAGCCTCAGGTGTATAAGAGTGAGAGGGAGAGATGGCAGAGAGAGAAGGAGCTGGTGAAGGATGCAGCGTATGGAGACGGATCGGGTGGAGAGGAATCAGCTGGAGGGAAGCCGGGTCAAGCAGGAGTACAAGGGAGATGCTGGGGCCAAGACTGGCCATGAGAGGGTCGAGACACCTGCCATTCCTCCTCCCCCACCCATGCCCACAACAGAAGCTGTGGGGAACCAAAGGCTCCAAGCTGCTGCCGGCTGCTGAGAGAGCGAGAGAGGTCCTCGACAGCTCCTGCCATGGAAGAGCGGGGATGTGAACTGCCTAGGACAGCGAGCACTACTCACTGGAGAATACTCAGGAAGAAGGAGCAAAGAAGAGTAAACAAAGTAGCCTGGAGGAGAGAAGCTTACCGATGAGTGCAGAAGCGGAAACACTCATACCAGGGTGCTGCTGGGGAGGGAAACCGATGTAGCTGAATGCTGAATGAACTGAATCTTACTGCACAAGAAGAGTAGAGAGAGAAGCCTGGAGGAGTGAATGCTTACTGGTGAGTGCAGAAAAGGGAACACTCATACCGGGGCATTCCGTGGCCAGGAAACCGATGTATCTGAATGCTGAACAAACTGAATCTTATTGCACATGTTATGGTACTCAAATGACATTACTGTGAATAACGAACAAGCTTCCAAGTATAAGTACTTTTGAAAAGAGCCACAATCCTTATTGAACATCGAACTAACTAAAGGATATGTTGAGTATGTTTTGAATATGGCAATAAAGTAAAACAAGTGCTGAACCATTATGAGCATTTATGAAGGAAGAGAAAGTAAGATGAAGTGAAAGCAAGGTGGTGAGAAGAGCCAAAATACCACAGAGTGATTTGTATGAGAAACAAGTTGTGACAAACCCAAAAAGACTGCCAAGAAGAATGTGAAGTAAGCATTGATCCTAGATACAAGAGTCCCCAGGCCTAGAGGTTGAGAGAGAAAAACCTGTGTTGACCAGAATCTGAATAATACAGAATTACAGCAACGTGCACAGGGTAATTGGTTGCGTGACCAGTGATGGGTGGACTGTGTGGTCCAACAACTGCACCAAGACTGAGTGGCCCACTTAGAATGAACAAAAGTTGAACTGATAATATTTTGAGAGCCAGAGGATTTGAATTGACTTTTGGGTATTTACCAGCTGAAAGAGTTGGCATCTTGGGGAAGGATCCCCTAAGACTTTATGAACTGTGTTGAACCTTGGGGAAGGGAAACCCAGAGGCCTTTTGAGGAACTGTTGAACTGTATTGAATGCTTGGGAAGGATTTATAAATAAATAAACAAACAAACAAACCAACAAGGGATCCCAGAAGTCATTGGGAGGCTATTTTGAACTTGAGGCAGGAGAAGCTGTGAGAAAGCCAAAGATCTGGAAGAAGCTTGGAACTTTACTTTTGAACATCATTTATGTTGTTACTGACATCCCTGCACATTGTATAGATTTAGTTGTGAGGGCAAGTATAGGTTTTGGACACAGACAGACTTTTCATTTGAACTTACTGACAATTACTATACTTAGTTTTCTTTAGGTAGGGAAATCCCACCTTAGCATAGGGCATGTTAGGCGTTACTCCATCCTGACATTTAAAATTAAATAAAGCTCTTGTTAGAAAGTTGAATCAGTTGTCTGTGTCTTACATCATGATGCCTTCTCAGTGGATAAGGTGAAATTGCAGTACTGTCAGAAAGAGGTCCTGTACATTGGACAGCTTATTTCCCAGGAAGGTAGGAAGGTGACCCCAAAAAGAGCAGAAGTGATTTTGCGAAAGCAACCACCAAGAACCGTGAGGTAGATGCAGAAATTCTTGGGACTTTGTAACTATTGCAGGGCCTGGGTGTTCGACTACAGCACATATACCAGGCCCATTTTAAATGGACTGAAATAGGCAAAGTGGGGGGACGATAAGATGATATGGGCAGGTAAAATGGCAGAAGCATTTGGTAAATTGAAAGGGGCAATAGGCGCAGCCCCAGTTCTGCGAATTCCTGCGAATTCCTGATTACAGTGCAGTATTGTATTTGTTCTCACACACATATGGGGTAGTGATGACGGCAGTGCTCACACAGCAGAATACATTGGGGCATAAACCCATAGCCTACTACAGTGGGCATCTGGACCCAATGATGAGAGGCCATTATCCCTTTGAACAAGCATTGGCTGCTGCAGCAGTTGCAATAGAAAGGTCAGCAAGTATCACAATGGGCATTAGTATCACACTTTACGTGGAGCATGCCCTTTTTGCTATTCTTGAGAAGCCCAAAGCACATTGACCATACAAAGAGCATCTGGATACACGGTGATTATCTCAAATCCAGTAGTAAAAGTGGTGAGATGCAGAATTGTGAACCCAGCAACATTTATAGCAGAGCCAGTGGGGGAGGGAGACTATGTACACAACTGCACTAAATACAGAGAACATTATGACTACATTCAAAGAGGAGATGTACTCTTCATTGACGGGTCCTTAACAATGACCAGATGTCACGGGAACGACATACTCGTACGGCAGTTGTAAAATGAAAACAGAGCAGGACATTTTATGTAGTGGCAAGCACGATATTAGCCTCCCATTTTTAAGTACAAGCAGAAGTATTGGTAGCACTTGTAGCAATAGAGACACATGAAGACAAGGCTATCACAGTGTACTCCGACTCTGCATATGTGACGTCAACAGTACATGCAGAACTCCGAAAATGGAAAAGACGGGGCCTTCAGTGCAACATGCGCCCCTATTGGCAGACTCATAAACACACTACAACTCCCATCCAAGCCCACACGAGATGGTTCGTGCTGTAACGCAGACGCAGAAGCAAAACAAGTAGCTTACTTTGCAGGGATACATTAGTTTGATACTCCTCTAAATAGACGCATACGAGTGCACAGCAGTTATTGTGCGAAGGGTATATTTGATTGCATATTTATATATTTTATTTATTGTGCATTTGTAAGGTGCTTATACATCAAGTTAATTGTGTTTCAAAGCGCCCACAGGGCAACAGGGAGGGAACATGGGAATGAAAAGCAAGTACAACAATGAAAGAGAAAGGCGGACCTACTAGGCCTTGTGAGCATTCAGAATGTGCAAGTGCAGAGAGAGAGAAGGGATGGGGGAGTGGGGTGTTAGTGGTAGGTGTACCAAAGAGGGAAGTCCTAGGTAGTAAACAGCTGTTAAGTGACCAGGTGAGAGTGGTAAGCTGCCAATAAATAAGTGCAGGCCTGTGGTGGCATAGGCCAGTGGGTGACAAGGCAAGTGCTGGAAGCCGGCAGAGGCTGAAGGTGATTAGGTGTGGGAGGCCAGGACTCAGGAGGACACATAAGGGCCCTGGTCACCAATCTCAGAAACGGTGGGGTTTTGTCAGAGGAGGGAGGAAAGGAAGGAGGAGGTGAAAAGGAAAGTCTTGAGGAGCTTACAGAATTTGAGGAGATCTGACTCAAGACGAAGGGGGAGGCTGTTCCATAGAAGGAGCCTGTCGAGGAAAGAGATTGGCCACAAGCTTGCTGTTTATCGAAGCACTTGACACACAGAGAGTTAGTGCTGGAGGAACGTAAAGATCTGGAGAGAGAGTATTTAGTGAGAGCCAATTGTAGATAGCGTGGCTCCTAGCCCCAGGCAGCCTTATGGATGATGCAGAGGGATTTGAATTTGATCCTTGCAGCAACCGGAAGCCAGTGGAGAGATTTTAGGGCTGGAGAGATGCGGTCCCTGTATTTGAGGCCAAGGATAAGTCTTGCAGCCCTATTCTGGATTAGCTGGAAGGGTTGTAGAGAAGAAGAGGGTAGATAAGGAAATGGCTTTTGCAGAAGTCAAGCCTAGAGAGAACCATGGCTCTAGAGACACCGAGCTTCTGGGGGGGAAGTGGGGAAAGGAAGAATCCCTTTGAGGAGGTGGAGTTGAAAGTGGGCCTTCTTGGTAAGGCCCTGAATGTGAGGGAGAAACGAAAGAGAGGAGAAGAAGATGACTCCAGGGTTTCTGGCTTCAAATGAGGAAGAAGGGGACAGTCCATAGAAGATTGCCAGAGTGAGGGGAAGAAAGAGGGAGCACGAGTCCCAATAGGAAGGATCTCAGTCTTGCTGGTGTTGAGTTAGAGATCATTAGAAGTACACCAAGACTGTTTTCATTACCCAAATAATGGAGTTACAGGGACGAGCACCAGCAGAAAAGAAGGAATTGTGAATAAGGAGGGGGTGTTCAGTATCCCCCAAGGATGCGATGTGGCGACAAGAAAGCACCAGAATGCCGATCATTCCCCTCTCATTGTTACAGGTAGCTCTAATGCAGCTTCATTACCCGACCCATATAAGTGAAGATGTTTTTGCAGCATATGTAGCCAGAAGAAGGTTTTGTCCCAATTTGGCAGAAACTGTTGCTATCTTCATGAATAATTGCATTATTTGTCAAAAGTTCACAGCAGGACACACAATGCGTGTAGTGAGAGGAGCAATACATCATCCTGATGGGCCCTTCCAACTTCTCCATATAGATTACGTGGACATGATTCAAAATTACAATCGTTACAGGTACATGTTAGTAGTGAAGTTCCCATTTTCTCACTGGATCAAAGCTGGTCCATGCTCTCACCCCGATGCCCTCTGTGCAACAAAATTACTGATCAGAGAGTTGTGCCCACAGTGGAGGGTGTGCAAGGTCCTGCGATCTGACATTGAACCTCACTTCGTAAATGAAGTGTTCAAGCACATCACAACCCTACTAGGAATAAAACATATGTTTTCTTGTGCTTATCACCGGCATGCGAATGGGATTTGTGAATGCCTCAGCGGCCTGCTGAAGGAGAAAATTGCAAAGGTAAAAATGACTTTGAAAAGGGGATGGCTCTGTTGCCTACCCATCGCTTTATTTGCATTGCACAATCAGCCTCCATCTGACCACCATTTACCTCCTCATGAGGTAGTAACAGGGTGATGCATGTGAATCCCACTTACTCCTCCCACTAGAGCATTGACAAACACCCAAAATGCTGCTTCTGTTCTTGTTGGTGAAATGTATGAATATCTTGGTTCGATTATGGCTAGTGCTTCTTTTATCTCTCAACAGCTGAAGCCGCGGCAGGGGAGGTCAAAGAATGATGAAGATGACGCACCAGTAGAGCCATACAAACTGCTCAAAGCCCCGTCTCTTTACCCAGGGGATCAGGTCCCACTGAGGAATATTTTAATATAACGTGTCACAAGCCACGTTTCGAGGGACCCATCACTGTAGAGCAAGCTACTGATAAGGCTGTGAAACTGATAGGGAAGGAAGCTTGGATTATCTGGGAGATGTCATGGCCTGAAGAGGTGAGGCTCCCCCTTGCTCAGTACACAGAGAGTGCAGCACAAGAAGAAGAATAAGATCGACATATACAGGCACGTTCAGAGCTAGACAGTAACATACAGTAAGCTAGTTCAGGGACCCTGTCTTTCCTTAAACTAAATAACTAACGCACTTGTGTGGACTATGTTTTGATGAGCAATTTTATACTTGCACGATAAGAAGGAAAAAGCACTTTATGACCTCATAGAAGTCTCGACCAAATAGTGCCAGAAAACATTTTGTTTATGCTTTCCTTATTTATCTTGCACATAGATATCCAATACTGAAAAAGAGTAACATGCCTATTATCGCCTTGCTTTATAATCCTAAGGCTCGATTGATTTTTGAGAGCCTCTTTGTTGACATATTGGCACAACACTGTCACAGGAGTGGTTGACCAGCTTTAACAATGGTAATCCCAAAGGATGTGGGTTTTGGTAAGAGTATATTTCAAGCTTTTGGACAATGCGAAGGGCATACATTTATGCAAAACATGGACACTGCGTCGAGAGTTATTGTCTCGACATTTTTTGCATTCTGTTGTCTCTACCTCTTTACTAACTTCCCACTGCAGAAAGGTGCATCGTATTCCACACACACTGAAGCATATGTCAACACAACACCTGTCCCTTTTGTAACTAAAGCTATACTTGAGCTGATTGCCAGCGCTGCCCAAGAAGTAAAAAGGCTTAAGCGAAGTGTGAATACCGATTTCGAACATGTAAATGCACAAAAAGCCAATTAGGCCCACATCATTAATAACATATGGTACCAGCACAAGACCAATGTGGGAAGAGAGACCACAAGTGAAAGCTGTTATGGCATAGGGAATGAGAGAGCACACATGAGGGTCTCCAGAACATTTGTAGCAACAGAAATTCCAGCAGCAAGAGCACAATGCCTTATGCACTTAGCTCTCTTCACCACAAAGGGCCAGTTTCAAGGAAGATGGGCTACATTGCGATGGATGTCGCAAAATAGTTTCCCTTATGAAGACAGTTATATAAAGATTCAGAGGATGATAGACGAGTAGTGGAGCTCAGACAAAATTATACAATATATACATATATAATAATATATATTATATAGAAAGGGGAAGCTAAGATAGCATCATAAAGGGAGTTGCAGTGTCCAATAACAGGGATAAAGGAAGTAGGGGGAATGTCAGGATGCTGGGAGAGGCCTCAACTGTTGGTGTATGTACAAGTATTTGCCGGAGAAGAATGGATAGAAGGGATGATGGTGCTCAAAGCACAGGCACTCCTGACGGTTCCAGTGGATGTGGTCCAAAAAATAAATTATGAGTGCCTCAAGGAATGGGCAGCCAGTGCTAAACTCCTGACATGGGTTGAAAACAAAGCAGGCCCTATGCCAATAAAACCTCTCAAGAATGTGTCACTGTGTTTCCAGAATCATGTTCCAGTAAAGGTTGGGGCGAATAGAGGATGCAAACAAACATCCAAGATACCTGGAATAAAGGTCAGCACAGCAGTATTAATTGACAACTATTGGGCTTGTGTATGTATGTATGTATTTATTTTTTGTATAGCGCCGATAGCCCGTGGGCATCAGGGCGCTTCGGCAAACAACGAAAAACAAAACAATACAATAGGAACGTCTGCGCTAAGCCATGAGGTGGTCATAATCCCCCGTATCCCAGTTCATCATCTGAAAAGATGAGTCTTCAACCCTTTCCTAAAAACAGTAAGGTTGGTAACGGTTCTGAGTGTTTCTGGAACACTGTTCCACAAGCTGGGGGCCTGCACCAAAAAGGAACTGCCCAGCCCAGATTTCAATTTAAACTTGGGGACGATCAACCGGCATTTACCCTTTGAACGAAGATTCCTACTGGGGGTATGAAGCACTAAGCCCTTTTTCAGATACTCAGGAGCAGAGCCGTACAGGCATTTATGCACCAGGCAGAGAGCTTTGAATTTAATACGCTCCTCCACTCTGAGCCAATGCAAGGCTATTCTCTCTGCAGTAACATGATCTCTTTTCTTCAGATTTTTTACCAGCCTAACCGCGTTGTTCTGAAGCACCTGACAACTAGAAACATCCTTAGAGGAGGCCCCTAATAACAGGGCATTGCCATAGTCAAGCCTTGATTGTATAATGGCCCTGGCTACGGTGGCCATATTACCCTCATTAAGAAACGGCCTAATGGCTTTCATGAGCCTTAAGTAATATGCCGTATTTTTCTGTAGGTAGCTAGTCTGGGCATGAGAATCCACCTGTGACTTGACCACTATTCCCAGGGTCTTCACTTTCTGGACCACCTGGATAGTGGCATTCTTGATTTTAAACGATTTATACTCAGCCCCCAAGTTCCCTAGCTGATGACTTGATCCAAACAGCATCAGCTCGGTTTTAGAGTCGTTCAGACACATCCAGTTTGTCTGCATCCAATCGTCGATTATCTTATAAACCCTGGCTATTATTTCACTGTCTGAATCATAGTGGCTGCCACCCAGTTCCAGAATGAGTTGGGTGTCGTCTGCGTAATTAGTAAACGACACCCCCGCATTCACCAGTAGACTGCACAATGTGCGCATGTATATGTTAAACAACATGGGGGACAGACTGGCCCCTTGTGGGACTCCGGATCGGAAAAACTACTGCCCCAATGTACTCTTGCTTGGCGATCCGAGAGGAAAGACAAGAGCCAATCAATGGCTCCTTCCGAGCAACCCACATTCTCTCTAAGCGCCTTGATAAGAAGGCGATGATCCACCAGATCGAATGCGGCACTTAGATCCAAAAGCATAAGTACTCCCAACTTGCTTTTATCCATTAAGCTGAGCATCTGGTTCTGCAGGTCCAGCATGGCAGTTTCCGTACTATGGGATGCTCTAAATCCAGATTGTTGTTGATGCAGGATCTCCTCATTCTCAACAAACTGCTGCAGTTGTTGTGTAGCTACCTTGTCCAATAACTTAAGAACAAAGTTCGAATTAGTTATTGGACGGAGATTCCCAGGGTCTTTGGGATCCAGACCTGCTTTTTTAACTAGAGGGGTAATAGTAACTTTCTTAAGATCTCTAGGCACTATGCCCTCTTGAAAAGATGAGTTCACTATTCTCTGTAGAATAGGAGCGAAGATGTCTTTATGTTGTAGAATGATGTTTGGAGGCAGGATATTTTCTGCACAAGTGGTTGGCTTCATGTTATTCAGTACCTCTAACATCTCTGACTCTGAGATGGAGCTAAATATAAAAGACTGCTCTCTGGCAGAATTATCTGTTACTAAAGGGCAGGTGTCTAGATTAGCAGAGGATCTAGCTTTGATAATATTCTGTCTTGCTTTTTCTGTTTTTGCTTGGAAGGCATTTAAAACCATATTACAATCCTCCTCAGATGGCGTAAATGGAGGGGTGAGAGAGTCAGGCTTTTCAATATTCTTCAGAATATCAAAAAGCTTGCTTGTCTTGTTTTCTGCAAGCTCAATTTCACAATTGAAAAAGTCGGCCTTTGCTGATTTAATCTTATCTCTATATTCCTTGTCCTTTTTTTTCCAGATAATTTTGCTCTCCGCGGCTTTGTCTGAAATCCATTTCCTTTCTAAGGTCCGTTTTTCCCTCTTCAAAGATTGAAGCTCTGGAGTAAACCATTTTTGGCTGTTGTTATTTTTCCTAATTAATTTCGAGGTAAGCGGAGCTTCTGCCTCCACTAATTCAGTGAGATGGTTATTATATTTATCCAGGAGGATAATGCAGGAATCCTGATCCTGAAAAGAACCCGCTATTTTATCCGTGCAGGCTTTAAGGAGTAGCACATTCAAATTTTTAAAATCTCTCTTGGCTACTTTGATGTGGGGGTTTGGTATATATACATAGTGTGGTAGTTTTAAGTTAGCTGATATCATGTGGTGATCACTCCAAATGCAAGGGGATGTTCTGCAGTTTAGTAATGATATGTTGTGACCGCACAACCAGTCTAACTGGTTGCCCTGCGGAGTAGTAGGTTCCTTGTTAAGAATGGTAAAATCCAAGTTATTCAGAGCTTTTTCCAAGGCAATGGCACCCTTATCCTTCTTATTGCCTCGCCAAAAATTCACGTCGCCCATAACAACTGTGGATGCATTAGCAGTACTCAGGGTGTTTAAGTAAGAGCAGAGTTCCGACGAGAACTCTGAAACCAACGCAGGTGGTCTGTAAATTGCTATTAGGTTTAAGCAGTTGTTGGGTGAAAATACTAGTTTAAGATGCAATGTTCCGCACCCACTGAGTCCTAATGTCACTTTGAAAAGTTTGAGACTGTTTTTGGCAATGATTGCCACCCCACCTCCTCTACCCTGCACTCTGTTTTCAAAATAAATAGTGTAGTCGTTACGGATAGCCTGTTCGCAAGTAGGCCCCACTGGGTCCTTATACCAGGTTTCGGTTATACAGAAAATGTTGAAATTATTGGAGATAATCATCTCTTTAATATTAGAGGCATGTTTAGGTAAGGAGCGTGTGTTAAGTAAACCAATCTTGAGTTCAGCAAACTTCTCCACACACTCTCGTGGTAAATCAGTGTCAGTAATTCCCCCCACCTCCTTACTTGTTGCTCTATTGCATTCATGAAGCCCAACTTCGCTTGCTACTTTTAATGCTGCCATTGCGTAGTCTGACCTTACATAAACACGAAACTCCAAAGTGCTCTAAAAGCCAGAGGGATATTCTATCGGACAGAAAATGAAGGGAGGCCAAACCTGACTCTGCCAACGCCAACACGTCCGGCCACGGACCGGCACAGACCGGCTTGCCCCGATTCGCGCCGGCGCATTCGCCGCCGGGTTTGAGCTAATGAAGCAGTCACTAACTACAAGGCTGCTGGGAAGTGTAGTTTCACTGCCCAGACAGCACGAGTAGGAAAGTAATCGAAATTGCAGTCAAACTGCGCATTAAGTAAAATACACTTTCTCACACTATGTCAGCAAAGCACACAAGGAAGTTACATGCAATTTACTATATGCTAAGTTTGCTATATGCTTTGGTTGCAATTCGAGTCAAATGAGGATAGCACCAATGAATCTCAAAGCAACTTTAAAATGACTTTTAAATGACTTTTAAAATTACCAAAAACGGCAAGAACACGGCGACATTAAAAAGGTGGTTCCTGAATAGGAGTTGACTCAAGTGGACTTTGTAGTCCGGCCAGACCGGCACAGACCGGCTTGCCCCGATTCGCGCCGGCGCGTTCGCGCCGGGTTTGAGCTAATGAAGCAGTCACAAACTACAAGGCTGCTGGGAAGTGTAGTTTCACTGCCCAGACAGCACGAGTAGGAAAGTAATCGAAATTGCAGTCAAACTGTGCATTAAGTAAAATACACTTTCTCACACTATGTCAGCAAAGCACACAAGGAAGTTACATGCAATTTACTATATGCTAAGTTTGCTGTATGCTTTGGTTGCAATTCGAGTCAAATGAGGATAGCAACAATGAATCTCAAAGCAACTTTAAAATGACTTTTAAATGACTTTTAAAATTGTGGTTCCAAGTCATGCATGCAACTACCACCAAACTGGGGAAGGACATGTTCTCTAGTGCTGCTGAACACACCGGCCTAGTAGTGCCCCAGAAAGACATAAAAGTAGACAGATTCCCAAAAATGGATGCACACCAGAGGAAAAGAAGGTCTGTGGAGCTGGCCAGGGTGATGAGAAGAAATTATGTTTCGACCAAGATGGAAGAAGCCCTTGCTGCAATACCAAAGGAGCATAGACTGTCCAGCAGAACAGAAATGTTTTGCCTTCAGTTTTTCCTGGAGTGCAGGCCAACATGAATGCCAAATGGTTCCAGATCACCAGATGGGAGCTGTTACAGACAATCAAGTCAACAGTCAAAAGGTTCAATCCATTAAAGGAAGAGCGCAGAGCTGTCAGGCTCATGACCTCCAGAATAGGTACGCCCTGCACCTCCTCACAGCTATGGAGGGTGGCCTCTGCACATAAATTGGGCCCTCCTGCTGTACCCACGCACCTCAAGATAATGGAACCCTTCCAGGGGCCATAATGCAGCTGTCATACTTGCATGACAAGGTGGAGGAGATAACGCGCCCAGAAGGGGAACATGAAGATCGTCTGGTGTACATCTTTTCCTGGATCCCATCATGGATGGCAAATGGACTAAAAGTACTCATAGCCACCTTAGTAGTAGTACTACTATTAGCCTTATCATGCAACTACCCATATCTCACGCACTATATATCCAACAACACTTCATGGATACCCAACACACAGTAGTTTACTCCTGCACACTGGCGCATACAGGACAAGAACTAATCCAGCAATTAGTGCATTAACTCCATGGCACTGCATGCTTGCTCAGGGGATATTTTACCCCTTGCTATAAGGCAAGACAGAGTACTTCAAAATGATCTAAACTAACTCTAGTGTAAAATTCTACCTCCCTATTTCCTCAATTTTTGTTTTCTTTCATTTCTTTTCCCTTCCCCTAGGTTCTCAATGACCAAAATAAATGTGATATTATGTTTAGTAATTCATGTGATATGAATGTAATACGTATAAATGTATGACTCCAAAATACTGTGCAAAGTGTATTATTTAACAGAAACTGCCTTGACAAAGCCTGGGCGGGCCAAACTGTTGGCCATGCAGTTGGTAATTGATCCTCATATATTATTGCCTCAAACTGGAGTCAACAACACTTTGTTGAAATTGTACCTTATACCTATCACTTACTAACACAATACTCACAGGACACAATATTTGTGGCTATGTGAAATTCAGCCTAGTTTATGCTACCTCAATAAACTGGACATCTATATACACAACCATAAACTCTTACTTGCAGCACTTGCAAAGGGATGAACCTGTCTCGAACCCTAGTACTACTAGCCTTCTGTGTTATTGTAATTGTACTTGTTAATTTATAAAGTGCTTATAGACAGGTGGTGTGCTTCAAAGCGCTTCAAGTTGGGAAGGGAACAAGGGAGTAAAGTAATCATTCTTAGGCCTTGAAGTTTCCGAATGATCTAAACAGAAAAACTAGCATACTAGGCCTGACAGCATTTCCCCTAGTGCAAGTGCATGAAGTGTTACAGTTTCGACCCAGCTAGGGAGAGGGGACAGATAAAAAGGTGGGGGGGGACAGGACAGACAAATGTACTAGTCCTAGTACATTTAGGTAATGCATGCATACAGACAGAGGTGCGAGGAAGAGGAGGTCAGGGGGAACAAATGCATCTAGTCCATCAGGGCCCTGGGTTAAGTGCAGAGAGGTTGCCTCGCTCATATAGCATGAGCAGAAAGTGCAGTAATGCTGACCATAGTGCAGTGGCTCGGAGGCAAGTGCAAAGACTGATGCGGGGCCTGGGACCTGTAAGGCTCTGGAGGTGAACTAGGCAACCAGTCAGCAGAACTGAGCAGAGTTAGGGAGGAGAAGGAGGAAGCAGGGTGGAGAAAAAGAACAGATGTTAGCAGGGGAGAGGGAGAGAGAAGGAGGAAGAGAAGAGGAAGGTGTTGAGGAGTTTCCGGAACTTAAGGTGCTCCGTCTCAAGACAGAGAGAGGCAGAGAGGCTGTTCCAGAGGGAGGCACCTGCAGAGGATAAAGATCTAGGGCAGCTATAACACAGTGCAAGAAGACCACCCAACAGACAATAGGGATGAACATATTATTGTATGCAAAGACAAAAGCAGACGGGATACACAAACTTTGCTGCAGTCACACTTTAAGCAGTGTACCATTTTCCCCCAGGCACAAAGTTCTAATTTCCTCCAGAACAACACACCTACGTGGTACGTTGGGAATGGTACCAGCACGAAGCGGATTGCTGCTATATGACCTTGATTATGGATGAAAAAGTCAAGTAACTTGGTCATCTGGGAGGAGTGGTGAAAGTATGGACTCCAAAGTCATACGTCAACAGGGAGGACCTACAAGGAAGTGTGGTTGATATCTCGACCAGAGGGGGGATTGAAGAGAGAGATATGAGCGTGGCCCTCATTGCACCGGTCCATCCCTCATCTCAACATCACTGAAATGAAAGGTGTACATTGTGCCTGGGTTCCTCCTCCCCATCACCGCTGTACCGCAGATGTGAGAAACGCTACTCACTCAGACAACCGTTTAGACCCGATCCTGATGACAATGTAGAGGAGATAAGTTTTCAGGCGATGGAGCAATTGTACTGACTATGACTGTGCACGAGCTGATGGCATCACGACAGAGACCATGATGTAGACACACAAGACATGAAGCAGATATGCATTCCTGCATGAAGTTACACAGACATTTGGATTACAATATGCCTGGACACAAAGAACATGCTTATGACCCATTTAAAAAGAACACATATGAACTGTTTGCTGATGCTTAGGGCCACTAATCTGAGAGGCCATGTAAATCAAAATGGAAGCTGCAGCCACACTGAAATGAATGGAAAGCACTGGCAAGGCTCAAGAACACAGGGAAAGGCCTGACATGCTGATCCAGCAGGAAAGCGCACACCAGACTGTTCATGTAGCCAGCAAGTATGTTTCAACCAAGTACACTAAGGGAGGGAGACGTTGACAGTTGCAGAAGAGATAGGACACCTGCATGTGGGAAAGCTAACAATCATTATAAATGTGAGCAGGAAAATTCAGTTTATGGTCTCTACACACGCGACATGAGACACAGAGACAATGCCTATTCATTTCAGCCAGGCAGAGACTGTTGTTCCCATCCAGCTCTGGACAGACGATACAAAGGTAATACTAGCATGAAAGCTAAATATTCGGTCTCAAGGCCTAGAGGATTGGAGAAAGTAACCTTATTGGTATAGGCAGCACCTTAGGGGCTGTTTCCATCACCTTTAATTGTTGCTCATGGGCTGATGACCATCCAGAGCACCAAGGCTGAGAAGACCCTCGCTGCCCATCCATGCTCACCTTCTGTGCTAGTTCACACTTTGTTTCATGGTCCATTTGTAATGCGCTAACCTCACATGCTTGTGTTTGCAACATTTAGGAAGTGGTCATGGAGCCACCAGATAGCTTGTAGCCAATGGAAGCACTATCCCTGTATGAATTCTGCATGTAGCCTACCTCACTAACCAATCCCATCCCACCTTAGGTTTGTGCAATGTATCATTTGTTTGTGATGTCACAGTTGAATAAAACTCCATAACACACCTGTAACTGGTCGAGAGAGCATTGGATATCCTGAGATGTCCATATTTTAACATGTTACGAGATATCTTAATAAGCAGTGGGTTTTGTCACATTTTAGGACTTATTTGGTTCCTTGAGTGCTGGGATTTCCCCAAACCGGTTACTCCTGCCTGTAATTTGGAGGTGTCGATAGGACCCCGTCCACTTCAAGGGGGAGGTGAATCCCCCCTTCCTGGAAGAATGAGGCAGGTGAAAGGGGGGCCTTCTTCCAAGAAGTAGGTCATGGGTGGGTTGCAAGGCAAAGGACACTGTGGCATTTGCTGCATGGGAAAGCCACGGGCAGTAAATGTCACTGGAGTGAAGACATGGAACCAATGGAATCACCAGTTCCATGGGACAGGCAGACATGACTGGGGAGAATGTGACCTTTGCAAGGAGGCAGATGCAATATTGCATTATCTTCTGGAATGTGCAGAGTTTGAAAACCAAAGAACCAGTATCAAGGAAGGGTTGATGCGTTGATGAAGCTGGGAATGGAGGTTGGGTCAATAGTGCATATTTTGAAAGAGGACACAAGCAGAAAGAAAAATGAGAATAACTGGATCATACTCTGTTACATTGATGAATAAGGGAAATGGCAGGAGTTAAAGCAGGACTTTAATTAATCAGATGATAGAGGGTGTGAATCGTTAAAGCGCCCTGATGAAATCTTTAAGATGAAGAAGAGAAATTTACATTGTGGAAAAAGGAGCAGCTGAGGCAATGAGATCTTGAGAAGATGAACGTAAACTAACAGCTGAGAAAAGGGGGAGAAATAAAGAGAAGGTAGAGAGGAGGATAAGATGATTACTTTTAGAAAGAGGAGCGATAAGAAGAAAGCATAGAAGGGGCCATCCACCTGCCTGCTTGCCGTAAGACCCTCACCGGAGCAGAGCCCATTACATCAATAAACACTATCTCAGAAGGAACCAAGGATGTTAAACCTCCTGCCCAGCACATGGCATACTTGGCCCCCTGAAAGCGAACCACAAAGGAGGAGGACTATGCATTGTATCCGCAACTTGCCAACACCACCGAAAGACACTTTCCCTCTAGCTGGCGATGTACAGGCCCCGACAGCTGGGAAAGGGCCCTTTTCATCCCCTATGTCGATAAACCTCCTTGACGCAGGAACTTCGCCTGGAATACCGCCTAGAATGTCATCTACTCTTGTATCCCCTCTTCCTCCAGTTCTTACCCCCATGGAATCAGCACAGAGCTGCCAATGTCCCCATGTCCTTTCTAAACTGACGGCCATGAAGAGCTTGCTAATACGGATCCCTGATAACCTCAGCCACCTCTTCCAAGGATTGAGGCGAACCCCAGGGCACCCGAATCTGTAGCAGAAAAGCATCACAATATCCCAGCCTGTCTCAAATGGGCTCCCTATTCCTTTTGAACTGCCCCCCTAGAGTAGTAGTAAAAACGGGGCTCTGGAAACAATCCAATCATGGCATCCCCCCTCGATAGTAATCGCACAGCACCATAATCCAGCACAAACCATCGGTTCTCCACAAGCGTCCATGCCTCAAAGTGCTTTGGTAGAGGGAGACACGGGGAAGGAGGTTCGTGTTGAAAGAAGCAGCTGGAATGCACGATGCAGCTTGAAGTTTCTAGAGGGACCATCAGAGGTGAGTCATCTAAAATTCATCGCAAATTCATGTAGTCCGGTTTCAGATGGAGGAGGGGGGAAAGAGCGTTCCAGAGGAGCAATTCTTGAGTGCTCTGAGAACAACTTACCTAATGCTTGTAATATGAATAGTGAAATTGACTTTAGTTCCGGGTGGCTGGCCATTGTAAGGGGGGGAACAGTCTGGAGGGATAGCCAGGAGTACATCCACCCTACCTGCAAAGTGCCGGTACTTTATTGGGTAAAGTGGAAGAGTGTGTCGGGGTTGTCGTCCAAAGATGAGGAAGAACTGTTGGTGGAAGTAGCCGGGAGAACCTCCATATAATGATTTGTGCACCATACAAAGCATTTTGAATTTTGATAATTCCTTTTAAGAGAAGCTGGAACAGAGCGATTCATTAGAGATAAGTCGCCAAATTCCATCAAGCCGAAGATGCGGTGGTTGAATGTTTTTGTGCCCTTTGCAGTGAAGTTTGTTAACTTTGTCACTAGCCCTGCATTGATGGTGCTCCAGTAATCTAGGTCAGAACTAGTAAACGTTGATGGGGAGACACTGACGAGGGAAGATCCAGGTAATATGATGTGGGCTTGGATATCACAACGTCTGCCATGTTTGTGGCTTCTTTTCTTACAAGGTGTTTTTAGCAACCAAATTACTTTGAGGGTAAGAATACAGGAAGGCATAGAAAAGGGTTCCCAGAATATGAACCTTTGCTTACGGGAAGGAAGAGTAGCCATGTTGCAGCTTCTGAATGGGTGACCATGAAATATGATACAAGAAAGCGATGACCGTGGCGTTACTCAAATTTAAACAAAGACTTGGTGTAGGGCATAATGTAAGTCACTGGGTTCAGGACAGACTGAAATCAAGGATGACACAAGCATGTGAATGGAGCTCACTCTGCCAAAAGGAGGGTAACAACTGTGGTGCGCCAAGAAATGTCCAATGACCCAGTGCTCTTTGGTGCACCTATAAGTGGCCTTACAGCTGGACGGGCAGGGGAATTATGCCTCGTAGAGGATTCCTTAGGCTGCATCATCACCCATAAGTCGAGAGGATATATGATATGATATGATATGGCATTTATAACGTGCCAATACACAAGTGTTTCAAGGCGCGACGAGGCAAAGGAGGGGGAACAGAGGGAAGACAGACAACGATCTTACTAGGCCAGGTGTCATTCAGATCACGCAAGTGCATGCGAAGGGAGAAAGAGAAAAGTGCGGGGTGGGGGGGAGGGGAAAGTGCAGTACATGGTATAATAGAATGAATAGGATAAATAAAAAACGGCCAGCTGGTGGCAAGTGCAAGGTAAGTGCAGACATAAATGCTGGTAGGGGGACTGTAGGGATACAGAAAACAGTCCCCAGGTGCAGGGGTTGCCAGGGAGGTAGTGCAGGCATGCAACTGGCAGGGCCTGGGCCCGAGATCAGAGGGGTGGCCTGGTAACTAGTGCAGTCTCAGTATCAGCCAGGAATTCAGCAGGGGAGAGGGGGAGAGAAAGCAGAAGCAAAGAGGAAGGTTTTACTGTGCCTCCGGAACCTGAGATGGTCCTCCTCAAGTTTCAGGGAGGCAGGGAGGCTGTTCCCGAGGGAGGCCCCAGTCGAAGACAGAGATCTACCACCAACTCGTTGCTTGGAGAAGCGACTGACCCTGAGGGAGTTGGAGGCGGATGAGCAAAGAGCTTGAGAAGGAAGATATTTAGGAAGAGAGAGTTGAAGGTATTGAGGCCCTATGCCCCAGAAGGCCTTGTGGATGATGCAGAGGGTTTTGAACTTAATCCTTGCAGCAATTGGGAGCCAGTGCAGAGATTTCAGTCCTGGAGAGATACGATCCCTGGGCTTGAGTCCAAGGACAAGTCTTGCAGTCCTGTTCTGGATGAGTTGCAGAGTGCTGAGAGTAGAAGCAGGCAGATTTAGAAAGAGGCTGTTGCAATAGTCCAGCCTAGAGCGAACCAGAGCTCTAGATACAGTGAGCTTCTAGGGGAAGGAGAGGAAAGGAAGAATACCTCTGAGGAGGTGCAGCTGGTAGTGTGACTTCTTAGAGACGTCAGAGATGTGAGGAGAGAAGGAGAGTGTGGAGTTGAAGACGATCCCAAGGTTTTTAGCCTTGTTGGTGGGAGCAGTAAGAGGGCCAAGAGAGGCCGGCCAGAGAGTGGCAGGAAAGGAGGGAGTGGGTGTGCTGATGAGGAGAATCTCAGTCTTAATGGCATTAAGGCAGAGATCATTGGCGGCACACCACTCCTGGATAGCAGACAGACAGTTGGAGGTGAGTGAAGGAGAAGAGGTGGCTGAAGGTAGCATGAAAATTAGCTGAGTGTCATCTGCATAACACTGGAGGTTGGGGCAGAGAGTGGCAATGCGGTGGCAAGAAGTGCCAGGTATTGGTTGAACAGCCAGGGAGAGAGGTTAGTCACCTGGGGAACACCACAGGTAGAGATAGAGATAGACGAGAGGAAGGACCCGAGTTGAACCTGGGAGGGTCGATCAGAGAGGAAAGAAGCGAGCCATGCCAGGGCCTGACCGGTGATACCCAGGTTATCACGGAAACAGTTCAGCAGGATGGCATGGTAGACAATGTCAAAGGCAGAGGAGAGATCAAGCAAGATGAGGACACGGGGTGTTTGAATCAAGGTTGCAGAGCAGGTCTTCACGGATGTTCAGGAGCGTAGTTTCCGTGCTTCTGGAAGCTCTGAAGCCAGACTGATGATCATGAAGACAACCAACAGATTCAGTGTGGAGATTGAGCTGGGAGATGGCCAGATTTTCTAGGAGTTTGCCCAGGAAAGGGGTGATGGAGATTGGGCGATAGTTATCCAGGCAGGACGGGTTGGCAGAGGGTTTCTTAAGAAGAGGGTGCACAAGGGAGTGCTTCAGGTGGGATGGGAAGACTCCAGTGGCGAAGAAGTGGTTGCAGAGGTCGGACAGAGCAGGAGCCAGGGAGTTGATGTGATCCTTGATAGCTTGATACAGGAGTAAGAACATTTAGGAGGTCCTGCTGGATAATCGAGCCACTGTGAAGCGTGAATCAAAGACAGGTCCTAATGCAAAGAGGAACTAAGTGGAAAGAATTATAGTCGGGCCGGTGGAGTCAAAGTGGTGTTAACGAGGGAGAAAAAGATGGAGCAGATGCTAGTTGGTGGGAGGAACATGAGTCTTAGAAAAAGAGCATCCCCGTTGAGTGGTGGAGGGGCCGAAGGGTTCCATGAGCAAAAGACAAGAGGAGTGATTGAATAAGAGAGTGGATATGTGGGTGAAGTTTGATGGTATTTATAGGGAGGGGCGTGTAACTAGAAGACAGAGGGAGGCTGAAGATGAAGCATGAAAAGGATAGAAGAAAGAAAATCGGAGTCTGAGTCTACATGAAGGATTGGAATTATGTAACTAAGTAAAAATTCTGTAACAGCGCTGCGATGCCCAAGGGCTGTTGTGCGCTTTATAAGTGCAAATAAATGAATAAATAAATCAATAAAATTGGGCTGGTTGACCAAAGGGGACATGCACCTGTTATGCCTGTGGAGGAGCGTGATCACATGGCAGCATGAGGCATGGGAGGCAGACACTGAATGACTATTACCAAAGTGAATTATCGCCCAGGTGAACTTACTAAGCCCGGCCATCAGCACGGCGAGTTGAGCTTTCTTTGTAATGTGCGGCTTCTTGGATCCGAACAGTAAATCTCTTGACAGGACCTTGGACTGTTCCTACAAGGAGCCCTGGAATAAAACGGTAGGGAGCGACATAAACTGTAATCAATATTTCCTAATTGGATTTGCTTTGCCTTCAATTATCCACATTGTAAATCAGACAACGTGAGGATACTCTTAAAACGTGTCTTTTGTTTTCTTCCAAGAAGCTTGAGCTGGGAGGAGACACACACACACCTCTTTGTTTTGGGACCTGTCTGTGATTCAGCTTCACAGTGGCTCGATTATCCAGCAGGCAAATAAAATATGGTTTGCATTAAAAAAAACGTCTTGCAATCATTTTTAAAATCAATTTCGAATGACGTCATTTTACCTCATCCCCCATAATCCTGCTCTATAGTGGTCCCAGGGTGGCTTAACCATCCGCTATTCCATGGACCTTGAAGCGGAAGCACAGACCATGAGCATACTTGCCAACATTCTGCGACCAAAAAGATGTGGGATTTTTCATATATACAAAAATAATGCCGACATCACAGGAAAATACAAAACATGCATTGTTTGCACCCCTGTAGCATTCTAAAATACAGAACCCTTCAAACAACACAACATGGACAGAGAAAATGTTCAAAATATATACTTCTGAATGGTAAGTTAACACTAACTTCAGTTGCCTAACTTCACAGACGGTAATCACACAGAGATGGTAGGCAATGTTTGCCACTGCTCTGTAGCAGCACCCTTCTGCCGTGCAAGATGAATAACTGAACAACGCGGAGACTGATACCCTCCTCAATCTGATATGCAGATGATGTGTGATGGTGGTACGCACTGCCAATTGCCTTCACTAGTGCTTCACCGAAAGTCTGTCCCAGCAAGAGTGCAGGGCAGAGTCACATAGCTGTCAGGTCAAAGGATTGATATGAGCCGATCACTCACAGTAATCACGTACCCGCCCACCGCACAGACAAATTAATGGGCCTCATTAGGAGTCCGGCGGCAACCAGCCGGTTTTTCCGGCTCGGTTACCGCCGGACTCGTATTACCATTCCACCTCCGTGACTCCTGGAATTACCAGGGCATTACGACCCTGGTGCCCCAGGAATTCGGTAAATCCCCATTCCCATTGAGTCCTGTAGGACTCAATGGAAATGGGGAAGTGGAAACACCGGCACCATCTCGTGATGGTGCCGGTGTTTCCACGTGCGCCTGCAGGCGGGCGGTGTTAAACCTGGCAGGAACGCCACCTCCCGCCTGCAGGACTCGAGATCGGGCGGTCCGGAATTAACAGTGGTGGCAGGTTTACCGTCACTGTTATTTCCGGACCGCCCGAACCGTAATGAGGCCCAATGTGTTGCATGCTTTGTCCTAGGCCTGGTCTGAAGTATCCTACCGTAGAGTCACATAAATTATCTGCCACTTCAAAAAGCAGTAGGATCTGGCGCCCAAATTTGTAGGCGGTAGGGCTGCTTAAAAAGCAGTAGCCTACTGACTAAATCAGTAAGGATACAAGTATGCATGAGGTTTGGCCATGGTTGAAGGGGAAGGCTTGCTCATGGTCAAGTGCTCCGGCTTCTCGCGCTCGCGACTTTGGCAAACTCCTCCTGGTGCTTGTCAGACCGCATCTCGTTCTACTACTTTCCATGACAGTTGAGGCTCGGAGGGAGGACGCTGTGTCCTTGGGTGAGAGCTTTGGCAAGGGTGACCTCCGTGTTAATGCAGAGTTGCTGCCTGGACCAGGAGATGCAATCCCATAAAGTGCATTGAAGTCCTAGAATCAAGGAGAAAACCCTCCAAACGGTTCTGGGAAGATTATCACATGCCGTCATGGACGCATCCGGGAGCCATTTTATGCGTGCAGGGACCGCCAATGCTTACAATAATGTCATGATGGCCACCTGCATGCAATTTTAATCACTCCCAAAGCGGAGTGTGAAAGTAAAGAGTAAATGACGGCGAAATCACCTTTACTCTTCCCTTTAGCCCTCCGCTTTGGGAGAAACAAAACACGGCCTGCAAATAAGTTTGTGGGCAACGTTTTATGATGTATTCCAATGGAATCTACCTCTCACATTCTATTGGAATCCAGTTGTTTTATGCCTGCATGAAAATCACATGCAGGTGAGAAAACAACTCATCTTCTGAGCCAGAGGAGGAAAGTTAAAATCAGTGCCGGATTGTTGCTGCCCTGCTGGGCTGGGCAGCAGGCAGCAACATGTACTGGAGTATAAAAGTAAAGCATAAAAGCAGCCCAGGCTTTACTTTATGCTCCACCACATTGTAAAATGACCCCCACTGGCTCATGCTCATCACACGTGTTCATTTTTACAGTGAAAACCCAACGCCACTTAAAGGTGTATTATGTGTAAGGCTTCTGGTTTTATGGTATGTATTTGTCTGCCATTTCCGTCTGCATTTATCCATATTTATTTTTGGGCCTTTTTTTCTGTATTTATCCACATTTGTTTTTTGCAATATAAAAAGTTAATTCACAACCAGTATTTTTCTGCATTTATTCTAATAAAAAAATGCATTTATTAAAGCACTTATACACACATACAGGAAAGAAATGCTAGCAATTTTTTTTCCATAACAAACAATCGCTCATGTGACTGCTGCTGCCTTAAGATATAGGCTGGCGGCAATTTTAAAAATGTTAATGCTATTTTTATACAACTTTTACACTCTCCATGCTGCCAATCTGCAATGCGATATGCTTGCGATGTATGAGTGACATCATAGACAGCCAGATAGAAAGACCTGTTTTTCCGTTATTTTCCATTTTTATGAATAGAGACAGAAAGCAGATGGATTTCCGTCTGTATTTATGTGTAAAAATCAGTAAGAACGGCAAACTGGATGCCTTAATTATATGATGGCTTTACCTTTCCGGTGATGCTTTGACTGTCAAAATTGGGTTGCAATTGGCCACATGGCTGCACTGGCATGTATGAAAGCAAGGCCGCTGGTCTATGAGAGTTCTTCTGGTCATGACCCTGCCATATAATGATTGGACCCATGGGAAACGACGGAGTATGCAGTATATGGTAAAGGATCATGCACTCCTCTGATTTCATCAGCCATGTGATGTCACTTTTACTCCCAGTGGCATTTTAGTGAATGGACTTCCTCAGTGGGCACACTCTGAGAATCTGATGCTGTGCATACCATATCTGTAGTGCCCTATATATTATTTGCAATGGCCCAATATGCTGCATGACTTAAATTTTATGCAGAAGCAAGGCCGGTGCAAGTATTAGGCTAACTAGGCTGCAGCCTAGGGTACCAGCCATCTGTGGGCCCCAAAATGCAGGTTTTCTCTCTGATGTTATGAAATAGAACAAAAGATGTAAACAAATCATAGACCCAATGCCTGCAGGAAGCTCTCACTCAAATGGTGGAGGCCCTCTTGCAAACCACAATGCAGGAGTTGCTCTTTCCAACACCATTGAATGGTCAATGTGGTGGTACTTCCTGTTGACATTTCTTTTTGCGCAGTAGCACTACAGCATGTAGGGAAAACATGGCAGGATCACTCACCCCCTGCAGGTCAAAGGCCCATCAACTTTCAGGAACGAATCCTCAGGAACTTGTAGCCAAGCATGTTCTTGGTTCAGTGGCTTAAATCCTTCCGGCCAGTACTCCTATACCTACTAAATCGGTTACTTTATATGATCCCTCACTTTCAAAGGACATTCGCCTAAATAACTCCTGCATGGCAAGAATAACTGACCCTACCTTAAGGAGCTTTGCCATGGGCGCCAGAAACATCACTCTTACCAATGTTGATAAGCCAAGGGAATATGAGTCCAAGGAGGTGCTGAAAAACAAAATCCTAGCCTGGCTAAATCAAAGAGTGGGCTGCAATTGTGTTGGAACCCAAGATTTGAGAGTTCTTCGTAGGTTACAGATTGATTATTGGTGTTCCCTACAAACCACAGGGGGCCTCATTACAAGTTGGGCGCAAAGGGATACCCGGCACCGGTAAGGACATTGGTGCCGGTAATCCCTTTGCATCCTATTCCGTGTACCCTTAGCGGCGTTAAGAACGGGACCCGTTAAGGGACTTTCGAGCTAATGACGGTACCGCAAATTGCAGTACTTTTATTAGGGCCTTCCCATTGAGCCCTATGGGGCTCAAATGGGAATGGCTTTTTCAATGGGGACTTACCGGTCCTGCAAAGGTCGGAATAGACCGGTAACTCCCCATTGAACGAGGGCAGACTCGGTACCGGTATTGGAGGTAGTCATGGCGCTAATGAGGCCCAGACTGCATTATTATTATTGGATGTGGATTAAGTAGTTTACCCTTGTTTTTGAACAGAAATAGAAACTTGCAGAACATGTCCCCACATACCAAGCTAAGAATTATTGTGAACTGATTTCTTATTTGGTTCTGTAGGTTTTTGCACTTTGCTGTCCTGTTTCTTTTTTGACAGATTATGGTGTGTATCTCTATTTTATGCTTTTGTGTTACTGTCTTTCTGTCTTGTCAGCGCACTGAGGCCTGAGGGCATGTTGCACTATATAAGAAATAAACTAAACTAAACATCTCAAAGTTCACCTTTCCATCAGGCCTCTCAGGGTTCCCTTCCCCAAACTTAGGCCTCTCTTATTTCCAAAGGTTCAACTCAAAATCCCTCATGGGCCTCTCAGGGTTGCCTTCTCCAAGCGGAGCCCCCTCTGGTTAAAGGTTTGCCAAAAAGTTCAAACAACACAAACGTTTTACTTTCCAGGATTCACTTCCACAACACAAGTCCTTTTCTTGAGCTCAAACCGTCTTTTACAACACTTTGCGGATTGTGCTCCCTCTTCACCGCTCAGTGTAGATCTCCCTTTTCACCTCTTCTCTTGCGGCGCCGTTTGACTCCTCCTTTCAACCTGGGGCCTGTATCAAAGACTTTCGAGAACGCATAGCTTTGCTTTCCCGTATGCGCGACCACTCTGACACGTAGCCCCCTCCTCTTCTTTCTTTCTCTCTTTCCTTTAGTAACTGCTGTGCTTCTATCACACAGGATCTTCGCTTTCTTCCTGTGTCTCTGGCACCTGATTATTTCATACCACCTCTCTTTTCAATGTTGTATTCTTTCTCTCTCTCTCTTGTATTTCTGTCCTTTCCTTTCGTGCCACAGGCACTCTTTCAGTTCTGTTCTTCCTTTTGTGCTGCTTTCACACTTCAAATGTCCTCCTCTTTCCTATCGTGTTGCTTCCATGCTTTACTTTTTCTATTTTCAGTTCATCCATGCCGTTTGCACTCTATTACCTCTATTCTGTTCTTCTGTGCCACTTACACACTGCCTTTCCGCTGCATTCCTACACTTTCGTGATGCTCGCACACCTGGTCTTCCTCTTTCAGCCTCCCGATTAAGCTTCACACGCCTACCGGATTTCTTTAACATACAGAAATTCACTGGGTAACTAGATGTGCTTAGGGTGGCTCTCTGGCTTCTTTCCTGAGGTCAGGGTCTCACCACCTACCCCTCAGATACCCTTGGGACCTGGACTCCTCCCAGCGGAACGAGCTTCTGCCTGGCCACGGCTCACAGGGCTTAACCTGCCCAAGTGCGGCACCTTGGAGACATGGCTCCCTTGCCACGCTGCAACCTGCACAGCACAACTGGTCAGCATCTCCGTGTCCCGCTCTCCTCCAGACTCTGCAGGGTCTCCTAGGATCAGCTTCCTGGCATCCAGATTTCACGGCGTGCTCAGCATCCATGGTTCTCTCAGCACCCACGGTTCGCTCACTTTGTCTGGGAAAAACTCTCCTTTTATACTTTGGTTGGTGTTCAATACGAGTCAGGTGTGCATAGTTGCTGTCAAGTGCCTGACCTCATTAAAGGAACATGTAGGGAGTATACTATAGTAGACCTCTCCATTCCACTTCCTCCACATGGTACTATGGGGACTTTTACTATAGTTAATCTTTCTTACTCCCGGATGCCACTTCCTTGCCCCAGTATGTATTAAAAAGGGGGAGAGGAGGACGGGACAGGATTTGTAATATCCCATAAAGGCTGAGGGAGAGTGGGGTGATGGATAACTGGGACAGGGAGAATACCATGTCTTGCCCTTGGGCATTCTCTTCCCAATCCCCAGAGGCTCTCCAATCAGGTGATCTTCCCTCACTTGTCCACCCCCAGGGTTGGGATCCGAAAACGATGGCCTTTCCCTGGGCACTTGAATTGAAGATGCCGGGGGAGTAGGTGAGGGAATACCTTCAAGTTTCTCACAAAGGTTAAATGGCTTTGATCAATGTTTTGAGTTGGAATGTTAGAGGGATAGTTAACCAATCCAAATCCAGGAAGAAAATGGCATAAAATAAACATCTTCTTAATCCAAGTAGCACATGCAACATCTAGAATCAATAATAACTTTGCCAAAATTTGGGGGCACAACATATTATTTTTATGGGTTATTCATCCCAATCTAGAGGCGTCCTCACACTGAAACATAAATCGCTTAAATTCTCCTTGCTAGGAACTCATATTCATCAGTATGGAAGAAATGTAGTCACACACTGTAAACTGATGGACCCAGAAGTATTATTGGTGAATACTTATGGTACCAACCATGATGATCTAGATATGGATTTCTATGTGAAGTTCGGTGATTTATTGGAAGCATTCCCATTAACACAGATTATATGGGGAAGGGATATGAATACCATGCTTGATCTATGATTCGACAGAATGGGCAATGCACCTAGACCGTTGTCAAAAGCTGCACGCAGTATAATTTGCCAGATGGACAGGATAGAGCTGTGCGTTGTGTGGAGAATGCTGCATCCACAAACATGTGAATTCATGTACTATTCTACTGGCCATGATATGGCATCTGGTGGGAAAGGTCTGTAACACAGAGATATACCCGACCACATACTCTGACCACTCTCCCATGCTGTTACAGTTAGATATTGGAACCCACACTCAAAACTGCACTGCCTGGAGAGTCAAGTCGGTAGCACTGCAGACCTTGGTGTTCAAAACTGACATTGCTGACAACATCCTCACATGTTTCCACCACAATGATAACGACATGGCATCATATGGAATACTGTGGCAAGCCTTTAAAGCATACATAAGTGGGATGGCTATGTCCAAAGAATTTGTCATACTCAAGACCATTAGGAGGGATATAAAACAGTGTGAAAATAGGTTCAAAGACCTCGAGAATAGCTATACCACTGATCTAAACCTTTTGTTCTTTGCAGACATATGAACAAACCTCCAACAATTCAGAGAACACGCTGCTAGGAAGACTTAGTACTTCTTGAAGCCTACGACGGCTTGGAAGTATGGTAAGAGAGAGCAGCCAGGAAGATGCCTGTTGAGAATGATACAGCAGGAAAAAGGCCTGTGACATGTGGCCAGCATCCATGATGGTTTGTAGGTGAAAGGGTCGACTGCAATTGATTTGAATGCAATAGTTTCGAGTCAAAAGGACAGAGAAAAAAACAAGGTCAATTTTTTTTTTTGTGGGGGGTAACACCCCAAATCCCTGTTTTTGGTGTAAAAAAACACTTTTATTTCCTATACGGAAGCCAAAAAATTTAAATACATTTAAAAAAAGGCATTCAACCTTTTTTTTTCGGTCCTTTTGACTCAAAACTATTGTAATTCGAATCAATGTATTCGACCCTTTGACTGGACACCTCCATGATGACCAGGGTATAATCCACTACACCAATTGTGAAATTACTGATGTCTTCAAAGGTTTTAATGAAATACTATACCATGCCAGTAGTCCCAAAGAAGTGGCGAGTAGTCACTCACTGCTCGATATATTCAGTGGTCGAAGTGAGCGGGAGCGGTCGGGAACGCTGCTCCTCTACTTTTTTAAATTACCTTTTACAGCTCCTATACTTTAATTTTAAAAAGAAACCGTTCCGGAATGGTTTCGTTTTAAACTAAAAGTGTAGGAAGAAGTTGAAACTTGCACTTTCAGTGCACTGCACTGGATGTTCCCTTAAACAACAGGTGCAAGTGTTTAGGTGTGTGTATTGTGTGTGAGAGGGGACGTGGTGATGGGGTTTGCGGGAGTGGGTGCAGGCCAGCAGGGAATATAGTTCCACTAGTTCTTTTTGTACACTTTGACCCCTGGATATATTGCTATATCCAGGCTGTCGGATGGGGCAAGAAACCAGATTAATACTCCATTTAGCACCAAAGAAATCCAGAGACCCTGATGGGTTGACAGCAGTATTTTACATTGAGTTTTGGCCCAATATTTACTGAAAGTCTGGGAAGAGGCCCTTTCAAACTCTCAGCTACCAGAGACCATACGGGAGGCCAATATAACTATGCTTCTAAAACTGGGAAACCTGGAGACGATTGTGGATCATATGGACCACCGTTGCTTATGAACGTTGACGCCAAAATATATGCTAAAATCATTGCAAATTGACAACTACCCCTGATGCCTCACGTGAGCCACAACTATCAAGCTGGTTCCATACCGGGTAAGTCCACTGCTCTGAATATACATCAAGTGTTCAACGTAATGGCCCGTTTATCACCTAGGGCCTCCGCAGTTGCAGTCATATTAGATGCGCAGAAGGCCTTTTATATGGATTCGTGGGTATATAGGGACATCATTTCACCAAAATGCCAGGAGTAGCGGAAGTGACATCACACAACCTTTGACTTCTGATGACATCACAGAAAGTGATGTCATTTTACCCACTCTCCATGTGATAACACAGGAAGTGATGGAACATGACCTTTCACCCCTTGACAAAACAGGAAGTAGCATCACATAGCATTGTTCCTCAGTACACTAAGAAAAATACTGTGACAATACCACTGTAATATGATATGCATTTCATACAAGAATGGATCACCATTCACTGTGAGTCACTAAGTGCCCTCCAGACTTGTACTTGCGCAATCTCAATGTCACTGGCCCTAGTAAGATCGTTTTTCTTTGTCTTCCCTCTGTCCCCCCTCCCTTGCCTCGTTGCGCCTTGAAACACTAGTGTATAGGCGCGTTATAAATGCCATGTCATATCATAAACTGCTTTAAATGTCTGGCACCCACTCCCGCCTTCCATCACCTTGCACCTCCAATTCCCTGCTCCAACTCCTTAATGTTCACACAGTGCCACCCAACAGCAACGTAAGTCTCCAGCATTCTCCAACACAATCAACCTCAAGCAAACTAGCAACTTAAGTCTCCAGTACCCTCCTTCAATATCCCAACAGTGTGAGTCTCAATTACCCTCCTCAAACATCTTATATCTGCATTCAATGCATATCAACTCTATTACAACACATAACATCTCAAACACTCTCCCCCAACATCTGTAAGTCACTAGTACAACATCTTAAGTCTCCAGTACCAGCCTCCATAACATCAAACAGACAGCGGAGAAAGGTGTGTTGCAGGTCACAGTAATTGCACTTTTTACATGTAAACAGCAGCAGCAGCTCCATGACATCACCCCTAAAAAAGGCCATTTTATTATTTTCTTTGGTCCTTTGTATGTTGCTTATTGCCAGCCTCCTTCAGCTTCTAAGCACTGCAACAGGAACTGAACCTATGTTGCACTGGTAAACCGTCCTTTCGTCGACAGTAGTTTTTCGATTGAATTTTTGCTGAAGGAATTCTATCCAAAAAGCTCCTCGCAATATATATGGGGAGGTTTGGGTATGGGGTAAAAGGGGGGGGAGGTTGGGATGGCGATAATAGTAGCGAACGAAGGGGGGTTTGTGGAGGAACCCCCCAAATTAATAAAAAACATGTCAATTTGTTTTTTTGATGGAATTGTTTCAGCAGAAAAAGCACTTGAAAAAACGACAGTCGATGAACAGACCTAGAAGCATTGCACTGCATCCTCGTGTTCCCAAAGCAAGTGCATTGCCACTGAGCTATCCTATATATTTATATATTTGTTTTGCTTGAGGAAGCAACAGATGGTTTACTTCAAAGGGGAGGTAACTTCATGTAAATTAATTATCTCACCATGCGTCTATCTACAGTGTGTATGTGATGCAGGTCTGGCAGATCTGGTAGCGGGGTGGGGGGGGGTACTTTATACCTTATAATACATGGCCACACACTGTCATTCCCTTTAATGCCTCATCTCTTTGCAGGGAATCAGACAGGTGTATTCACAAGTTGGAGCTGGCACAGGCACAGCCTTAAATGGAGGCAAGTACATGGTTCTTAGCTAGCACACGTATATGCTGACAGTGTGACAAGTGTATGCACAACCCGCAGCTGGCATAGCGGCAGGCTTGAATTATAACAAGGCACATGGTGCTGAGTTGGAAAAAACAGAGGCAACTCTGAGCTGGGAGTCACACAGGCTGGGACAGGTTTGACATGAGGACCCATTTTATTTTATTTTTTATAAAGAATTTTGTTGGTGCATTGACCAAAGAAGTGTTATGCTCTGCCACCTTAGCCAAATAAGTGTACCGATGCACAAAGCGATGAGGTGATCAGCCCAGGATCACAAAAGTGGGGTTGCCAGGATTGGAATTTAGCTCTCCTCATGCCAAATCATGCATCCTGCCCTACAATCGATTGATACAAACAATTTTATTTTTTTTCGAAATTGTGCTGCTCTTGCAAACATAGTGAACATGACAGTGCTGGCATATAGCGGTTAAAGTCTGTTGCATATGTTTCTTTTTTTACTTTTAAGTTTACTGGTTTAAACAATAAAACTTCACACATATTACATGCAAACAAAATCTTCACAAAATAGCATATCTTTTAAATCAATTTCATTATTCTTTTCCTGAAATCTACAATTGCAAATATAAGCGAAATCTGCTGTCCATTCATTACTGTTGTCCAAAATACATTTGTATTAAGAAAATGTTGTCTGTGGACAAAACGGTAAAAGAAACCATCCTACGCACCTTCCTTATGACATTACAAGCCACATATAGGTGCTTTTGCGTTTTTTCTTTTAAAGAAAAGTTCATACCTTGGACAGCACTGAGAAGTCATCTTGTTTTACTAAAAAAGTGTCTCATCTGTTTAGAGTTCAATGCCAAATCTAAAGGCAAACACTGCCTGTGCTTTGCCCGTGAATGCCACAGATCTACCGCGAATCTATCAGAATTCTCGACACTGTGGCAAACTTGATGAGGCAGCGGTTAATTTCACACAGGGCTCAAGTCCCTCAAAAAAAAGTCGGGCGACTCATTAACATACCACTTGAATGTGGTGTCACAGAAATTAGCATATCAAGGTGCCCTCGAAAAAAAAGTGGGGGGAATCTGTCCACCCGTGTGCACCCTCTACCTGAGGCCTGATTTCACAAGTCGAGAGAGAGAGAGAGAGAGAGGACAATCTGCCCCATTAGTAAAACAATACAAACGCTTATGCAGAATGTTTTACCGGCACGACGTCCTTTCATCACCGTTTTTTTGCCGTGAAAAAAAACCATTGAAAAATATGGGGGGTGGGTAGAGGGATATAATGTTTCTGGGCTTTGGGGTGCTAGATACTAAATAGTTGGGAAGGGGGGTTTTGGGGGTTAATCCCCCCATAAAAAAACGATGAGTTTTCGCGGCAAAAAATCTGCAGTAAAAAATGCCATGAAAAAAAAACGGGCGATGAAATGACATGGAACCGTTTTACCTCGGGACACCGTGTTGTAAAGTCGCTCACATTAGTGTGCAGATTTACTGACTTATTGGTTGCACTGAGTCAGGGGACAAGGTAAAAATGGGGTTCGCTCAGGGGCCCACCATAGGAGACCGTTAGCTGAAAAATAAAAGTGAACGCAGGTGCCGAAGCCTCAAGCAAGGCAACGGGAATTAAAGTTTAGGGAAAGTGGCACCACCCAGCATTTTTTAATTAGGTACCCGGGCTGGCAGAGATCACCCTTCAGGGGCTTTTGAATGCTTCGCCAGGTCCAGGCCCACTTTAATTGCAGAGGGAAAGTGGTCCTGAGACGAAATGGGCCCGCAGAGTAGTTGGACAAGACTATGAACAACTCAGAGCTGGGGCCGACAAGTTCTCAAAATGGGTCATGCATGGGGTCCAAAGCTGATATGCTGGGACTGGGGCGGGCCTATGAACAGCACTGAACTGTGACAGGTGATTCTGACTGGCACAGGTGCCCGACTGCGACATGTGAACTGGGAAAGGCACAAAACGAAAAAGCTGGCATTCTATGACACTATGACCGAGGTTATAGGCAGGCCACTAGAACCATCTTGTTTGAGCTGCCTCTTTGGGATATGGGGTAATATTCCAGAAAGATGTACGAGAGGCTTCCTCAATATGGGATGCATACTGGCTAAACGGTGTACCTTAAGGAAGTGAAGGACTGTGTAACACCTGCAGAAAGATGAATCATTGAAGGATTTGGTACGGGCAAATGGCTGTGAAGAGCTCTTTTTTACAATGCTACATCTGACATCTAGATCTAGGGACATCTGGATGGAATTTCACAATTTTCTGGCTCAAACCCTCGTTACATAACAACAAACGTGGTGGGTACGGTAGGAAAGAGATGTGAAATATAATAGAAGTACAGTTGTGAGCTAGGTTACATGTAAAATATTGTTAGCCAAACCCTGATAATGTTCACATTGGGGGTCATTACGAGGTAGGTGGTAAGGGATTACCGGCACCGGTAAGGACACCGGTGCCGGTAATCCCTTACCACCCTATTCCGAGGTCCCTTAGCGGGTCCCTTCCTTAACGCCTGGTTTTACCAGGCGTTATGGAAGGGACCCGTTAAGGGACTTCAGAGCTAATAACGGTACCGCTAATTGCGGTACCGTTGTTAGCTCCATCCCCATTCCCATTGAGCCCTCTGGGGGCTCAATGGGAATGGGGAATGGTTCTCGGAATGGGGACTTACCGGGTCCTCCAAGGTCGGAATGACCCGGTAAGTCCCTATTCCGGGAACACGGACCCAGAATGCGCTAAGGGGGTAGCCATGCCGCTTAAAGCACCATGGCTACCTCCTACCGCGTAATGACCCCCATTGTGCAGTAACTGGAATTGTAACAGCATGTGCTATGATATATTGGTTGTAACCAACTGTGTTTACCAACAATAAACAAAGTTCTTTTTTTAAAAAGAAAAGCTAAATTGTAATAGATGTGAATAAACTTGAGTGTGGATATGGGTCAAAAGATAGACCAGTGTATTAAGTACTTGTTACAGAGCTCTTTGGTCACATGTACCAAATTCTTACAAGGCAGACTCTGCCTTTTCTATATCTAAGATTGGTAAACTTGTACATACATGTACTTTGGGGATAGTAACACCAAGTGTGTTTCAAAACAAAGTACCTCCACTAGATTACGGTAGCTATAACAATAATGATAGCATCAGTAGGGAGCTCTTCTAGAGCACTGGTCCTTCTGAAGAAGGTTAAAAAATGTTGACAGCAAACCTCAAGTAAGAGAATAAAGTGTTGGTTGGTGGAGGTGATTAGGTAGTTAAATTCAAGAATGTGAGACCAAAGGGTACAGTGATCCTGGACAAATCACCTTATCCAACTGTATGGTACTGGGCTGTCTTCTGTGAAAATGTTTGCCTCCTCCCATTCTGGTGAAACTGTTTAGGCCATTACCTGCTCAAACCTGTTATATAGGCCATTTGACTGGAAGGCATCCTACACAGAAATTGGCCGACCCATTATCACAGGCTTGTGGCAAGCTTACCTTCAGGTCTGCTTTTTTGTCACAAAAAAATGTTTGCTTTTTGTACAATTTGCACTGTTCTTCTGCACATCATGTTTAACAATCCACAACTTTGTGTGCTAGGTGTATTTAAAGCTTTACAATACAATGCAATGAAAAAACTAACCACACAACATTTTTTTGTAGTAGATGTTATTTGTATAGCGCCCTTATCCCATTAATATGGCCTCAATGCACTTTTGGTGGGAATGCCCTCGGTGGACCGAATTTCAAGGTGTGAGAAGTTGTGTGAAGACTAGAATGTGTGTGTGCATTAGACCAAGTTAAGGTGTTATAAGGGCTGGCCGTCTCCAAAAAGCTACCCATGAAGTCAGGCACATGGATGGGTGCTAGGTTGGGGGAATAAGCGTGATAGCAAGAAAGAATCATTAAGTGTCCAGCACGTCAATATTTTGGCATAGGTCATCACTGCATTCTGATGGAAAATAGGTGTTGTGAGCTGTGTTTAAGCCTGGGGTGGCAATATGTTTCCAGCAAGACCGAATTTTGTCATAGTCGTCGCTGCATTCTAATGCGTGCATGTGGGTAGTCGTGCCTGTGGCCAAAGTTCACTGAAGAGGTGCGTGCATAGGCACCTTGAGGCTCAGGCGGAGCCTTGTCTTTGAAGTAGTTGGGTGCTAAGGTCATCTGTAAAAGGCTGCGTTATCTCTGGTGGAAAAGAGCATGCTGGCCTAATACTTCTTCTAAGCGTAATAAACAGGCTGACATCCTGGAACTTATGATTCCAAGTATCTTCTGAGTGCATTTATCAGCAACCCCCATGTTTATTTTTGCCAGCAAACAGGCTAACAGCAAAGATCCTCAATTTTGCAGGCAAAGCGGGATGGGAGGAGTGCAATAGACGGGATAACCCAGTACTTATTACTTCACTGGGCCGGCTATCTTGATACATTTCTTGAGTAATATACCGGCTACCCTCAAAATTGTCAAGAGCTATATACAGGATACATGTGTGCACCAGGCTGGGAGAAAGGAGGCCATGTGGGCTGTTGTGTATTAGTGTACACTGATTGGTGTGCAGATCGAGTGTGCAGGGCCGGGCCACCGCGACAACAGCCAGCATCCGTCTGCAGTTATATGTACAATTGACTTGGTAGTGTTTCGATGTGAGTGAGACAGATGCATGCAACTGATGCCATGATGAGAGGGGTGGGGAAGAGGATTTCAGGTTGCCGAGGGGAATAACCAACTTTTGAGGGCCTTTCTGAATGAGAGATAGTTGCCAATGCGACAGATGTGGAGTGGAAGGGAGTTCCAGATGGAGGGGACAAGGACGGAGAAAGAGGATCCTCCCAATTCGGCGGAGTTGTAATAGGTGATACTGAAGTGAAGAGCAGAACCGGATCTGACGTTTCTGATGGGTTGATAGCGTGTGAGCTTATCCTGGAGAAATTCTGGTCCAGTGTTATGGAGGGCACCAGCCGATAGAGAGCCATTGTAGTACTCTAAGTCTGGGACTGATATGTTCTCTTTGTGAGAGGACAAGGAGGAGATGGGCATGCCATAGGCTCAAGTAAAGGAAGTATGCATAGTCTAAGTGGGAGAAGATGATAGCAATGATTACAGAGACTCGGTGTGGGTAGGAGAGGTACGGGAAGATTTGCATGAGGATGCGTAGGTGGAAGAGGCAGGTTCACGGAGTTGATGTGGTGAGAGAGTGACAGATTTGAGTCCAGCATGCACCCGAGATTTTTTTACAGAAGTGGATGTTGCAGGAGGAGGTCCTTTGGAGTGTAGCCAGGGGATCGCTTGGGTAATGAGAGAGGATTTGCCACATAGTAGGATTTCCGTTTTGCCAGGGTAGAGGAGGAGCTGGTTGACCACCATCGAGTGGTTGATTTCAGAAAAGAGAGATCCGGGTGGGGGAGGCTGTCATTTTAGGGATCCTGAGAATGATCTGGGTGTCATCTACATAATTATATCAGATACGGTTATGAGAGCAGATTAGGTATGTGTGAATTAATATTCTGGTACTCGTATATTTACCTTGAAGCTAAAATCCTGACTCATTTACCTTTAGCATAACATGCTTCTATAAAGTTCTTTTTTTAAATGCTGGGTATTATGTTATATGTGCACTTTTCAAGTCAGATGTACAAAACAGGGTGTTATTTTAGTTAATGAAAGTCAAAAAGTGACAAATATGTGCACCTTGCTACAGACCAGGAAATGAAACACTGTTTGGATTAGTGCAGAAATTGCACACTGGGCTCACATCCCAGTGTCCCCTCTTCATTAAAGTGTGTGATCCTGTGGCACTCCATTAACCTGTCACATGTTCCAGTCCCAAAATAGTTCTAAATTGTCAGTCCCCAATACTGATTTAGTTCTCAGGGTACCCTTAAAAAAACCTGACTCATGGCTGAACTGGCTATAGTGCTGCTTCATATAAAATAACAGTGAGTAATGATATATCACACACCAACAAAGTAGTTTGTTTCTTTGCTCACTAACAGAAATACTTCTTGAAAAACATGTCCATCTTCTAATATCAGTCTAAATCCTGATATGTGCCCCTCCCTGGAGCCCTGGAGCATAGATAGTGGCTCCTATAATCTGGAGCCACTATCTATGCCATGGAATGTGAACCTTTCTCGTTGCTTCTGATCGATTGCTCGTATCCATGACTGAGTACTCGTGAGGATGCTATTCCGAGTTCTGTGTCTATGATACAGTATTTGCTCCTTTCTCGTCCTTTCTCGTTGCTTCTGCTCGATCGCCCATATCCATGATTGAGCACTTGTATATTCTTTGAGGATGCTATTCCGAGTTCTGTGTCTATGCTAGGGCATGTGCACCTTTCTCATTGCTTCTGATCTGTTGACCGTATCCATGATTGAAAACTCGTATATTCTGTGGGGATGCTATTCCGAGTTCTGTGTCTATGCTAGGGCATGTGCTCCTTTCCCGTTGCTTCTGATCGATCGCCCGTATCCATGATTGAACACTCGTATATTCTGTGAGGATGCTATTCTGAGTTCTGTGTCTATGCTAGGGCATGTGCACCTTTCTCATTGCTTCTGATCGATCGGCCGTATCCATGATTGAGCACTCGTATATTCTGTGAGGATGCTATTCTGAGTTCTGTGTCTATGATAGCGTATATGCTGCTTTCTTGTTGCTTCTCATCTGTCGCCCATATTCATGATTAGCACTCATATATTCTGTGAAGATGCTATTCTGAGTTCTGCGTCTATGATATGATATGTGCTCCTTTCTTGTTGCTTCTGATCGATCGCCCGTATCCACGATTGAGCGCTCGTATATTCCGTGAGCATGCTATTCTGAGTTCTGTGTCTATGATAGGGTATGTGTTCTTTTCTCGTTGCTTCTGATCAATCGTCCATATCCGTGATTGAGCACTTGTATATTCTGTGAGGATGCTATTCTGAGTTCTGTGTCTATGCTACAGCATGTGTACCTTTCTCGTTGCTTTTGATCGATCACCCATATCCATGATTGAGCACTCGTATATTCTGTGAGGATCCTATTCTGAGTTCTGTGTCTATGCTACAGCATGTGTACCTTTCTCGTTGCTTCTGATCGATCCCCCATATCCATGATTGAGCACTCGTATATTCTGTCAGGGTGCTATTCCGAGTTCTGTGTCTATGATAGGGTATGTGCTCCTTTCTCATTGCTTCTGATTGATCGCCGGTATCCATGATTGGGCACTCGTATATTCTACGAGGATGCTATTCCGAGTTCTGTGTCTATGATAGGGTATGTGCTCCTTTCTCATTGCTTCTGATTGATCGCCCGTATCCATGATTGAGCACTTGTATATTCTGCGAGGATGCTATTCCGAGTTCTGTGTCTATACTGGGGTATGTGCTCCTTTTTCATACAGCTACTGCTCTGCTGTCCTGTATTAATACTACGGCCGGAATACCTTCCTTCAGGCTATTATTGTTTAAGAGTGCCATGTACCAATGTTAGAACACAAGTAGCCTGGCCGGGAACTGCTAGGGTTGCTCTTGAAATGCCACTTATTTATTATTCTGATTACAATGAGGATGAAGAGGGCAAGCGGACTTTAAGGGAGTACCCTTGCATACTGCATGACCAGAGACTCTAGAACCCTTATTTTTTTAGTTTGAGGGGGACCTCAAAGTTGTCTGTGCAGCAAGCCCCAAAATGTCTTAAGATGGACCAGGTGGTGTGTCTGAACTATATGAGGAAAAGTTAGGGAATGCAATGAGTTGGTCTTTGTAAGGGAATATTGTACCACTGTGGGCCGTAGTTATCTGTTCTATTCGATTGAAATGTGCAGTGCTTATGGCTGTGCTTTACACGCTATAGCTGAGTGAAATGTGCACTAGTTAGGCCCATGCTTTACCTGTTCTCTGTGAGCGAAAGGTGCAGTGCTCTGACACATGGTTTATCTGTTCTAAGTGAGCAAAACGTGCAGAGCCATTCTTTTCTTTTTCTAAATTAGTAAAACACAGTGCTTAGACCCATGCTTTACCTGTTCTAAGTGAGTGAAATATGCTTTAACTTTGCTGAGTTAAATGGGCAGTGCTTTGACCTATGATTTTCCTGTTCCATGTGATTGACACGTGTGGTGCTTAGACCCATGCGTTTTCTGTTCTATATGAATGATACAGTGCTTAGACCTATGATTTACCCGTTCTATATGAGTGATACACAGTGGTTAGACCTATGTTTTACCTGTTCTATATGAGTGAAACGCAGTGCTTAGACTCATGTTTTCCAGATCTGTGTGAAAATATCAAAACAAAACAAAACACTTCAAATCCGAAAATACCCATTTTCTTTTCCGTTACCACACTTCACTGCATATGTATGTGGGGGAGACCCCTGCAGCCCCCATACCCCCACATTTTTTATCAACTTAACCCTGCACATGTATTTGCACTGAAATGGGGCTTTACAAAATCAAGATTTCTGCATTCTTAGGTTTGGTATGCAATATTTTTAGTAATACCTGCTTTTCCTGTTCGAAGTGAGTGAAACGTGCAGTGTTCAGACCTATGAGCAAGTGTCGACCAGCAAATGAAAATTAAAGCAGTCCTTGTAGAGTTGTGTCAAAATAAAAAGGCCTATACTAAAAAAAAACTACTGCCAAATCCTTACAACTAATTACAGAAAGAGTGTGGGATAGGGCTTTCACTAAAGAAAGAAGTGTTCACAAATAAGTCAGGATGTGATTGCCAGGGTTCTCGCTTCCCCACGGTTTGAGCACGGAACAAGGCGGATCTCCTGAGCACTGCACACGCTCAAGCTTTTCCAGCACGAGTCGACAGCTCTGCACCAGCTATCAGGTTCTTCGATGGTTAAGTCTCCTTTAAAAAAAAGTCTCTTGCCTTCGAGAGCCTGATGTCGTCAACAAACAAACATAAAGTTCTGCTCCACGTGTACTTTAGGTGATGGCTACACCCCTGGGGTCCCCTCTTCTGGGCGTAGACCCCTCACAAGTTGTATTAAAAAAATCAATTAAACAGTTCCTTTCTCAATGAACTTTGGGTGATGACTTTTCAACCCTGGATCCCCCTCGGCCAGGCTCTGATCTCAAATGACAAGGGGGACAATTTACTTCTCCTTGTCTTGCAATACTTGTCTTGCAATTCTTCTTGTTTTCACAACAGTTACTCATGGTTCACCCCGGTTTGTCGGCCTCCCTCAACCGGTTTTACTCTGGCTGCCTTTACGAAACAGTTCACTATGGTACTTTAGACTTGGGCCCTCCTCGTTAGCATCCCTCCCCGGGTTCACTCTTGCCAACCTTTATGAAACAGTTCACTATGTGACTTTAGACTTCATCCCTTCTTGTTAGCATCCTTCCACCGGGTTCACTCTTGCCAACCTTTATGAAACAGTTCACTATGTGAGTTTAGACTTCACCCCTTCTCGTTAGCATCCCTCCACTGGGTTCACTCTTGCCAACCTTTATGAAACAACACACTATTCATGTGCTCACTCCACCAACCAGGATTCATTTCCCTTAGCTTCCCAATCATCTGTCGGTAAAAGACTTTTGACGATACAGAGGATTTTACAAGACCCCTGTATGTCAAGGTCCAATCTTGAATCTTCCTGCAGGAGTGATGCTGGCCCACCAGACCCCTTAGATGTGCCAATCCAACAATCTCAAAAAGATACAATTACTAAACTGGCAAACCCAAGGGGAAAGGGGATTGGAGAACAAAACAAAGGCAGATCTTCACTGGTATGCTATGTAGACCTCTTCTCTACTGGTTATTCATCTGGAACTGGTGTACTGGCTAGATGCTTCTTCAGTGTTGTGTCTGTGAAGATCTAAACACATATAATATTCTATTAATATTACTCTAATTAATTTCAATTACTTTTGTATGTATTTAGTTAAATAACATATATGTATATATACCCGCAGCCTATGCTGAATAGCTGATAGGCTTATTATTGCTTAGTATCTTTCAATATTTTCTTTGATCTCTTCTTTTAATTCAAACTTAAAAACTTTGAGTCTTAGTTAATTATGAAGCAAAAATTGTCCAAAATATACTTCAGGAATATGACTTGGAAAATAAATGTCCTTGACTGAATGTTTATAAATTTCTCCACATCACAATGAATTGCTAATGGTATTTTTTTTTTTGGTAACTTTCACTTTAACTGAGGAACAAATGTTGACAAGGAATAAGCTGCTATTAAAGTCCGGAAATAGCGTGCTCATACCTTAACTGAAATAAATACAGGAATCTTAGATGAAGATGTGCTCTGAAAAATATCGAAGCAAACAAAAAATAACTCGCCTCAAATCCAAACCGCGCCTTCATAAAATGAACCGCGCACTGGAAGAGGAGCTGCACACACCTCGCACTCTTGAAAGGAACCGCGCTGTAGCAGATGACCAGGCACTGTAAAGGAGCCGCGCACACCGCGCATACCGGAACGGAAACACGCTGCTGAAGATGACCGCGCACTTAAAAGGAGCCGCGCACACCACGCGATCCTGAAAAGACCTGCGCACCAAAGGAGAACCAAGTATCAACACAGATGCCACGCCTGCCGCGCAACCGATATCACAAAAATTTAATGCGTCACAACCAGGAAGTAAATATAAACAAAAGAAAGATGTCAGATACACGTCTACTGGTCCGTTCCTCTAAATATCTAAAACGAATGTCACGCACACGCGAACATTCAAATAAATATTTTCATTTGGTTAGTATAGAAATTAGTATTTTAAAAACACTATAATAGTATAAACACAATTATACAATATTGACCTAAGTTCAGCATATTAATCCTACTAAACGCTAAATAAGAGAAAAGTAACTGCAGCCGCAAGTACTAAAAACCAAACGTTCACTTATCAGACAGTAAACAACACGAGCTAGAGCACATTTAAGTTCATTGCATTGTAGAATTATAGTTCAAAAAATATTTCTTGACTCAACTTGTAAATGTCATTTTGATAACAAATAATAATGATTTTCCACTCATGGACTTAGCTTGCTTCATCTGTATAGAATGTAATTCTTTCAATGCAGGATAAGTTCTTCTTGAACTACTTTATCTTCTCAAGAGTAACTTCTTCTTAATTAGTTTCTCAAATTCAAGTTTAATTAAATTTTCTTCAGAGCTAAAATAACTGCTACCTTCCTCCAAGGAAACTGGAATGAAAGGCAGTTTAGAATCTTGGTGAAAGTTCCAAGTTACCTCACAGCACTTCCCATCCAATCACTGTTGTGGAACAGACCCACCATCTTGGCTTGGGAAATTAGACACTTCCTGATTAGATTAACATTAAGGAAATTTATTTAAATCACCTAATGTAAAATTCAGAATCAACATCCATACCTCATTCAACCATACTTCTACATATGTGTGTGATGGTGTAATCTCTTAAATGAGGATTTTCTAGTATAGTGTCTCTTAGAACATGTGTAAATGTGTCATGGAATCCATGACCACTTTGACCTCTTCTTGCCTTTTCCCAAAGCCTTCTGGGTATGGCAGTCTCTACCATCGGGTAATCACCCAGAGATTCCTATATCAGCACCCACATGGTGCCGGATTCCTCAGTCGCTGGTTTCCCCCTCTTTCATCAATAACTTCTTTATGCTTTTCAAAGTTCAAAATAACTCTTGGCAACTTTTCGTTCAACACAGTTCGGCTTCTTATCAATAATTCCCTCAACTCACCGGCTGTGATGAACCGCTTTGCTTTCTTTCTCTTTGAAGTCAAGATTGGTACCATTGAGACAAGCGTCTCTCCCCGGCTTGATAAACAGAGGAGTAGGGTCTTGTGTACCATTGGTATCTGTTGTAACACACGCTGGCTATTATTCGCAGACTTATGTTTCCTTCTGTGGAGGTTTCATGGGACGTAATCGAAAAGGGCAAGGTCGCTTCTCTCTTTGTCACACACTCAGTCTGCGTTGTCTTTCTCCTCCTCTTGAACTGCTGTGCTGAGTTAGCTCTCACCTCATGCAGTCTGCCTTGCTCGTCTTGTGCTCATGTGCTCCACCTTTTATCCCTGTAGGGAAGTGAAAGGGCTGTCAGGTGTGTGTGATTCTTGTAAATTGCCTGACTTTGCATGACCCTTGTATTGGGACATGTCAGGTAAACGTCCCTGGTGTTAGTCCGTTGTCTTTCATGTTGTGTGAAAGTGTTTGTGTGGGAAAAGGGAGGACTGTGTTTTGGAATATCCTACGTGGTAAGATGGGAAAAAGATATTATAAGACGGGGTTGATTGGTTAACTCTGAAGGATGAGATGGATAGGATTTGTGAAGCAAACAGGAATGACCAGGATTATTATCGTAAAATGAACAAGGGGGTTTGCGAGAACAGTAGTGTTTTATCGGGGCATGTTGGGAGTGCAGGAAATAATATTCAGAGGTACGGGAAAGAGAATAACTGGGAGTATTTGGGTGAGGTGGTTTCTGGAAGTAACTGGGTTTGGGGCGAAAGGGGATTTGTTATATTTGGGCCAGAGAGGCTTGGCGGCAGGAGGAGGTGGATGTATTACAGCCATCAAAGGCCTCAGGCATCTTGCCCTCCTCTCCCTCTACCTCCCCCGTACAATATCGCGTCTCAACTAGATTATTTCCCTGAGAACAACCCCAGGCTTCCCCCTTCAGGTGATCCTCTTTTTTCCCTTCACTACTAGGTTTGGGGTCTGAGAATATCAGCCCTTCCCATGCCACCTGAATAAGGGTTTCCGAGGTCTGCTTGGGAGGATACCCTCAGATTTCTCCGAGTGCATAGCTTGCATTGCTGTTTTGCACCCTTCTCTTCTATATGTTGGAGTTTACAATGCTGAGGTCCACATTACAGCAGTTTCATGTGAGAGTAGTTTGTACAATAGCAGAGTGACATAGCAGCGGCCTGTTCTATGTGATGGGGACCTACAGGGAAGGGAGGTTGTTGATGAGGAATGCAAAAGTTGGGGTATTACAGTGTCCAGGTAGGGACATCAGCAAAAAGACCCCTCACCTTGGACAGCAAAAGCCAGAACTCCTGTGTCTCCATCACCAACAAGTTTCTCGTGAGGTACTGCTCCTCTACTTCTACACACTCATGAATCGTGTCCTATTTTCCCACATGTCCAACATACTGCTCCAGTTCCCCAGGGGCCTCCAATGCGGGGCTGTCCTTCCACAAAACCCAAAACCTCTCACTTTGTGAACGAACCCTCTTCCTCCTCTGAAGTAAAAAAATACTCTCCCCTATTCCTGCAAAACAACCACCCATGCCCTGCTGTGGCATGATAACTCCCTATCCATTATTCCTGTTTTCTGTATTTATCAATACCGCTGTTTCTACTGCCATTTTAGATCATTTCTTCTGTACCAATTTTGCCTCTTCCTTTTGTCTTTCCTCTACTTTCTTTTCATCCTTCTCCTGTTTCAACCTACAGTAATGGACAATAGTCAGTTGTATTGCTGGCCATGGTCTCATTACAATCCTCAAAATATTTTTTTTACTGTCTCTGTACTTCTTCAGGTAAGCCCTGACATAGAATATGACAAAACCATGGTATATTTGTATCTCAATTGTCTTTAGTTTTCAAATACCACTGTTCCTTAATGCCTTGAATATAGGCAGCAGGGTCCTTAGAAGGTCCCATCTGTCTAGCCATTATGGCACACATGTCAGATTGATCTAAAAATAGCTCCCTCAGTGTCTTCTATACATTAGCTCTGTAATTATTAAAGGGTGACCTGGGATTCAAGATGGCCGCCGGCAGTGACTATACGTGCCGACGGCAGCTCCCGCACCCCGAGGCCTTTCCAAGGGATCCACCACCCCCTGAAGGCAATAGGCAGCAGAGGAGGATTTGTGCGGCGCTGGGAGTGTGCTCGGGCAGCCGGCGGAGGCGGATTTGCGAGCGCCCTCGATCCGAAGCCCTTTGTGTGGAGCCAGCGGAGACTCGCCCGAGCAGCCGGTGGGCGGCCCCGCCGACCCGCGTCTGGAGGAGCCCGTGGAGGAGGAGGGAGCAGCGGAGGAGGTCGGACCTGGCCGGGGCTGGGCCCAACGGGGAAGGCCCGCCTCCCCGGTGCGAAGGGCCGTGGCTTGGATCGGAGGACGTGAGAGGCGACAGGCGGTCCCGCGGAGGGCGCGTCCCCGGGGCGGGGGCGGTGCGGACCGCCAGCGATCGGCTGACGTCGCGGCCCCCCGAGGAGCAGGAGGAGGCCTCCCGGCCCGCAGCAGGGAGGTGAGGAGTGTCCGGGGCCCGGGAAGGAGGCGAGCATTGGAGGAGGTCTCCTGGGTGGTAGCTCGGCTCCGGAGCAGGCGCTGAAGATCCTGAAGGCGCTGCTCGGGGACCGGGCATACCCCCCCGCCTTGATCTTCAAATATAACATAGGCTCCTCGGAGGGAGCTGAGGCCCCCGGGCCCTCCTTCACAAATTGGATAACCTCCCTGGAAGCGGCAAACGGCCCCCTGTGGTACCTGGTGGCGGAGCGGCGGACGACCCTGGGAGTGCTGGCGGGCTGCCCCGCTCCCTGAGGCCCTTGAGAGCCAGGGGGAGAGCATCGCGTGCCGGACAGAGGGGGGGGGGCCCGTGGGCACCCTCCCCTCCTTGTGGTCGACAACAATGGAGGCAGCCAGTGGAGAAGACCCTGAGCACCATGAGGTGCCTGGAGCGGGGGATCGTGAGCCCTTGACAAGGGGGGACCTCAAGGGCGAGATGCAAGCCCTGGGAGAGACTCTGGCCAAAGCAGTCCAGGACCAGTTTCAGTTGCTAAGGTCAGACTTAAATATGGCCCTCGGGGAGCCGAAACAGGAGGTGGCTCAACTGGGCGAGAGGACTGACATTTTGGAAAGGGGCCTACAGGAGCTGGAAAGTGATGGTGCGGCCACCGGAGAGGCGATCGATCGCCTCGACCTAGCGACCTGCAACTTAGAAATTCAACTAGAAGATCTGGAAAATAGATCGACACGGATCAACATCAGGGTGAAACTTCTTCCAGAATCAGTTACGGATAAGGACTTAAAGAGAGTAATGCAGAGCATCTGTGTGGGCCTGTTAGGGGGAGATGACCTCGAGGCGATAGAGCTGGACAGAGTGCACAGGGTGGGCCGGCCTCTCCCCGGTCGAGATGCTAAGCCGCAAGATGTTTTGGCAGCATTCGCACGATACGCCCAAAAGGAGGCAGTGTTGAGGGCGGCTAGATTGCGTGAACCACTGATTTATGAGGGCCAGGAGATTGCTCTGTTTCAAGACTTGGCTAACAGCACGCTGGTGAAAAGGAGGGCGATGCGTCCTGTTCTTGGGGCACTCACGAAGAAGAACGTCAAGTACAAGTGGACCTTCCCGTTCGGGTTGCTGTTTGAATGGGAGGGCGCTCAAAGGAGAGCCACCAGTGTTCAGGAGGCAGCGAATATCATCAATCTGCCACTTGGAGACATGGGAGGTGACACTGAAATTGGTCGCCCGGCCCCAGGAGACGGAATTAGACCGTGGACGTGGTCCACGGTGGGCGCCAACACAAAGAAGAAATCGTTGCGGAGGCGTCCACGGGAGGGGAGGGAGAGGCCCAATCGGGGAGGAGAGGGGGGTGGCCCCCGGTCCGGGGGGAGTCCAGTAGAGAAGGTTTGAAAGGATTCTGTAAAGGGGGTGGTGGGAAGAAGGCTATCAACGGTTTCGGGGACGGGGCGGAGTTGCATCTCTTGGATCACGCAAGGACGTGAATGTCCGGGGTTTGGGGGGAGAAAAGGAACGCCTTCCAAGTTGGGGGTCGGAAGGTGGGGGGACGAGCAGGGGAGGGTTGCCCGGGGGGGTATGGGGGGAAGAATGTGGGGGAGGGGATGTGGGGTGGGCAGGTACAGCACATGTTAGGGAAGCGTCACCCTTGGAATTGGGCTTCTGGTGGGCAACTCCCTGGGAAGGAGAGGGGCTGGAGGGGAGGTCCCGGGTCAGTTAGTAGGAGGGAAATCTGGTTGGGGCCAGATATGGCTGCCTCGGCACTTAAGGTGTTGTTGGCAAGATATACCCAGGCGTTCTATTCAAGTGGCAAACACATAATGTGAGGGGACTGAATTCTCCCCTTAAGCGTGCAAAGTTGGAACACTTCGTGAGATCCCACAAACCAGATGTGCTGGCCCTACAAGAGACCCATTTAAGGAAGTGTGATCAAACCCGTTTGCGGCTTAGAGGCTATCCCCTGATATATTTTGCATCGGGCCCTACGAAGAGGGGAGGGGTGGCTCTAGCCGTTAGCAGGAGGACACATTTTCAACCCCAGGAAGTTCTTAGGGATACTAATGGGAGGTATGTGGTGGTGAGGGGGACCTTAATGGGTTCGTGCTATACTATCGGGTCAATTTATGCGCCCAACGTGGGCCAGGACCAATTTCTGCGGGACATTCTCAACACCTCCCTAGCTGGTTGGTATGGTGCGAACTACGAACCGACTCTTTTGGCGATCCAGAAGGATCTACGGAGGTGGGGGGCCCTCCCGGTTTCTTGGCTAGGTAGGGGGGCGGTCCTTAGGATGGTGATACTCCCTCGGGTACTCTACCTTTTTCAGGCCATCCCCTTGAGGGTCCCGGAGAGCTTTTTTCTGAGGCTGGATAGACTGGTCAGAGGGTTTGTCTGGGGGGGGAGAAGATTGCGAGTTTCTAGGCAACTCCTCACAGCTTCTAGAGATAGGGGTGGATTGGCCTTCCCCGACTTTCGCCGCTACCACGACGCGGCTCAGCTTCGAATTATTAGAGAATGGTTCGCGGAGGAGTATCAGAAGCATTGGGTAAAAATGGATCGGGCTGTGGCTAGGCATCACTTGGGGGAGGTGCTTTGGCTTCCGAGATGGTTGCGACCTTCTCATATCTACCTGAGCGACATCACCAAAAGTGTGGTTGAATGTTGGGATCGATCCGTGTTACGATGGGGGATCACGACCTTTCCCTCACCGTTCTCCCCTATCTTTCGCAACGGGGACTTCTCTCCAGGGATGGAGACGGGAGCTTTCTCAGAGTGGGAGGAGGGGGGATGTAGGACCGTAAGGGACATGTTCACCGGGGGGTAGAGTGAAAACGTTTCTGGAATGTAAAAAAGAATTTGACCTGGGGGAAAAAGAGCGACATCGTTATTTTCAAATTAGGCACTGGGTGATGTCTCCGGCTGTTATGCAGGCTGCGACTAGAGATCTAACTCACTTTGAAAGGTTCATAACAACCAATGTGGGCACTGAGGGGTTGATAGCGGCTCTATATAAACATCTTGAGAGAGGCACCCCGCGCACTACCTGGGCCTATATGACTAATTGGGAGAAGTACACCGGGTTTCCCATGGAACTAGCTGATTGGGAGCGGCTTTGGGCGCGGATCCCTAAACTGGCAAAGGCGATTCAGGTCCGGGAAGTGTGGTATAAATGCTTGTTGGGCTGGCATTATACTCCGGCCCGTCTCCAGACAATGAACCCCGATGTCTCTGGGGACTGTTGGCGTGGGTGCGGGGAAAAGGGCACGGCTTCACATATCTGGTGGGATTGCACTGCTATTCAACCTTTTTGGGAAGATCTTAAGAAAGCCACAGCCCAGGCACTGGGGGGAGGACCCCTCCGGCATCCATGTGAAATCTTGCTGGGGAGAACCGGGGTAGGAGTCGGATTGGGGGCGAATGGGTCCGGACCGGGCTGGGGCAAAGCATCTACAATTCTTGTGTTGGCAGCCTAATCCACCATCGCACAAAAATGGAAGACCCCTGTGACCCCGACGGAGCAGGAGTGGCTTAGAAAAATTTGGGACATTGTCTCTTTAGAGTGGGCTTCTTACGCAGCGGACAATAAATTGGAGGCATTTCATGCAAAATGGGGGGAGACCCTGGAATTTCTAAAGGGGGACTTTCGAGAGCAGTGGTGCCCACAGAGACTTAAACTTTTGGACATTGGCGGATAGCAGTTGGTTCAAGGGCAGGGTGAATAGGAAAGGGTTTCTGGGTGCTGTACTTACAGGGGGGGTGGGGGGTGGGTTCTAGCCTATAAGGTTAGTTTTTGTTTATCTTCATTTATGTAAGCTGTTTGCAATTCTGTTTTGAGAATGAATAAAAAGAAGTTTCAAAAAAAAAAAAGGGTGACCCGTCATATTTATTGGTGTTATGTTCGGTTACTGCAGCTAATGTTATCCCAGCTGTCTCTCACTCTAGCTTGTAGATACAATGGCCCTCCCCGGCTGTCAGTGATGGCAGCTTATCTATCAAGTTATTTGTGTCTGTCTAATTACATGGAGTATAGTGGGGTTGCCCTAATCCCTTGTGGAGCAGTGGGAATTGCATTACCCTTTTCTTGCGCAAAGGTGATTCTGCACAGGTTTTCCTTTTCAATGTCTCAGCTACACGGTGTCGCTGGTGTTTTGGCATGTTTCTTAAGAAATATGGTGATTTATTGTCTTAATTTATGGACAGTACTGAAGCGAGGGGTAGATACATGCTTAAGTTTGGCCCCAGTAAATCTCCTATCTCTCCCATACCTGGTCCTGTGGGATCCATTTGTGGGGCTTGCCCTGCCTCTTCTCCCCCCTCTTCACTATCCATGTCTACCCAATCTGTTTCCCTGTCACTTTCTCCATTCTCGTCATCCTCAAGTATGAGTTCAAAACTCACTCCCTTAACAGGCTCCCTTACATATGTTCCACTCATTATCTCTGGCAACACATCTCTGCCCCTGGTCTCTGGGGTTATTGTCCCCCTCCCTCCTCCCCACATCTCTGACATCATACTTCTGCTCACTCTTTGGCTCATCTCCGTCCTCATTTTTTCAATTTCTTCCTTTTCTCTTGCCATTCTCCTGTTCTTCTCATTGAGCCTCTTTACATACTCATCCCTCTCTCCTACCTCCCTCTTCCTTCATTGGCTTTCCTGTTCCTCTCTCTGTATCTTCTCTGCTGCTTCTCTCTGTTCCCTCTCTTTCTCCCTTTGTGAATTTTGCTCCATCTCTTCCTGTGTCTCCCTCCTGACTTCCTCCCTGGCTGCTTCCTTCATTTCTTCATACTCTACTACTGTCATGCCCCGCATTCCTGCTTACAGACGTCCGGGGGCATCTATTTCCAGGTGGAAGCTGCCCTGGCGACTGCTTTCGGTTCGCGGAATACGCCGCACTACATTATCCAGCATTCCTTCTTCCCGCGGTCACCTGAAGCGCACGCAACGTGCCTTGCGTCCTGGAAATGATACCAGTATTTAGTACGGCGTATCCCTGCAACGGGTGCTCCTAAACTAAGTAATTAGTTCGAGTGCCGGATTTAGTGACTTCCTGATTCCTGTGTTTCCTGGACCCGGCTTCTGCTTTAAGGATTACTCTTGAACGTTTTGTCCCTACGATTTCTGGTGCCATTTCCCTTGGCTGTTTTCCCTTGCTAACTCCACTGGCTTTCCGAACCTTTCAACCTCACGTGTGTCACAAGCCCACAAACACTCTTTTTCTGGATCTACCATCAACGCTGCTCTCATCACCAGAAACATTGCTCTACACATCGAAGTGACCGATTGGACGCTCTCCTGATTTGGTGGTCACTACTTGGATTGGATATTTTCACTTTGGGGACGCTTTGCTGAATTCCTTGGGGATTATTTTTGGACTCTAGTTGCGCCCTCTTGCCGTTCGGGTTAGGTGGATTATTGCACAGATTTCCTTCAACTGAGACTTCCTTCCTTCTTCACCTTGTCATCACTTTGCTGAACTCACATAGGTTGCGGGAATTCCTTTTGGCTAAGCAGGTAAGAGAGGGTAATTGCGGGCAGGTGATTGCTGCACTTTGGTAACTCTGGCTGCTATCTTGAACCATCGTTTTTGCTTTGTTCCCTTAGCTCTGTTGTCGCTGCACCTGCCTTTTCACTCAAGCCCCTGGCCTGTAAGTTATAGTTTATTTCTACAGGCTGCGCTCTTGGGGGGGAATGTCTTGTTAACATTGCGTTCAAGATATCCCAGAGCAGAGGGGCTCCCAAGGTGGATGCTGATTCTGTATCCTTTATAAGTCTGTATCCTTTTTCAAGTTGTGTTAAAGTGTGACAACTACCTCCACATTACTATTTTCATCGCCTTTCCCATTGAGTTTCAACAATATTTTTCCCCCTACCCATTTCTCTGGTTTCATCATTGTCTCTCCACTATCCCATTAACTATGGGTACGCTTCTTTCCTGGTGGCGATCAATCTGCATGCCTCTCACTCTCCGCAGCTCCTCCTTGGCTGCTCTTAGCTGCTTTTCTAAACTATGTAGCCCTCTATATTCTTTCCCCTCCCTTAACTGTTTCTCTGAGCTATGCCATGCTTCATTTTCCATTTGCACTAATGGTGCCTTTCCTTTCACCACTTTCGCCCTTTTCCTATTTTCATTACTTTCCTCATCAGGGTATTCATGCCTTGGATTATTATACCCTACAGCTGCTGCCTGCACCGTGTATATTCCTGGGATGATGGAGGCTGATGTGTGCTCTCCTCATATGGAGGTGGCTCTGTGAATTGTGTATGGCTGCCTGCCTCAGCAGGTGGAGCTGTTGGCTGTGTGTAATGCTTTCCTCAGAGGGAGGAGGTGGTGGTGCTGTGGGCTGCATGTGCTCCCCCTGACACACATTGAGCTTCCATTCCTTCCTAAGCACCTCTGTTTCTTCCTCAATGGCCTTCCACAGTTCGAATACCCTTAGCCTGTTCTTGAGCTTCCTGCCCTTGTGTGTGGCATGTAAGTATGTGCACATTTGTTGGAGTACATTTTTACAGTGAGTGCTCTCTTATGACCATGACAGGTACATATTTCTAGCAGTCCCTTTCACCCACTCAGCATGATATTTAGTAATTTTGGCACTATATCTAGGGATCGCTTTACATAGGTGAATTATTAGGGTATCTGACATGTAGACAACTTTTAAGCAGCGTGCAGCTTGGCACTTCCACAGAATAAACAATAAAAAATAGTTGTACGTTTACCGAAGTTTTCGAACAAAAATATTTTTTTGACAATTTGTTGGAGAATTTTTTCACACTTTTCCCTTTCGGCCATGCCCCAAAATCCAAATCCTACCTCTGGATCACAACAACAAAATCTGTTCACAATCTAAATGTTCATACCTACCCCATCAACCTCTACCAAACAATACTATCTGCTACTCTCACAACTCACAAAAGAAAAATCACCTCTTAAGGACCTGCCTCACAACAAAATACAATGCTGGAAAACAACAATTTAATCAACAAAACCACAATACAACACCACAAAATACAGCTGTGTCCGGTTTCCCCGAGATATCCTTATCTCTCTGTCTAATTTACTTTACCCTCAAAAGAAGGCTGGACCCTCAGTGGCCCTACTGCACAGTCTTTAAATACCTTGTCTTGAGCTATCCTTAATCAACTTCAGTTTCCTAAACATCATGCAATACATGTCCCACCCCCTTTTACCCTGCATATAGCACACTCGAGTTTTTCAGTGGATCTTTGAGAGGTTGTGGGCTCCTGGGATACCCTCCCTGGCAAGCTCTGCTTGTTGCTTCCAGCGGGCGGTGGAAGCCCAGGCACAGTTCCACTCCAAGGTTCTTCCTGTTGAGTTGTGCACAAAAGAAATTCTGCTCCCCTGACCGATCTGCTGCTCAAAAGGAGGGTGGGCAGGGCACCCCAAAAATCTCCATCCTCAACCATACTCTTCTACCAGAAGATAATTAGAGGTCAAAAGCCAAAAAGCCCTCTAGCTGCTATTTGCCAAAAAAGAGACAACACAGAGTGATTGTGGTATGTCAAATGCAAGGTAACCAGTTTATTGCAATATACTGGGGAACCAGTTGATTGCAATATACTGGGGAAAAGGCAAGATAAAAGCTTTCACTCCAACATTCTCCAACGTTTGAACAGACAACAGGAGTATATACAGTACAAATGAGTCAGTGTGATATCACAGTTGTGACAACCTATCGCTACTGGTAATTGGCTCCCTCTACTAAACTACATATGGAACCTATATGTGTGCACCTAGGGATTGGACAATTGTTATCTAAAATCCCACCCCATGGACCTTCCCCTAAAAAGTGTTACCTCATGAAATTAATTGGTAGGCCCTGAATTACTGCTGCAGTGAAAAAGACATGTGCTAATCGGTTACAATGCGGTCACACTATCCATGTACTGGCTGCATGATGACACATTTATGAGAGAGCGAGAGACAAGCATGTCGCCTTATTTTAATTAAATCAAATATCCCATATTATCTCCTCTGTCATGAGTTTTCAGTTTCGAGGACATGTTTCTCGCAACGGTGATCGCGATCCTATCCTTGACATATTTATGAATAATTATTTTGCAAGTCATCCTGTTAAGATTTAATTGCAGCATTTTAGTTTTTTCTTTAGCCGCTTCTTGCTTCTTTCCTTCACGCATAGCCGGGTGCAGAATACATTAATCCGTCAACTCCTTCTGATTTCCTGGGATGTTATAAACTTGGAACGGTTTGCTGTGTCTTTGCAACTTGAGTAATTGGACAGCTGACCGAACACAATAATATCTTATTCTGCCATGTACACTTCCTGCAAAGGCTCTGCCTCCACTTTCCTTTGACTAGTCACCCTCCACCCGGCTACAGCATTTTCCCTGATTTGTTCAAGCATGTTCAACTGGGCTTTTCTTAAAGCAGCAAGCTGAATTCTCTGCTGGTGCAATTTTAACATGGCATGTTTATGTTTCCTCTGCAGGACATATTTGCTCTGTATTTATTTGCTCCCTACCGAGAACCTGGTGCATGTCTGGCACATCTCAGTTCTACAAATAGGTACACTGTAACCTCATCCCTACCTATAGAAATACTGTCCTATTAGTGTCATGAGTCCCTATCTTGGTACATTCTTTCCTGCCACCTAGTTTATTCTGTTTAAAAGGACACACTAATTGTGCAAGCTAATGCCTCCACTGTCCCTACATGTGTAGCGGAACTTACTATTCTTTGTGCCAGCTGCATTTCCAGAAGAGTTTAAAGTGCAGTTTTAAATGTTTTCTTTCTGATTTTGTAATTCCGTGTTTTCTGGGGAAGGCAGGGGGCACCTGCTTTCTAGCCAGCAATTGCCACATACAGAATTGTCCGACTAAGTTGCACAACGATGAGAGTGGAACGTCGTAGGAAGCTTCTGCAAGGACATCATTTGCGGGTCTCCAGGGGTCACAACAGTGAACCCCCTAGTGGTTCCCTTGTGACCCCTGGCATGGCCTTTGTGACTGACTCTGCAACAAAGGGACTGAATTAACAGGTCAATTGGAAGCATTGATAGTGCACCCAATAATTGCTAGACGCAATGTTGCGAGGCACTTAGTATGAATGAGTCCTCTTTATTGTTGGATGGTGGCCGCTGGTGGCGACAAACAGTGAAGGTTGAAACCTTTTGAGCTCTCCCACAGGACGTTGGTGGTAGGGTCCAATAGACAATAGGGCGTCCGGTTTGAAGTCTATAGCTGGCATATTGGTGTTCTCTGGCTTAGACATAGTGACCATCCTGATGTACCACTGGAACAATTAACGGCACACGCGACCAGTATTGATTGTTATAGTCACGTATTAAAATACACAGCCTTGACACATGGCTGCGTAATAGTCGCAATACTTAGAAATGATTGCAGTAGGTAGTGATGTGAACCCCAAGCAGTATGGAGTTAAAGTTTCGATGCACGAACAACACGTGACACGTAACACGTGATCAGCGCGGTTGCACTCACGTCATATAACATACCGGAGGAATACACACTGGATTGAAATGAGCTGGGACTGCTACGGCAAACAGTGGCGAGACTTGGAAGGCGAACGTTGCGAAGTCGGTAAGTCCGTTTGTTCATTACAGAACAGCATAGATTGTAGTACATTACGAATCAAAGCCGCGGCTAACACGCAGACTGAATATGTTTCAGTTTTTTGACTGTAGGAACCCACTTTGGCACATGAATGGTATGGCCACCGCGAGTGGGCAGATCTACCAAAAGAGGATGAATGACTCGTTTATGGCTGCAGCGCAGCTACCAGTTGATATATACGTTTGACAAAACGCCTAGAAACTGGAGGTAAATTTTACCCAAGCCATATGATGTAGATTACGTAATACAGTAGAATAGATTACGTATTATGGGTATAATTAACTTGAACAAAGAATGAGGACGGTGTGTGAATAATGGCCTGTCCAGGTAGATGGCGCAGAGATGACATAGAACTAAAAAAATGTTTTGACTTCTAAAAATGTGGAATACCCTGGTGTAGTGAAAGAGACAAAGACAAGTGCCAATAAGGGATTTTGACTATCTCCACTTCCGATTGGACACCCTCTCAGTTTGTCTTTCCCTTTTGTGTTTTCCAGAAATTGAGTTGTCCGACATAGATGTTGTGACTCTCCCCTAGAACCGTGGTCAAGAGACTGTGTTGAATTGTGATACAGAGTAAGCCTTAGCTTGGCAGATATAGGTGCTATGTAGAACAACAGTATGATACACATTACTGACTGTTGTTTCTTGTTTTTTTTCCCCTTGTTGTTTGTCTTCCCAGGTCGAGAGTTGTGCGCAGTAAAGTTAGACTTTACTGAACTAACAGCACATTGAGTTGTGTTGCGAACAGTGTTTAGTCACCCTTGCAATAAGATAGATGGAAGAAGAGTACAAATGGTCCCCCTGATGAAGTTCAGAAAAATTGTGTAAAACAATATTGTGTTGAACGAAACATGTTGGGTTGTTAAGATAGAGTATTGTGAGCTGTTAACAATACAGTAGATTAACATATTTAGTTGGAATAAACCCCAGGGTAGCAAGAAATGGGGATGAAGATTACTCTGATCATGGTAAGATTCATATGAGGTATCCCAAATGGAAAGGAACCCATGAGCTACTGACCATTGCGTTCCTTTATGTATAACTAATGTGGTGTCCATCAAGGTGTCTTACATCATTTAGTTTTGTATAGGCAGGGTGGCACAGGGTGAAGCACATTATTTTTTTTTTTTAAACTATAACAATTTTCTATTTTTTCTACAATTGGTAATGTATTTAAATTTTAGGAAAATTTTGTAAAGGTTTTAGAAATATATGAAATTTTACATATTTTTTATTCAATGTATGAAATTGGTGCATGAGTAATTGTCTTGTGATTTATATGAAATAAAATTGTGAATATTTATTTGTGTTATGGTTAATGTGGATTGCCTTAGTACTTATTTGGTCAACATACTAAGTTGTTGAGACCTGGGGGACAACAGAAGGATGAATCAAGTGGACGTTTTTGATCTTTCGTTTAGTAATTGTCCATAATTTGTTCAAAGGAGCATGATCTAAAACGTCAATAGATAGCTCCACGTCTCCTTCTGGTTTTTGTATGGCCTTTGTGACCCCTGTGTTTTTTTAATTGTTTGTTGGTTTCAAAGTTTCTTTTTTAAAGATCACACAGTCCATGCCTGCGCTGCGGGAGGCTACAAGGCCAGGGGCATGGGTGTGGCAGCGCCACTGTGACTCCGGTTGGGTGTTCTGAGCCTGGTTGCTTAGCAATGATGAGCTCAGTTACAGCTCGCACAATGTGTGATTTCCTTCAGAGGAAATAAAAGCTTGCGCGGGGCAGCAACCAGGCAAAATGTTGCAGGACTGGCCGGGTATAGGGCATATACTGCTGCGGCCCTCAGACTCCCCTCCCTGTGGACTGCGGCACAGCTTGGTGAGTTGGTGTGACTTCAAGCGCTGAAACTCACGGACCCAGATAAACCACCCTTAGCAGAGCTGACCCTGCAGCCTGGACAGTGTCCTGTATGTGAGCAAAACAAATCAGCAGACACTGTTATTTATACCCGACTCTTGCTTAGAAGGTGTGGGTCTCACATTTTAGTGTGCAGGTTCACGGCCACCCTGCAAGACCACAAGAGGAATAGCTTCAGCGTCCTTTTAACTCACCAAGAGTTTCACACAACCTTCCTGCCACTCACGCTTTGTGGTGCAGTCTGTAGCTTTATCATACGTTTTTATTATTTTGTATATATTCTATGGGTAATTTGTGCAACGCCGAAGCAAAATGAGCCACATTGAGGTGCTTCCTAAATTAGGGCATTCACTGTAAAATGTTGCTCTTCCGTGGACGCAAAGCTCCTGCTGTGTAGTGCTCGTGCGCCTTCCCATTCCCCCAGCTCTCTACAATGCAATGGAAGCTCATGCTCTCTTTTTGTTGGAATAATACTCTTGTCTGAATCGATGGATTGTAACATTTACGGGCCACAAGTCCGCGAGAGTTCGGCATTACGTGGGCCTTTGCAATGCAGCATTGAACGGCATACTAATCCAGGAGTCATTTGTGCGCATGCGGGACTTCGGGTGACGCCAATAAATGTCACTCTTGCGACCGGGCCAGGTTCCTACGTCACCGTAAGTGGCCGCTTCTCATTTCACCTGTAACTTTCTGCACTGGTGGGAGAGTTCTGACGCACTAGGAATGCCGGGTACTGCGGTCAGTGGCTGGAAAAGCAGCCCAGTATTTTCACCAACACTCTGTTCACCTTCCGTTTCACCGTTGGGGTGATATGTCTAAACGTACTATTACAGAGAATGTGGTATGATGAGGGGAGGGAGGGAGGGAGGGAAGGAAGGAAGGAAGGAAGGAAGGAAGGAAGGAAGGAAGGAAGGAAGGAAGGAAGGAAGGAAGGAAGGAAGGAAGGAAGGAAGGAAGGAAGGAAGGAAGGAAGGAAGGAAGGAAGGAAGGAAGGAAGGAAGGAAGGAAGGAAGGAAGGAAGGAAGGAAGGAAGGAAGGAAGGAAGGAAGGAAGGAAGGAAGGAAGGAAGGAAGGAAGGAAGGAAGGAAGGAAGGAAGGAAGGAAGGAAGGAAGGAAGGAAGGAAGGAAGGAAGGAAGGAAGGGAACATGTGGGAGTAAAGTTGTGTGGGAATGTGGAGAAAGGAAGAAATAGTAAGTAAGATAGGAGGGGTGACTATAATTTAAGACAGTGAAAAAAGATATAAAGAGAGAAGTGGGAGAGCGAAAAAGGGGGAAGAGAGACATTTTGAGAGAGTGCTGGGAAATGCGAGAGAGGGGGCAAGAATGACAAAAAGGAGAGTGAGATATGAGAGAAAGTCAGATGGTTACACACAACAAATTAGGAGGGAGCCATTCCTCTGTGATGTCACCCAGGGATGTCGCATAACCAGGGCATCCTAATGTAGCCTGATTTCATACAGTCGCAGGTCCATAACACATCTTTTACTTTCGGCTGTTTAATGAGGCTATCGGCCACCTGTAAGCTGAAACTACTGCACTGCAGTAAATATAGGCGGGAGATGAGCTGTAAGGAGGGATACATAGCTTGTGAATGTTGTTTGGTTTTACTACACAAAATCCCAAACGGTTGGCATTGCCAATGCTTATGACAGACTGTTTGAGCAGTACCCAAGAAGGTGCTTTTTTGATTAAAATGTATCATAAATTGTGTGAAAAAGTGTTCGGTGACACTGAATGAAAACGAACAGCTGCACAAGTGACTCATCAAACTGGCTCACTGTGGCCCAAAAACCTGTCCCACTTTCACCAAAGTAAAATGTCCCACTGTAGCATGTTGGGCCTGCACTTCACCCCTTGCCCTACAGGCCAGTCCAAGCCAGAGTACCACAAATGTACCAGTGGCATTGTTCGATTATGCCTGGGCTTTAACTGCTCTAATGTGGTCGGGAAATACTTGTACAGTGCAGGCGTCCACAGCCCATGTCATATGGCTCACCCCAAAAAATGAATGGACGGATACGTCCTGAGCAGCGAGACGGGTCATGGAACCAGTAGCTATATTACTTTTAGATGCAATGTAGGCTATCTCAGGGTCTGGTGGTAGGCTATGTGGGAAGTTTTGCATTCATTTGATTTTCCATCGCTATCGAAATATCTTATGAGTATTGCTGCCGTATGTGTCGACTAGGCCCCGCCAGAACCCTCTGTAATGAACATTTCCTACCAAAGCCAAGGGAATTGCAGACAGTCCAGATTTGCTGTCGCTTTTGCTGCATGCCGCTTTGCCTCTTTATTTCGTTAGGTAGCTGCACTTTGCATTAGTTTAAGTGCAATTGTGCACCCTGACCAAGCATTGCCATTTTCTCTTCTATGCCAGGGTTCTGCATCCTGCATCTCTCTATGAACAGGCAGGTCAACGCCATAGCGTCATCCTCGGCCCACCACGCTAAACTGCTTAATGCAGCCAGACCCTTTTTGTTGGAACAGTACTATCTCACAATTGCAAGAGCAATTATTGGATCTCGGCTGGATTACTGTAATGCCCTCTTTGCAGGGACATCTGTAAAAAAACATTACTAAGTTCCAGACCGTACAGAATAATGCCTTAAGGGCTGCCACTGGTATTTCCAAGAGCAAACATATTTCTGAAACCAGGGAGCAGGTGCATTGGCTCCCCATTCAAGAAAGGATCATCCTTAAAACCCTCGCTCTAACACATAAATGTGTACATAAAATAGCACCTGTATAGCTTGCTCAGGGAGTTGTCAAACCCACATCAGCCGGAGCTATAAGGTCTGCCTACGCTAACAGGAATCCCATGCCCAAATCACAGAGAATGCGGGCTGGTGGGTCCAGCTTCCCAGTCTTGGCAGCAGCGCACCGGAACACTCTTCCACCTCACATGAGGTGTATGGAGTCCCACATAGCCTTCAGGAAAGCACTAAAAACAATGTTGTTTAACTAAACTAGTGCTAGGCCTTTTTACCGAGGTAAACACAACGTTCCTCCCCTGCCTTCATGTGACACGTAAAGTATCTGAACTATATACTAAAAGTTGTAACCATATATGCTTTTCCTCCCACTCTAATCTCAATCTCTTATGAGGAGGAATATTCTGTTTGCAAGCTCAATGTAACCAGGAGCAATTAACTTGAACGTAACGACGACAACTTCACGCTACTAAGACAATTTCATGCAACGGCGCCTCGATGCCCCCCTTGGCTGTTAGTGCGCTTTACAAATCCAAATAAATAAAATATATGAGTGGCCCACCCTTCAGAAGACTCAGCATGCAAGACGGAATGCAGAAACAGATAAAACTTCACATCCTTTTCAGAAGGTGTCCAAATTGGTATATATGATTTGCAATTTACAGAAATGTTTTCGTTAGGGTGAGTATTGGGACCAAATAAGAGCATAGTCCAACTTCCATTACTCGCTTAAAAAAAAGGATGTCTTGGTGAATCACTGTCAAAGACAGGTTTCAAATAAACATTCTGGGCGTTGTTTCCAGAATGCTCCTTTGCTTTTTTGGCCAGGTTACTTGTCCCCACATTCTCCTCTCCCTACTGTCACCCCCCCCCCCCAACACGCACGAGGAAAGGGTTCCCAGAGTAAATTTTTCCATTTCCAGCACTGTTTGTCAGGCATGCTATAACGTTACTACCTGGACATAAAATGGAAACAGCTGGAAGGTTATGAGTACGTGGGCAGATTCATATCTAATGCCTATACCCAAGCCCAGATTTCAGTGCAAAGAACAGATGTGAGGATGCACCTCCTGCATATATATCAAGTGGCTGAAGGCACACCTTGTTAAGACTTTCTTTGATTACACCAGTAGCCGTTTACAACTACAACTAAGCCATTAACAATCAGAAAAGTACTAAACAATAACACTAGCAGGCCCTAAACCACTCAGTTGATGCTATGGCTTGATAGAACTGGCTCAAAGAGATCCCACGAAGACCTATTTTGGGCAGGGAGGAGCAGGTAGTAGGTGGGAATGGTCACAATGATTAACATGGCAATGGGTGGGTGAATAACAAAACCCCACCCACAAACTCCCCCCCCCCCCCCACGTTCCCCTTTGTACTGGAGAAATACTGCCTCCTTTGTGATCATTACACAGTGGGGTGCACGGAAGGGACTGGAGTAAGATTTTGCAAAGACACAAAAGAACAGCACCCTCAATATAACACTGTTTGCAGCAGTCTCTGAAAAGTGCCGATAACCAAGAAATCAATTCAGTTATGTCTTCTCCACAGTGGAATCTTAACACACTTTCAAACCAACGCGCAGCCCTTGCCACCCCCTCTCTTTAAACTTTATTATTATGTATAAAGCATCCACTTACTTCATCATCTGAAAGGAACATCATGGCGCTGGAAGACTGATCAATACGGCTGAAGTGTCGGATTCCGGAAACCATCACGAAGGATTTCGGTGCAACATTACAACAAATGGTGGCCTGGGCTCACAGAGCCTCACGTAACATTACGTGGGTCGCAGAGGCAGCACCTGCTGCCGTCTACTCGCACACAATCGCCCCCCACCCCCCCCCAAGGCAATCACACCCAACAGTGAAATCTCGCCTCCCAGGGCAAATGCGCCCCGAGGGGCAAATGCACCCGGGCAGCCGCCCACTTTGCCCGGGCCAGGAAACAGGCCTGACTATCTGGAAGGTGTGGAGAGCAGATGAACATGTCATTTCATTCATGACGTTCTATACCCAAAATTGCAGTATGCGGAAAAAGAATACTTATTTTCTTTTCATTGTGAACATAGAGGGCGACTTTGCGATGTTTTGTGCCTTGGTTCTGTTGTGGGCGAGCCCGTGCCTCGGGCCGCCCCGCACACACACTCGCTCTCACGCATCCACACAAAGAGACACGGGACACGCGTGTGTGCCTTACGGCGTACCGGCGGCAACTGCCCGCACGGACGTTCTTTATTACGAACGCGCATGCGCGGACTACAACGAGGCTCGCACATGCGTCGTTCATGCCTGAAACGTCACAGGTTCCAATGAGAAGTTGCACTGTAACTTAGTCAAAGTCACAACTTTAATGAGCTCATTTAATTAACATAATGTGTGCAAAGCCTCATGATTGTAATGTGCTATGCTGCAAGCAGTGCTTCATGTGTGCTGGTGCTGTCCGTGGCTGGGCTCCAGGGCATATTTTACAGCACCACCACCTATAGTTGCTTGCCTACGTTTACACAGTCTGCCCTCTCATGAGCGCCCTCAGCCATGGAAAGCTGGCAAGGCAGCAGGGCGGGTGGGGGGACATGGGCTTGTGTGGCTGAAGTGTTCAGGCACAGCCCACATCTTCCATACCCTCAGACCCTGTGAAGGAGCTTTCCAAACTCATAAGATAAGAGAATTGCTGTGAATCAAGGAACACAAGCAGGAGACTAGCAGAGGTCCCGGCAAGAGGGGCACTCTATAAAATGTACACATTTCTATTCTTCTAAGTGAGTGCTCTGTTATTGAAACCAAAACAAGAGGTGTATAACTTCCCTTGTTTCAAGCCCAGACCTCTTGCTCGTCGGCAGTGTTTTCATGTTGTCCTTATAGGCCCATCAACCCCCACTCCCATTAGAGTATTTGAACCACATTTTACTTTGGGAAGTTTGTAAAGTAACTGAGTGGGCTAGTGCGCCTGTCGTAGACATCTCAATGTAACCACCGTGCTTGCCTCAACCTTTTATCATTTCTGGGGTTGAGAAGTGTCTTTTGCTTCTGTTTATCAATAATGGCAACTGATGCTTAAACGTCAGAAGACACATGCGTTAGGTGTGTACAACAGGTGGCAGCAGCTTTCCTGTCATGGCTGCCCAACTCTGTAACTCCCTTACCCACCCTGCTAAGAGTCGACCAATCCTTCTAGAATTTCCCAAAAAACATCAAACTTTGGCTCACTGCCAGAGACCTCCCACCTGGCACAGATGTCCACATCCAGAACCTTGCAAATAGCTTTAGTGTCATTTCTGTAACTCTGTACACTACGCTTTGTATAATATTGTATCTATTCGCATGCCACTATTATACTGTATTGCTTTTGTATTGTGTAATCCTATGTATTTACTGTATTTTATTACCACATGTAATCCTTTATACTGTAACTAAGAAACCGCATATTCTTGTAAAGCGCCCAGATACCTCTGGGTGAGGAGCGCTCAATAAATAAATAAACAAACATAATGTTTTTTGTCGTTTTATTTGGTTTGCTGCTGGTTTGAAACCTGCTACTTGCTTAAACATACCACTTCAAAGGGCAGAGTGTAGTTTAATACATATGCTGGTATGTTTTTATAACACATTTATTTAACACTACTTTAAAATGTAATACTTGTTTTTCTATTTCTAATTATGAAACTTTAGTGTTTAATGATCCCCTGCATATATGTGAAATGCTGAAATCCTGGCTTAGGTATTTGCTCACCTGGCCTCCATCCAGGTAAGCTGCTTTCCAGTTATTCATTTGCTATAACTTTACACAGGTCATGTGGGGTGAAAGGAATGGGTTCCATGAACTTGCACATGCAATGCAGCCTTCCCGTGCTGTCTCTACACAGACCCATTTCCCAGGACACCAGCCTGACGACCTTGTTTTGCTGGGATGGTTTGACCTGCACAAGACACCATAACAAGAGAAACATTGCAATGTTTTCAAATGAACCACTACTGACACAAAAAGTTACTAACAGGGAAATAAAAGTGGTAAAAAGGTTGCTAATTGTCCTACTTCACATAATGTTTGCTTAAAAATTCACTAATGTAAGCGTTGTATTGGTTCTATGTGAAAATGTCCCCATGCAAATGTATTAACAATCGTGAGATAGAGACTAGTCTGACATATAAGAACGCTGAAAGGTTTACCAAGAGAGAACTTTCAGTGTCATTAAAAACATTTAAATCATATAATATTTCATACAAAAATCAACACATGATATTCTAAAAACAACCAAACACCAGGAACTACTCATAGGTCCTGTTCATTTGCAATTTCCACAGGGGTGGCCTGGGTAACACGACATCCACAGGTTGTGGACTGACTAAGTTTTAAACACTCTTGTCTTCTGGTTGGGGATGTAGGGAAAACCAGAAGTCATCCATGAGTCATAGTACTCTTTTTGAACTCTTTGCGACTGTATGTTAGTTTACAGTTTGTATTCTCAATATGTTTCAGTTCATTGATACATTAATGTAGAACATTCATCAGGTGTAGATAAACCAGCAGTTAAAAATGCATAGGAGTGTTGTGGTGTTTGTGGTAGTCCATATGTAGTTTTTCTAACAGAAAAACTTTACCTGTCAGGCAAAACACAAACATAGAATAGGGTGAGCTATTGGTCCTCTTTCTCTATTATTACTCAGTATATGAGTCAGAAACCTATGTGGGTGACAAGTACCTGCATCAGTTCCTTGAGGGCGAGGCCACTTGGATTAGTTGTAGCACGGTGGAAAAAGCATAAAAATATGCTTTTAATGTTGCTTAAGCAAGCCACATAGGGTAAAACCCTCATGCTACAACAGAAACTTGTCATGAAGTTTACTTAAACGGGAGGTCCAAGATTTACCCACCTCACGTGTATCTCGTGGGTGGCCTTTCATATGTGGTAGGAGTCGTGGAAGAACCTTATGGGCGGTGCGTGACTGGTAGATTCTTCTGCATGTCTCAGTATTTGTCCCTTTTCAATGGGTATAGTATTTTGGGAATCCTCCTGGATGGGAGGTACATATATAAGTGTGCATTCACTAATTATCTGCAGATTATGCAATGTGGCAGCCCCCTTGTGTTGGGGAGAGATATCCCACCTTGTGGTTTATCTTATACACGAATGATAGAGGCGCAGTAGTATTCAAGTTCCACTGGGATCAATAAGGCCAGTAAGCATCCGAACGGCAACGTGTGCGCTGAAAAAATAGAAAGCTACTTTCAGCATGCATGCTCGGGTTTAAAAGACGCTAGGGTCTGGATTCAGCATTTTTCTATTTCAATCAATAGTTCCGGAGGGTCTCTCACCTGGATCTAAATGCGATCGCGAGCTGGACTCCGGTGTCTAGTAGACAGGTCGGATGTGACTGCGGCAGAGTTCTGCTTGTCAGTGTCTTGCGCGGTCAGCATCGGTTGCTAGGAAACTACTCTTCATGTTAGATACGCTGAGTCCTGCATCGCTGTTCTTGTGAGACTAACCCCACAGTTCAATGAGAGTATTATAGTGGTCAGGACCTTTAAACCTGTAACCTGTATAACACAAATGTTATAGATGATATAGACACCTGTGTGATGTGTACGATGACATGATAAACTACTGAGAGTCTTTTGATCAACCATTATTTAGTGCATGCACTATTTAGAATGTATTCATTAGCTTAGATAGTGGCCACCCTGCTTCACGGCGACCTGACCTTCACCCATCCGGAGCACAGATATCTGACGTCCATCCTCTCGCCAACCAAGCAACCAACCAGGAGGAAGAGATGATGCCCACACCTAAGACACCGCCCTGGCTGACCAATCCGGGTCCAACGTAGCATCATGTGTTAGATATTACGATGTGCTTATATAATGTGATGTAACATTAATTTGGTCAGAGCGCTCTCATAGATCTAGATAAACTTTTCCTTGAACCCTCGCAGCCTGCTCTCTTTTGCCTTATTCCCTGTCCGGGGAGTGTCTGTTTTATTGTCTTGCACGTGTGAGACAGGGAGGGCACAAACACTAGTGATGGGGTTGGAGATAGGTTCACTGTTCATTTGCTGTTTATTTTGTATTGAGTAACATGCCAATAAAATGCATTAGCACACTGAAGGGTTATTGGTCTGCAAGAGTTCAGGGTAAAATATGCATTGTAATTAGAGTTAGGGGAAGGTTTATGAATGGAGGTAGGGTGACTGTGGGGGTTTTGGTAGAGGCTTGGGTCATAATCGGGGTTATAGCCTTTTACTTTACTGGCAATATTTTCACAGTCTGGATTGCATGTATTGAATAAATACATTATTTAAAACAACGTTTTCCTGACTACATTTTCACATGACTACATTTTCATGTATGTAAAATGACCAAAAAAAGCAATAAAGTAGATATTGACACTAACAAAAAATGGATACTAAGATCATTCTCCAACTGCAACACAGATCATGTGGTCTGCCTTATCAAATGCCCATGTGGACTACCCTACATAGGAAAAACCAACAGAAAAGTCAAAACGAGAATAATGGAGCACCAAAGTTGCCTAAAGAACAAAGTAGACAAGGCACCTTTGGTCAAGCACTTAATGGAAAAGAGCCATGGACATGAAGATCTCACATGGACAGTTCTGCGAGTCCTTTAGGGGGACAATTCTGTATATATGGAAAATTCAGTTATTGAAAAAGGAACAAGAAATGATATACACATTAAACAGTGATATACATGGACTCAACAAGGCCATTGAATGGCACAAGATAAAAAACAGAATAACTGAGCTTTCTACAGGTTGGCCGATTGCCACACTGTACTACCATGACTCTAAATATACATATTTAATGACCATGGGGGCACCACTACCCCCTGAGAACAGCTTCCCACCAGTATGTAAATGGGTTGTTTCATCAAAGCCTGTATGTAGGCCCACGGATATGAGCCTCACTAACATGGACTATCTCCAATTCATACACAACCTTTACTTGTGGTGGATAGAATTGTATGGTCGAAAACAGTACTGGAATACAAACATTTCCTTTGAAAATACGGCCGTTCCAAGATGGCACCCACCTTGGTGTCTATGCCGCCAAGCATAGACCACTATGCCACTAGTGGCCACTATCTAAGCTAATGAATACATTCTAAATAGTGCATGCACTAAATAATAGTTGATCAAAAGACTCTCAGTAGTTTATCATGTCATCGTACACATCACACAGGTTTCAATATCATCTATAACATTTGTGTTATACAGGTTACAGGTTTAAAGGTCTTGACCACTATAATACTCTCATTGAACTGTGGGGTTAGTCTCACAAGAAAAGCGATACAGGACTCAACGTATCTAACATGAAGAGTAGTTTCCTAGCAACCGATGCTGACCGCGCAAGACATTGACAAGCAGAACTCTGCCGCAGTCACATCCGACCTGTCTACTGGACACCGGAGTCCAGCTTGCGATCGCATTTAGATCCAGGTGAGAGACCCTCCGGAACTATAATACTGTCATTGAACTGTGGAGTTAGTCTCACAAGAATCTCAGGTATGTGGCATTTGTTAGTATTGGGCACGATATACTGCAGCAGGGGTCTAATGTTAGTTGGGGGTCTGTTGGGTGGGCCTCATGGCATGGTCAGCGGTCTGGCACATGAAAGGGATATCTTGCAGGGACACAGGGTCAGAATGGCAGTAAGCTTCCATTGGCGAGGGTGCGGGGGCAAGGACACGTTTGTGGAGATGAACAAGCTATGTACTTACTTTATGCTGGTTCACATGCAGGACGGTGATCTCAGAGGAAGACTGATGTGATACTTTTATTACTTGTTGCAATCACCTCCGGCTACAGCGTGAGAATGGAGCCGCAGAATTTTCCAGTCAGAGAGGGACGAGGGTGGGGGCTGTGTGCTCTGAGCCTGGCTGCTGCGGAGAACGGGAGAGAAGCATTTCGTACTATCGCAGTGAGGCCTGGTCACCAAGATGGAGTTGAAAGGGGGTTAAAAAATGGATGCCCTGTGTCCTGCTCAGTGGTCCCATCTACGCGAATGTAACCCAAAGTTAACATTGCATAAGGGCAAGGGGTGAACCCACTACTGGAGGCACTTGGTCCAAGTTTTGTTCTGAGAAGTGAAGGGGGAGAGGGGCCTGCTGGCCCCTCGCTCCCACACATTCCCCCCTTTCTTTACATCTAAAGTAACAAATATTTTATTTTTTATTCTTTTCATTCTCCCTTCGGTAGTACTCGGCCTCCGCCACAGCTTCATTCCATGTAGGGGTGCCTTTTATTGGCATCCACGCCCTGCACACACTTCTTAAGCTATTTCTTCTTCTGGCATATTCGTCTGGTGTACACATTAAGTAAATCCCACCATCTCCATCTAAGTCCACCCATACCTCTGTGTACCATTGCAGCTCCGTTGGTTCCTTTATTGTTGTGTGGTGTAAATTATCAACCCTGTCCCCATATTGCCTGTAAATGGCTGTCATCCTGTATTGCGGTGTGGTGTATTCCCCTGTTTGTATTTGTGCATCTATCAGGGTAGCTACCGTTGTCGGTCGGCCATTGTTACCATCATCATAGCTGAGGTAGGCATGCTTTTTTCACAACACCAGAGTCCCAGTTGTCCCACACAGAAGAATAGGAGCCCAAAGACGATGATAGGGATTTTCATTGCCACGTTTACCCATGACGGTATCCAGCTGAACAGATTGTCGAACCACGTGCTTTCCTCTGCGCCTCCTTCTGTTCTCATCCTCTCTCCTAGATTGTGTACTGCTGTTATCACATATGAGAGTGTTTTGTTATCAGCATCTTCAGTTGGCACGAACATGCAACACGCCCCCACAATTTTACGCCAAACACCACCGTCCATCGCCGTGAGGAGATCTAGGACATATCTGTTTTGCATCGTCATTAGGCGCAGTGCGCGGAGCTCTATTTTTATAACGTTGAACCCTTCTTCAGTGTCGTTAGCCAGTTGGATGAGCTCCCAGCACACTATCTGCAACCATTTGGTGTTTGTTCCTGTTTGCAGTCCCGGGACAAGAAGTGAGGTGAAAAATGTCTCTGCTGATGAAAAGAGCTTGTATTTCTGCGTGATCTCAGGAAGGAGTTTCGATGATTCGGATGAGATGTAATTGGAGGACCTTTTACTTCGTGCTAGTTTTTTCTTCAGTTCATATTCTGACAATAGTTTGTAAATTGGAGCTTCTGTTATCATTTGTTGGGGCGCTGTCGATTGTTCAGCCGATTGCCCTGCTGCTGATATGCCAGCCGATTCTCCTGTTGTCCCTTGGATATGGCTTTCAGGTATTACCATCAGGGCTGTGTGGAGGGTGGCCAAGGCACATGTACCTTTCCATGCTGTTGGGAGGTGTAGATAGGCTTGTTTGCTGCAAATCCAGTACATGTCCATTAGTGTAGCGGTGCCTTTCTTCATGTCAGGTATGATTACCGTCTTGTTGCATTTCTTTGTTTCCCCCATGTTCACTCTTCCTTCCCCATTGAAACACAGTTCATGTGGCACTTCTTTCTGTATTTTGATAGGTTTTTCCAACGCTGTGACCCACGTTATCTTCGTGACATGCTGCGACCAGATGGGGCCACATACTTCCTTTATTCATTGGAAGGTGTCATTGGATAGGCCTCGGAGTGCTTCTGCTTTGCATTCGATAGCTTCTTCGTGCCATCTATTTTCCGCATATCTCGTCCCCTTGATGACAAGAAATGGTTCCTTAAGGCAAATTACTCCTTGGCGTCTGCTTGTGCATGTTCCCTCATTTTCCAGTTTTTCCATTGTGATGGTGTGCGCTTGGAAGGTGCTTTTTATCCTGCACAAAACCAAATGAATCAAACACTGGGCCTCCGACAAGGGCACTTCCTGTGGCACTAACATTTTTGGTGTTCCTGATGCATGCGGAATGAGTGAACAGACGTAGCAGCTTTCATTTGTTGCCTGCTTCGTCGTGGCACTCATGTCCGTATACCACTTGTTTGATTTATCTGGGTGGCGGGGGTCTTCTATCTAATCCAGCCCCAGGTCATGATAAATGTCATGTCTTTTCCTTTCAGCCCCCCTCTTCTTCCTCCTTCTCTGTTCCTCTTTGTGGTTCTTCACTCTTTGGTAGTGTATTGGGAACATGCCTGCCCAAGCTGTGTCATTACTGTTAAATATGTCATCATGTGTGTATTCATTAGTGACAGCAGCGTAATATGAGGTAGGCTCTACTGTTATTTGTACATGCAAGCTTGTGTTATCTATGTTGCTTGGCCAATAGTAGTCGCCATCATATATATTCAATTCATAATCATTACTTATAGTGGGATGTAACAAGGACACACTTGTTGGATCGACGGCAGAGTGTTCTGAAGGTTTCACTGCATTTGTATCATTAGCATTAATGTCATATGTTTCTTTCCACATCGTCTTTACCCCAGTCCACATCAAGTGCGACCCTTCTCGTACCAAGTTAGCCCCGCTCCCCCCCTTGTGCATATCATTAACCAAAGATAGAAGGGTGTAATATCAGGCCATAAAGAACAACATTACTGACAACAACACTGCAGCACATTTCAAAACGCATTCAACATTGCTGAACCTATTAGCCCTAATGGCGTCCCTATCGCTAGCTAACATAATGGTGTTTTCGGTGATTGCGCTGCGTTGGTCCATTTGCCACCTGGAGGGGTGATACAAGGTTGTTAAGTCACCAGAATAAATACAGTTGTATATCTACATATTTATTTTTTCATTATTTACTCATTTCTGTTATTCCCTTTGTTTACTGTTATCTTAATTACGTCCTTTGTTTTAAGCATTTCATGTCAATATTGAAAGAGAAAGAGAGAAAGAGAGAGAGAAATATTGGTGAAAAAAGTGAAAGGAGAAAAAATGACATGGACATAGTTCATTTTAACCAGAGGGCGTGTCGCCACTTTCGCCCTTTACATGTTCTATTTACTTCAATCACATTATCATTGTCTCTGAACCCCATCCTCGGTGCCACTTGCGCATTCCTGTTCAGTCTGAGGGAGTGCACCATCGCGTGCTCTTCTCACATCTGAGAGGTGCACCCAATATTTCAGTCCCCTAACTTTTACTGTGGTGGCGTACTATAAATGACCTCGTAGGGACCATGGAATGAATGAATGAATTCCACCTCCTCACAAAGCTTCTAACGTATATTTGTGCTCCTGGCATCAGTGGGCCATTTGGGCTGTCAGAAGCTGGCATGGTAGTATCAGTCGCTGCATTCTCAGTAAATGGTGGTGCAATTTGTCACACTATGCTGCGTACTAGGCGCGTCAGTTGGGTCAGGTATTCCTTAAATTCCTCCCCCAGCACTGTGGCAGCTCTGTGCGCATCTGATGCTCTCCTAATCGGGGAGAGCGGTGTATGTATTCGCCTCCCAGTCACAATCTCAAATGGGCTCAGATGATGGTCCTTGCATGATTGCGTTCTGAGTTGAAACAGTGCTAGGGGTAAGCAATACACCCAATTTTTTTTCAACGTATTACACAATTTTGATAGTTTGCTCTTCAGTATTCCGTTGATCTTTTCCACCATTCCATTCTCCATTGGATGATAAATGGAACACAGTTTATGTTTCACCCCCAAGAGTGATGTCACTTCCTTAAAAAGGTCATTCACAAAGTGTGTGCCGTTGTCTGATCTTATCCCATCACATATTCCCCAGTGAGAAAAGACCTCTCGCACCAGGAACTTTGTTGCACACCTCTCATCTGGGTGGGGACAGGGACCCGCTTCCACCCACCTTGAAAAGGGACATACCACTACAATTAAATACCTTGCTCCGTTACATCGCTCTCCCATGTCAGCGTAATCTATGTGTAGTTCGCTAAATGGTCCTACTGGCTGTGGCAGGGTGCCACGCAGTTTTCTCAATGTAATTCCTGAATTGTATGTTTGGCATGTTGTGCATTCTACTACAAATTTTGACAAATGTTCCTGTAAATTGGGGACAAACCAATGTTCCTGGATGTCTGCGGCAATATGTTGTTTTGCTACGTGGGCTGGGAAGTGCAGCTGTTGGAATGCTACCTCTAGCAATTCTACTGGCATCACTATCTTTCCTGTTGTCTCCTGCCTCCAAATTAGGTCTGTGGCTGATTGTTTGCACCCCCTTTTGCCCCGCAACTCTTGCTCCTCATGTGATGCTCTCCTTTGTAGTTCTATTATCTGCGCTATTGGTGTGTTACTGTACGCCTCTTCCAATGGCTCTGTAATGGCTGATTTTACAACACTCCACTGTTGGTGTTGTATTGAAATACGAGGCCTCCTTCGCTGCTGCATCGGCTGCCGCGTTTCCCAATGAGACTGCATCTGTGTTGTTGTTATGGTCTTGGCATTTCACCACTGCCACTACCGATGGTTCTGCTAATGCATCTATCAGTTCAGTCAATAGTGCGGCATGCTGTACTGGTGAGCCATCCGCTCTTCTGAACCCCCTCCTACGCCAGCGGGATAGGCCTGAATGCACTGTGGTTGTTGCGTATGCTGAGTCTGAGTATATTGTTACTGTGCATCCTTTGGCTGTATGCAGTGCCTCAATCAATGCAGTTAGTTCTGCTGCTTGTGCGGAGTAATTGGATGGGAGGCGCTTCTGAACAATTGCTTCATAGCCATCTTCCTCCATGCGTACTACAGCCATTCCTCATGCTTCTCCCCCGTTTCAGGGTTTATGGATGCTGACCCATCTATGAAATATATCTCTCCTTCAATTAGGGTGTTTTTGCTCGCTTTGGGAATGTCATCGCCCTCCCCTTCATAGGTGGCGCAATCGTGTTCTTGCATGTCCTCTGTGGTGCATGGTTCTGTAATGAATGTTGCTGGGTTTACTGTTTTGCACATGACAACGTGTACATTGGGGCTTGAAATTATTATCTCATATGCTGTTTCTCTCTGTGTTGTTAATGTTGATTTTGACCTTCCAGGAATTGCATATAAGGAGTGTTCTGCATATAGTGTTACCGAACATCCCATCACGATTGTGGCGCTTTTTTCAATAGCGAAAGCTGCTGCAGCGAGGGATTGTTCGCAAACGAAGTGTCCTTGCATCACTGCATCTAATGTTCATCTGTAATAGGCCAATGGTTTGTGTCCTAATGATGTTTTCTGTATGAGCACTGCTATCATCCGTGTTCCATTGCAGTGTGAAAATAAGAAAAATTCCCTCTCATAATCTGGGTTCGCAAGTACTGGTGCATCTGCAATGAGGTCTTTTAACCTAAAGTACTGTGCCATCATGTCATGTGTCCATTTTATTGGGGCCCTGCTCTTCTGTGCTTCTTTCAATGCTTGTAGCAATGGGCGTGTGTATGCTGCGTAATCAAGGATCATGCCCGGCAATAATTATATGTACCGAGGAATTTTTGCATTTCCTTAACTGTTTTAGGTATGATCATGTTGCGTATGGCAGCTGTCCTGTCTGGCAGTGTCCGTTTCCCATCTTTTGATATTAGCTGTCTGAGGTATACGTAGTCAGCCAGGCAGTATTGCAATTTCCCTTTGTCCACCTTATACCCCTTGGCAGCCAACACGTTTAATAGTGTTATAGAGTCTTCTCTCCATTTTTCCTCTGTGGGGCTGCAGACGAGTAAATCGTCCACGTATCGTATAATGGTGCTCTCTACATCTATCTTTCCAAGATCTTCACGCAACACTTTGTTGAAAATGCTGGGGCTTTCGCAATACCCCTGTGGGAGTCTGCGATGTTCATAACTGTTGTTTCCTAGTGTGAATGCTGTCAGGTACTGCGAGCCTGGGTCAAGTGGTATGGAGAAGAAAGCATTCTTCAAATCCACCACAGTAAAACATGTACATTCTTTGGGTATGCTGCACAGTATTGATGCCAGGTTAGGCACTAATGGGGACTCCTTTTGGATGACGTCATTGAGTGGGCGGAGATCTTGGATCATCCTCCACGCCCCTCCCTTTGCTTTTTTGATCGGGAAGATAGCCGTGTTACAGGGGGAGTTTGATGGTACTATAATACCTTGTTTTAGGGGTCCTCTATTTTTCCCTAATCCCTTCTTCTGCTTCTCTGGATATGGGGTATTGTTTCACTCATGGCGGTATGGCACCTGGTTTTTGTTTTATCTTTATTGGTGTCACCTCATGGAGTAATCCTACATCATTGGGGCCTGTAGTCCATATTTCAGGCGCCACCTTGGCCATGTCTTCCTCAAATATTGTTGGAGGGGCATTAATGCTAGCCATAAGTGTTTTGTGTCCCTCTCTGTACTGAATCATGATGTCACATGGTATGCTTATTTCCATTATTATCTCTCCGTCATCTTCGTTATCAGTGAATAATTCCTCATCAGTTATGTCTTTCAGCATTATGTTGGGGTCTATGCATAATACAGTTCTCCACTCACACCCATGCCCGTCCAATCCTATGACCACAATGCGTTTGATTGATACCTGAACTGCCTCGATGTCTATGCACATGATCGTGCCTGGCACAACATCTGCGTGTGCAATTGGGTGGAATATAAAATCTGATGGTGTTCTCCATTCCTTTCTCATTATCTGTGGGACCACTCGGGCTAATACTTTAGTGCCATAAATAAACATGTCTATGTCAATGGGTATTCCTCACACCACAACTTCATTCATCACTGTGCTAATCATCAACATTGCTCGTACTGGTCATACTCCTGGGGTGGAGCACACTATTCCCCGCTCAGTAAACGAAATGGTCATGTTCAATTTACTTAGCAAATCACTGCCCAGTAAATTGATCGGCGCATCTTCGTGGTAAAGTAAGGGTGTGCGCATGGTTTTTCCCCCTACCGCTATATCAAGATCTTTAGTGTAAGGAACTTTTAAAATAGCCCCAGAGAACCCCTGCATTTCCAAATTCCTGCCTGAGAGCGGAAACCGCCGTTCCATAAGACATGATTTTTCTGCTCCCGAGTCTACCATGAAGATAAACTGCTTGTTTCCTATCTCTGCCCCCACTAGTGGTTCCTCTTCTGCACGTAGGGTGGTGGATAGGACTGGACACGCAAGTGTTCCCTGTGGGCTTTCCTAGTCTGCATACCTTCCTTGCCCTGGTACTGAAAAGACATTATCTCTGACCACTGTTACGCCGCGGAATGGCGCTGGTGAGTCATTTGCAGAAGTTGCAAAACAGTTGCTATTTGCATTGCCTACAGCATTTTGTCTCACCATGGGTTGTTGTGCGCTCTGATGCGATTGTGGGGGTGGCTGTCTCTGCTGCATTTGGGGTTTGATATTGCACTGGTCTTGTTGTCTTCCCCCTCCCATTGGCAACCCATAGGGTCTACCTGGGTGTGGGAATCCCCATCCTTGTTCATTTTCCATGGGCTGCGGCCCTTGGAAATACCCTGAAGGCCGCATTCTGCAATCCCTCGAATAATGTCGCCATCTCCCACAGTTCCAACAAGACCCTTGCGGTCCTCCTCTCATCCCTTGCCCACCAAATCCTCTATTCCCCATACCCCAAATCCTCCTTTCTGGCTACGGTACCCACCTCTTCCTCTTGCCGGTCTTTCTTGCCACTGTGGTCCGCTGTATGAATCCTCTCCGTTCCACGGTCCTTGTTCTCCTGCCGTTCGCAACGCTGCTATTGTCACTGGCCTACTTCCCACTCCTTCATCCCCCTCGTTTTCTCTCTCTGCGGCTCCGCTGGCATTTACGGCGGCAACCTTCACCAATTTGTTCTGCACCAGTTTCGCTTCGTCTGCCAGCCTTTTCTGTGCTATCTCCTTTTCCTTCTCTTTGATCCTCCTGCAGTGGTGTACAATTATACTCTGAATCTCAGGCCAACCCTAGCTTCTATCCCAGCTATTTTATCCAAGGCCTTCTGTACCTCCTTCGGGAACCCCTTTTTGTTGATAAAATAGAACAAGGCAGTGGACTGATTCCACGCCGTGCCAGTTTCGCTTCTCCACAAATCTTGCACTCGCAGTATGAATTGCATAGGATCCTCGTTTTCCTCGATTGTACACTGCATCACTAAATGTAAATCTGGAATGTCTGAAAAGGTGCGTTGCAATGCGTCCCATACTTGTGCTCGAACGTTGTTGAACGGTGATCCGTCATGGCGGTCACAACTCATCGTCACTCCTGGGAATCCTGCCTTTTCCCATACTGCGTCTGCCTGATCGCCAACTGCCGATACTAACAAACTTTTTACGTCGCCTAAGGCTAATGGCACCCCTGCTGTGTGTTTTTCGAATGCGTGTATCCATTTCCCAGCTCCTCCCGATAATGGGGGGATAACTTTCAACAAGTTATTTTTATCCATTTGGGCCCATGGAATGTAGTGCGGCCTCCCTGTCCCCTTGTGTATCAACGGCATCTGTAACTTATGTTTCTTTCCTGTTTTACTTACCGTCCCTTTCTTTACCTTACTTACCAACATATTCCCTGTTCGCTGCCTTAATCTACCCTGCCATCATGGGGGTGATCGCGGATCCATCTCATCAAAATGATGCGGAGGTGGGGACCCTACGGCCGCCACTCCTTCTTCATATTCGTCTAGATCACTCCACACCTTCTATCTCTGTTTCTTGTTCGTAATTCTCCTCCTGTTCTTCCTCTTGCTGACTTTCTGGGGTGGATGGACATATGATCCTCACTGGTTTGTCATTTAGATGAAACAGGAACTCCCCTGATTGCCATTCTTTTTCTCGCCCTTTTATGGTGTGTGGCCCCTGTGATGATATCGATTGTGCCGGCTCTGAGATTGCTGCCGCTATCTCCCCTGCTGTGTTTATTGAAGGTGTGAGATCTGCAGTAGACAATGGTGGTATCTCCCCTCCCCCGGCAGCATTTGTCCTCTATTGCACAATGCTCTCAGCCGTGTTATTTCGATCTGCGCATGTGCTAGCTGGCGGTCTAACTCTCCGGTTAAGTGTGCTAAATTCACGGGGGGTGCACTTGTCAGGCCATACAAACCTCCTTTGTCATAGGGCGGTGGTGCTGTAGGTACCGCTCTGTTTGAGGGTGTGGGCGTGAGACATGCCGGTACGTATAGAGGCTTGCTGCACCCTACTGCTGGTCTTGACATCACGGGATATATTTTAGTTGTGTCACCGTCAGCTGTAGTGGTTGTGCACTCGCCCTTTGGCGTTCCGCTTGCCTCTTCCTGCATTTTCGGGTTTTCACTTGGTCTTTCTTTACCTACCTCTGCTGTGGGTGTAACTTCCTCGAACATTCGCCACAGGTCCAGTACTTCTCTTCTATTTTGTAACTGTTTCCCCTTATATCTTGCCAGCAAGTGCGTAGACACTAAATCTAACACTCTCTTATCAAATGACCCTCCTTCTGGCCAAATTGGCGTTACACTGTCTCCTTTTATCTCTGTCAACCACTGATCATGGTACTTTTGTATCTTTTCACTGTATAATGGAAGGTGTTGACAAATATGGGCTAGTGGTGTTATTCCCCCCCATGATGATGGTTCTCCTTGTGCCTATGTGTATGGTTGAATCTCAGTCTCCTTCTAATCACCCCTCCATCCACTCGTCCTTCCTTCTAGATCAACAATATATATATATATATATTACGGGTCTTTCAATTACTGATAATTTCTTCGTGCACATATATCTATCAACACCACAGTATGCAATGTCACTAATGTGATTATTGCCTTTCCAAATTCAACAGTTCACTTTTGCATGTATACAATTTTATCAACAACTCAATTGCAATACCTTGATATTCTTGAAAACAAATAGACGGAACATGAAAAACATATAACATATATCATGCACATGCACTACCTGCGCGCTTTTATTTCTCCTTTTGTTCCCGTTACCGCTCTGTCGCCATTTCACCTATTCTCCTCATTCACTCCCCACCTCTTACACCTTCTTATTTGTTCCCAAGAATTCTTCACTTACACAGAAATAGAACATTCTAAATAACTACTCCGAGTCTACTCAATATACGAGACTCCTACTATTTTCTCTTTATCTTCACTTATTTATTCTGCACTGGACGAGACAATGCTACGCGGCGCCACCTTCTACCCCGTTCAGGCTAGGATACCTCTTCTCCTCTTCTCTTCACTTCTTACAAAATCTAACGGCCATATAAAGGACAGATCAGAAAAGCCTCATCATCACTCACACAGGCCCTATTCTTCCCTATAGTCCGTTACCACCTGTTCCCTACTATTCCCCCTTACCTTTCCTTGGTAACCTTCGCAACCGGCACTCATGTGTTCAGTCAGGTGATCCGAGAGTCACCTTTAGCGGTCCGACCCCAGTTGGATCCGCACCCCAACCAAGCCATGGCCCGCCTCGGCGAGCAGCTTTTCAGTCGGGTTATTCGTCAACCGGGAACCCTTGACCCTTTCTTGTAGTGTGCACAGGCTGGTCGGTAGCGGCGGCGATGGTTTTGCTGGGGGGCGTCCCGGATCTCGCCGCACAGCGCAGGCCTCGAGGCACCTCTCCAAATCACGTTGCAAGGGGTCATCAAATGTTTGTGCCCTCCCTGTCTCACATGTGCAAGAAAATAAAACAGACACTACCCGGACAGGGAATAAGGCAAAAGAGAGCAGGCTGCGAGAGTTCAAGGAAAGGTTTATCTTGATCTCTGAGAGCACTATCACCAAATTAATGTTACATCACATTATATAAGCACATTGTAATATCGAAAACATGATACTACGTTGGAACCGGATTGGTCAGCCAGGGTGGTGTCTTAGGTCTGGGCATCATCTCTTCCTCCTGGTTGGTTGCTTGGTTGGCGGGAGGATGGACGTCAGATATCTGTGCTCCGGGTGGGTGAAGGTCAGGTCGCCGTGAAGCAGGGTGGCCACTATCTAAGCTAATTAACACATTCTAAATAGTGCATGCACTAAATAATGGTTGATCAAAAGACTCTCAGTAGTTTATCATGTCATTGTACAAATCACACAGGTTTCTATATCATCTATAACATTTGGGTTATACAGGTTATAGGTTTAAAGGTCTTGACCACTATAATACTCTCATTGAACTGTGGGGTTAGTCTCACAAGAATCCCAGGTATGTGGTATTTGTTACTATTGGGCACAATATACTGCAGCAGGGGTCTAATGTTAGTTGGGGGTCTTTTGGGTGGGCCTCATGGCATGGTCAGCGGTCTGGCACATGAAAGGGATATCTTGCAGGGACACAGGGTCAGAATGGCAGTAAGCTTCCATTGGCGAGGGTGCAGGGGCAAGGATACGTTTGTGGAGATGAACGAGCTATGTGCTTAGTTCATGCTGGTTCACATGCAGGACGGTGATCTCAGAGGAAGGCTGATGTGATACTTTTATTAGTTGTTGCAAGCACCTCTGCCTTCAGCGTGAAAATGGAGCCACAGAGTTTTCCAGTCAGAGAGGGACGAGGGTGGGGGCTGTGTGCTCTGAGCCTGGCTGCTGCGGGAAAAGGGAGAGAAGCATTTCGTACTATCGCAGTGAGGCCTGGTCACCAAGATGGAGTCGAAAGGGGGTACAAAAATGGATGTCCTGTGTCCTGCTCAGTGGTCCCATCTACGCGAATGTAACCCAAAGTTAACATTGCATAAGGACAAGGGGTGAACCCACTACTGGAGGCAGTTGGTCCAAGTTTTGTACTGAGAAGTGAAGGCAGAGAGGGGCCTGCTGGCCCCTCGCTCCCACACACTAGCTTGCCACAAAGTACATAGTCCTTGCCTTAATCAAAATGCTCTCCCTAATACTAGCCCCACCCTAACTACAACTCTACCACTACACCTAAGGCTTACTTTACCCTGACCACAAGGTCTATCCTAATGGGAATCCTACTCCAACATCGCCATTCCTCTCCAACCTCTCTATCCCTTTCTTTAACACTTACCCAAACAATTACTCTATTATCCCTACCCTTACAATAACCTCTATCGCTAACTCTTAATCTATCCCAACGACTAACCAAATCCCAACTTCTTTATCCAACCCCTATCCTTACCCCAAGCCCCTATCCTAACCCTTAACCAGGCCATCACAAGTCCAATAAACCCTTCTACAACATATTACCTTGGCAACACTACATTTCTGGCTACTTTTCAGCTACATTCTTTGACTACTTTTTGCATGGCAACTTTTTCACAGCAGAAGTAGTTTCACCACGACTTTTTCACTGACTACATTTTTGTTGGCTACATTTTCACTGGATACCATTGTATCTAACTGTAGAAAGTGTGTCGTGAGTTGTAAAGCTATGATTTATCAGCCACCTTCGCATTCTGACCTGATAAACTACATTTTGTACACACCCTACATTACTCCACACGGTGGGTGGTGTATATGCACAGCCTTTTTCACATGTTTTACATTACCCAGTTGCTGTCAGAATTCCTTCGATGTCTACCCACATGTTTCAGATGTATTCCTTTTCTGTATCTGCAATACAAAGGGAGGGCCTTCAAAATAATTTCTTAGGAAAAAGGGAATTTCCCCAACGATCCTGCAAATAAAAAATGATACAGGCGATTCAAAACAGCAGAAGAGAAAAGACATTGGGCCTCATTATAAGTTGGGCTCTGCAGTACAAATGTAGTGGTATTACGTTTACCGCTGTATTACTGTACGGCCCAACTTCGAGTTTGGGGGAAAAGTGGAGGGAAAACCTCCAGCAAGAATCTGCAGATAATTTTGCAACCTTACCGCCCAAAATCGGGAAATTAGGTGGAATCACCACCTGCGGTTCCCCCATCGAGTTCTGTGGACTCCAATTAATGGGGACTAACACCACCTACCGTCACTTGGTCCGACGGTAACATCGCCGGACCAAGCGCTGGTAGCATAATTCCATTTGGTGGTATCTCAGTGGATTCACAATTACAATGTAATGAGGCCCATTGTTCTGCAGCTGCTCTGAATGTATGTGGGATATACCCCATCTAATGCCAGGCTGCAATTGTTGCAGTAGTCAGTCTCTGCATTGCACTCGGTGTCCAGTTAAAGTTACAAAATCAAAAGGATCGAATGCCAAAGATGAGAGTGCATTCGACCGAAAACAAAAGGATTTAATTTTTTTTTAAATGTATATATATATTTTTTGATTTAGTACAGGTAAGAAAAGGTGTTTTTACACCAAAAACAGGGGTGATCCTTTTTTTTCGGTCGAATTGACTCGACCCTTTTGATTTGAAACTTTAACCTATAACCATTGCACTCATCACATAGACAGGGCAGCAAAGTGGTGTTTATCTTTGTGTAAAACTGTGATGCACCTCCAATGTTCCCAACGTATTTAAGGCAGTGTAGGAACAGCTGAAATGGAAGCGGATCATCTAGAGGTACACACTAGCTGCGTGACCACAATGTGGAGCACATGGGCAAAACAAGGGATGTGCAGGTTCCAACTTAGTCTGAGGGTTGCAACATCATCTAAGCCATTTTAATCAGCCACAAGCCCAGCTTTACCCCTCGGGGTGCATGAAAGTGTGTTGCCACCCCTCCACCTTCTCCCAAAGGCCCACTCTCTGCCGTCCATGCCCAATGTAGCTTGTTGGTGAATTGCATACACCTGCTGCTGGTCTAGGGATTGCAGGCTAATGATATTAGCTAGGAAGGTGACCAAGGGTGCAGAGGTGGCCATGTTGTCTGTAACCTTGGCCACTGGTCGCCATCACCATCGTGAAATGGACTTTGCTCCCCACACACACTGGCCAGTTTCCATCCTGCGTGCAACATTAACCTAGTCATGCAACAATGGCACAGTGACTCATGAAAAGTAATGGCATCTGGACAATTCCCACTGAGGATATGCTGCTTGCATCAGCTCCTTGAACCCTGGTTGAAAAGTAATGGCATCTGGACAATGCCCACTGAGGATATGCTGCTTGCATCAGCTTCTTCAACCCTGGTTGAAAAGTAATGGCAGCTGGACATTTCCCACTGAGGATATGCTGCTTGCATCAGCTTCCTGAACCCTGGTTGAAAAGTAATGGCATCTGGACATTTCCCACTGAGGTTATGCTGCTTGCATCAACTTCTTCAACCCTTGTTGAAAAGTAATGGCATCTGGACAATGCCCACTGAGGATATGCTGCTTGCATCAGCTTCTTCAACCCTGGTTGAAAAGTAATGGCATCTGGACATTTCCCACTGAGGATATGCTGCTTGCATCAGCTTCATGAACCCTGGTTGAAAAGTAATGGCATCTGGACATTTCCCACTGAGGTTATGCTGCTTGCATCAGCTTCTTCAACCCTGGTTGATAAGTAATGGCATCTGGACAATTCCCACTGAGGATATGCTGCTTGCATCAGGCTTCTTCAACCCTGGTTGAAAAGTAATGGCATCTGGACAATTCCCACTGAGGATATGCTGCTTGCATCAGGCTTCTTCAACCCTGGTTGAAAAGTAATGGCATCTGGACATTTCCCACTGAGGATATGCTGCTTGCACCAGCTTCTTCAACCCTGGTTGTTCAACAAATGATTATGTCAATAACTCCACAGCCAACACCACTATCAGGTTATCTTTCGGCAGATGTACACCTTCAAGCATCACTCCCACCCCACTGAGACAGTTGAATGATGCATTCGGGGGGTGGGGGGAGGTCTAGTGAAGCCTGCATACCATGAGTTGTGGAAATGGTGTAGGGAGGATAGAATTCATTTTGAGGTGGCAGGAGATTGTGGGTTAATGGTAGACGATGCTGGTGGTATTGCGTTCGGTGGCCATATGGCAAAATGAGCCTGCTTTTGATGCCCATGGTGTGGTCCCCTCCCACGCAGATGGTGCCACCACACATGAATGGGCCTGCAGTCATGAGGTACCAAGATGGAACCCTGCTTTCCCGCGACACACTGTCTTCTTTCACATAGTGCAGATGGCAACATACAGCTGTTGCCTGTCCACTCTGCAGTAACGCCACATAGTGGATTTCTGCTATTTGCCGAGGGTGGCCCTTGGCACAGAATGTCCAGGTTCCCTATGTGTATTTTCAAAGGTCCTTGTGGTGGCTGCTGCCACATGCTGGCGACTTCCAATAACTCTGTGAGGCCTTCGTTTTTCCAAAGAGACTGCACACCGGGGTTTATGATTGTAAGAGCCTTGCAGGAGAGACCCTGATCCTGGGACATGTTCTGGACGCGGTGCGTCATTTCCTGCCTGCTCTTGGTCTCTGCTCATTTGCTTGGTGGCGTCGGCTTCCTCCTCACAGATGTGTCATAACCTTTCCGAAGGGATGGAGAATAAGTAACACCTGCCTCGATAGTCATCGTGTTCTGATGTTGTGACAATGGGATAGAGGGAGCACTCCAACACCTAGCACCTCTACACATCCTCTGTTGTATCCCCTCCCTACTTAGGACTTGAAGGAAGCACCATTTCTTCCTCTTCTTCTGCACACATTTGAGGGACCGATCCTCTTCCTGCCTCCTCTTTCTTTATCAGTGGAGGAATGGATCCAAACATAGGCCTGGGAAAGAAATCTATGGCAAGACCCCTGTATTTATTTTGCAAAAAGTGTTAAACAGATGAATCCAAACTCTAAAACATTGGTCATTGGTGTTTCTTGTGCCATGGGAGATGAAGTGAGGGTCACGAAATATTTCCTGTTTTTGGGGTGTCTAAAGCCTTGCCTCTTCGGGTTTACCCCTGGTCCATTTAAACAACCTTCTTCATGGGCGCCCTCTATTTTGGACATTCTTCATTTTTGATGATGTTATTCTGGGGACAGATTACAGAATCTTTGCACCGGTGCAAGTGCCAGGTTTGCACGGTATTAGCACTAGGGAAAAGTTTGCCCTATTTGTAAAAACACTGGGACACATTAAAAAAACATTGCACCTCAACAAGTGCAGTTTGGGATTTTAAAAACACCGGGGCAAAAATTGCCCTAGTGCACAAAAGATGCATGTTCACGAAATTGTAAGGAATGGTATTAGCACCAGGTCAAATTTTGCCCTGATGCAAAAATGCATCAACAATGTATCTTTTTCTCACGAGGGCAATTTTAGGCCAGGTGCTTTGATAATGCCGAACTGCACTTGTCGAGGTCCAATGGTTTTTTAATGTGTCCCCGTGTTTTCACAAATAGGGCAAACTGTGCCCTAGTGCTAATACCGTGCAAAGTTTGCACTTGCACCGGTGCAGCGTTTCTGTAATCTGGTCCCAGGTATGCAACCCTATGTCTTTGCTATGCGGTTGTGCTATTCTACCCTATGCTATCTGTGCTATGCGCTGCCTGGCTTATCTACCCTATGCTATCTGTGCTATGCGCTGACTGGCTTTGGAATGCTACTCTCTGTAATTTCATGCTGCGCTATCTCATGTTAAAATACTCGGGAGTGTTAGGCAATGTTGTTGGCTCTGGCTATAGGTGTTTTGTTCCCAGGTGTTGCCAGAGGTGGCCAAACGAAGTCATGCTTTTTAAAGTACACCTTCCACTTTGCATATATGGGTGTGTTCCTCATTGCTGCGCCCTTTAGGACTTCCACTTAGACCAGCAGGGCACCTGCAGCCATCCCTGTTCCACACTTGTGTTTTTGCTTTTCAATTCTCCCTTCCCTATTTCGATCTTGTGATCGAATTTCCATTTTTTTTTCAGTTTCAAAGGACTCTAGCTCAAGGTTGTCCAACATACGGCCCGCGGGCCACAATGCGGCCCTCCAAGCCATTTCATGTGGCCCGCGAGGCTGTACAGACAACATTGAACAAATAAAGAAATACACCGGGCCGTGGTGGAGGACCGTTACTGCCTCTGGTGCCCCCTAAAAGGGGGGGGGCACCAGAGGCAGTAACAGGCCACGGCCCGGTTTATTTATTTATTTGTTCAATGTTTGTCGGGTCCGTGGACCCGATTAATTTATTTATTTCTGCATAAATAAATGAATCGGGTCCACGGACCCGATAAACATTGAACAAATAAATAAATAAACCGGGCCGTGGTCTGTAACTTGCTCTGGTGCTGGGCGCACCAGAGGCAGTTACAGGCCACGGCCCAGTTTCAGGGGTGCAGAGTATGCGGGTGCTCCGGCCCCCGAGGCCGGAGAGAAGAGACACAGTATGGATGGTCCTTTGTTCCATCCATACTGTGTCTCTCTCTTGCGGCCCGGGTAAAAAACAATGTTTAAAAATTGTGGGACGGATGCAAAGCAAGATGCTCTTGTTTTGCATCTGTCCCTCAATTTCTAAAAATCGTTTTGGTTCGGGTATACTTCTACATCTGTGTGCACGGATGTAGAAGTACACTCAACCCAAAACGATTTTTAGAAATGGAGGCACAGAAGCAAAGCAAGTCTGTCCCCCAATTTCTAAAAAATCGTTTTGGGTTGGGTGTATTTGTACATCTGTGCACCCCGCCTGGCAAGAGGGGTGCACAGATGTAGAGGTACACCCAACCCAAAACTATTTTTAGAAATGGAGGCACAGATGCAAAGCAAGTCTGTCCCCCAATTTCTAAAAAATCGTTTTGGGTTGGGTGTATTTGTACATCTGTGCACCCCTCTTGGCAAGCGGGGTGCACGGATGTAGAGGTACACCCAACCCAAAACGATTTTTAGAAATGGAGGCACAGATGCAAAGCAAGGCTGTCCCTCAATTTCTAAAAATCGTTTTGGGTTGGATGTATTTGTACATCTGTGCACCCCGCTTGGCAAGAGGGGTGCACAGATGTAGAGGTACACCCAACCCAAAACTATTTTTAGAAATGGAGGCACAGATCAAAAGCAAGTCTGTCCCTCAATTTCTAAAAATCGTTTTGGGTTGGATGTATTTGTACATCTGTGCACCCCGCTTGGCAAGAGGGGTGCACAGATGTAGAGGTACACCCAACCCAAAACTATTTTTAGAAATGGAGGCACAGATGCAAAGCAAGTCTGTCCCTCAATTTCTAAAAATCGTTTTGGGTTGGATGTATTTGTACATCTGTGCACCCCGCTTGGCAAGAGGGGTGCACAGATGTAGAAGTAACCCAACCCAAAACGATTTTTAGAAATGGAGGCACAGATGCAAAGCAAGTCTGTCCCCCAATTTCTAAAAAATCGTTTTGGGTTGGGTGTATTTGTACATCTGTGCACCCCGCTTGGCAAGAGGGGTGCACAGATGTAGAGGTACACCCAACCCAAAACGATTTTTAGAAATGGAGGCACAGATGCAAAGCAAGTCTGTCCCCCAATTTCTAAAAAATCGTTTTGGGTTGGGTGTATTTGTACATCTTTGCACCCCTCTTGGAAAGAGGGGTGCACAGATGTAGAGGTACACCCAACCCAAAACTATTTTTAGAAATGGAGGCACAGATGCAAAGCAAGTCTGTCCCTCAATTTCTAAAAATCGTTTTGGGTTGGGTGTATTTGTACATATGTGCACCACTCTTGGTAAGAGGGTGCACAGATGTAGAGGTATAATGTACCCAGCGGGATCGAACCTGTGTTGCTCCTGAGCTATCCTCCCGAGACTCCGAAGATCTGAAGTACATTTAATGATACAGAACCAGAACTATTGAGCAAGTCTAACATCATTTTCATCATCATCAGAATAAATCAACACTGTTGTGGTTATACAAGAGCTAATATATTTAAAGGGATGGAATTACTCCAAATGTAGCAGCACTATTCAATAACCCAAAGTGCTTAACCATAGTTAATGTGAAAATATGACACTTCTCACCATTGGGACAGTACTGCCTTGGACAGAGTTTCACAGTGAAGAAGTGAGCAAGTGATCCGGGGTATGCAGCCCACACACACGCATGGCATTCCCATGAACCCACGTGCGCGAATTGCACCAAATTAATGAGATTGTGCTCCAAGGCACACGCACAGTTTTTGCTCTGAGGTTTGACACACTCACAGGATGGGATGGCATTTCGTTCTCCTATCCTAGTTGTGTTGCTCTGCCTTTTGAGGGCTACTACAACCTGGATGATTATAGAGGGGTGGAGTAGGGGCAGTATTGGGGATGCAACTGGAAGGCTTAAACCTCCTTCTTACTTGCCTTTAGTATATGCAATACATGCTAGCCAATGTTTCCACTGTTCTGCACGCCCCCGTCCCCCCCGCACCAAGTTGGCGACTATGTGAAAATGCGGTCATATAAGTGCTGGTTATGTCACTTCCTATATTTGGGCACCACCCGGGAAATTCATAAGTCGGCTCCCCTGCCCGATTTATTTATTTGTTCAATGTTTGTCGGGTCCGTGGACACGATTAATTAATTGATTTCTGCAATGTTGGGTCCGATCAATAAACCGGGCCGTGGCGGAGGACCTTTACTGCCTCAGGTGCCCCCTGGAATTGGATCATGCTTCTTTCATTACCACAGAAGTATTGAATGTGTATTACAGAGATAAGCTGGCATATGTATTGGGCACACTGCACATGCTCAGGCAGCATCAATAATGCTTTGTAGAGGACAATGCTGGCCTAAATGGGTAACAGCCAGCATAGACATGTTGCTACAGAGGCATATTTTGGGCACAACCAGCATGTCAATGTGTTACATCAGTGACAGTGCTGTCTTACACTGTGGACACATTGATCATTAAAATGTGTTGTGTTCTACAATGTTCTTGTCTGCTGTTAGTGACATGGAATGTACATGTTCCCCTTTAGAACTGATTGTAAACGTATGGCTTTTTGGTCACTTTTCCCGCTGTAAAAATGCACAATTTCAGCCCCATATTTGGAAAAAAAATCTTGGGGGGGGGAGACCCCCCCCCAAACCCTCCCTATATTGTTATAGCTCCCTCGTTACGCTCGGTCGCCCCCACTATTTCCGAGAAATATCAACACATACACACTGGAAGAAATCACAAGAAACTAACCTTTCATCAATGCCCCCAACACCAAAAGCTATCTTTGGGACTGCATGGCTATGCCTTTGATGCTATTGTGTGAAAGGTCACACACCATCACTTTTGAATATACTGCTTTGGGTCAGGATGTTCACTTTTGGCTCGCCGGCCCTCCGGGTGACAAAAAGTGAATGCTTCGGCCCCACATTCAAAAAGGTTGGACAAGCCTGCTCTAGCTGCATGTGTTTGTCTATTTATTCCTCTCCCCCATACCTTGATCTTTTTTGGACATGACATGATATGATATATTATGTATAACAGGCTTAATACCCAGAGGTTCCTAAGCGGGGACCATGGATCGAACCTGTTTTGCTCGTCGTCTTGCTTTCATGGCGAGCACGTTGCCCCTGAGCTATCCTCCCGGGTAGGATTCCGGCTTTTGTATTTCAGACGGTTATATTAAGCCACGTTATGCATGGCATGTTTATTTTGATTTGTCATTTCACATGAATGTCATGTTGCTTTGTATGAGGCTGACAGCTTTGAAGCATCCAGTAAGTCTCGGCAGGATAGCTCAGCGGAAACGTGCTCGCCTTGGAAACAAGACGACGCAAAGCAACACAGGTTCGATCCCCAGGTCCGCGCTTAGAAGCCGCTGGGTATTAAGCGCGTTATAAATACGCAACTAAGACATGGGGCCTCATTACGAAGGGTTTAACGGCGCCGTAAAAGGTGTTGGAGCCGTTAAACCCTTAACGCCTGATTACGAGGTCCCTTTGCGGGACCCAACCTTAACGGCTGGTTTTTCCAGCCATTAAAGTAGAGTGCCGCAAAGGGACCTTGGTGCTAAGTACGTGCCGCAAAGGGACCTTGGTGCTAAGTACGCTGCCGCAATTTGCGGCACTGGACTTAGCGCCTTCCCCATTCCCATTCAGCCCTATGGGGCAAAAATGGGAATGGGAATGGGGAAGGGCCCATGGTGAATGGGGAATTACCGCCCCACCAAACTTGGAATGGGGCGGTAATTCCGCCATTCACCATGGCGGACCCCGGCATGGACCATGGTGCTAATAGCACCATGGTTTAGCGCCGGGGTCGTAATGAGGCCCATATTCGGGTAACAGCGCCTCGATGCCCCCAGGCTGTGTGAGTGCTTTAAAAATGCAAAATAAATAAGTGACCTGTACCACTCCGCAAAAAGCAATTAAAAGAAGACACATGAATAGCCCTTAGTTAATGAAAAGGGCCATAACACCCAAAGTAGACCTAGATATGTAAGCTGTTAATCAGACTTTACACCCCTGTTCGACCTACGACTGCGCTGCTGTTGGCTTTTAATAGGGTAAGGTATTTAGGCAAGGCTGGATTATTCAGATTAACTCCCTGAAGAGCCCATCCTCATCCCAAGAAGAATCCAGGTCCCACACGACCATGCCTATAAGGCCACTTGCAGGCCTCGAAAACTTCCAGGAGGACCAGGCCAAGGCATTGCTCCCAAAGGAACCACATCTCCAAGCCAACCCTCGGTTACAAGTGTCCAAAGTTCTTTCCACCATTCCCATTTATGCAACCTGGCCCTTTGTGAGAAGGGATTAAGTCGAAGGGGATTTGCTCTCCTGTTCTGTTGCGCATCCAAAAACATACTCGCATCACTACAAAATTTGACAGAAGATGGAACCAGACTTCTCTGGCCATTCCCCCTCTACTCAACCTATTTGTTTAGGTCTACATTTTCCTCTTACCAAGTCTGTCTTTGACTTTGCCACTGGTGGCCAAATTGAACGCACCCCCTCGATAATAAAACCCGGCACGATTCAAGGGTGCGATTGAGCAAATCTCAAGCGGATCACACATCCACACACTACTTGCGCTAAGGCCTTTCTCTCTCTCTGAAGCTGCTCTCCCGTAAATATTTCCACTCCTTTCAGGCACCTTAGACTTTACACTCCTATTTCTGCACTCCTGATCTATGATCTACTTTGGCTGGATCAACATGCACCTGAGCTTTCACCAGTGCCTTAAGTGGCACTACAAACCGAGCCGGGGCTCATCGAGGGGGCGTGGCCTAACAACGGGGGTCTTGATGGCCCATTAGGCCACGCCCCCTTGGCGAGCCCCGGCTCAATGGGCTACTGGCACACCTGCCAGGCAGCCTTTTGTAGAGATTAGGACCCTCTCCCCTATTGGGGAGAGGGTGCTGATCTCTGCATTTATTTTGTTTAGGCTTGCCTGGCAGGGGACAGCGCCTCGCCTATTCAGCCTTAATGGTGGTGCTGCCCCTCGCCAGCTGGGGAGGGGCAGCGTCACCATTAAGGCTGAAAGGGTGAGGCCACTGCCAGCAGAGGCCTTTTTCCTAAATACTGAAACTCCCGCGAATCCGCGGGAGCTTCAGTATTTAGAAAGCAGGCCTCTGCTTCCAGAGGCCTCACGTTTTCTCCATAATGGTGGCGCCGGCCCACGTGCATCACTTGATTAAAGGGATGCCTCGCAGGTGCGGCGCCACCATTATGGCTGACAGGCATTTTTTTCTGAAGCCTGAAGCTTTCGCACACGAGCGAGAGCTTCAAGCTGTAGAAAAAAATGCCTTTTTTGTGTTGTGGCCGGGGCTGCCAGGGGAGATTAGTGGGCCCCGGCAGGGCCCCGCCTCAAAACGAAATTTCAGAGCCTGCCGGGGCCCAGCACCGGCAGGCCCCGGCCCACTTAAAGCCCTGGCTTTCACCAGCACTGATCATTCTTCCTTCAGCCTGCCACACCTGTGTTTGAACCCCTAGATTCTTTTATCTGAACCTTCTTTCCAGCACCGGTTCAACCCTTCCCCTTTCCTGTGCAAACAATGCTCTGGGCAGGGGTACAATCCATCAATTTACAAGCAAGTCTCCGTGCTTTGAACTTGCCACCATAGTGAGTTTGCACAGTGCGTAATATTTTTAACACAGCATTTCAGGACACCCCTTATCTGCCCCATCCAATGTTCCTTTCACCCCTGCCATGCCCACTTTTATGCATGCAATTTTCATTAAAAAAATAGTTTGCCTAAAAAAGGGTATGAATTTGGTATCTCGTTCATTTGCTGACAGTAATTACTTTGAATTATCATCAAATTCTTTAGGGAATTGTGCGGTAAGGACAGGGGTTTGAGGTAGGGGCAGTTACTAAGGGCAATGGAGGTATGGGGGGAATCCCCCCAAATTGAACACAACAAATTAGATGAAAAAACTCCAAGTAATTCGGAAAAAGGAACATTGAACCATTTTTATTTATTTTAATATGGGTGGGTGTTACAACCTGAGTTTGGTTTCTAAGAGCGGATCCGGGATCCGAAACTCTTGCTCTGTATTGTCTTGCATGCACCTGCTTCCAAAACCAGCACGTTGCCCCTGAGCTATCCTCTGTTCACAATCAAACCGTGAATTGAATGCCTAGGAAGAGCACTGAAATCCGAGCTCCTCTATCCACTTAAGTATGTGTTTTGGCAGACACATGGGCATATCCATGGGCCAGGGCCCGGGATCCAGTAGCGGGGCAGGCTGTCTCACACTGCTCTAACTACAGCCTCAGATTCGCCATCAAATCCCATGCCTGCGTCATCTTTGGCTTCCCCAGTGAGGGTTGCATGTCTTTTGATGAACGTGAAAAGATCCCTATGTCAAAAGATATACAGTAAAATCGGTCGATGTTCCCATTTCCAAATTAAAAATGTGATATATTTTGACAGTGAAACACCCTTTGGTTAAAATATTGATAGGCCTAAATACACGGGTTTTCACCCGCGTTGCTCTCTAGCCAGCCTCTTCTCATAGAGCGCTAGATAAACTGAAACATGCACTTATATTCAATTTGTCGCTTTCATTCCGTTGCTTCGCTTTAAGAATGAGGGGTCATGCCCGTTTCATTCCCAGTCACACCGTCGCCATTTTTAATTTCACATCTCTCTCAGCCAGATATACATGTCGACCATTAAATGTCGATACTTTGAGCCTGTCGACTTCTGTATGTCGATCTTATGCCTCCATAACCCAGCGGGACTGTCGATCTTATGCCTCCATAACCCAGTGGGACTGTCGATCTTATGCCTCCATAACCCAGTGGGACTGCCAATTCAAATTGTCAACAGTTTTATGTAATTATCTGCACCGGCTTCAAATTCTAAGTCGGCAGCACGCGGCGACAGTTAGGGGAAGGATTAGCGGAACATGTCGCAGCCTCTAGGAATGAAGATGGTTGCTGTCCTGTCAGTGGGTCGCTGTCCTGTGGCGGCTCACTGCAGGGAAACTGAAAGTTCAGAACGCGTATCAGGCATGAAATGCGTTGAGATTGAGCACCTCAAAAAAGTTAGGGGACAGAGTTATAGCTACACCTTTTAATATTTCATTTGCGGCTGCAAGAGTGTGACTCAACAAGTATTCAAAACAAAAGGCGTTCTTGCATTAAGCCACAATAAACTAATTCTAGATTCTAAGGATATCATACATGGATATGTATCTTCAATTTATAAACCACCACCTTAGCAGTTTGAGATCACAGTACACAGAATAGAATTCTTGCATAATCTACATATTCTCCCACAATGCATTGTTCAGGTCTCTGAACCGAAGAGAAACCTCTAGGGATGGCTAATCTATGGCGCTGTGGCATGTGTGTCGTGTTAGCCAAAATAGCCTAGAACACTCACAATGTCAGGTAGGTAGGCTTGTGCATACATTTCTAAACCCACCCAAACCAAATCATTGATGGCGTTGCATAAGCCTTGATTCACTATGCAAGAGGGTGAGTGCGGTATTGGCGCCTTGGGGAGAACTTTTACATGGTAGGGGTGTGAGGCAAGGCTGTGGCCTTTCTTCAAACATGTTTAAGTTATTTCTAAATGATCCTAAATGACATCTGCAAGAGGCTTTTTACTGTGCACTTTCAACTGCAATCCCCGTTGTGGTGTTTGCAGTTGCATCTTTCATTTGGAAATGGAAATGTTTTTGGCATGGAAACATATGCGGCTGCTTGATTACTAATCTTGGACGTTTCAAGCTATTTGTTGACTGCTAAGTATGGATTTCCTGACCATGCAGTATGGCTTTCCCTCATTATTTATATTTTATAATTGGAACTTAAATTATCCTTATATGATTTAAAAAAAGGAACAATAATTATACAAAAAGTTATATTTAATTGCAACCAAAAATCATAAAAGTAAAAAATAGAAAAGAATCACACAAACACATTTTTGCGAAAGGCTAAAACAAGGATACACATTCATGGGACAATTGAAGTAATAATAGAAATGAGCAACATCCTTAATGAATAACCACTGGTATAGTACTATATTTTTATTTTTTTAACATTATTGCATGATAGGATATACAAGACTTTCACAAAAATGTGTGTGATTCTTTTCTATTTTTCAGTTTTCTATTTTTTGGTTGCAATCAAATGTAATTTTTGTATGATTGTTGGTGCAATAGTTTTCCATTTTTTAACCATATAAGTATAATTTAATTGAAAATGGAGGTTATAAGAAAAAAAACGAAAGTATATTTAGCCTTTGCAGATTTAGCTCACGTGTTTGACAGCACTGACCGTGAGCTTCTATGGACTAAATTGAACAAACAAGGATGTCCAGAAGGTTTACTCGCTGCAATTAAAGAACTTTACCCGAAGACCACCATAAGAGTTAGACTGGAACAGCAGGGATCTCTTTCATTGGAAATTATAACATCCAGAGGAGTGAAACAGGGGTGCCCTCTTGGAGCAAGTCCATTTAGCGCTTTTATCTCGGATATAGAAAGTGCGCTAGAACCAACAAGAGCTGTTGCCCCGAAGATAAACGGAAACAGACTAAGCTACATCTTATATGCTTATGACATCCTATTAATAGATAGAGAGAGAGATACTCTTCTACAGGGGTAACCCCACACTCTGGTGATGATCCCTCCTACTAAGTGAGGATATATAACATATATTTCAACAAAAGGAAGGAATATACAACAAACTATATAAAACAGTGAACTTATCCCCTCAGAAAGCAGAAATACATAACAGCCGCTAAAACAATATGGGCTGCATTATGTATTCTCAATAAACATAAAACAGTATTATCAGAAAATATCATTTTTAATATATTCATCTCTAATTCAGCACAGGTAATACAAAAATAGTTTCAAAAACATATACACATAACATAGTCATATACATGTTAAAAACATTCCACCTCACAGTATAGAAACATTTATGCCGACAATTAGATCAGCATAGCACCAGAATGGCAACTTAATTGATCTCATTTCCCATTGTGTGTCACAGCCCAACTTATATAAGTTTCTGTCCTCTGTGTTCTCAATAACCGGACATTCATCAGGGGCAGAGGTAATCCTGTGCTTCAGGTAGATTCTTCCTATTCAACCAACAACTTGCTATTTCTTTTTGTGAATACAGATCTGATAGTCATTCATCGTTCCACATAGGCAGACGTCCATCTCTTCGTAGCAGTGAACCTTCTAGAACCCTAGGATGTTCAGTGCAATTTCCCCAACCCCTCCAAAGGAAATTGAACGAACGGAACTTCGCACCGGAAGTCTGCTTGGTTGAGCTCATGGGGACTGTGGAGAGACTCTGGTGAACACAGCTGTTCTATTTTCAAAACGCAATTCTTTGGGAACCCTAACGCTGCTATAACGCGAGCCATTGGGAAGAAAAGAGCACCCGTGCGCGGAATTGGCTTTTAGTTGGACCACCGTGGTGTTCACGCACCAGAGTCTCTCCACAGTCCCCAGGAGCTCAACCAAGCAGACTTCCGGTGCGAAGTTCCGTTCGTTCAATTTCCTTTGGAGGGGTTGGGGAAATTGCACTGAACATCCTAGGGTTCTAGAAGGTTCACTGCTACGAAGAGATGGACGTCTGCCTATGTGGAACGATGAATGACTATCAGATCTGTATTCACAAAAAGAAATAGCAAGTTGTTGGTTGAATAGGAAGAATCTACCTGAAGCACAGGATTACCTCTGCCCCTGATGAATGTCCGGTTATTGAGAACACAGAGGACAGAAACTTATATAAGTTGGGCTGTGACACACAATGGGAAATGAGATCAATTAAGTTGCCATTCTGGTGCTATGCTGATCTAATTGTCGGCATAAATGTTTCTATACTGCGAGGTGGAATGTTTTTAACATGTATATGACTATGTTATGTGTATATGTTTTTGAAACTATTTTTGTATTACCTGTGCTGAATTAGAGATGAATATATTAAAAATGATATTTTCTGATAATACTGTTTTATGTTTATTGAGAATACATAATGCAGCCCATATTGTTTTAGCGGCTGTTATGTATTTCTGCTTTCTGAGGGGATAAGTTCACTGTTTTATATAGTTTGTTGTATATTCCTTCCTTTTGTTGAAATATATCCTATTAATAGTTGTCACCCAAATTGGCCTACACCGAGGCAAATGGTCTTGTGATTAACCTGACAAAAACAGAGATATTGGTACTCCAAAACTTAACGGGTTCAACACGAAGAAATTTGGAAAAACTTCAATGGGTCATCGGAAAAAAAACAATCAAACTTACTATGGAGACCCAATATCTAGGTGTAATCATAAATCCATGCATCAACGACAATCAAATGGTGGAGAAAAATAGTCAGAAATGTAAAGCTTTGGCAGCCCAAGGAACCATAATAAACAAAAAGTATGGTAGTTTCACTATGAAACCAACAATAGAATTCTATAAAGCTAAAGTCATTCCAGCATTGATCTTTGTTGGAGAAGCTATGCTGGGTTGCCGGGCTGCTACTTGGTCTTGGTGCGAAAATACATATTGGAGCAAAATGCCATCACTCCCAAGAGGGACACCGACTGCCTGCATCAGATATGAGTTAGGTTTAACCTCAATCAATGCAAAGGTGATGTGGAATATGCTTTCAGTATACAGAAAAGTACTGGGAGCAGACGATTTACCTCAATACCAAATTCTGCGCACTGAAGGAAATTATTTTGACGATTCCATATTGAGTAAGTGGAAGCAAAACTGTGCGATGACGCTAAAACAACTGCAAGTAGATCAACTAACTCTGATCCAAAACCCTAATGCAGTGAAAAAGAAATGATGGCACCAGGATTGGTGTGAAAGCCAGGAGCAGAGAACGCACCATAGGTGCATGGCACAAGTTGCCCAAGAAGCAAGAGCTGTGAACACACTCCCAAAATATCTCCAAATATTTCTGTGTAGAAAAAAAGGAAAATTTGAATGACATTTCGCATGAACCTGTTTCAAACTAAAACTGTCACCAATATAAGAAGTAAGGTCAATAACTTGGATGATGAATGCAGGTTCTGTAGAGCAGAAAAAGAAACATTGAAGCACTTGGTGTTATACTGAAAAAAACTCAATGAGCCCCGAACTACTCATCTAGGGCTAGAAATTACAAAGAGACCACTCCTCAATGGAGAAGAGTGGTGGAACTTGATGACTCAGGGAACGGACATGAAATTAACCTTTGCTTTAATATTTTATTTTGAAAAATTAGAAGGAATCATGGCAGAAAAATATTGCGTAGACTGCTGTCAGTTCTAATTTTTATTTTATTATACAAATCATAGAGGTATAGTGAATAATACAATATAAACGATGATCATTATCTGTAAAAACAAAAGACAAATGTATGTTGATTAATGATCTTTGTTGATTTGTAAATGCAAGGAAGTGCTTTGGTTATGAATGTATCAAATTTTAAAAGTTTGTAATGAACTATAAAGAATACATTTTTTTTTCAAAAGTATGTGTTTTAATGAAACATGTGTATGAGCATTGTTCCCTTCTCAAGTTATCTACTTATCTGAAACTCCCTATTTTCCTTTCATCCTTCTCCCCTTTAATAATGCAAAATTACCAAGAAATGTTCAGCCTAAATAAGGGAGTGTTTAAGAGTGGACTTAAACCCATGGGTGAATATCCGTGAAAGGTGCCAACATACAGGTTTGGCATCTGAGCTTCTTCATCCTGGTTGCCTCATTTGCATAAACATGTTTCTGTGCACGCATAGGGGTACAACCACTGGCCATGGACGATGAATCCAGTACCAGAGGAAGCAGCCTCACCCTGCTCTTCCCAATTGTCTCAAGTTCCCGATCAAATCCCATGCTTGCATCTTCCCTGGCCTCACCAATGAGTTCATTAGTTGAAATGCGCCAATAGGTCCAATGCTAATATCCACAGTTTTCTGTGTAGCTCTGACATGTTCCCACCATTAACTAGATTGAGCCAAACAAACACAGTTTAGGTTCTCGTTCTGACATCCCCCACGTTGCAATGCCTTGTGGTGACCACTAACCTGTCCCAGTATTTCCAACACATAAAAGGTTCTCTAATAATTAGCAATCATGTTGATCCATCAATCCATTCACAAAATTAAACATCTGGTCTTCGGTTGGTTAATTACTCCTTAGATTTCTGTACGAAAAGACAGGGTGGTCCCTGACATTTTCTTTTCATAATCCTCATCAAATTTCTCATTTTGGTGCACGGTAAAGTGATTCTTCCAATCTCCACAAATTCCTGCAGGGCAAAGCAGACAAACAGAAAGATGTGTAAGACTTGTGTGCGTTCATCTTCCTACCTTGCATCTTCAAAGGTGAGCTATGAAGAATGGTCCCATGAATACGGGTGGCTTATTGTGACTGTGCCATCATCAGTCCTGTCTTCCACCTGAAGCATATACCATGTTTATTTTAATTTTTTGAACAATATCTTTATTGGCATTTAATATATAGGTACAAACTTCATGCAGTTAAGTGCGGAAGAGATTAGGCATAACTCCTGGTATTCTATTTGTGTTGTCTTACTAATGTTGCGGCAGAGGGGGCGCGGGAGACGTTGGAGTAAGTGCCTTATTTGCGACCCCCACTTCCTCCTCACCCCTGTCGTTTCATTTAGACCTGAATCTCAAGTAACAGAAACATACCCCGTAAAAACTCCCCCCGAACCCCGTTAAGTTATTGGCTGCTCCCTTAAGGTTCTGTTTGTCTGGCACTCCTGAAATTGTACAGCATGCTGTGTGTTGAGGCCTTTCTGACCCGTGTCATGTTCAAGGTCGTGGTTTAGGTCCATGGAGTATCATAGACCATGTTTCTTAAAACAATGGGAAATGTAATGAGCCCTAGTACAATCTGGGATTATTTTTATTTTTACCCAAAAACTGATTCAAGAACAAATTGTGAATAGCCCACACGTGCACCCGAGTAAGTCCCGGAAAGTTCCGCTTTGCAGCGGAATCCTACGAGCTGTGAAACCTGGATTTTGTTTCCTTCACGGACTACTGCACTTCTAAGTAAGAACAAAGACTGTGACTTCCACAAGGTGAAGAACTGTATCAAGGACATTATATACTCACCACTTTGTACGGTTATTTACAACCTTTTTTTCTTTGTTTAGGCTTTGCAACTCACGTATAGTGGGAGTGCCTATAAAGCTGTGCATGCGCGTGCACCACACGCACGCACCCGAGTAAGTCCCGGAAAGTCCTGCTTTGCCGCGGTGCTGCGGGTTAAGGGAGTAACCGTAAATGTTTGTTTTTGGATTCTACTTTACTGCCGGTGAATTTGTTATTGTATTGCAATGCACAGGAGTGGGCCATACCATCCGGCCAACAGTAAGTGGATTGCTTCTCGATTGCTCCACAAGGCTGCAATAGCATTAGTTCCATATGTTCCATTGCCCATACACCTTAAAAACAAACATGCCGGATAGTATTTGTTTTGCAACAAATACACCAACAGTGATATTAAAGCAAAGAAAAATCTCTCGCATATCAAAAAAATCTGTTACCCTAACCCCAATACTTGGAACTCCACTTGCGAACAAAGACATTCGCTCCTTTTGCGCAAAGCGAAAAGAGTGCATGGTGGATGAACTACCCTCCGTGAAGGTGTTTTCCGACATGAACTTGCAAAGTGTGATATCTCAACCGCTATTGGACACTGACAGCTCCTTTCCTCGCCCCTTCTTTCTGATCTTACCATCTTGGCCAATGCACAAATGGAATCTATTCACACTGGCATCAGAAATGATTTGTCAATTGTAAATTAAAGTTCTGCTCATGCTCCAGCTGTAGTGGATGTGTCTAATATTTCAATACATGCGAGTGAAAGGAACATGAGCATATCTCAAGATGATCTTACTATTGGTGATGCAATGGAGGGCTTGAAGGGCTCAACAATTCAATCTATTCACGAATCTTTTCTATTGCCTACACCTAGGCGATGTTTACTGATTAATAATTCTGTTAATGCATTAGAAAATGTTGCCTTGATAGAAATTACTCTGGCAGCCGTAAACACCACAGTAGCCAGCCTATTTAAATTGTTTGAATCCCTTGATCTAAAAATTCACATCGGTCTGGTCAAATCCAACAAATTGTTGACTGGATAGCTAAACTATCAGTACTAGACTCGCCTTCGAACATTACAGATGGCATGGGCGATTTTGAAGGTTCTAGTGGTCCTCTGGGTGGGAAAATTGCTACAAGGGGTGAGAGCATCATCAAGTCGGTATTACCAGCATTTGAAAATATCATCTGCTCGGACACTCCATCTGTAGCGAATGTAATCAATCTAAATGACTACTGGGTCAGTCTTGACAGGAGCGTTAAAAAAACTCGCCCCCTTGCCAAAGTAGGATGTACCATTATTGACCCTCAAAACTTGTCAAAGGCCTTTTGACTTAAACCAAATGTGCCCAAGACTAAGCCAATACCAAGAATGCGGCGTCGAGTCGCGTGACAGGCTCAGATGAGCCAGCCACTTATTGGTCCAAATCAAACAGCTGAAATGAAATCTACATCTATCTCACCTCCTATGTCGGCTCCATCGACTCCACATTTATTGAATTCCCAGAAATCGGTGTCATGCGCCCCTTCTTTGTCAAACAATGGAACCGATGGAGACTGGGCCGCCATTGCTAGTGCCATCACGTTTGATTCGTAATCTCTGGTTGCGGTCTAATCTTTCTTAAGATGGCCGCCGCCGGCGTTATCAACATTCAGTTTCCCTTGGATTCTTTGCGTTGCAACTGCTTCGGCTACCCTGTTGTTGCTACGCTCCTACATCATTTCTCTTCGCTCTGCTGAGCCCCCATTTCCTTCCCTTTCTAGGGCTCTCCTTGCCCTTTGCCTTTCCTCCTCGTTCGTTCCCTCCTTGCCTCGGAGCTGCTTCCCTTCTGGTCCTTTGTTTCTCCCCTTACTCTCTCTTTCTCTCCCTTAGGTCCTCCGCTGTCTTGGCGATCCTCTCGCTAAGGTGTGCCCTTCGGATCCCCCTCTGTTGCTCCTTCGCCCAATACTACAGTGCACTCTATCTGCTGCATACTGCAACAAGACCTACCTGTGGCTGGAGTTCCGCATCCACACGAAGAGATCTCTGGAATTCTAAGCAACGGCTGACGTTTCAGGTTTTTTTGCCTATTCGGCTTTTTCCCTGTTGGCTATCACGGATCCGGGGCCACTGGGTTTCCGGAATCTTCGGCAACCGCGGTGGCGTCGTTCCGTGGTAGGCCGTATCTTCTAAAAAAAAGGTCACCCGTCAAGGAGTGGAGCAGGAAGACGAACAAGGACATACACTCAGGTGAGGAGGAGGGGGAGGAGTCCCTAACAGGGATTGATCTGGACATAGCAGACAAGCCTGAAAGTTGTGACAGATTGCAATGCCGAATACATTCCGGAATGGCTACCTCTGAACAGGTTCAGGAACTGGTTACAGCAGTACAGTCTCTTAATTTGGAGGTCTGTAATTTGAATCAAGAAGTACAGAATCTCAAAGTGGAGAATAATTTACTCCGTCAATCGGTGGCTAATCGGGAAACACCTAGTTTGGATCTCCCTACAATGCCTTTGTCAGTTGGTAAATTTGATGGCACACCAAAACTGCTCAAAGTATTCATTGACGCATGTAATGTGCATTTTGCTTTCCGGCCCACAGCATTTTCTACGGATCTGAATAAGGTGGGCTACGCAGTTTCCAACCTTACTGGAAACGCATTGTCTTGGGCCAGCCCTTTAGTTACCGCTAATGATCTGGTTTTACGAGACTGGGAAGCTTTACTCGCCAAATTGAGACAGACCTTTGAGAGGCCCGAGATCACATTCATGGCATGCGAGGAACTACTGGAAGTACACCAAGGTCAGATGGACCTTTTGTCCTATATCGCAAAGTTTAAACGACTGGCCACTGAATCCACCTGGTCAGAGCAAGCACAATTCACTATATTCCGCAGAGGCCTTAAAGAGGAACTTAAAGATGAACTGGCCAGGATCCCCCGACCAACCTCTTTTTCAGAGCTGTTATCTGTCGTATTACAGATTGAGCACTGAATTAATGAACGTAGACAAGAGAAGAAGCGAGGAAGAGGAACCACTGGTTTTACTACTCCTTCCCAGCCTTCATCTCCTTCATCGGGAACTCCTTATAAGGAAGAACCAATGCAGATTGGATCCATGAGGACTCCCCTAACTCCTGAAGAACGAAAGAGACACAGAGAGTTGGGTCTCTGCATGTACTGTGGATCTTCCTCACATTTGCTCCGTAACTGCCCTGAAGTCCCACCAAGGCGCTCGGGAAATGGGCCGCCTCGAACCTAGGAGGGACCACGGTTCAAGGAGTTACTGGAACTCCCTACGTTTCCTTGTCTGTTACTCCTTCAACTCAGTCAGAGGATACCCGCTTGATGGTGGTTACTCTGCAGTTATCTTGGAGAGATCAATCTGTGGAGACTCTAGCCCTAATTGACTGTGGAGCTGCTGGCAATTTCATGGACACTCTATGGGCAGAGAAGATGGGAATCTGCCGAGTCCAGAACCAGGAAGATTTGAAGGTGGAAGGAGTAGACGGCACTCCCCTTTGTTCAGGTCCCATCACTCATTCTACAGAATCGATCTGGGTTACCATCCAACATCACAAGGAGGATTTATCTTTCAAAATCATCCGAGCAGCACATTTCCATATCATCTTGGGAATAGCATGGCTGCGCCAACACAATCCTATCATAGATTGGTCCAAGAACACACTCAGCTTTCTTTCCTCCTATTGTCAACACTCCTGTTTACAAGCCTCCAGTTATCAGCCAGCAATTTTACAGGCTGTGGAAACAAAGGAAACGCAACCCCGGGCAATACATTTGATACCTTCCCAACTTCAGATGTACCATCAAGTCTTCTTGGAGAAGTCAGAACATGATCTTCCCCCGCATCGCCCGGAAGATTGCACTATAGATTTAGTACCCGACTCCCTGGTCCCTTTTGGCAGAATGTTCTCTCTGTCCGTTAAGGAGAAGGAAGTACTCCGAGGGTACTTGGACGCCAACCTAAAGAATGGCTTGATTCAAACATCGAAATCTACAGCAGGTGCACCTTTGTTTTTCATCGCCAAGAGGGATTCCACAGAACTCCGACCATGCATCGACTACAGAGGGCTTAATCAGGTTACCATTCAGGACCGATACCCGATGCCATTGATTTCTGACATCTTGGAGGCAGTGAGAGGAGCTACGGTTTTCTCTAAACTAGACCTGAGGAATGCTTATCACCTCCTGCGCATTAGGGCCGGAGGTGAATGGAAGACAGCATTCAGGACACCTTTTGGTCTATTTGAGTATAAGGTAATGCCATTTGGTCTTGTCAATGCTCCCGCTATATTCCAAAGATTCATGAATCGCACTTTCTCTGATTTGTTGTTCCGTTCAGTGATCATCTATTTGGATGACATTCTAGTATTTTCAAAGTCCCCACAAGAACACTTCTCTCATCTTCATGAAGTTTTTCACCGCCTACAAGAGAACCATCTTTTGGTGAAACCCACTAAGTGCGAATTCCTGGTCTCTTCTGTCCAGTATCTAGGTTTCGTTCTCTCCCAAGAGGGCATTAAGATGGACCCCAAGAAGGTCTCCGCCGTTCTAGAGTGGCCATCTCCAAAGACTGTGAAAGAGGTGCAGAGATTCCTGGGGTTCACCAACTTCTATAGGAAATTCATTCAAAACTTTTCAGCCACTGTAGTTCCCATTACCTCACTTTTGAAGAAGGAAAACCAACCCTTCACGTGGTCTACGGAGGCCGAGACGGCATATCAGTCCCTAAAACAAAGATTCAGTTCGGCTCCCATTCTTATCCAACCCAATCAAAGTAAAAGATTCATTGTGGAAGCAGACGACTCACCCAATGCAGTAGGGGCTGCCCTCCTGCAAGAAGAGGAAGGGGTAGAACATCCCATTGCATATCTCTCGAAGACTCTTAATCTTAGTCAAAAAAACTATTCTGTAATTGAAAGAGAACTTTTGGCCATTAAGCTTGCCTGTGAGGAATGGAGGCATCTCCTTCAAGGAGGAGAAAGACCATTTCTCATCAGAACGGATCACAAAAATCTCAAGACCCTACAAAACATGGAATGTGCCAACTCTCGACAGGCCAGATGGGCCCACTTCTTCGCCCAGTACGACTTTGAGATCACTTATGTACCAGACAGTCAGAATGTGATCGCAGACACCCTTTCTCGTTGTTATGTCTCTGAAGATCTCTCTCAATGGCCCAAGGAGAGACTTTTTCCTAACAAGGTGTTTATTGGCTCTACACCATCCTTTCTCTCTCAAGTCAGGGCGGCTACCACGGGGATACCTATTCCTACTCCCCGGTCACCCCACATCCGAGTTGAAATGAAGGAAGGTCTATGCTTCAGGAGCAAGAAATTATTCGTGCCCCGGTCGGACCTACAGCAGAAAGTGATGTCTTGGTGTCATGATCATTGCACCGCAGGACATCGAGGGGTGAAAAACACTGAAGAACTTGTTCGGAGATCTTTCTTCTGGCCGGGAATGTCCGCCGACATTAAAAGATATGTCCAATCATGTGCCCGATGTTCACGAAGTAAAAACTGTTTTAAAAGACCCATTGGATTACTTGAACAGATTCCCTTGCCCGGAGTTCCGTGGGAGCTGATTTCCACAGACTTCGTGGTGGATCTTCCGATCTCTCGGGGCCACACATGTATTATGGTTACCGTAGATTCATTCACCAAATTGGCCCATTTTTCCCCCTTCCCGAGCTTGCCATCGTCCTCACAGATGGCAGAGGTATTCGTTCGAGATATTTTCCGCTTACATGGCTTACCTACTAAGATTATCTCGGATCGAGGCAGTCAATTTACCTCTAAATTCTGGACTGCTCTGTGTCGAAAGTTGGGTATTGAACGGGCTTTGTCCTCTGGGTTCCACCCTCAAACCAACGGACAGACTGAGAGGTTTAATGGGACATTAGAACAATATCTCAGGTGTTATACCAACCTCATGCAAGACAACTGGTATGATTTGTTACCAACTGCTGAATTTGCGTACAATAACTGCACCCATTCAGCGACGGGGCTCAGCCCGTTTTACAGTACTTTTGGTATACATCCGAGGAGTATATTACTGGTATCCACTGCCGCATCTGTTTGCCCTACGATTGATGACCGTTTGCAGCAAATTACTGATGCACACAGAACGGCCAAGATCACCTTAGCCCAAGCCCGCGATCGAAATAAACGCCAGGCAGACCAGAGGCGTTCCGATAACCCCATCATCAAGGCTGGTTCTCGGGTGTGGTTATCCACCAGATTCCTACCTAGATGGATCCACCCATCCAAATTGTCACCCAGATTCGTGGGACCTTATACAGTTCTCTCCCAAATAAATCCGGTTGCTTTCCGGTTACGGTTGCCGAGGTGTATGAGGAGGATCCACCCTGTTTTCCATGCATCCCAATTGCGTCCGGCCTTGGCTGACATCCCGGCCGCACCTATAGATGGTCGCTCTAGGGTGCAGGAGCCCCAGGAAAAGAAATACGAGGTGGCAGGTATTAAAGACTCCCGTTACCATAGAGGACGATTGGAATTTTTACTATCCTGGAAGGGCTACCCATCATCGGAGGACTTTGATTCTTTGCGTTGCAACTGCTTCGCCTACCCTGTTGTTGCTACGCTCCTACATCATTTCTCTTGGCTCTGCTGAGCCCCCCTTTCCTTCCCTTTCCAGGGCTCTCCTTGCCCTTTGCCTTTCCTTCTCGTTCGTTCCCTCCTTGCCTCGGAGCTGCTTCCCTTCTGGTCCTTCGTTTCTTCCCGTACTCTCTCTTTATCTCCCTTAGGACCTCCGCTGTCTTGGCAATCCTCTCGCTAAGGTGTGCCCTTCGGATCCCCCTCTGTTGCTCCTTCGCCCAATACTACAGTGCACTCTATCTGCTGCATACTGCATCAAGACCTACCTGTGGCTGGAGTTCCGCGTCCACACGAAGAGATCTCTGGAATTCTAAGCAACGGCTGACGTTTGGTTTTTTTTTGCCTGTTCGGCTTTTTCCCCATTGGCTATCACGGATCTGGGGCCACTGGGTTTCCGGAATCTTCGGCAACCGCGGTGGCGTTGTTCCGTGGTAGGCCGTATCTTCTAAAAAAAAGGTCACCCGTCAAGGAGTGGTGCAGGAAGACGAACAAGGACATACCCTCAGGTGAGGAGGAGGGGGAGGAGTCTCTAACAGGGAGTGATCTGGACATAACAGACAAGCCTGAAAGTTGTGACAATTGGTCACATTGCCAACCATCATTCAGGCGGTGGAGACGGTCACTATTCCTGTATGTTATCCAGCTGATCATGCCCCTCTTACGGAGATTCTTGATCTAATTGAAAGGGCAGTGACCGAGGTGCCAGCCACAGTGTCTGTTGATCAAGTGTCAATGGCAGGTCTGAGATTTGCCAGACCCCTTGAAGTTGCACAAAGCCACATTAACCCAATCGATTTAATTGATGAGCATGCCTTGCAAGATCGCATGCTCTCGATAAAGGCAGCTGTTGACGCCTACATAACTGAACGTGTGGCCCAAGCTCTGTTACCCAACCCCCCCTCCTTGATTACAAATGAGATTGCTCCTAAATTCTTTCAGGTCAACACAAATACCAAAGTAACGGTGGAAAACCCCAAATCATCCACAGAGGTTCAAAGTCAATGGAATAAATCTTGTCCGAATCTTGAAATGAGGCATTCTACTCAGCCACCCAAAATCACAAGGACTGAGTTTTTACGAGCAGGCAAACAGGCCTGCAGGAATACCTTTGCAAATTGTCATTCTCTCATTATTAAATGCAGAGACGCTCCGTTTGAAAAATATGACTTATGCAGAGCAAGCATACTAAATATTTTTGGTGATGTCAATAACCTGCAGTTTGAATCTGTATGTGACCAGAACCTATCAATTGTGCGATTGTGGATTAGGTCTGGGTTAGTACTAAATTCAATCTGGAAAGAGAAAATGGAATTGTTTAAGGTGGGTTTTTTGGTTGCTCAGGATTCTGAACGCCTTATAGAAGAAACGAAAAAGTCTGAACCCCATCAATCGCCTAAATTACACACACAAGGTCCTCCTGCTTGTGCATGCTCCTACTGTGGTCCTATTGTAATTCCACAACAGGAAAAAGTGAATTCTGCTCAAGCATAACCATTAATCGAGAGCCCTCAAATCAATTACTTATTAGTTATCTGGAATACCAGAGGTCATTCCCATTTACAATGGAGCTCATCCCATGACATCAATCACTATGATGTAGTGGCTCTCCAGGAGACGTGGCTCGTGAAGACCCCTATGTGGGACAATCACAATGTCGTCTTGTTACCAGCTTTGACAGCATCCAGAGGGAGACCTATATCTGGCCTGCTTGTGGCAGTAAAGACTAGTAAAGGGCTAACCATCACTAAATGGGCCTCCCCAAATAATTTTATCCAGTTAGTCAAAATAACTTTCGCCTCACAAACTCTGGCATTGGTCAATTTATATCGTAACTCTGTGGGACTAGCAGATGATACATTTTACAAGGATTTGTCCACTGTTCTGGAACTTGTATCATGTAACCAGTCTATTACTGCAACAATGGTAGTAGGGGATTTAAACCTCAATTGCTTACGTCCAAAGAAAGCTTCTCAAGTGCTTGCCAGAGTGAGGTGACTCAAATTTGTCACAGACCATAATTTATATATGGCCAATGGTTTACTGTTGGGTGACATTCCTCCCAAGTCGATGTGGGAAAGAGGAGTATCCAATTCTATCATTGATTATATATTTATGTTGGACACACAGGGCTGTTAAATTTGAAATGTTAAAGCAATCTGTTAGTGATCATCACATGTTGACTTTTCTCTGGCAGGGAGACTCTGATCAAAACTTGACTAAACTTCAATGGGCTAATCAGAGTTTATGTATGAATAATGCAAAAACACGTTTTAAATGGTCGAATGCATCTCTTGATGCTTTGAATTTAGCCACTCAAAAACTGTATAATTTCAAACATGATTTCTAAGTTGACATCTTGACCTCCTTTGGTTCTTTGTATTTGGGAAAACATCTTAGTGTGCCCAATCACAAGCATCGAAGTGATCCAATTGTACAAGTTAAAAGTGCATATAGGAAAGAACTAAGAGCAACTCTCAGACTGTCCCCCAGCAAACGAGATCATGCTCGCAGGAGGCTGAGGTGCCAATATCGAAACTGAACCCGGGCAAGAAGAGCAGAACCCTTTCAGTTGGACAGTGAAGCCTTTATGTGCTCAGCCAATAATAAAAACTCTGCTCTAGTGTGGGCCTTGCTTAACAAAGTTTCTAATCAACTACAAGCGAGTCTCCAACTGAGCAGTGTGACAGAAGCACAATGGCTTGAACACTTCTCACAACTCTATGCGGATGTGCAATATGACGAGTACATCTACACAAATTTGGCCTCGACTGACTGGAATTTAGAATGTTCAATAGAATCAATAGAAGAGCTCATAAAGAAATCATCTTCATCTCGTGCCTCAGGCCCGGATGGTCTAAATAACTTTGTGTTCAAGCAAGATCCATCGGGATGGGCCAGTATACTTAATAATGTATTCCAACAAATCATTCACACAAAAACTATTCCACCTTCGTGTAAGTCATCTCTGCTTGTTCCAATCTTTAAGAAAGGTGAAAGGGGGGCACCGGCAAGTTATTGACCGATAGCATTGCTTGATGCCCCGGGAAACATCTTTGCTCGATTGGTCTTGAGAGACATTTCCCGATGGACTCAGGCGTGCAATCAACGAGATCCCAGCCAAACAGGCTTTGTTGCGGGTTTAGGAACGGCAGTTAATCTTTTGACTCTCAATGCTTTAAAATCTCAAGCCCAATCGACTAAACAGCCGATCTACTTCGCCTTTGTTGATTTACATTCAGCATTTGATTCAGTTTCCCCGAGTCAAATTGATGGAAAAATTACAGTCGGCGAATTGTCCTGAGACCCTGTGTGATATTTTTCACGCATTACACTCAGCAACCACATTAATGGTCCGATTGTCCATATTGGGCCTTTTGTCCTCGGCTATCTCTACGTCTAGGGGGCTGAAGCAGGGATGTATCCTTGCTTCAGCCCTCTTTAACTTCTTTATTCATGACGTATTACAGGCCTTTCTTCAGGTCTGTTCCGATTCGCCAAAGATGAATGGCATAATAATCAAAGCCTTGTGGTATGCCGACGACTTGGTTTTAATTTCCAAAACCCTGATAGGCTTGCAGAAACTACTGTCCGCATTGAGTGCCTACTTAGATGATAATGAGTTAGTCATCAATCTAAAAAAAACACAAATAGTCATTTATGCTCCTAGGCTCATCATAAGAGTACTAATTGATTGGAGAATCAAGGATGTGAGTGTGGAAGTTGTACCAACCTACCTTTATTTAGGCATTTTATTTGATGGTATGCCACAAATTGACTCACATCTAAAGACGTTGGATCACAAGATAATGTCAGCCATCACGCAGACAAGGATAATATTATACAAATGTGGTAAATTTACGATCAGGCCTGCCATTATGTATTGGCGCCAAAAAGTTTTACCAACAATTTTGTATGGTCTAGAAACCAAAGATATAGTTCAATCCATATATCTGAACAAAGTAGAAGCAAAATTTTGGAGGGGAGTTCTCCATCTTCCACAATGTGTACCTGGCCCTTGGCTGCGTCATGAACTAGGTCTAACGTCTTTGAATGCTGAATATCATTGGAGGCTCTGTGCCTTGTTTCATAAATGTTTGACCTATACAAGAACAGACAACATACTAGCAACGTTATCTGTTTATATGTTGTCTTCCGGGCATGTATTTGTTAAATCATGGACTTCTTACATTTTCAAAATTTTGACCAGAGCCTATGTAAGCTTGGATATTCTAATCTTGAACCCGAACAGAGCAAAAGTTAAAATATTCAGCCTGGACTGGATTGACACTAGAATTGAGTGTCTCTCGTGCAAAGACTTTCAAGTCTTAGCATTCAAGCACAAAAAACTTAAAGAACTAACTCCTTATCTAAATCAAGCCCCGACACCACAATTGAGAACGTCCATTCTACGCCTGCGATTCAACCTAATTCCACACGAGATATATTGGCAAGAAGAAGGTTGATTGATGCAAAAGAGAATTACTGCAGATTTTGTGAGACCACCTCCATTAGAGAGACTCTTAAACATATCATAGTTGACTGTCCAGCACTAATTGATCTAAGAATTAAATATTTTTGGAAACATATACCATATTTTAGTGCAATGCTCCCAGAAAATCGATGGTCGGTTATTCTGTCTACTAAAGCTATAAGTATTCACATTGCCACTCATAATCTGTTAATTGCTTTGAACTTGGGTGCTGGTCCTGCTTCAACTATTGGATAGGACTCCAATGACACTAATTCTGTTTAGAATCATTATTTGACCAACGGTATTAACATTGTATCAGGATGTTTTGTTTGTTCTAATCATGTAAAATCCTGTGGCGTAACAATTAGCGATGATGCACCGTGCACTCTGTATATTAAGATACTTCCATATATTAATTTTAATAAGTAGGAAATGATTGTCGATTATGATTTACACTTTCAATTGATAATGTTATTGTGAATGCAACATTTTTAGGCTAAATCTAAGTCTAAACCATTTAATTTAGTTTTTACATTTTCATAGCAGTGCTCTGAAACTATTGTGTTATTTTTATTGATGAATAATATTTTACTAATGTATACATGAAATAGTTTTTTTTGAAAGTTGAGTTTTCTCAGCTATATTCAATAAAAAAAATATTTAAAAAAAAGAATAGCCCACATTTGTCTTGAAATGTTTCTCCTTGCAAAAATCCCAAAACAAACCCAGATATGTTACAAAAAGAAAATGTTTTTTAAATAAAAAGTCTATTCTTTAAAATTGATTGATAAAAAAAACAAAAACAAATGTATTCTGCATAAGAATGAAGCATTAAATAAAAAAATTGATTCTCAAAAAAAGAAGCAATTTGCGGTTTCCAAATTTAAATTTATAGAAAAATCCTACCCAAATCTGTGATACAAAAGTGAATGAATCCTGTGTTCAACCCAATTCACTATTAACTAGAATAAAACACACTTTCACCCAGACCAATTAGTCTTCAGTGCAAGCAATGTCATGCTGGGTTACAACTCTCTTTGCAAGCTACTCCTGCTGTTTCATCTGCCGTTGGGCTTTTGCCCTTCATTTCCAGTGAATCACTATTTGTCATTGTATTTGGTATTTAAAACAGTGCAGATCTGACTTCCAGGATCAGAGGAGTGCTTTTCTTGGATTGTATTGCACCAGAGGGTCTGAAACATGAGGTGGTGTATGTCCCTAGGGTTCAGTTGGGAATAAAATACAGAAATTAGAAAGTTGGAGGTGGGAACCTGTAACTTGGACATTACTAGGCAGCACGTTGTACAGATGTTTTTTCACATATTTACATTGTACATCTTCACAATGCAGTCACAAGTCAATAAAGTGATTTGCATAAAGTAACACAATAATAGGTTAGTTTAACCAAAGAGATGATTTGTAGGTTCATAGGCAATAACCTAGCATATACACAGGCATGTGGCAATCATGGATTGTGTGACATGAACGCTACGTGGGCCTCATCACTAGTTGAGTGCTAACCCGGGGCTATTAGCCTTACCGCCAAACCCCCCGGCGCTATTAGCGCCGTATCACGGGTTTGGCGGAACGGTAAGTCCCCATTCCCCATTGGGCCCATTCAGGAATTTCCCATTGGGCCCAATGGGGAATGTTCGGCGGTAATAACGCCGAAAATCAGCAAAGTCGCAGCGGATCTGTCCCCAGCTCAGAGCTGGGGGTAAATCCACAAAGCCCATGATTTGGCATACCCTTAAATGCGGCGGTAAAAACGTTACCGCCGCTTTTAAGGGTTACTGCCAAACTCGTGATGAGGCAGAGTGTGTACCAGGCCATTTGTTTGCAATGGCAGCAGGTTGCAGAGTTGGACTTTTAATGGGTCAGTATTATTAGGTTACACAATTTGTACCATGTTTTTAATGGCACAGGAACACAATGGCATACTGATATGTATGAACGAGAACATGGACATTTGTATTTCTGTGACTAAATGAGTGAAAGGTGCTTAGCGAGCAGCACTAAAACATGACCTGTTCGTATGCCCACGAGCAAGCTGCTGCGGCAGTGAAACTTTGGGAAGACGGATGGTGTTGCCTGTCTTTTAATGCTGTTCAATAACTTATTTTTTCAACTTTCCCTACAAACTGGTACCTTCTGCGTAAATATTGTGGTTTGCAAAATGCAAGAAAGTATGTGGAAACAAAGAAATGAGACACAAAATGACTTAGCAACGCCGGGAACCCAAGAGTGTGTGAACAGCAGTACACCTATGTCAGTCCAAAACCTTCGATTGGTTCTGCAAGTTCTCTGCTAAACCCTGGGGGTTGACAAAGGGATGGCCAAAGAGGCTGGGTGTTGCTAGAGCATGTAGGATCCAGAGGAAGCATACAGGAGATCCCCTGACCACCCCACGTCAGCCCCCGCACTAAGATAGAGGGCATGCCTAAGATTCTTGGCAACCTCGCCATCTCTGCAGACACCTATGGTCACCCGTGGGACAGTCACACGAGCTGTTACCCCCTCACTGCTCATACTAAGATGCCAGAACACCAAAAGGATTGCCGCAGGGGCATTCAACCCACCCACCACTTATATGCAGAAGGCCCCCAAGGGAGTAGTCACAAGAAGGCTCACCCTACTACCATCCCTACTGATAGTTAACACATTCAAAGGGTTAGTCATGTGGGAAGTCATATCCCCACTTCTCTTGCTAATATGCAAGACAACCAAGATGCTAGTCACAGGGGCACTGACAACCCTGCCACCCTAACCCTACCAGTGAATGTCAGAGGGAGAGGTAGTTCCCATAACCCTTAGGGTCCCCTTCCATAAGGTCAACGCACTTAAAGCTTCCTAGCCAGGCCCAAACATCTAGCATAGAAAGGGAAGCCTAGCCCTTAAGGGAAAAACATGACAGTGTTTCAAAGTCCCCAACAAATGAGCAAATAAACTGCGCTTACAAAGTTGCACACAAGCAATGAGGAAGATATTCACGCGGACTGCGTTAGCAAAGGAAATAAACCCCGTTCTCTTAGCATTGATGGATTGCAAACTTGCAAACTGACCATGACCTAGGAATTTTACATGTAACCGACTACCTCCCATTCTTACCAGAGGATTTCCAAACTCTAGGTTCACACTCCGGTACCGCAATGTCCCGCACTAAAGCTGGAAAGGACACAAGGGCCTACAGGGGAGGAAGGGAGATTGCATACCTGTCCACAAGTCTTCTGGAATCTAAGATAGTGGCAGGTGTACACTTAACCTCAGGCCGGCCACCTTGTAAGCCACATGATCACTGGAGGAATAAATGTTATCAGAGAAAGTACTGTTGTTTGGGAGTGGAGGAGGCAGACCATCAGGAAGAGAGTCAGTTAGATGGTGGTTGGAGGAAGAGAGAATTGTCATCAGAGGAGAGGAGTTGGATCATCAGCTGGCCGGAGAGAATTGAAGGTTAGAGGAAGTAAATCAAGGAGGTTGGAGTAAGAAGCTTAGATTGAGGAGGAGCAGAGGTGCTGCCAGGAGAATGTATACCATTTGGAAAATCCATCAGGAAAACAACCAGGAAGGGGATGAAGGTGAAAGCCCTTAACGAGAGCGAGAGAGATAGAAAGAGAAAGAGAGAGAGAGAGAGAGAGAGAGAGAGAGAGAGAGAGAGAGAGAGAGAGATACAGAGTGCTACACCTGAGAATGTTGGAGGAGACCATGTACCCATAGGGAGAAAGATCAGGGAGTTTCTGGACCATCAGGTTAGTTTGGGGCAGAAACTAAAGTTGGTGGTAGGAGGTCCGAAACAGTGAAATCTCACCAGACGCCAGTGAGTGTACCAAAGGCGGAGATAGAGAGATGGTGTACTAGAGCACATGAGCACGGTCCTGATCAAGAGATAGGAAACCCACTGAGCCAAGCTCCGACAGGCACACAAACAAGCCCAGCCAAAGGGGTACCATCTAGAGAAGATCTTCAAGTCGTCATGAAGTGCAGGAAGTGTTGGCAATGGCGACTCTGGTCATCAGATTCACTAACATGGTTTCAGGGAGTTTCTGGACCATCAGGTTAGTTTGGGGCAGAAACTAAAGCTGGTGGTAGGAGGTCCGAAACAGTGAAATCTCACCAGACGCCAGTGAGTGTACCAAAGGCGGAGATAGAGAGATGGTGTACTAGAGCACATGAGCACGTCCTGACCAAGAGATAGGAAACCCACTGAGCCAAGCTCTGACAGGCACACAAACAAGCCCAGCCAAAGGGGTACCATCTAGAGAAGATCTTCAAGTCGTCATGAAGTGCAGGAAGTGTTGGCAATGGCGACTCTGGTCATCAGATTCACTAACATGGTTTCAGGAACACAGTGTAACCGTCAACGTGAAGAAAAAGATCATAGTGATCAATTGCACACTGAAGCAAGGCCAGGCTGAGGCCAGCCACTGGAACTATGTAAGACTGTGTTTTGACTTTCCCATAGAGACAGTAATTGGAGAAGCAACATTCTAAGTAGTGTCTTCCTTTTTCCATAATACCTTTTGGCTCTCCTTCCTTTCAGGAAGAATGGACTTTCATAATCAAGGGTGTGAGACGTGAGCACCACAAGAGGACCCAGAAACGAGTTCCTAACCAAATAAATATGATTTTTAGTTGCTTTATTGATACCCCTCTCACGAGTTATCGCCCAATCAGAGCATTCTAACAAAAATCAATGCGTGATATCTTCAGTGCAAAACTTTATTTAAGAAAGAGTTCAGAGGAGCCAATTTATAGCAACCAAACTCATTTAATTTGGTGTGCATGTGCAGGAAGTGATGATAATCTCAACTGGGGGGTCACCTCCGAATTGAGTGGGTTTTGTGGCTATAATTTGGTTCATCTTAATTCTCTCTTAACTATCACGATTTCACTGAATTGCAGGTCTTTTGTTTTGCTACATCTTTTCTGTGGCCACTTATCATGGTCCTCTCTGCTAGATTTAGCATAAAAGACTGGCCTACAGCCCCTCTCACCCCCCCAAATAAATCACTTGATCCCACCAGGCATTGCCTTTTCCTATGGCCCAGGTCCAAGTTGTAACAATTAACTAGATTACACCAGCCATGGTGAAAAGCCATCGCCATTTGCCACAATGCAATAAGTAGGATAAAATACTGTAGCCCCCTGTCCACTGCCCTCCACTGTGGCCCATATCCCCCTCACTAGTAAAAAGGCTGCCACAAGCACTCCCCAAAGTCACCACCTATCCATTTGCCCCGCGTTTTCCCTGCCCACTGTATCCTGAAGTAAAAGCATCCCTTTCCTTCCGAAAATATATTTTTTAGTGTTTCCTTTCCGACTTCCCTTTGGGATTACCACAGGAATTTCTCTCATCGAGCAAAACAAAATGGCTGCTTTCTATTTCTGAAAGGCTAGTGCCGCAGTGGAGCATGGGAGGTGTATAGACGTTTGTGGACTGGGGGCACCCCCTTCTCTGTCAATTGTTTTTTTTAAATTACTGGACAACACCGAACTAATAAAAGAAATATCTGCGATGCCTGTTCTTATTTGGTGAAACTCCATCCAGCAGAATTTGCCCTACGGTGTTCTCTATGGAATAATGAATGAATGAAAGCAGCTTGTTTTCCTTTGCTTAAGAACTTTGCATTAAATCCCAATGAATCCCCCAACCAGGCATGTAATTTGCAGGTCAGCAGGGGTCCCACCTGCAACCTCTGAGGTCTCCCACCTGCAACCCCCGAGGACTCCCTGGCTACCCTGTGGTCTCCCTTGCGGTCTCCCTTACTACCCTGAAAAAAAAAGAAATGAACTATACATTTTTCTTTTACAAATTGAACGTCCTGGGTTGTGGCCAGTGCCACGTGGCTCTTTGTTTCTGGAGTGGCTGGCTTTCTTGTGCAGGCATCTAAAAAACAGGGGGTTCCACTAGTGTAACACTTTAAGCAGTGACCCTAATTAAGAAAGAATAGGAATAACAAATAATGTTTCTTTCTGGAAATCTATACAATAATTGCTATACTCATTAAAGGTTTATTTCAGACACACTTTCGGGGGTGAGTCACTGATTTAGTCGGTTCCTAAACACCTCATACTCACAATGCATTGCAGACAGAAACCTCCAAAAAGCATTCAGAGTAGAATAAGCATGAACTTCGGACTATGGGCCTGATTCACACAGTGTTTTCATATGGGATTGCACCATTATAAAACTTCTGTGAATCCGGACCTATGTATTTTGCCTTTCGCAAGTTGCACTTGTAGCATGTTTTTTTCTGCTGTTGTCTCTGTTCAATCATCAAAAGAAATTCCATCTCGGTGTCCTTGGTCACTTGACAAAATCCTTGTGCCTAAAACCTTGTGTACAGTGTAGAAATGTTTGACCATAGCACATAAAGTGGCCCTTAATTTCATTGTGCAACAATTAATGCTTTGTTGTAATGTGTCTATCTTGCGTATCTCAATGGCATGCTGTTCAGGATGCTGTTTTGTGTGCATGGAGGAGGTAACGAGTGCCCAGAGTACGGGATGCCGTGTGAGTGCGCTGCTTTCCCTGCGCTACTCTAAATTGTTTAATACACAGTTATGAACCCTCCCAATGGTATGCCTTTTGCCAACCTCTGAAGCCTGAAAAGTAGATCAACGCACGCTTGACATGTGGCCAACATTGCACCAGATCTGCAGATTAACTGGCCTGCTGTTATATCTCAGTTACCAGAGTAATGGTATCCACTACAGAGTGTAATTTGCTTTCTGACTTTGAGAACATTCAGACATGAAATGTCCCGTTTTACTATAGCCGGTAAGCTAGCCAGAGCTGATAAGATAGTTCAGGGTGTTGAGTACTTGCCGCGGTGATGTGTGTGTGTTATCTGCAGGTTGCAGGTTCGAATCCCGGCAAGGCCAACTCAGTCTTTCATCCTTCTGAGGTTGATAAATGAGTACCAACACAGGTTGGATGATATTTTATGCATATGTGTTCTCTATAAAGCACTTTAGCGTAAGTGGTATATAATAACACATCATTATCATTTGGCTTTGGACATCTGCTTATATTCACAGTAATTTGGCAATATGGGCCTATACATATTGATATTAACGAGACATATGGTGATCCATTCTTGTATGAAATCCATATCACATTACAGTGCTATTGGAACCATATGTTTCATAGTGTAGTGAATAACTTGAGGTGATTTTACGCCGACCTTCACATTCTGCGACCTGACATTAAATACTTGAATACTGGTGATTGTGTCGCATTCAGCAGAAGAGATAGAGGTACAAGCCCCCACCTCTACATAACATGATATCTGGTTCAAACTCTCCTTTGTACAAATGCGCCAGATTTTATCATTTGGTAAATCCAAAACTATAGTTTATTTTCACATACAGTTCTGAAATGGTCTTTTTAGTTTGCTGCCCTTTTTGGTAACACATGTTTCGGCAAAACAAAAATGCCTTTCTCAAACCAGGGCTATATATTTCATACGTAGATTAAACACAAATTTATAATCAAACATTTTCAAACAATCAAAGAAAATCAATGTACAACGACAACATGTGATTCATCGTCCAAAAATGACAACAATAATGAATTAAGTATAAGACAGAGATGAGAAGGGATGGGTGAAGGGGAAGAAATTTGAGGGAAAAGAGACAAAATAAAAATAAAATAAAAAATGGAATGAACAACAAATTAGTTGAAATGTCTCGTGCCAGAAATTACAGTTTTAGTATTAACACAAAGTTATTCTCAGACTGGAAGTAACTAACATAAAGTTGTTTGTTCAACATTACTTTTCATTTTATATTCTGTACCATTTGTAAGTTGGTAGTGACTAATTAGAAATTGTTTGTTTCAACATTGCCTTCATATTTATTTTTAGACAACCAACACCATTTGCCCATTAGTTAGTAATATAATGCTTGCCCATTTGAATTCAGTTATGAAGTTACCTGTATTCTTGAACAAATGTGTTTATATGCTGCGGTCTGTTCATCAAGTAACCGGGTTAGATCCCTAATTGAGAGATGACTCAAGTTAGCGATTGTTATTGTGTGATTCCGCCGTCCAAACTGATGTTCAAACTGTGTCCTTTTTAAAACATTGACAGCAATACGTGAAAAGCACTTAGTTACTATGCGGATTGTATTCAAACGCATTTGCGAACCTCTTCTGATTTGCATGCTCATACGGCATTATAATCGTGCAAAGTAGCACATTCTAATATTGTGTGCTCGCGTCTATGTTATTGTAAATATATTATCGGCTAACATACACTTGATAATTTTGAAGTTTATGCAACAATGTTACATCTACACTTTAGGTTTCTTATTGTTTCGTCTTGGCTCCTGAGCCTCGTCTGCTGAACCGCATTCACTGCAGATCGCTGCTATTAAATGAGCGCGGAGCTTGTGTTGTCCGCAGGTGGCATGGCAACATGTAGTCCTTTCTTTGTTGCCATGCACCTGTCGGCCATCTTTTGGTAAAGTTCCCATACAAACGGAGAGAGGACCGTATTATGGTCCTGTCCTAATGTTTTATGAATTAATGAAGCCATAAAATAACACATTATTTTTGCCATTTAACGTACATTATCTAATTACGGTGGGGAGTCATAATGTCGGAAAAAAAATGTCGACAGACAAAAATGTCGACAAAATAATGTCGAAAAAAAAAATGTCGACTTTCGTTTTTTTTAATTATATATTTATTTTAGGGGTTCGGGAGTAAAAAAAAAGGGAAAAATAAAAAAAAATGTAAAAAAAGGGGGGCTGGGGGAGGGGAACCCCCCCATTTCGAAAAAAAAAATGCATTGAAAAAAAAAGTCGAATTTTTTTTCGACATTTTTTTTTCGACTTTTTGACTGTCGACATTTTTGTTGTCGACATTATGACTATAAACCTCTAATTACCTCTATTGGTTGGTTGTTTTGCAACATATGGGTGCGAACAACATGAAACATTGTTATAGGGCGCATTGGTGCTGGACAAATCGTTTGCATAAAATTACAATTTACGTGTACCTAAATTAGTACCTGATTGTATAGTGAGGTGTATTTATACCAATTATGAGATTTGTGTAACTTTGGTACCAGCGAACACTTAATTTAAAAAGTATTGTGCAGACCTGCTGAACGAGATCTTTGTGTCCAGTGCAAAACATAACTTAATGCACTGGTCCTAGGTTTATTTTGGTTTATCTAAATGCATAAATGCTCTACAAGTATGAGCAAATGGTGTGCATAAACTTAAATGAACTTTAATAAGTCTTAGTGCTTGGGAATCTGTGGTTACCTGTCACGTGCATGATTAGAGGTCATATATGACAAATACAAGTATTTATTTATGTGTTAACCTAACATAATCTGAATGCACATTATTAGTTCAATATACTCATAAAAAACAGTAAATTTCACTGTCCGTGTTTAAACTGAAAATGACAGATTAGTCTTGCTTCTGACTGCCGCAGTGCAACCTCAAGGTTTCCACCTCTTCTACCGAGACTCTCGTGTTTCAAACCAATAAATCTGATGTCTTTTTTGTCTTCCATTTAGTGCTCCAGTTGCCAATGTATGGCTAGTGGCAAAGTCTGATTTTGACTACCAATACCAGACAGGTGTTCTCGAATACGTGTCCGGAGTTGGCGAATCGTACTTCCAATGTATATTTTTTTACAAATGCAGATTATGGCATATGCTACATGTTTAGTCCTGCAATTAATGTTCTGTCTGATGGTTGTGTGATTTCCATAATTATCTTGAAACCTTGTTGATTTTTCCCAGGCGTATTGGCACATGGAGCAGGCACCACATTTCCTGAATCCAAAGTTATCTGATGTGAACCAATTTGTTTGTTATTTTTCACTTGAATTAGGAAGAAGTGAAGGACTGAAATGGTTCCTTAGTGTTTTCGCTCTTGTAAAAACAATTTGTGGTCCTTCGTGCATGAAAGTGGTTAAATGTGGATCTAGTTGTAATAAATGCCAATTTCGGTTCAAAATTAGCCTGATCTTGGAGTGGTCATGGGAGTACGTTGTGATAAATCTCACATTTTCAGATTATTGCTCTTTAACTTGTTTTTTAACCACAGTTTCTGACTGTTTCATGGATGATACCTTGCCAGCTGCCTTCCGAATAGGTTTTGTTTTATAGCCTTTCTGCTTGAATCGTGATGAGAGTAGGTCACACTCCTCTTCATACTGGGATTGAGCTTTGCAATTACGCCTTGCACGTATGAATTCCCCTGTGGGAATGTTATCCTTGACTCTTTGTAAATGACAACTTGTCGCAAACAGTGTGGAATTTACCTCAGTAGGCTTGCGGAAAGTCTTGGTGTACAATGTATTGTTTTCTACGTAAATGGTAAGATCCAAAAAGTCAATGGTTGATGTATTCATTTCGGATGTGAACTGGATTCCATATTGATTGTTGTTTAAACGGCCTGTAAATTGTAGTAATAGGTCCATTTCACCTCTCCAGATCAGAAGGATATCATCAATATAGAGGGCCCACAAGATAACATGCTCACTATATTGACTTTCAGCGTAGACTATGTCATCTTCTAACATCCCCATGAATAAATTGGCAAGTGCCGGGGCATATTTTGTGGCCATAGCCACTCCATGGCATTGGTGATAGTAATTACCGTCAAACATGAACACATTAAATTTGAGTGTGGCTTTCAGCATTTCTTTTAGCATATGTATTTGTTAAAAATGTGAAGCGCTGGGATCTTTGTACACATAATCAATTGTTTGGATAGCTTGCTGGTGTTTGATTGATGTATATAATGCTCGTACATCAAGTGATGCAAGGATATATTGCGGTTCCCACTGGATGTCATCAAGAATCTGTATTGCATGGGTGGTATCTTTAACATATGCTTTTAGTTTGGGTACCTCTGGTTTTAGAAGGTTATCGATGTACTCTGCTATATTTTCTGTGGCTCCTCCATTACCGCTAACAATTCGCCTTCCTTCTGGAAAATGTTGAAAGGCTTTGTGCACCTTCGTCAAAAAATATATGGTTGGCATACAGGGATGTTGGATAAACAAATATTTTTTCTCTTCATCTGTTATGATGCCTTGTCGATGCCAAGAATTAATCATTTGCTGAAGTTCATGAACAATATTTCTTTGATGATTGGAAGGAAGCATCTCGTAGGAATCTGGGGTGGATAGATGTTGGTATGCCATGGTTAAATAGTCCTGTCGATTCATAATTGTAATATTGCCCCCTTTATCAGCCTCTTTTATTAATATATTGTTGTCTTTCTTCAAATTGTCCAATGCAGTTTTTTTGGCTTGATTCAGGTTCCAAGAGATTTTTCTGTTGACTTGGCTTTTTCGAGCTAATTGCTGTATGTCTTTGAGGACTGTCTTGTGGAAGACATCGATAACATTCTCAGGTGCCATTTGTGGTATGAATTTTGATCTCGTCTTGAGCTCCACATTTGTCATTGATCCAGGTACCACCTTTAATTCTTGCAACATATGAGTAATTTCATATGTCTCTGGCTCCTCAAGAGGTGTATGTTTTCAATGTCCTGAATACTTAAATGGCTTTCTTGCCCACGTGATGGGCCTGGAACATGCCTCTTTACCTGTGTGGCAAAAAACTTCTTGAGTTTTAATTTCCGTATATATTTGAAAAGATCAATCTGTAAATCAATCGGATTGAACCTACACGTAAGTGCAAATGATAGTCCTTTGTTAAGTACTGCAATTTCTTCCTGGGTGAGCTATTTGTCTGATAGATTGAGAACCAAGTTGTTTATTTGCGATTCCTTGCATCTCTTGTGTTTGCCCGTGTTAGTCTTCTGAATTCGTCTTGAGCGGCGGGATTTCTTGTGTCTCCCCTGACCCCTCCTTCCTCTTCTCCTAGTATAGGTGGACCACTCGGAGAGATTGTAGGAAGCCGAAAACAGACTTGCTTGGTGGGAATATCTCTATTGCCCTTCCTATATCTACAGATTTGGTTGATGAAATCCTATTTTTCTGAAATTGAAGCTGCTCCTTCCAGATTCTCTGATACTGGCGAAATATATTCAGCATCAGATGACCCAGATGAGGTATTTGGTGTGCTGGTCTTGGATATAGGTTTGGTGTATTTGTTATACTTTTCCTGAAAAGTGTAAACTCGGTCTTCACGAAAACACTTGTGTAATTTCCTTAGCTTCATTTCATCCTGGTACTCTTTTAAAATTGCATGTAGTTTTAAATAATTCTTTTCTTTCCTGACTTCCAAAGATTTCATTTCAACAATCTCTTTCTTGATTGCTTCTATTAATGTTGCAACTTTTTTATGCTCTCTGGTAGCATGCTCAATGAGGAGCTCTAGCTTTTTTTCGAACTTGTGGTTAGATTCTCTTCCCACTGCTCAGCAAGGTCCTTATCGTCATCACTAGTGAAATTGGGAAAAATCAATATTCGCAATCCTCTGGGTATTAGTTGATTGGTAAGATAATTCTTGAGCGATATGATTTCCCAGTACCTATCAATCTCCTTCTTGGATGCTCTTTCTAACTTGATGAATTTATATATGAGGTCTTAGGGTTTGGTATTAGTGCTAGTAAAGGCATGCACATTACTACTGCGTGCTGTAAACAAATTCTTGGACTCCTCGTCCCTATTGAGTAAATACTCAGCCATCTTGGTTGTATGTGGTCTTGCGAGATTTGTGTTCCCTCAAATTTCTTCCCCTTCACCCATCCCTTCTCATCTCTGTCTCATACTTAATTCATTATTATTGTCATTTTTGGACGATGAATCACATGTTTTCTTATTGTCGTTGTACATTGATTTTCTTTGATGTTTGTTTGACAATGTTTGATTATAAATTTGTGTTTAATCTACGTATGAAATATATAGCCCTGGTTTGAGAAAGGCATTTTTGTTTTGCCGAAACATGTCTTACCAAAAAGGGCAGCAAACTAAAAAGATCATTTCAGAACTATGTGTGAAAATAAACTATAGTTTTGGACTTACCAAATGATAAAATCTGGCGCATTTGTACAAAAGAGAGTTTGAACCAGATATCATGTTTCATAGTGTATTTAGGAACAATGCTATGTGATGCCACTTCCTTTTTTTTTAAGGGGTGAAAGGTTGTGTTCCATTGCTTCCTGTGATGTCACTTTGGGGTGAGGTCAAATAACATAACTTCCTGTGATGCCATCAGAGGTCAAGGGTCATGTGATGGGATGTCACTTCCACTATCCCAGGCCTTTTGGTGAAATGACGTCCCTACCCCCAACAAGCCATATCAACTCTAAAATTAGTGATTAACATTACCACTCATGATTCTGCAATCCATGGGTCCAAGAGGCTGTAACAATAAATGATGCTATTTATAACACCAATGGAATTACCACCAAACTCGTAATGAGGCTCAAAGTATGCAAGTTGGACATAATGGGCCTCATTACAGATCTGGCGGTAACCCTGCTGGTGCTACCGGCAGGTTGCCGCCAGACCCGTCAAAATGTACTGGCGCCTGAATTCCCAGGGCCACCGGCTCATTGCGAGTCCGGCGGCTGGGAAGTCAGGCGCCGGTAAATTTGTAAATCCCGAGTCCCATAGAACTCTATGGGAGTGGGGACACAGAAACACCGGCACCATTGCTAACGGTGCCAGTGCTTCCGTAATGGGTTTGCCTACCGTGACCGCTGTGCCCAGACTTAGTTTGCCAGTCCAGAAACAAGGGTGCCGGTGAGCTTATCGGCAGCCTTGTTTCCGGACCGGCAAACCTGTCATAAGGCCCAATATCTCTATCTTTCCAATTCTCTTAATAAAGTAAAAGGATGACGAAGTAACCTAAGTAATGAGGGGCTACCTTCCCTTTGCAAAAGTTGAACTTACAAGTGAGTAACGGACACATAAGCACATACATTACGAACATTACACATAGGCACACCTCTCAGCGGGTGGGCGTTACCTAAAGTGCTTAAAAGCTTTTCAAATGCGTTCGCTACACTTATCCAAACAACTTGTGCCTCAATGTTGTAGGCAGACGTGGTGCATCGAGGGCGACAGAGTGCATCGTTTTCTGCTGTATTGATAGCATGTTTTTGGTGAGCGACAACAATTATGCGAAAGTTATGCCTAGTAAGGGGAACGGTGACAAAACGACATTTCTTTTATACGACCCATTCTATAGATACTAGGCACATAGTAAAGTGTACATACACAAAGGGTAACAAATGCAGGTGTTAGGGCACTTTCTGTTTCATTTGGAAACCTAATTTGCGACATGTGGAAGTGACATATACATGGAACATAGATATGAAACCCTATACAAAAAAATATTAAATAAGAAGAAGATGTGTATGGTGTTAGTTATGCTTGTTTTTCCTTAATCAGCGCCTAAGTACTGATTTCCACATGTCCATCTTACCAGCCCATTGCTCCCATAAACCTCCAAGATGATTTGGATTACAACTAGCCCTAGACTTCATGGTCAATGGTGAGGGGGTCATGGGAGTTGTAGTTCAAAACATCCAGAGAGCTTCAGCTTACAGACTCATGCACTATGATGAATAGACTACGCCCATACCCTTGCGCATGAAGGGTGAAACCCTTTTATCCAAGAGGTGGGTTGGTATCGTCTCGTAGTTAGTCATTGGGTTTTCCTTCATTACTTGGAAGGAGGCCCGTTGAACGATGATCTTCAGAACCTCCTCCTCCATGTCCTTCTCCAGGAAAGCCAACAACTTTCGGATTTCACGCTCCAAATCCTGAGGAAAGATGGATTTGAGATGTACTTAGAGGTGTAAGGATGGGGCAAAACATTTCAAGGTATTGGGTGATAGCCAGGTCACCTATGGAAGAAATGAATAGGCTGAGGCTTGTTTTGCAATTAACATGAAAGATGCAGCTACCTGTCCTTAAATTGAGGTCACCTGTGGATCAGTCTTCCAGAGCTAATTGTCAATATATTGATCCTGCTGACAGGTTACCACTGAGTACAGGGCAGTCACAAAGGGTGCTGAGGACTGGGGCAAAACATTTGGTGAGGCCCCCTTGAAATTTTTTACACTGGGCCAGCGCAGCGCTTCCGCAAATAGGAGACGCGAGAAATCTCCCCTTCAATTTCTGTGTGGAGGAACCCAAATATGTCTGATTATTATGACAGCAAATCAACTACAGAAAAAGTTATGTTTCTCTACTGAAGAAAAGCTTATTCCAGACTAACTTTTTAATTTTATGCATAAATAAATACAGGATGGAATGGCGGCGTGTGGCCAGCATTAGGGAGGGCCCTGCACCTTTATGCACATTGAAACACACATCATACAGAGTGACAGAAAAATGTTGCGGCTGGTGAATTTTTGAATTTGCAAGGCTTAAAAGATTGCACCAATTTTGTGGGGATGAACAGAGCACAGAAGCAAGCCCAAAGCAAACAAGGGGTGCTTGAGAGGGTTTCGTGCCCCAGCATAAATGTTTAAAATGGTGCATTTTAAAGCACTTTCTTGAAAAACTGGGTAAAATACTATACAGTCTTCAATTGGTGTTGTATGGAGAAAGCCAATAAATGCAAGCCACCAACCGTGCACAGGAGCATTTTCCAATACATTTCATGCTGCCTTTGCTCACAACTTATGCCTACATAGAATCATGTTCATGCTGGCTGTACCAATACATGCCACTTACTGCCATATAAGGACTCACAGCCAGTACAAAATAGCATCCCACAGAAAGCATATCCAGACTGGCTGTGCACCATAAGTGTTGATACTGGATAGACTGCCCAGTGGAGGCAGGCAGCGCAGTCCCCCGTGTGAATAAAAAACACAGGTGCACTGGTGAGAGGAGAGCACCGCGTGGCCCCTCCCAAGCGCGAGGTCCAGGGCATTTGCCCCCTCTGCCCCCCCACCCCGTGACGGCCCTGCCTGCAGCATCAGCCATGCCATAGACTCTACTCTGCCACCAGTGCTGCCTTTGCTCTTTCATTTTACCTCCACGGCCCATCCCAGCCTCCTCACCTCTGGCTACAGCGGAACGCCATGCACACATTCCCTCTTCTGCTAAAAACATCTGTATTACTAACGGGATTTCTCCGCATCACTTTCCTTCAAGTGTAATGTCACACCTTTGCCTACGTGTACTTCATTCACCCCAAAAAAGAATGTTTCTACATTTGCCGTGACAGGCCATTAAAAATAAATAATAAGATTCGGCATTCATAGTTTTTGGACTTGGGGAAAAAAACAGATATCAACCCCATAGTAGTCCGCTGCGCACATGCAAGAATGTACTGCAAAAATAGCTTGCAACATTGAAAAAAAGGCAGGTTTTCATTTCTGAAAATCTTCCGCTGCTGCACTGCACCGTGATAGATTTTATTACCCAGGGCAACCTAATCTCCACCAAATGTTGTTAAAAAACGACTGGACGTTTTTACACCAAACCACCAAAAAGCACATCTGCACTGCGTTGTTCTGAAGCACATTTGATGATAAGCAACTCAGTTTTCTCTGAATTTAATGTGAGTGAGTTGGCCACCATCCAAGCTTTGATGCTGTGATAGATGGAATTGATAGCCATTTCACAAAGATATGTCAAACAAGTCAAAAGTAATTAGCAAAACAATGTTTATAAAGTCAGTGGATCTTAGGTTTCACCATATACATAGCTATATCAAAAAGATTGTCACAGGCCCTCTTTCCCCCAGACTGGACATTTTAGGAAAGCTTTATTAAAATATGAAAAAGAAATAGTAATAAAGCAAAACAACGCGGTTTTCATCCTACTCCTGTCAAATTCCCTAAAGAGAAGTCAAATTTTCTGTTCAGCGCACATAAAAAAAACACTGGACGGAATTAGACCAAGTACAAGACAAATTGGGCAAGAAGCATTGACTCGATTTCTGGGAGCGGTCTGGGGTTATTCCGCCAGTACCTGTGCCGGTGCCGCTTCTCCCAAAATTATAGCTACATCTCACATGCTGCTTTGCTGCAGAGAGGCTTTTCAGAAATACAAAAACTTCAATTTGTTTGTTGTACGTGAGAGATCACTGTGGTTATAACGGGTATAACTGGGGTTAGTCGAAAAACGAAAATTGGACAAAATGCCATTTGGAGGTGGAAAGAGCATGAAATGCATCAGGCTAGAGGTGAGGAGGGGGAAAACAGTACACCATGTGAAATTGAGGGTGGGGGGGGTTATGACCAAGTTCAGAGCTCAAAGTTGTCTCATAACCAGGGTTGTTGTTGCATAACCAAGGCTTATAGTAGAAGACGGGATCAGGAAGGAAAGTGTGTCACGTGAATAAACGCCCATGGCTAGTGGGCCCCAACAAAACCTATTGAGGCAACATGTCAAGGGACCATGTTGAAATTCTGCTGCCACGCAGTCCAAACTTATTAGGCAATCCTAAGGCAACTGCGAGCACCAGGCACGCAACAACGAGGCTCTGCCCTCCCTCTTTCTGGCAATGTGAGTCTTTCTGGCAATGTGGGTCATATGGGGATGACGATGTGTGGGACTGCTGCTGTGATTTGTGAGTTTACTGGAGCGATGAGGAGATCTACTGGTGATCATGACAGAATAATAACATTATGCTCTTAGTACTGAGATGAGGAAGAGGAGCTCCGATAGTATAACCTCGATAATAGTAATGTACTACAAAGAACCCCGGTTATTCATAAAATAACACCAGTTATTCTTGTGATGCACTTTAATTTCCGAGCCTGTTTTCTACTATAAATCCTGGTTATGTGAAAATAACCGTAGTTATGAGAAAACGTTTGAGCTCTGTCCCCAGTCCAAGATATTATCACAAATTGGTGGACTGAAAAAATATTTAGAAAATTGAGCTGACCGGTTTCAATATAATATTCAGATATAATTTACGCATGCACATTATGAATATTCATCTTTTATACAAACTGCACACTTAAGTAAACTCACATCAAAGCTAGGACTGACTGGTGTCAGTTACCATATGCATAGGGAATGTAAAGGGGATTTAAACTGCATACATGTACACAATGTAAAACTCCTATACTCCTCTTAGATGTATTGACAATTCACCTCCAAGTTATAGTTCACTTTAATGAGAGCTTTTATGCATGTAGAAGGCATGTAATACAAGATTAGAATTAATTTACATTTTATATTTACAAACTGTACATGTATGTGTGGGAGATGTACATTTTGTACACGTACACTACTACACACCTGAAAACTCATATCAAAGTTAGGACTGACTTTGATGTCAGTTTTCAGGAGCTATAAGAGGCAGTGGTATTTAGTACGTTTTTATACTTCAGAGAAGAATGGTCGAATGTGTGGTTTGTGAATGCATCATGAAATAGACACAGACAAGAGATGCATAGTTTTGGTTATAAACTTTTATTAAATGAAAAGAAGGTTGGGAAAAAGGCCTAACTTGCCCTATTCTGAGGGAAATGTCCCTACCTAAACAAAAACTAAGGAAAGTTTGCGTCAGAATTTCTAACTTAAAAGTTCTGTCTGTGTCCAAACCTAACCTGGCCCTCACTTGATACTTGGAGAAATTAGTATGGGTTAAAGTATCGAAATCCAGGGATTCCATTTCCCAAGCTTCCAGACAGTTCACCATGCAAAGGGTTTCTCCTTCCCCAAACTTCAGGACAGGTCACCATGCAGAGGGGCTCTCCTTCCCCAAACTTCAGGACAGGTCACCATGCAGAGGGGCTCTCCTTCCCCAAACTTCACGTCTCTCAACTTTCTCAAAACACAGTTCTCAGGGATAAGTTCCTTGTATTGAACCACACAACGTATTTTATATTCAAACACAGGTTTCATTGTCATTATTTGAGTTGCTTTTCAATATGCATGTGTTGTCAGGTAAGGACAAAGGCAGTGAATATGGCAAAGGAAATGTGCACACAATCACACAGTGAATAGCTTTGAGAGTCAAACAACATGCACACAGGAACCAAGACTCATGTATACTAAAACCCAGGAGTGCAAACAGAGTGTGCCAACAATACAAATATATGAAAAGGGATGTGGGGTAAGCACTTAGATGCTCCTTCTGAGTGCAAGGAAAGTCGGCAAGCTCCTTACCCACAATTGCTATTACAGGTACTGACAGCGCTAAGCCCACGTAGAGGGCATGCAACAAAAGGCTCTGTGATCTAACACTCTTGATGGTATTAAATAAGGAAACTTAAAAACAGTACTCACGAGGACGAAGAATACCACTTGAATGTCAGCAAGCCCACAAACCCTGTTGAGCAAACAGGGACCCCGAAAGGCTGTAACAGCAATGGGAGGATAACTAAATACATAAGACTCAAGACAAGGGGCAAGTAGGAATAGTGATTACAGAATAGTGAGGAAAACATAGGTATTCACACAGGCGCTAGCTACAACCGCACACCACACCGAATAATCAATGGGAAATATATGCAAAGGTGCAAGGGAAAACATGCAATGGATTCCAAGAGAAAGTAAAGGAACAGGAGCCAGGGACATCATTTCACCAAAATGCCAGGGGTAGCGGAAGTGACAACACATGACCTTTGACCTCTGATGACATCACAGGAAGTGATGTCATTCCCCCTCACCCCCCCACATCGAAGTGACATCACGGGAAGCGATGGAACACAACCTTTCACCTCTTGACAAAACAGGAAGTGACATCACACATTGTTCCTATGTACACTACAAAAAATATGGTTGCGATTTCACTATAATGTTATATACATTTCAAACAAGAATGGATCACCATATGTATTGTTAATACCACTGTGTATAGGCCCATATTACCAAATTACATTGAGTGCAAGCAGACGTCCAAGGCCAAATGATGATATGTTATCATATAGCACTTACGCTTAAGCACTTTATATAGAACAAATATGCATACAATATCACCCAACCTATGTTGGTGCTCATTTATTGACCTCAGAAGGGTGAAAGGCTGAGTTGAGGTGTTTAAGAACAGGCTAAATCAGTGACTCACCCCCTGAAGTGCGCCTGAAATAAACCCTTAATGATTCTAGCAATTATTGTATAGAATTCCAGAAAGACAAATTATTTGGTATTCCTATTCTTTCTTATTTAGCGTCACTGCTGAAAGTGATACACTTGCGGAACGGGCAGTTTTTTTAAAAGGCGTTATCAAGAAAGGCAGCCACTCCAGAAACAAAGAGCCACATTACACTGGCCACAGCCCAGGAACTTTCATTTAATTAAAAAAAAATGTTTTTAAAAAAACATCTTTTTTTTCTAGGGGTAGCGAGGGAGACCCCAGGGGTCGCAACTGCGACCCCTGGTGTCCCCCAAATGAGGTTCCTGACAGGAGCAGGGAAAACGAAATTACAAGGGCAAACTTCCCCCACCCATCCAAGGAAAAAGGCCCGAAGCTAATCTATGAAGAGGAAAGACTAAAGTATCAAGGTTTACAACAGCAAAGGATAAAGTCAAAGAAATATAGAACACAGGCAAACTGGGCTGCACCAAAAGGGAAAGCACTGAGAAACGCTGCCTGCTAACAGAGGAAGATAGAAAGGGAATCTGGGAAGCAGAAATCAATTAAGCACATAGATTCGAAATGCAAGGATAAAGAACAAGGAATAGAAACTTGGAACTAGGCACAAGGCTAAGAACCAGGAACAAGGGACCAGTCACAAACAGGAACACTGCATCAATGACCAGGGCTGGACTGAAGCAAAATGAGGCTTTTAAACCTGCTTAACGAGCACACGCCACAGGTATGCTGATTGCTGCAACTGCAGCCACAGGTGTTGCCTATCGTCCACCCAGCCTTGTCGGGTGGTGATGAAGCTGTGGGCCAGGCATTCTGGGAAGCATAGTCATTTGATTAAAAGCAGCATACTGGCTGCCAAAAACCTGGAATGGATCCGGAAGGGAAGTAACTTGGAAAATAAGGATTTAGCGCTCCCAATTCATCACAGCACTGTAGCATAAGGTTCGAAAGGAAAGTCCAGTAGGGAATAAACCCTAAATCATGCCCCAAAGTGGTGGGAACGGGAGCAAAGGAAGCAAATCGTGACATGCGTTCTCAGTCTAGGCGCAGTTGTTGGACCACACAGTCAACCCATACATTACAGATCACGCAACTGATACACATTGCTTCGCACTTCTCATCAATTCCTTGTACACACAGTATCGCTGGTTTGCCACCTTTCCTTTGTTACTGCTTTCATGCATTCATATAGCCTAGCCAATTGTTCGTTTTCAAAACTCACAGTTCCTTCATAGGATATACTGGTTGCTGAAAAGTACCCCTTCCCTTTCCTCATGGAGTCTTTTCAATGGTTTTAAAATTGCAATTTAATATCTTCCTTTTTATTCAGTATTCCAAAGGTAACGTTTTGTTCACATCAGCATTCAAAATTACTGGCTTTGGCTTTCATTCACATCCGTATTCAAAAGTACTGATTATGGCTTTCATTCATATCGGTATTCAAAACAAACATCCTCACCGATTTGTAAGCCTGTTTGCCTTGGCCGGCGTTCCCCTCTTCTAAGCAGACTCAGGGATTGTTGCACACAGCGATAAAGCAAGGATTCTGACTGCCACGATCTTTCTGCCTAGAGCGGCGCCTCACTCTTCCTCCACAGCATCTCTCCATTGCTTCACATCTGCCAGCAATGCGTCTCTCACAACTCAGGCTTCTCTCTGAAGCACCGCTCGGTTAACACTGCTTCCTGGCTACAGTCTGCCACAGGCTTCCAGTTTCCTCCTTCAGATCTGCTTCCTGCTGCATATGCTCTGCATTTGTCAGGTGCTCTTCAGTGTTTCTTCTGCCACACTGCCTTCCAGTATAGGTCTGCGCTCCTCCAGCCGTCCATCAATCCTGCTCTTCCGGCTGCCTGTCGACCTGCCTTTCCAGCTTCCTCCATCTTCTCTGCTCATGTCAGTTTTAAACCTCCCACCAGGTTCATTGGTCCCAAAAAGACTAGGCCGCTCACTACCTGTTTGGGAGATCTGCAGTACCCTTGATTGCCTCCTACACCAGTTAGGTACTCGTCCCAGTACCTAACTGGTGTAGGTGATTGTGCGAGTCAATAGGAAAAGGATGCATTGATCTTGTTTGCCTCTTACTCGTCCCAGTACTTAAGTGGTGGATGTTAAGAAGTGACTCACTTAGAAAGTGGGGAAGGGAATGACAATAGCCTACAAAGGCTTGGGAATGGGAAGATTCATTATAAAAGGGTAAAAGGGAATACTGTAAGGAAGGCATGGTATCAAACAGTAAGACAGACAAGGGATCACAGTTCAAGGGTGTTTATTCAACTTCAAACGCCTATCTAATCCTAAATCTAAACATGGGAGCAAGCTATGACCATCAAATAATAATAACACAGTCCTAGTCGAGTCTGTCAAAATAAAAGGGCCTTTTATTGCCTGTCCTTACTTCTAAATACAAATAGTGTGGGAAACAATGTTATGCAAAAGAAAAGTGTTCAAGAAATGATATGTCAGGATATTCCAGCCATTGGCTTCCCTTCCCTGCGTTTTCAGCACGGGACAAGGCGGCACACTCGAGCTTAGCACACTCTCTGACTTCTTTTGCACGAGAATGCAGTTCAAAACTTCAACATCAGGGCTTTCTGTGCCAAAGTCTCTTTGCCATTCAAAGTCTCTTATTTTAGAGGGCCTCATGCAAAAAGACAAATATTAAAGATACTTTTGTTTTAGGATTTTACATATGCAACTTCTCGGGTGTTTTACTGTTCTCGGTCCCCGTCCGCCAGGCTCGGACCCACTTTGATTCAAAATCTACAATTGGTCTCCCTCTGCCGGTCTTACACCAAATCTTCTTTAACAAACTTTCTCTACTTCATCCAAATCAAAGACATTCAACTGTGCACAGGATTTTGCTTGACCTGTCGCAGGACCACTTCGACAGTTATTCGTTCTCTTCTCGATATGACCTTTTCCTCACTTTCACTTGTACCACTTGTCAGCTGTAAACCTTACAGAGATCTTCGATTGAGCAGTTCCATGGCGCCAGACCACTCTGTCAAAGGTATTATGTCTTGCTTTAAAGTTCAGTCACTCATCAGCAGTTCAACTTTACTGGCGTCTCTCATCACACGTGTTTTAACCGTTTTAACAATGTTTGTTCCCGCACTCGCCATAAAATGTTGCTGTTTGCAACCTTGGCTTTAATGCAGACCGGTCTTGGATCGAGCTCCCCAACTCACCGGCTGTGTTGATTTCACTGACGCTGCTTTGTTATTGATGCCGAGATGGTTCCACGGCGGCTGGTGATTCTCTCCATCTTGATTATTGACGCGGGAGGTTCCCAGGTATCGCGACACTCAATGCAGCATTCTTCAGGCTGGTTTCCTGGTCTTATGCTTTCTATTCTCGAGGTTTTGGGAAAGTAACAGTTCCTTGTCGAAAAAGTCAACGGAACATCCCTCCTTGCGATCCCCTTCTATTTTGCTGTCTTTCCTCTTTCATTCAGCTGCCGTCTCGAAACTGCCGTTTCCTCGTGTGCTTTGCCTCGCTCAAAGTGTGGTCTTGTGCTCCTCCTTTTATCCATGTGGGGAAGCTTAATGGAAGTCAGGTGTCTGTGATGGTCAGTAATTGCCTGACCTCGCCTGACTATTGTATTGGGATACGTCAGGTATACTACTGTCTTTTCTCATAGCGGGCTGTCTGTGAGAAAGTGTTCATGTTGTAAAAGGGGGTTTAGAGTTCCTAAATATCGTAACTGGTAGGATGGGGTAAAGGTGTTACAGGGAAGGGGATACCATGTGTCACCATCTGGTGTCCAACTCCACGAAGACCCATCACCAGGTGATCCTCGAGCACTGGTCCACCTCCACAAACTGGAACCAAAAGCGTCCTTTTGGCAGATCCCCGGGGACTAGTGGGGGAGAAACCTTCAGGGTTCTCACAATACCGTGTCTCACCTAAGGGTACCTCACCTCCTCTCTCTAAGTCATCTCCCCCCAGGTAGTCCTCCATCACATATCCACCACCAGGGTCAGGATCTGGTAGCTTCAGCCTTTCCCTGGCCACCTGGGGGGAAGCTTTACCAGGGAAAGGGGTGAGCATACCCTCAGGTTTCTTACAGATGGTATACAGTGAGTGTTCATACCTTAACTATGTTATTCCCACTTTTTGCAGACTATCTGTTTTTGGTGAGATTAACCTTAACTCTTGATTTAAAACATGTTTTTATATTAATTATTATTATATATGTATAAAATATAAATATTCAAAAATAAGTGTAAAGTTCGGTGTTGGTCCAGTTTAAAAATCACATGATACTTTTTATTGGATTAGCAAGTATTATGCTGAGCTGAAACAATATATGGTTATGATTGCCTCAGTGAGAGATTAGGCCATTTTTGGCCTATGTGAGAAACTTTAGGGCCTCCTCACATCTACTCCGCTGGGATCTTCCTCTCAGGTGGCCAGGGATAGGCCATTGCGTTCGGATCCCAACCCTGGGGGTGGATATGCGAGGGAGGGTCACCTGGATGGAGGGACCTTGGGGAGTGGGGAGAGGATGTCTTTAGGTGAGGCATGGTATCCCATTTCCCTTGTCAGAATACACCCTACCCTCCATGTTATATCAAGCTCAACTTAGACACTGAGAAAGGACTATTCCAACTGGTGGTGAATGCACACCTCTTTCTCTTTCATTTGTATGCTATTTAAATGTGTGTATGCAGACAAGCAAACTATGCGACCAAGAAACAAGTTGTTGCAAAACACGTCTTTTTGCCGCTGCTTCCCCTGGCGTTCATAGGAAGCAGCACCAATATTTTAATACAATTTTGTCATAAAGAAGATATTTTAACTCCTTATTCTGGACTCTGATAGTTACTCAACATTGCGATAGATTGCGCTGACTGGGAGTGCGACTCCAGTATGCCTGTGTGACCACACTGGCACAAGCAAGATATATATGTGTGTGAAAGAGCGTATATCAAAGCACGGGAAAAGGACCGCTCTATTTTACTGATGCCCAAAGTTAAAATTGAGACAGGCACGGAAGAAACAGACATGAGACTCATCTTGACATTCAGCAAAGCCTCAAAGAACATATGCCACATAATGCATAAACATTGGCATATACTTAAGCAAGATGAGCATCTGGGGAATACTTTGGGTAGTAACATTAATATCACTTTTAGGCGCTCCACTCCCCTTAAGGATAGCTTGGTATCCAGCTACATGAGTCCCAAAACGCAAGCAGGCCCAGGTTGGCTAAGCACCAACTCTGATGGTTTCCAGAAATGCACAAAATGCAAGGCGTGTATGTTTGCTAAAAATACTAAAAATTATCTCCATCCTGTACTACACAGTAATGTGATTATTAAATCTAGGATCACATGTGAAACAGAGTATGTTGTGCATGTACTCACTTGCCCATGTGACAAATGGTACGTGGGGAGTACCATCGGAAAATTGAAACTTAGTATATTACAACATAAAAGAGCCATAAAAAATATTGACCCCACATATCCTATGGCTCTACATTTCCAGGAAAAACATGGAGGCAAACTTGAAGGCTTTGCATACTTTGGTGTACATACTATCCTGAAGACAGTAAGGGGAGGTAACCGGGAACTTCTCCTTAGACAAATGGAAACCAAATATATCCTAGACTTGGAAACCAAGAAACCCAAAGGCCATAATCTGGACGAAGAATTATTTACTTTCCTAGGCATCTAAGCAGTCTGCGATGAAACTAGAGCATCAACTGTATGGATTTTAAAGAAGACCTCAGACTCTAACATTTTGTTGGATTAACTAGACGTACTATGCTTAGCTGGAACAATACATGGTTGTGAGGGCCTCAATGAAGGATTCAGCTATTTTTGGCCTATGTGAGGAACTTTAGGGCATCCTTCCATCTACCCCCCTGGGATCTTCTTCTCAGGTGGCCCAGGGAAAGGCCATCGCGTTTGGATTCTGACCCTCGGAGTGGATATGCAAGGGAGGATCACCTGGCTGGAGGGACCTTGGGGAGTGGGGAGAGGATGTCTTTAGGTGAGGCATGGCATCCCCCCTTTCCCTTGTCAGACTACACCCCATCCTCTCCCTGCCTTTGTAGGTCAGTATTTCCCTCTTTCACACACACAAACTGTCCCACATTCATATTAATTTAAGACTGGGACGAGGAAGAGGCAACTGGGAGTCATGCACACTTCCATTCACGCACAAAGCTTTGGTGGTGAAATGAGGAAGAGCATTATGGAGTACCACTACAAGGGTTGGCATTTCCCACTCAAAGTTGACTATGGTCAGGCAGAGGACTTGAACCTGCAGCCAATTGAGAGGCTGCAAGTGCATAAAAGGAGAGACAGGCAAGAGCAAGAGAGAAACCCGCCTGGGCAGAAGGAGGCAACCACCCAACATGGAGCAGGCTATAGAGGGGCCAGTGAAAAGGATGCCGAACACTGCAGATGGTTGAGGAAGACGCCAGGGCCTGAGCGGGCCGCGAGAGAGTTGAGAGCCCTGCAGACCCCTATATGGTGTGTCCACAGCCAGAGCTGTGGACAAAGAAGACTGCAGTATGCTGCCGACCACAGCAGCAGAGCTCCCGACACGTGAAAGGGGAGCGAGAGAAAGCCAGAGAAGAAACTGAAGGCACCCGGAAGGAGTGGCCGTACACCGGTGAGCGACAAAGAGGGAACACTCATGGCGTGGTTCTCCCGGGGCTGGATCTGGGCAGAGGAAAATACTGATCAAATGAAAACCTATGATGAATGGGTCTGGAGAATGAACGGAAGAATTTTGAATACAGAACAAGCTGGAAAGTCCTTTTGAATTACAAATAGTATTATTGAATACCGAACTAGAAGATAGATATGCAAAGTATATGAAAAAACTGTACAAGTGAAAAGAAAGTTATATGAAATTATGATTAGAGATACATTGAAATATTAGAATGGGAAGTTGACACAACAAGAGTTAGGAAGACTAAGACATGAACAGTGTTAGAACAAATTGGAAAGCCACTATGAAAGATGACCTAATGCCCTGATGAAGATCATTGTGATAAAGGTTGAAACACATTTCGGCGATGTCCACATGATAAATGGAAATTAAATCATACCTATTGTACAATTGAAATATTTGAGTCTACTATTTTGATTTTGTAATTCTTTTTGGAACTGTGTTGAACATGGGGAAGGGACCCCGGGTCCTTTTTGTGGAACTGTTTTGAACTTGAGGAGGGGAGCTGAAAAGCAAGCCAGGAGCTGGAAGAAGCTTGGAACTTTGTGTTAGAACATTGTTTCTTTTTGTTGCTGACAACCCTACACATTGTATATCTTGAGTTGTGAGGGCAAGTATACGTTTTGGACACAGATGGACTTTTGAGTTGAACTTAATTTCACAGACCATCCTTAGTTTCTTTAGGTAGGAAATCCCATTTTAGCATAGGGCAAGTTAGGCATTACTCCATCCTGACATTTAGAAATAAACCATTTTATTTTAGAAAAGTGAATCTGTGGTCTGTGTCTTATTTCATGATACCTTCACACCAAGCGCACCTGCGAAGGCAGTCGCATGCTAATTGTTTGTTTATGAAATGAATGTTCCCTATGATGCTGTGCACCCCTTCTCCAGAGGTAAGGAGGTCAGTCTAAAGATGGCCACATTGGACTCTATCCAGGTCCCTTGTTGCTGTTCATGACAATTGGTAGGCGGCATAAGGCAGCATGGCAACGAGATGGAGTTAAGTGTGGGCAGCTAGGTTGGCCAGCGGGAGGCATGGGGAGCAGAACATGGGGCTTGCGGTTAGTAATGGTGTTGCGAGGGTTAGGGCGAGCAATCAGCTATGAGAAACAATTTTGCCCTTCACAGGGAGAACCAGCAGCTCCCATCAGGCAATCATTGTCTGTGCACTCCCGATGTTGGAGGGACCTGATTAGCTGGCTCCCCTGGCCAGGTGCTAAAAAAAAAAAAAAAAAATCACATACAACAACACTAATGCACTCTAGCAACATTTGAATCAAATAAAATTCATATTTTCAAAATAGGAAACAGTTAATATATTATAAAACCATATTTACTATATGTATACAATTGTCAAAGTTGGTAATTAGAAATAACATTTCTAACTTTAAAAACTTTGGCAATGAATGCCACCAGGGGGTGCAGGAAAGATGGATGCCTGACCGATGAGCTCTGGCTCTTGCCCTGTGAATTTAAGGAGTCTCAGCTGAGTTGATCACCCAGGAGCCGTTGCGACGGGGTACCCGGGTAGCGGAGGAGCTGCTGAACTGGCGGCGTGAACGGCAGCTGTTCCTGGCACCGCGCACACAGGATATCGGCTCCGGGTCCTGAGGCCCAGTGTAGCGGTGCTGACAGTAGTCCCCGGGACTCAGCGGGAAAGCACCACCACCCCAGAGGGGGTATCCGACAAGTTAGGCAAACAGTGATCGGCTGGCGGGAGAGGAGCCTGAGATAGAGGGCAAACATCAGAGCTGCGGCGAGGCCGGGTGTCGGACCACCGGCCGGAGCGAGATAGGACCTTTGACAGAACTCCCTGTGACTGCTGACTGTGCTGGGAAGGTTGGATCGCTGAAGCAAAATGTGCGCTGCAGCATGGTACTGAGACCCGGAGTTGCAGCGTTCACAGGGAGAGCCAGTGCTGACTGTGAGAGCCGTGCGGAAGCAACATGTTATGTGGAAGTGCCATCTACAGGCTCGCAGAAAACCATCCAGCCTGGGAGGCTAAGCCCAGCACGAGGCAATGTTGGGAATGGGATCCCCCCCCTCCACAGTGGTCAGAGGTGCCATTTTTGGATGTTGCACACCTGGCAGGGAGCTCCTCATGGACAACAAGAGTACTGGTCCTGCATCATAGGGTGCTGTACTGTGGAGGTTGCTGGAGGACCAGGACCCCTGGAGGGTGGGGTGCCCGGGGATTCGCTGCATACAGGGACTCATTGCATTGCTGCTTCATGATCACATGAGAGTGACCCCGGGTGCTGAGGGGCCACCTTTGAGAGCCAGTATGAGTTTGGCACAGGAGGACCCAGGTCAGCCCCCAAGGGTTGCAGATGAGTTATTGGGGTGCAGAGTGTTCAGTCGCTGGATGAAGACATTGGTGAGGCAGACCACCTGGGAGGCCCAGTGCCGAAGTGGTGAGAAGGTCTGAGGGCCCAGACTGAGGCGATAAAAGGCCCTCTGGACTTGAGTGGACTGTCCACACCTCACCGGCGACAAGGAGTGGCACAACAGGGAGGGGAGTGACCAATGGAGGCACGAACTGGAAGCAACCTGAAAGTGGAGCACAGAGAGATGGCGAAAGCGAAGGGGGTTGGGGACCTCACCCCTGTACATCAGAGACTGGTACTATTAAAAGAGAAATTCTAGCAATACTGGAATAAATATGCAGAATGCGAACGGATATGGTGACGGACCTCTGAGCGAGGGTGGTCACCCGGGAAGACCGGATGGAAGGGCTGAGGCAAATCATGCCTCATCTACGATCCTCGACTCACAGGTAGGGGTCCGCCTCCAAGACGTCGAAATGCAGGAGGATGAACTATGCCTCAAAGTGGAGGACATTGAGAACATGGAGCAGCTTAATAACCTCTGCTTTTTTGGCCTGTGGAGAAAGAGGGGGAATCCCGACAGGGCTGGAAAGGAAAATCCTGTAAATTATGGTGATGGTCATGGGTTCTAAGGAGGGAGAACAGATGGCCTTGGATAGAGTGCACCAGGTCTGGTGGCAGAAGCAGAGGGCCCTGCTCATTCCTGGCCAGGCTGCACTACTACTGCGACAAGGCATACATTCTCGAGAAAGCCAGGTTTATGGGTGATATTGAATGTGAGGACTCAAAAGTAGCTAAATTTCTGGACATTTCGGCCCACGCCTTTCTGAGGCGCAAGAAGTGTGGCCCCCTCACCAGATGGGTCCAAGAGAAAGGGTTAAGGTACAGATTCAAAGCACTCATTTTTTAATGGGAAGGAGAGAGGCGTCAGCTGGTGTCGGAGGAGGACATTAAACAGGCCGGGCACGATAACCCGAAGACTGACTCAGGAAGGTGCAGAATTCAAGGAGTCAGGAAATTTCAGAAGCTTAACACCCCCTCCCCTCGCAAGGAAGTCACCTGAAGGGGACTCAGAGGGCAGACTGAAGTTGTTTGTTTGGAGGTCCTGGTACTGTATGCCTGCGACTTCTTAGAGTTCGGCTGTTGTTGACTTTGGCGGGTAGAGGGCAGTGATATGAACGTCATGGAGTGACTAGTTCACAGAGACCTTTATATCTTTTCAATGTTACATTTGAGGGAGCCATTGAGGTGTCTCTGAGTGGACAATACAGTGCATGGTGCTGGAGGACTAGTACGGCAAGGGCAGGGGTCGCCACCAGGTAACACAGAAAAGAAAGGTAGGCTACCTATTGGAGGATTGGGAGGACAAACGGTGCAAGGTGAAAAATGGGATGTGGCTGAGTTGAGGATAGCCACGCTAAATCTAAACGGGCTCAACTCCCCATATAAGAGATCGCTAACTAGCAATATGTTCCATAAACAGCCGCTGGCGATCCTTTTTCTCCAGGAAACCCACTATGAACAGGGGGCAGAGTACGCAATAAAGGGTAAAGGCATTGGTAAGATGTATTGGGCCTCGCATAGGGATCGCAAGAAAGAGGGGGAAGGTATCATAGAAGGAAAATCATTCTGGATGACGCAGGTCCAGATTAAGAGGGGATTCGGGGGTCGGTTCCTGGGGATAAAGGGTCTCTACAATGGGGTATGGATCACATTGGCTACGCTATACACACCCAATGTAGGGCAGGTGAAATTTCTGTGCAAGATATTTGTGATGCTGGAATGTTGGGCATAGGGGGCCACGATCCTGGGGTGGGGTGATTTCTATCTAGTGGCCGACCCAGTGTTGGATTGGTGGTCAGAAAAGGGGGGAGGACCGGGGGCGGTGGCTAAGGAAAATACTGACTTCCGGAACCTCTGGCATGACTACTATATACATTCTTCTCCCACCGCACCAGTCATACACTAGGATAGACCTGCTACTGGTCCTGCGGGAGCAGGTGGGAGAGGTGGGGGGACCTAAAGTTGAGGCAATAACTTGGTCAGACCACAAGCTGTTGGTGGCAGAGTGGAGGGTGATGAAACCGCAATGGTGCCGACCGCGCTGGAGGTGCAACGACATGCTGATGAGAGATTGGGTGTTCCGCGACTTCTTAGGGACGGAGATAGGGGCATAGTTTGAAACCAATGACAACGAGGAGGTGTGCATGGCTACGGTGTGGGAGGCAACTAAGGCCACATTCAGGGGACTACTTATCGCTGAAGGGCGTGGAAGAAACGGGAAAGGGGGTTGTTCAAGGCCATGCTCTGGGAGCAACAGAAAGCTTTAATAGCCAAGCTGGTCCAGAAGGATGCAGATAGAGAAAACCTCCTGCGAGTGATGAGGGACAAGAGGCAGGACCTCCACTCCATGTCAAAAGGCGAAGTGGTGAAGAAGATGAGATTCACGCGGTAGAAATACTACGAGCAGGGCGATGCATTTGGTGCATTTCTGGTGAATAGGGTGAGGGGAAGCAGGATGGAGAGGGGAGTAGACAAGGTATGCAGGTCTGACAGAGACATGGTGGATAGAGGGGAGGACATTCCAGCCCACTTCGCTGTGTACTATCAGGAGCTCTACATTAGTCCGGTAGAGGCAATGCGAGAGGAGGTCCGTGGCTTTCCCAACAGTGTACAGCTCCCTAAACTCACAGCAGCAGAGAGTGAAGCCCTCGTGGAGGAGGTAATGCGGGAAGAGGTGCTACGGGAAATCCAAAAGCTAAAGGTGGGAAAAGCCTTTGCGAAATATGGGATCAACGCAGATTTCTACAAACAGTACCATTCCCTATTGGCGGCACCCTTGGGCAAGTTGTTTAACTCTAGAGTGGGGGAGGGCACCATAACGCTGACGTTCCTTTGGGCCTTAATAGCGGTAATCCCAAACCCAGGGAAGGGCCTAGCCAACTGTGCCTCGTACAGACCCATCTCCTTACTAAACATAGATGCCAAAATATTTGCCAGAGTGCCTGTGTCATGTTTGGAGTCCTGCCTCCCCCGACTGACACACGCAGACCAGACAGGCTTTAAAATGCAGAGGCAGGGTGCCGTTAACTTGCGTAAGACGCTCCACATTCTTAACACACTGATGGTAGCGAGAGAGGTGGCCCTACTGTTGGCCTTAGATGCAGAGATCGGGGGGGGATGGGCCTTAATGGAGAGGTCCTCTCGACCATAGGGATGGCCCAGAGATGGAGGGGTTGGATTGTGGCTCTATACTTGAAACCGACAGCCTGGGTGGTGGTGAATGGGAGCACGTCACAGGTATTCCCATTACAGAGGTGTACGAGACAGGGGTGTCCGCTCTCCCTGTTGCTTTATGCACTGGTTATGGAGCCGGGGGTGAGGAAAAATGGAGAGTTAATGCACAAAATTAGTCTCTTTGCAGTTGACGCCCTGCTCTACGTCACTAAGCCAGCGCAGTCAGTGACACGTTTGCTAGACCGTTTAGTGCAATACGGGCAATTGTCTGGCTTTAAAGTCATCCTGGAGAAATCGGTGGCCTACTTTGCTGGGGGTTTGTCTGCAGCAGAGAAGGAGTACATCAGGGGGTTGCCATTCCTCGTGAAAGAGGATTCTTTGATACTTGTGGGTAGAAGTGTCGCGCCACTACAAGATCTCTTTCCCAAGAACTACCTGCCATTATAGTCTGCTTTGTGGAAGGATTTGGTGAGGTGGGCGAGGTTGAGGCCATCATGGATGGCGTGCCTACATTGTATTAAAATGGTGATGTTGCCCAAATTTCTTTTGTGATTCCAAATGCTCCCAGTGATAGTCCCATGGCCCTTCTTTGAAGACGTTAAAGCAACTTTTTTGAAATTCCTCTGGGCAGGAGCCAAGCATAGTATTGCCTATAGTACATTGATCCTATCAAAGGAGAAGGGGGGTGTGGGGTTCCCAGATCTCCTGGCCTATTACAGGGTGGCCCAGCTTTGTGTCTGACGAGAAGGGTGCTGCACCACCCGATTCAAGAGGTCTTGTGGACCCTTTGAAAGGAAGGGGGGAGAATAGGTGGCTGTCCACATCACCCTGAGATGTATCTGGGACCCGCCCATGAGGGACAGGGTTGAGGAACCGTTGGCATTCCAGATGTCGTACGAGGCAGGGCTGAGCAGGGCCAGTCAAATGTGGAAAGGGGGGATTTCATTTGTATAGGTAAGTTGGAGGAGTATTTGGGTGTTGGAAAGCTTTCGGTATTCCGCTACCTGCAGTTGGAAGGCATGCTGATGGATGGCAAGTAGGGCGAGAACCTGCGAAGGGGATTGACGGACTTGGATCAGCTCCCGTGGGCCAGCTGTATAGGATGATACTATTGGCGGAACACTGGGCTCCACTCCCAGCCAGGATTAGGTGGGGACAAGAACTGGGGAAAGACATTGACAACGCCTTATGGGGGCTGATGAGTAGGAGAGTGTCATGCTCGACAGTCTCCCTCCAGAATAGACATCAGGCCCTGAAATTGCTACATAGATGGCACTACCCGCCGGCTGTGATAGCTAGAATGTGTAAGGGGTATGACTCACACTGCTGGAAGTGTCACCGGATGAGGGGGGGGATTACAGCCATATGTGGTGGGGCTGCCCTAGAGTACAAGCCTACTGGAGGAAAGTTCTATCATAGATCAAGGGGGTTGATGGGATCCAAAGGGAATTCTTGCAGTGGTTCCTCTTTGGGGTGTGGTTAGAGGATGATGTTGAGGATGGGCACATGGTATGGGTTATGCTGGTGGCTGTAGATGCTGCCTAGCCTAGTTGTGGAAGAGCATGCAAGTGCGTTTGGAAAGGGAGTGGGTGGCAAAGGTTCTAGTCATATATGATATGGAGTTCCTCACACATCTTTTAGATGAGTCCCGATCCAATATTGGAGGCCTATGGATGCCCTTTTTGGAGAAGTATGGCTGGTGAGCGACACGCTGCGTGAGGGTGCAAGTCTTGGGTGAATTGTAGGGTCTGATCATGAGGCAATCTCCATGCTGCAGCCTACAGCCTTTGGAGTCACGATACCTGAAGAAGGGTTTTGATCAACCCGAAACGTGTAGTATGAGATAGGGGCTACAACAGTATAATTTCCATTTCTAGATACCAGATTATATGTTTTTTGAAACACGCTTTGTATTAATTATTGTTACTTCAAAGACAATCTACTGAAATGTTGTTTCACTGTATCCAATTGTGAATATTCTGTTGTACTTTCATAAAATGACTTTCATTGAGAAATTATGATAAATATTGTGATTGATATGTTATGACTATCTTTTATGACAATTGACTACACCCATTAGAATATTTTTGTTAGCTATCTGTTTTCATTAATTATCTCTCCATAAATAAACGGAACCATTTTTGTTAAAATACTTTGCAGTCATTAATCTGCCTAAGTCTGTGTCCCTGTTTGTATCTCGAGTTTTTCCGGAGCTACCATTCCCTTTCTTTCATTGTTTGGATCTCGTAGCATAGATCTCAACAGGGAGCACCATAGAGTTTTCAGACCTTGATCAATATACTTGAACTATTATCAATTCCATTTACTCCCCTGAGTGCGCCTCTACAACCAAATCTTCTCTAGTCGCTTTTCCTAATACACCTGCCCTGAAATCCACACCCCTCCCCCCATGCACTGCATGCATAGCAAGAGGGTGGATGCGTCGCATGGGCCGAATCTACCGGTTCTGAGGAATGTTGTGATCCAAATGCGGGGAAACTTGTGTGCTAATGAACACCTATATATGTCTCTGGTGGTTTCTAAATAAATTAAAGTTAAAATGCAGCCATTGCCTCCTCGAAAAAAATGCACAGAGGGCCAGATGTTGTGCACTCAGTGGTGTTCATAAGACCTGGAGGAAATGTGGAATGAATGCCAAATAGGTAGAACATCCTAGAGAAGGCAGCATCTTTGGACACAGAACAACAATGCTTGCTTTTTTCTGATAAGGTACATAGTCCAATGTTCCTATGTACTTTTTATCTGGCAAACCTTCCTCTGTTTTTACGTACAACTTCCTAAAACAAATGTGCAAACGAAAACACCTCCAGGGTTATGGAATGTAACATCAAAATGTATCTCATCTAGCCAAGCAACGCTGATACAATCTAAGGCGGCTAAACATTCATCGTGAATTAATTAAGACAATTTAATCATGATTCTAGAATAATGGACTTCGTCACTGTCTAGCCTAGGACTCTGCCGTGTGCAGATTTCGTCACATGATGGACTATGACTCCCACCATCCCCCACCCGTTGATTGTGCTGATGGGAGCTGTAGTAACACGCATCTGGAGAGCCAAAGGTTTCAGGCCCCTATTCTAGTCAATTCGTCCTTACCTCTTTCATGTCCTCGTAGAAGAGGTAGAGAAGACGCAGGTCATTCCTTTTTTCCCACCAGCTTGTTACATGCTCGTGCCAGGAACCAAACATAACTGGGAAGAGAGAGAGGGAGAGAGGGGAGGAATAGAGAGTGGAGAGAGGGAGAATAGGGAGAGAGGAGGGAGAGAGAGAGAAGGGAGAGAGGAGGGAGAGGAGAGAGGGAGAGACAGATGAGGGGAGAGAGTAGGGATAGAGAAAGGGGAGGGAGAGAGAGGGGGAGGGGGGAGCGAGAGAGGGAGAGGAGGGAGGGAGAGAGGAGGGAGAAAAGAAGGGAGAGAGATGTGGAGAGGGAGAGAGAGAGGAGGATATAGAGAGGGGAGAGAGGGAGAAGAGGGAGAGAGGAGGAACAGGGGTAGGGGGAGAGGAGGGGGAGGAGAGGGAGGGAGCGACAGATGAGGGAGAGAGAGGACGGATAGAGAGAGGGGAGGGAGAGAGAGGTGGGGAGGGAGAGAGAGAGGGAGAGGAGGGAGAGAGGGAAATGTGGGCGAGGAAGGGTCGGAGAGAAGGGAGAGAGAGGAGAGGGGAGGGAGGGAAAGAGGGAGAGAGATGGAGCGAGGAAGAGGGAAAGGGATGGAGAAAGAGGGGGAAAGGGAGAGAGAGAGAGAGAGAGAGAAAGAGAGAGAGAGAGAGAATGAATGAATGTTGAAGGTTTAAGGCGCATGCGAACAGTAGAGCGCCTGAGCCTGTGAATTCTGAGAACTGTACAAAAAAAGCCTGAACCAGAAAGGCGCACTAGCCCGGATCTTGGAAGCGTGGAAACGCCTTGAGATACCCACACGCATCCTGCCTTACATGCCATCACCTTTAAAGGGCGCGCTGCCTGGACTAGAAAGTGTACAGCTCTCTGATACAGGAACATGCCCGGGCCATATTCAGCAAAACGGTCCAATACACGGAAGAAGCCTGCCTTGTCAGAATGGGGCAACATCTTGTAACTGAAAGTTACTGGTTCCGGTTCTAAGAAAAGGAAACGGCTTTGGCTTGTGTGCAGGGCAGAAGACACAATCAAGGAGACAACAAATGCGTTATGCAAGTGCACCAGCTCACATACGCGGCTCTGCATGAATCCAGAACAGGGATGTGCACGTGCAGAGTCCCTGCTTTATTTCAGTGCACGTGCAGAACGTGCGTGGGGGGCCTGCTAGTGCAGAGGCAAGCGCATTCGGATTCACACATGGATGGGCTTGCCCCATCACCGGTCCCAGCACAGTCTATTCCCCCTGTCACCATCCAGGTGCAGGGTGTTAGGCAGATACCTGTGCAGTTCCCTCTGGGACCACTGCAAAAGATTTAAGACTACAGGTGTTTGGCAGTAAACCCACTTGGTAGCAGTCTGTACCACACAGATTCACTTGGTAGCTGTGGCTGAGCAGTCAGACTTCCCTCAAGAAGAGTTAGGCAGTATACAGAGTATTCACAATAGGTCATAAGAACACAGCAGAACAAGCAAACACTGACCAGAGCCTGGTGTAAAAGAGATATAATTATTTATTTAAAACCACATCTAATAAAACACACAGGCAGTAATATTAAGCAATTCAGAAACACGGTCACTAAAAGATATACACTCCCTTAAAAGAATATTAGACAAGTCTTAAGTAAAGCCCCACTTATTTTCAGACAGCGGTGAGCGCTTAATGTAGATGGCACTCTAATAATTCGGTTTAAAAGGTAGAGAAAGACAGAGCATAAATTGAAACAGATCCCAACACTTTCAAAAGAACACAGCAAGAGAGGAAGGCAGAGTCAAACCGTGAAGTTAGAGTTCAGAAAGCCGGATCCACTTCAAGAGGATCAGAATGAAATGTGTCCAAGGTCACACAGTTGAAAAGTGCACAAAAGTCTCGAAAAGGTTCAGAAAGAGTTTGGACCAAAAGAAAGGGACCAGTTAGATGGTCAAGGCGGCCAGCCCAATCCAGAAGGTTAAGGGATTATTATTACCTTGTAGCAATCTTTAGAAAGGGAGGCCTGGCGGACACGGTACCTTAAAGTGGTGAGAATACTCCAGCGGGGCAGTTGTTCCTGGCAGCGGATGCAAGTCGGAGCTTCATCCGGGGGAAGAGAGGATCTCGTCGGGGAGGAAGACAGGAGTCTGTTGCACTGCCAGGGAAGAAACCAGCTGTGGAGTTTTCAGTTACAAAGGAGCGGTCCTTTTATTCGCGGTCCAGTGGTAAGTGGCTATCCGGTTGCCGGGGTGCGTGGCACGGGCAATTCGACCACAAGACGATGCGAGGAAAAGAAGGTAAACTGGTTGTGCCCACCAGTCAGGGGAAGAAGACTCTCCAGCCGGGAGATCTTCTCTGTCGTCGGGAAGTGGTGAGTCGGTTCCGCAGAGCTCCACCGGTGGTGTCGTTGTAGCAGGGCGGCTCAGCTTCTCCCTCATCGGATTCTCAGGTCCTGTGGCGACTTCTGAAGTTCCAGTCCCAAAAGCCCTGCTTTTATGCAGCACACCCCCATTCACTCAGCCTAGCTGTCAATCAAACATGCTAAGTGGTGAACCGGCCGGCTCACCACTTGGGCCAATCACACAAGAGTGCGACTTCAGTTACCAAGGTAACTCAGTCCAGGGTGTCTAAACCCCCTCCGACACCCCCTGTGGTACCCAGACAGAGTGGCACCACTTTTGGAGGCTTCTGTGGAGAAGCCTGCCAAAAAGTGGAACAAAGGGCTCGACTTGGGTTGGAGTCACAGAAGAGAACACAAACGCCATTTTAGAATCGAGTCCTGGCAAAAAATACCAACCGGCGAATTAATATTAAATAAATAAACCAGCGGTATGTTCGAGCCTATGAGAATTAAATAATTAAAGTTGGTAGCCTCGAACAATGGGAAAATCCCATAGAGATATATTCGCGGTCGAATATAAAAAGTAGTATCCACTGCCACCAGCCAAAACTCGATCAGGGGGGACGGAGACGTGCCCCCTCGACTAACAGACCCCGGGGCAATCGAATTGCCCCAGCCAGTACGTGCACAATATGATGGTTTGTACTGGTTTCTGTTCATAATTTGGAACTAGTAAAGCCAATGGTGACTTTACATGCCCTGGGAGACAGTAGTCAGTCCCAGGGTATGAAGTCTATGGCGGGGTGTCACTATGACACCCCTGTGTCACTGCACGGAGGGTGCTGTGTAACACACATAGTAAAAACACATGAGACCCTATGGATTAAAGGACCCCATAGCCCATAAAACACATTAACAGTCAAAGGAACACCATAAATCATGTCCAAGAGTGGGAGAAAATGAGTCTCACTCTTGGCAGGAGAAAAAACAAACTCCAGAAATCCAGCAAAGCTGCTGGGGGACTCACTAGGTTAGGAAATTCAGCCTAAACAGAGAATTCTCCCTAACAATCGCCCCACCAGACTAAGGGACAGGTGGATTTAATCCACTCCTGGATGAATCTCATACCTCTCGTCGATGATATACATCCTAGAGAGACCATCAGCATTTTGGTGGTGACACCCTGACCTGTTCTCAATGGTGAAATCAAACCCTTGCAGGCAGATTGACCATCTCAAAAGTTTTGGGTTTTCCCCTTTCATTTGCATTAACCATCTCAAGGGTTGGTGGTCAGTCTGAATGACAAAAGCAGAACCGTACAAGTATGGCCTAAACTTCTTCAGAGCCCACACAATAGCAACACACTCTCGTTCAATGGTTGCCCACCTTGTTTCAGGATCCTTCAGTTTTCTACTGATGAAGCAAATGGTGTGCTCCCTACCTTTCCCATCAAGTTGACTGAGGACTGCACCTATTCCTACATTTGAAGCATCTGTTTGCACAATGAAAGTTTGGTGGTAGTCAGGAGCTCTGAGTACTGGGGCTTGGCAAAGAGCCTTTTTCAGGGTTTCAAAGGCCTGATTGCATTCCTCATTCCACCTAAACTTTTTAGGGAATTTAGGAGAGGAGATGACATTCAGTGGAGAAGCTATGGACCCATAGTTCTCAATGAAATTCCTGTAATATCCAGTGAGGCCTAAGAAGTCATTCACCTGGGTCTGAGTAGTAGGTGTTGTCTAATTTTGCACAGCTTCAATCTTAATAGGCCTTATTTCTCCACCTCCTACCTCATGTCCAAGGTAGACCACTTTACTCTGTCCAATCTGGCATTTACTTGCCTTTATGGTCAGATTGGCCTTTCCAAGAGCCTGCAAAACATATCTCAGGTGGTCCACATGTTCTTCCCAGGAATAGCTGAACACTGCTATGTCATCTAAGTATGCCATGCAGAAGTCCTCCATCCCATTCAGAACCTGGTTTACCATCCTTTGAAATGTAGCAGGTGCATTTATCAATCCAAAAGGCATAACCTTAAACTGGTATAAGCCAACTGGGGTAGAAAATGCAGTTTTCTCCTTGGCATGGTCTGTCAGGGCTATTTGCCAATAGCCTGACGTCAAGTCAAATGTGCTGAGGAACTTGGCTGCATCAAGTCTATCCACCAACTCATCAGTCCTTGGCAAAGGGTGGGCATCAGTCTTAGTGACTGCATTGAGAGTTCTGTAATCCACACAGAATCTAAGTTCTTTAGATCCTGCCTTTGGTACTAACACAACTGGGCTAGACCATGGACTAGTAGAGGGCTCAATTACCCCGAGATCAAGCATCTTGCTGACCTCACCTTTGATGTGGGTTCTTACATTCTCTGACATTCAATATCCTCTGCTTTTGACTGGCAGACAGTCACCAGTGAGTATGTCATGCTGTCCCCAAGGGGTCAAGCCTGGTGAAAGTGAGAACAGGGAAGCAAACTGATTTAACATAAATTTGCACTCTTCCTGTTGCTCAGGTGTCAGGTTTGAAGAGAGATTTACTCCTTCAATCTTTTCATCTAAAGGTAAGCCTCTGAGGAGATCAGGAAGAGCTTCACTCTCTTCTTCCTCCTCTGATGATGCTAGAAGCAAAGCTCCGACATCAGGTCTGGAGGCATACGCTTTTAGTCTGTTGGTGTGGAAGACTGTTGGAGCCTCCTTGGGATTGCCCAAGTCCACCAGATAGTAGGCCTCTCCAAGTTTACCCACAACCTTGAAGGGTCCCATCCATTTGTCTTGCAAGGCCCTCTGCCTTGTTGGAATCATAACGAGAACTAGCTGGTCCTGAGTAAACTCAACCATATTAGCCTATTGGTCATGCCAGTGCTTGACCAGTGCTTGTCCAGCTTTCAAGTTATCACTAGCTTCTGCCATCATTTGTGATATTCTCCTTCGGAGACCTATTACATAGTCAGTCACTCTGACTGGCTTGGGGGAAGGAGCACTCTCCAACCCTTCCTTGATCAGGGCCAATGGACCTCTGACGGGATGACCATAAAGAAGTTCAAAGGGAGAATAACCTACTCCCTCCTGAGGGACTTCTCTATAAGCAAAGAGAAGGCATGGCAGTAGAAGGTCCCACTTTCTTTTAAGGGGGTCCTCTAAAACACCTATCATGCTCTTCATGGTTCTGTTGAACCTTTCAACTAGTCCATTTGTCTGAGGGTGGTATGCGGTTGAGAACTTGTAAGCAACTCCGCAGGTTTTCCACATGGCTTTCATGTAGTGGGACATAAAATTCGACCCCCTGTCAGAGATTACTTCCTTAGGAAACCCAACCCTGGTAAAAATACCAAGGAGGGCCTTAACCACAGCCGGAGCTGTAACAGTCCTCATAGGAATTTCCTCAGGGTACCTAGTAGCATGGTCTACTACAACAAGTATAAACCTGTTGCCTGAGGAGGTTGGAGGATCAAGGGGACCAACAATGTCAATCCCTACTCTCTCAAATGGGACTCCCACTACAGGGAGAGGCACTAAAGGTGCCACATTCTTGGAGCCAACCTTACCAGACGTCTGGCAGGTGTGGCAGCTCCTGCAGTACTTATCTACTTCAGCCCCCATCTTTGGCCAATAAAAGTAGAGTGAGAGCCTTTCCTTAGTCTTCTTGAAACTCAAGTGACCAGCCAAAGGAATCTCATGGGCTAACTGCAAGAACTGTGGTCTGTTCTCCTGGGGTACTACAAGTCGTTTGTTGTCTCCAGGTGCAGACTCCGTTGGTTCACTGTAGAAGAGGCCATCTTTCCAGTGTAACCTATATTTCCCAGGCTCTTACCCTTCAGCCTGAGCATCTGCCTGGTGGTGAAGACCTTCCAGATTTGGACATTCTCTCTGTCCCTTACTGAAGTCTGCCCTGTTGGGGCCACCTTCTGCCAGTAAAGACTGCAGCTCAGGATGGTCAACAGGATCCAGATCTCCAATGAGTTCCTGGCCTTCCACTAGCTCTTCTTCAGAGTCTAGTTCAACCACACAGGGTTGTACCTCCCTCTCAGCCTCAGCTGGGGGGGGGAGTTACTGGTGTAACTTTGGACAGCCTAGGGGAAGTCCTTGTTGGCTGCACTGGAGTGCTGCCTGTGAGGTTCTTTTTAGAGGTTTTAGGTTTCCCTTTTCCTTATAGTTTCTTAGAGACAGCAGCTGACATCTCCAGTGGAGCAGGAGTGATCTCTTTCTTCATCATCTCCTTGGGAGCACCTCTCATGGTTCTCTCCCTTGCAGGTCTGGTGAGCTCCTGTAACCTTTTACTAGGAGGTCTGGGGGTATGTGACACTACTCCAAGAGTTTTCAAGTCATTACCCAGCGGAACCCTTCCTGGCACCTCACTTTGTATGCTGACAGGTATCTTCACAGTCATGTCATTACACTAGATGAGAACTGGTAATTGGGGAAGCATCTGCACAGGCCCTCCAGCTAACTTGGTGAGGCGTTTGGGTGCCTTAGCAACATCCTCAGCCTGAAAAAACAATTTGTCCACCACAGTTATGCTGGCCCCAGTGTCCCTAATGGCAGGAGTTTCCTGACCATTCACCTGGACACTGTCCTTATAATACTCTTTAGTATTATCTGGGATATAATTATAGACATCTAAGTTCTTTTGTTCCCACAAACCCAGAGACACTAAAGAAACACTGGCTGAGACTCCAATGGGTTCATCAGCCAGCAATAGAAAGTTTCCACTTGCCATTTGTACTTCCTCCTCTGGAGCGAAGGCTAAGGAGACAAGCTGGACCCCTGAAGGTTTACCCTTACATCTGGGATCTCCTTTCAAATGGTCAGTAGAGCCACAAACAAAGCATTTACCAAATGCTTTCTGGAATGGTGGCTTGTTCTGGCCTCCTTCTGGTTTGGCACCAGAAGGTACACTAGCCTGATTTGGTTTCCCTTGTGGCTTATCCTTTTGGTTTTGTTTGGGGCCCTCTTTGGAATTGGAATTATTAGAATTCTCTTTGGAGGCCTTTCTCGGCTGTTTTCCCTCATCCTTTTTCTGAGTAGCCCCAGAATCCTTCTGAGTGGCCCTGTAACCAACCCACAAGTCAGCAGCCTTAGCTAACTTCTTGGAATCCAATTCCTTTGAATCAGCCGAGTGTTGTCTGAGCTCAGGAGAGCAGGCATCATAAATTGACTCCATCATTACAAGATTCTTCATTCCTTCATGAGTGTAAACCCTGTAACCCTTAATCCATCCCTCTACGTTTTTCAAACTTTCACTCACCCAGGTAGCCCAAGGGGTACCATCATGCTTTTGAGGGTCCTAAACCTCTTTAGGTACTGGGAAGGGGTCTTCCCAAATCTAGCTATCAAATCTAGTTTCACACATTCATAATCCTTCTTATCCACCTCCCCCAACTCCATTACCACATCAGTTGCAACAGGGGGAAGCCTAGAGAACAACCAGGGAAGTAACTCATTCCCTGTGATGTCCTGGAGCCCATAATTATACTCAAACATTTTTAACCAATCCAACACATCCAACTTAGGTTCATACATACCCACTAATTCCTTAGGCATCCGGGGTCTTTTGGGACTGGAACTCCTAGAGGAACCAGAGGAGAGAGAAGCATTTTCCACAAACAACTTCTTCATTTCTAGTTTGTGATTAAGTTCTATTTCTCTGAGTCTTAACCCAGCTTGTTTCTGCTCAGGCTGGGCATTCATTCTTCTGAACTCTAGCTCTTGGTTTCTTTCAGATTGAGCAATAAAACGTGTGTACTCTAATTCAAGCTTCATTTTTTCAAGTTCAAAATAAGCAGGGTTACATGTAGGACCTGGTATAGGCCCAGTAGGTACAGTAGGTAAGGCAGACAGAGGCTCAGAGTGGCTAACTTCATTAGGTTCACTTTCCTCTTCTGACTCATTATCAAGACTTTGATTCAGATCAACACCATCACTGTTTTCTACATTTGCTGAGGGGGTAGATTCCTCTGTATCACCCAGACTTTGGTTTTCTAACAATCTTTCTATAAGTTCAATTTTCTTGCCCTTCTCAGAGAGATTCTTATGTCTACACAATACTTTTAAGCAATCAGCAGGTTTGGCAGACAATGATTCTAGGGTATAACTCTCCAAAGCAGACATAGTTAGAAAATCAGCTTTTTAGTGCTAAGATTTGTGGTTAGTTGTCCTAAAGTATTCAGAAAGCACACTAAAGTGTATACTCAATACAAATCCCACCGCTGTACACCAGTGTTAGGCAGAAACCTGTGCAGTTCCCTCTGGGACCACTGCAAAAGATTTAAGACTACAGGTGTTTGGCAGTAAACCCACTTGGTAGCAGTCTGTACCACACAGATTCACTTGGTAGCTGTGGCTGAGCAGTCAGACTTCCCTCAAGAAGAGTTAGGCAGTATACAGAGTATTCACAATAGGTCATAAGAACACAGTAGAACAAGCAAACACTGACCAGAGCTTGGTGTAAAAGAGATATAATTATTTATCTAAAACCACATCTAATAAAACACACAGGCACTAATATTAAGCAGTTCAGAAACACGGTTACTAAAAGATATACACTCCCTTAAAAGAATATTAGACAAGTCTTAAGTAAAACCCCACTTATTTTCAGACAGCGGTGAGCGCTTAACGTAGCTGGCACTCTAATAATTCGGTTTAAAAGGGAGAGAAAGGCAGAGCATAAATTGAAACAGATCCCAGCACTTTCAAAAGAACACAGCAAGAGAGGAAGGCATAGTCAAACCGTGAAGTTAGAGTTCAGAAAGCCGGATCCACTTCAAGAGGATCAGAACGAAATGTGTCCAAGGTCACACGGTTGAAAAGTGCACAAAAGTCTCGAAAAGGTTCAGAAAGAGTTTGGACCAAAAGAAAGGGACCAGTTAGAAAGGGACTAGATGGTCAAGGCGGCCAGCCCAGTCCAGAAGGTTCAGGGATTATTATTACCTTGTAGCAATCTTTAGAAAGGGAGGCCTGGTGAACATGGTACCTTAAAGTGGTGAGAGTACTCCAGCGGGGCAGTTGTTCCTGGCAGCGGATGCAAGTCGGTGCTTCGTCCGGGGGAAGAGAGGATCTCGTCGGGGAGGAAGACAGGAGTCCGTTGGACTGCCAGGGAAGAAACCAGCCGTGGAGTTCTCAGTTACAAAGGAGCAGTCCTTTTATTCACGGTCCAGTGGTAAGTGGCTATCCGGTTGCCGGGGTGCTTGGCACAGGCAATTCGACCACAAGACGTCCTGGGATGCGAGGAAAAGAAGGTAAACTGGTCAGGGGAAGAAGACTCTCCAGCCGGGAGATCTTCTCTGTCGTCGGGGAGTGGTGAGTCGGTTCCGCAGGGCTCCACCGGTGGTGGCATCCTAGCAGGTCGGCTCAGCTTCTCCCTCGTCGGATTCTCAGGTCCTGTGGCAACTTCTGAAGTTCCAGTCCCAAAAGCCCTGCTTTTATGCAGCACACCCCCATTCACTCAGCCTAGCTGTCAATCAAACATGCTAAGTGGTGAGCCGGCCGGCTCACCACTTGGGCCAATCACACAAGAGTGCGACTTGAGTTACCAAGGTAACTCAGTCCAGGGTGCCTAAACCCCCTCCCACACCCCCTGTGGTACCCAGACAGAGTGGCACCACTTTTGGAGACTTCTGTGGAGAAGCCCACCAAAAGGTGGAACAAAGGCCTCGACTTGGGTTGGAGTCACAGAAGAGAACACAAACACCATTTTAAAATCGAGTCCTGGCAAAAAATACCAACCGGCGAATTAATATTAAATAAATAAACCGGCGGTATGTTCGAGGCTATGAGAATTAAATAATTAAAGTTGGTAGCCTCGAACAATGGGAAAATCCCATAGAGATATATTCGCGGTGGAATATATAAAGTAGTATCCACTGCCACTAGCCAAAACTCGATCAGGGGGGACAGAGACGTGCCCCCTCGACTAACAGACCCCGGGGCAATCAAATTGCCCCGACCAGTACGTCCACAATATGATGGTTTGCACTGGTTTCTGTTCATAATTTGGGACTAGTAAAGCCAATGGTGACTTTACATGCCCTGGGAGACAGTAGTCAGTCCCAGGGTATGGAGTCTATGGCGGGGTGTCACTATGACACCCCTGTGTCACTGCACGGAGGGTGCTGTGTAATACACATAGTAAAAACACATGAGACCCTATGGAATAAAGGACCCCATAGCCCATAAAACACATTAACAGTCAAAGGGACACCATAAATCATGTCCAAGAGTGGGAGAAAAAGAGTCTCACTCTTGGCAGGAGAAAAAAAAAACAAACTCCAGAAATCCAGCAAAGCTGCTGGGGGACTCACTAAGTTAGGAAATAAATTCAGCCTAAACAGAGAATTCTCCCTAACACAGGGAAAGGTCTTTTCCTATCCCCAAACTAGAAATGTGCAGAGTGCATTCACTGGGACAGGCCCTATAAGGAACATCCCTTCATATGAGCTCACTAAGCTGAACCAGCCCCCACCCATGTGGGCTTGGTGATGGAATGCATATCAAGATGCGAGAAATGCACTCATTACTTAGCTATACAGGGGGGGGGGTGTAGGCCCTTTACACCTGCTAACAGCCAGCCCCTCCCACACCTAGAGATGCAATGGCACCCCCCTCCTCCCTATTCCCCAATCCTGCACCCAGGTTCCTGAGAGAATTAAACACACACATAAGCATTTTATAATGACACAGTCCCATTGAAAAACGTTCTGTGAACCAGGCCCTGTGTGTGTGATGACAACATGACTCCCTTTGACTTGGGCATAACATTTAAGCCCTAAACTTTCTTATATACTGGCAGGAAGTTGGGGCCTCTGGGTTGGGGGTGTGGTGGGTCCAGAGATGTTTTCCCTGTTGGGAGAATTGATGACACAGTGAAAAAAAGGTTTCATGAACACTCCAGTGCGTCTAGAAAAGGAAGTTAATTGCCATGAGCTCCCTTAAAATATATTGTGCACGGAGAACATTATTTTTAAAGTAGTGCAAACGCATGCCCATTTCCATTTGCAGAGAATGAAAAAAGAGAATTTCAGCCACTGCCGCAAAAAAACTTTAGATCTACATTAAAAATTAAAATAGCAGGGAGTTCGGGGGAACACGCCGTAAACAACGATTTTGTTTGGTCAAATTACGAAAAGGTTTTTTTTATTTTTTTTATTTTTTAAATTCGCACTCTCTCCCCACAAACCCCATCACTATCACGCCCCCTCCCACACACAATACAAATGCCCAAACAGCCTGCTGTTTAAGGGAACGTTCAGAGCAGTGCAGTGAAAGTGCACATTTCAAATTCTTCCTGCAGATTTATTTTAAAAGAAAACCATTTCGGAACGGTTTCTTTTAAAAATAAAAGTATAGGAACAGTAAAACTTAATTTAAGAAAGTAGAGGAGCACCGCTCCCGCTCACTTCGACCACTGCCCTTACCAAACCTACCATCTATTTCTTTGTTAAAGGTAAAAAAAATCATGCAAACATTCAGCCAAAAAAAGAAATCAATATTTTCGGCCTCAGTTTTTTTGGGGATTCTTTTTTTGACACAATACCAATACTTCGACTGAATGCTATGGAGCAGGCTCTTTGAGCGGAGCTCTCAGCCTCTGTCTGTATTCTTGAGTCCTGTTGGATGACGTCTGAGCACACATGAGCATTGGTGCACTCTACGGCTTCAACAAAAGGGTAGGAACAGTGAGTAGTGGTGTAGGCACTGCTCTTTAGGACCAGACACAGAAGGTTTGCCTTCATCTATTTGCAAAGGATTGGTAAACACTGCTTGCAGATTTTAAAATCTCGAATTTATTTATTTATTTTAATGGTGCTTTAGCAGCTGCCATCTGTGAACACATCATATGGTAGCGCCGAAATGGATCGTAGAATAGATAACTACCCGGGTTATGTCGACTGGAAGAAAGAGGAATATATTGGTCGGCCATGTCTTCTCCCAACTGCACAATGCCTCGTGGCCATGTTGCAGTAAGATTTGCACTCACGTCTGCAATAGTCGGGTCCGTCTAAGGGATACTAGGTGGCCACCCCTTGCACCACCAGCAGGGGTGCCAGATTAGCCCTGCAGGTAGCAAGGATGTCCCCAGTGCCGGAGCAGAAGGAATCCGCAACGCTCTTAGATGTTGGTTTTCTGATCATTTGGTAGTTGAAGGTCTCTGTAGAATCCGAATCTAATCATTTTGCCACCCTCTAGTTCTTACCCACATCCATTGAATAACTCAGCCATGATCCCAACGCAAACTGGACATTGTCAAACAAAGGGGAATTCTTAAATCCAAATTTTTGGTGGTTGTTAATAGCGCAGGTCAAGAAGACTGGAATTGCTATATTAGATGGGTTGGATCTCAAAGGGAGTGGTCAAGGTGGGAGATCCTATGAGGAGAGTCAAATATTTACTCTGGAGGGTCTTCAAGAAAGGTACCACTTCAGTAGACGGGAGTTGATGAGATGTACCTCTCGAAGGACCTTATTATTACAAAGATTTGGGATGATGGATACCTCCTTGAAAGACAAACCATGTCTCAAGAGTGTTGGATCCCGAGACCAGACCCACCATGCTGTCACAAGTCTCTCCCCTTCTCACCTGTTTTTGTAGTTTGCTTGAGACCTTCTTTGGTGACTTCTTTTGCACGGTCTGGGATTTGTATAAACCTGTGTGCTGGTCTTCGGATTCCAGCATGAGGATGACAATCCAACTCCAGGATATGTTCAGATGTCCAGGGCAGAGACCAGAAGGAACAATGTCCAAGCTCGGAGACACGGAACGCCGTGACCCGAGCGCGGGCGAAAATCCAGGAAGTTCGAAGGTACGTTTTGAGGAAAGGAAGGAAGGAAGGGGGATTCAAGGAACCGGGAAACAAGATTCAGAAGAAAGCCCCGAGCGAACTCCGGCAACACACGTCCAACTACAGCAAGCGGTAGCATTGAGACGCGCAGAGCCGCGGGGGCGTGTCTGTTTAGTAGAACGCAGAGTGTGGAGCGCAAGGACTGGCAAGCAGCGTTCCGTATCAGGTGGCCATGTTGGAAGGATTACTGCATTCAATCCCCTATGGGTCAGGGACCACGAAGTCCAGAAAGGACGTAGGCGACGGTTCATGACACATGCCCTGATTGGTAGTCCACATTTATCCATTTTATTCCTGAGAAAAAGGTCCCTCCTGACCTGTGGGACTTACTAAGACAAAGGTGGCCAGAGGAGCTGAGTTGTGAGATATCCACAGAGCATCTGTGATAACCAGTGCTGATAGTACTTGGTATTCCCCATCTCTTCCTGCGCCCCTATGCCTCTATCATGTTATCATTAAATTACGTAACAATAAACATCTGTTATATGCCAATAGCTCTTGGATGCCCCCCTGGGGGTGAACGTGCACTGTTAGGGCAGTTTTTTGGAAGTCCAACTAAGGGCTTAGTAAAACCATTCAACTGAGGCAGTACAAGACTCCATTCTTAGTATAAGGCTGTACCACCTGAGTTCATGGTAGCATAGACAGAGCAGTCAGGCTTATTTTAGGAGGGAGAGAGGGCTGTAGAATCAGTACAGATGAATTTGTAATACAAATGGTACAAACAAACACTGAAACACTATGGGCCTCATTACAATACCGGCGGTAGCTGTGCCGGTATAACAGGCACGGCTGCCACCTGTATCATTTTTTTCCGGCGCCCAGGAATGGGCAATTACTGGGTCATTATGGCCTGCTGGACCGGGTAATTGCCCATTCCTGGGCGCCGGAAAAAAATGCTCCTGATTCCCATTCGAGCCCCATAGGGCTCAATGGGAAGGGGGGGGCCGGATGCACCGGCACCATTCCGAATGGTGCCGGTGCATCCGGCATGCTCTGCTCGCAGGTGCCGGCCCGCCTAGCAGGCCAGTCCTGGTGGGCAGGAAGGCACCCGCGAGCAGAACTCATAGTTTGCTGGTACGGTAACAACAGTACCCACAAGCTTACCGGTACCGTTGTTACTGTACCGGCAAACTTGGAATGAGGCCCCATGAATGTAAAAATAAATGATTTATTTAAATACAGGTAGGTCCAGATACATCTAGGGGAAAATAAGTACCATCACACATTATATGTAATCCCAATTATCAAAACACAACCCCAATGCTGCAAGGTGCACAGACCAAAGCATAAACCTTATTTGGAACACCTAACAGTTCTAGGGAAGTCAAAACCTTTTCATACACATTCAGTATAGGTCACACCTATTCTTGGGGAGTTAAAACCAACGGTTACTTTCACAATTACATTCAGTAATGCAAGGGCAGAAGACCCTACCAGTTGTACAATGACTCTCAGTAGCAAATCACATAATCAGTCACCTGGACAGTATTTATTTTGTGAATAGTGGAACACTTATTACAGGTACAGTAAAAACCTGTAACTACTTTTGTGATTATACATGGTTATACTAGGTGAGTAAAACCTAAGGATGTAATATTCAATGACAGGTGCTTTTGAGATCAGTGAAACACAGATTGATATAAGCAGTAACTCTTGTAACTTACTTTTGGGCTGGCACACAGCTAACTCAAGGTAAATAAAACCCATATACTTTTTTACCTCACAATGAAATCCAGGTTACATCTTTCCCAGCTATAGAAGTACCTTATGCATGACTTATGAGGGAAGTTAGAACCAAAGTCTGTCTACAACAACACAGGGAAAGCAAAACCCAATGCTACACTTTTCTGAATCACTCAGAGTTATTCTAGGTAGGCAACAACCTAATACAGAAGTATTCTGGGCAGGCTAGCAGCAAGTCAGGGGAAGCAAGACCCAATTGGGGAAGACTCATACAATTATCCTAACAGGAGTAATCTGGTTATACCAACGGTTGGGGGACACTCTTACAATTATCCTAACAGGCATAATCTGGTGAAACCAACACATTACTTTTGGGAAGAGGCACAACCCAATCACAGTAGAGTAATATACCTTCTATTAGAATGGCAAAACAGTTTCTAAGGAAAGAAAAATGTTAACCATACTTTTAAGAATAGTGCATCACACATCCAAGTAACTAACTTGTAAACACTTACTTTCTTTTCTAGGCAAAAGGCCCAATCTCTTAAAAGTATTTCCCTTATTCTTGGAGCATGAGTGTTCTCAGTGGTAGACGGGGGGGTCACTAGGTTCTAGAGACCAACAGACAGTGTCAGAATAGGTTCTTAAGTAGCAAAAGTCAGAGTTCCTTAGGAAGACTGGACAAACTGGTGATTGCTTTACTTCTAGAGTTAGAAAAGGGTCATGGGGATTTACAGAAGACACCCTAGCCGGATTCTAGCAGTGGGACTGGGTGCACTGGATGAGAGGCCTCCCCATCACAGAAAACACCACACTTAAGGTAAGTATATACCCAAGCCAACATAGTATCTCAGCATTGAAGAAGATTTTGCAGGAGGAAGATTTCAGGATCTGCAGCCAAATACCCAGTCAGTAAATTCCTTGTCGTGGTCACTGAAAACAATACCTCAGAAGTAACTTTGCCGCAGGAATCAATGGAGAAGGCTCTAGGTTGCTGGAAATCGTTTCAGATGCTTTTCCTTCATCATCCTCTTCGGTTTTGGTTCCAGTGGTCGACTTGTCTTCAGCTTCCAGGTCTGCAGTATTTAACAGGAACTACAGCACAACTTCTGCATTCTGTCCCTGCATTTTACAACAAGGTGCAGTCTGGTTGTCCAATCAGGAGAGCCAGCCCCCTTTCCCCTCACTCAGATGTGTCCCTCTTTAGGCAAGGAGAAAGACAAAGAGCTGCAGAGTTTTGCACTCCTCCCTTGCTTCCTGCCACCACAGACAGACTGGAGCCTTATCTTGGGCGTCCAGGGACGCCCAAGATAAAACTCACACAAAGGAATTTCCCACCCTGAATGTCAGGGGAAGGAACAAGAAAGGACACAAAACACTAAAATGGTGAAAAAAGAAGACAGGTGCCATTTTGGTTAGATGAGCACCCTTAGGTGCCTTTACTGCAGCTGTGAACAGAGCCCATGGTAATGGTGCACCAAATTAATACAAGGGATCACTGCCACCAGCCATTGAAGGTAAGCGTGTCACTATAACAGAATTGTTACAGTTTTAGTGTGAAAGGGGATACACATTGTATCTCCCCATGTAAGGTGAGGTGTGCTGGTTTCAACAAACAAAATGTGAAAGGGATCCAAAGATCCTTTCTACAATTGGGGAACTGTAGTTCTCTCAAGGTTAGCCAGAGGAAGTCAAAAAGGGAGCCCCTAGGGTAACCCAGCAACAACAGGTACTTATTGCCAATACGTTGTTATAGAGGATAACTTTAAAAAGACACTATGGAGAGTCTAGAAAATGACAGCCATAAAAAGAGTAAAAGATTCTGTGAGAGTGGAAAAAGGTTCCCACTCACAGAGGTATGATGGACAAATATCCCACTAGTAAAGCAAAAAGTTCTGGGGTTGACCCAGGTCAGGATGATTTACCATTTCTATGAAAATCTTACCTAACATGCGCTCTGCAAATACACCTGTTACGCTATGTAATGTTTAAATTTAGATAGACTATGAAAAAGGAAGACTGAAATTGGGCCATTCCACTAGATAGCTTCTTTATGCATCGCCCAACCAGGTGATTCAGAATTTCCTTCCCTAAACCTCAAGTCATCCAATGTTCTGAGCACCTTATGTTGATTGAAAAATGTACTTAACTGTGAGAGAATCCTGGAACCCTAAAACATTTCCGGTTCCTTGTCTCTTGCGATCCATCTTTTGTTTGTGCAGTACTCTAGTATCTCCTTGCCAAAAAAAAATGGTTTTGCTATAGTTATACATGGTTTCTAAATAAAAGGTCTGCTCCTTTTATTCTGATCGCACATATTATTTAAGTTTCTTGTCTCGCCACTGAAGTACTCACCAAATTTGCTTGTGCTTTTATTGCCTCTGGGTTCTATATTCACTGTTTTGTACGTAGCAGTCGACAGGTTTTATCCACTTTGCTTTTAGGTTTCTAAATAAAAGGCCTGCTCCTTTTATTCTGATCGCACATATTATTTAAGTTTCTTGTCTCGCCACTGAAGTACTCACCAAATGTGCTTGTGCTTTTATTGCCTCTGGGTGGTATATCCACTGTTTTGTACGTAGCAGTCGACAGGTTGTATCCACTTTGCTTTTAATGCCTAGGAATCACAAGCACATATGACCCAAATATGAAAAACGGGTCATGCAATTGTGTGGCTTTCCAGCTAAAAAGGGTGCCAATAAAAGTACTCCGGTGGAGTGGCTGCTTCTGCAGAAACAGACATTATCACATCCTTAGGCTAATCAAATATATCCATCTTAAATTTAAACGCTGGGCGCGACATCCTGTGATTAAAATCAACTTTTAACCACATCCTTCTAGGCATTGCAGGAGCCTGTGTGCTATTAAGTCAGAACAATGCAAAGGTATTAGCGGCCCACAGACACAGATATGACCTGTGCTCGGTTTGGACAAGTCCGGACAGGTGTTGCCATAGTTTGCCCATAACCACAACTTGCCAAGGAAACTTTCTGAAAATCAAAGCAGTGAAGTCAAAGAGAATGGCTCTGAAAGGGGAACATTGAAATGTCTTAGAGACGAGCGAAAAATGTCAGCTTGCGTGCAGCCAACTTACTCTTTTCCCAGGCTCTCTCCAACCTCTAGAATTGCAGGCTTCACAAAGCTGCTTCAGAAGGGCTGACTGCCCCCTGCCTGTGAAACTCGTGCATGACATAAACTAGACGCCTTAGTCTGTCACTAGTATATTCCTGTGCATTTCACTCAAAAATACGAAAGAGTCATATGATATGATAAGTTATTTATAACGGGCCTGTGCGCAAGTGTTTCTAGGCGCGACAAGAAAAGGAAGAGGCGATAGAGGGAGGACTAAACAAATGATCTTTCTAGGCCTTGTGTCATTCAGATTGTGCAAGTGCGGTATGCAAAGTGCAGGGGGGAGGGAGAGGGGAAGTGCACAGGGGGGGGGAGTGAAATCAGGGCAGCATTGCTCTGAGTAAATGCAGCCATGGCTCTGGGTAAGTGCAGGAGGCAGGGGACTCTAGGGTTATAGTTACAGCCCCTAAGAGCACAGTAGGCCCGGAGGAAATGCAGGGGGAGACTGGTCGTGGAGGAGCCTAGCACCCAGTGAGACTCTGAGGGTAGCCAGGCAACGAGTCAGTGCAGCACACCGGTCAGTCAGCAGGGGAGGAGAGAGAGAAAGCAGAAGCGAAAAGGAAGGTCTTGAGCTGCTTCCGGAACTTCAGGTGGTCCGGCTTAAGTTTGAGAGGGGCAGGGAGGCCATTCCAGAGGGATCCCTAATGACTAAGGTTACCAGATAACTCCATGTCACTTGGGGCACCTTTTTCAAGTCCTTGCTTTCACTTGAGTACATTTTTTCTTTCAATAGAACTGACCCAAGACCAAAACTCCCAGAATCCCATCAATGAAGAAATGAGAACCTAGGACTGGAGCATGGTGTGCGGATGGCATAGAGCCATTTGGTCTCATAAAGGATGACTCCACTTCTCGCTTCACGTATAACTCTTATCGCTATCTGCTTCGAATGATAATCAGATAACACCAAGCAATATTTAGGAAGCGCGCAGCGTGACCCAAATCAGTCCCTAATGTCCCAGGGGCAGCACCACGTCACTAACGTCATCACTGACTGCACATGTCATGCAGTTCGATATCAGACTTTTTATTTACAATCCGTTGCAGGCCAGGTGTACGTGTCTTCAGATCCATCTTGTAGCGGAACTGGAGCCTGTATGGACCTTCTTCAGGAGCGGTGCAAAGATTTACGCCACTTTTGCCGAAGAAGCATTCATATGCCCCATCTTTTCAATGGGGTCAAATTCGATATGTTTTGGACTGCATGGCACCCACCTAGTGCTCCTGTGCTGGTGACACCCAAGGCGGCTGCTTGGAATTGCCTTATTTCAGAATCAGTTCTGCCTTCATTAACCCTAACTTTAGCCATCATCTTGCAAGATATCGCCTCCACTGATGCAGATCTTTTTTTGACCGAATAAATTCCAAGCCCCTCCCTTGCCTACATTTTTATATCTACACCATCCCCCCTCTATATTTCGATGAGTTTTTTAATGGTATTTTGTCCAAAAACGTTGATCGAAAAATCTCCTGTCGATATAACAGCGTGATAGCCTTCCCTTATAATACAGTATCCACTTACTCCATCTGCTAATGTATTCCAGGAGGGATAATGCCTACAAGATGCCTCCTTCCTGGCCCCCCGCACTCCCACTGAGATGCTGACGGAACCCAAACCTGTGCCTAACCACTCCTCAAAAAAACATCAATTTTATGGCTAAACTTGAAAAGCAATCAGCAGCAGTGTAGTTTGGGTCGGGGGAACTACTCCCTGCTAAAACGTATTCCCGGACCCCCTAACATCCATTGCGAAATGCATATTGATATTAACCGCCCAATTGTACAAGAGCTGGGGATCCATCCTGAGCCATCAGAGTATGCCTCCACGGCTATACGCAAAAACAACTTTTGACCTAACTTTACATTTGTATTTATTGCGTTCGTATTTATTGAAGAACCAAACCGGGTGTCATGTCAAACAAAAATGACTTACAAAGTAGGCAATGAAAGATAGTGGTCAGGTGCTTTTACGTAAGAGCATTGTTGGATTGAATGGCATATTCTTAGCCTAGCCTAGACTAGCCTAGCATTTCGGTGCTGGACTGCCCCAGGGCAGGACAAAGACTGATATGTTTGGGAGATTTCTTCTCTGTGAAAGATAGTGAGCTAAAGACTCTGGGTAAGGCTCTCGTAACCAGGACTAATGTCTGGCAGAGGGACTCCTAGGTCCCCCCTTGTTAATTTGCATAATTTAAGTAACTTTGGGTCTCACCCCAAGTTACTAGGGGAATTCAGACGTGGAGGCCTTGCTCACCATTCTTTGAGAGGCACAGTTCCACCCTAATGATGAGGTCCAACCGATGGAAACACGTGTCTGGGGTTGCTGTTGGTACTCTTGTTCAGAGGAGAATTACCTAGCATTTCAGTGCTGGACTGCCCCAGTGCAGGACAAAAACTGATATGTTTTGGATATTTATCCTCTGTGAAAGATAGTGAGCTAAAGACTCTGGGTAAGGCTCTCGTAACCAGGACTAATGTCAGGCAGAGGGACTCCCAGGATTTCCCTTGTTAATTTAGATTGATTGACACATATGAGTGAGAACATTTAGCACAGCCAGGGACTAAAGGGCATCATATTTTTTAACATTGATGGCCTCAGGCCAATATTTACATTTTTACAAAGGACATAGAGTGGTCCACAGCCAACAAATGGATTCTTTCATCCCATTCTGCAGCAGCACACAAAGGCAGTAGTTACAATACCTGCAGAAGCATCTAATCGGCCCACTATTTAATGTCAGATTGTCGTGACGTGAAGGATTAAGTCAAAGCTAAAAGACTGTGTCAACGAGTTAATGGATGCGATTTATGATAAAATCACGGTAACAAATTCTGCTTGTACTCCACCAAACCATAAAAGGAACTGCACAGAGACTTGTTACCACTGCATGAGGCCTACAAAACTTAAAAGCCAAGCCACAATGCTTTTGGGCTAAACTACTTAAAGCGATTGCGGCAACCTGGCACATCACAATTGTATGGCATCACATTGTATAGCATTGTGTTAAGGTTTTGTAATTTGCAGTCTTTCACCCAGGCTAGGTATCTTGGCACAACTGGTAAGGAAAGCTTACGGGTCCAAAATGTGCGTTGGCACAAATCACAATTTGGGAGCTATTGGTTGTGATTGTCTGTGGAAATAGAAGAGTCTTAGAAAAGTTCCTAAAGCTCAAAAGACTACACTCATTTTGCTGGGGACTGGGGATTTTACTGCACTCATTACGTAATGCTAGAAGACAATTCCAAGATTTAGCGGCCATTGTGTCAAAGGATCGCCCACCAATCTTTTCCTTCCTTTTCCTTGGAACAATAAGCATACAGCCTATTTCTGAGTGCACTGATGGTCTAGGTAGGTAGCAAGGTACTCTATCAGACCGAAAGGTGGATCTTTGCCCCTAGAGAGATTCAGCATAGGAAGTTTACTGGGCAGAATTGGTTGAATCCAAATCCATCGAATTTCTTTGACCGAATTTGACTGCAAATATATGTGGGGGGGGTAAGGGTAATAATTAAGGTAGAGGGGAGAAGGGAGGGCTGCGGGGGTTGGGGAGTGGTCCCCCCTGCATATATTTGTGGCCAAATGGTTTACAAGAAATAGAAAATTTGCTGGATTTAATAAAACCTCCTCAATGTAATCACATAGAACCGAGAGATTCTAACCCACATCCGAGCTCTTCTTCATCAGAGGAATAGCAACAACCTATTGGTCAGAGTCAGGCAGAGGAAACAGCCCCAGCCAGGGACACTACAACATCATTGGACATAGAAACTGACAACACTGGAGTTTTTTTAGGCGTAAGGGAAAGACAAGCAGAGGCAAGAAAACAAACAACAACCAAAAAAAAGAACAAGTAAACACTAAGAATTTGGTAGTCAACATCTCGAGTAAGATCCTTGCTACCGACCAACTTAACATACTAAACAGGGGTCTATCGTTTGTCCCGACGTGCAACACCACTCTTTTTGAGGAAAATATCTGTCTTCATAGACTGTTGAGAAAAGTGAGGTTGAAAATATTTTTTGACTCGAAATCCCAATTGAATTTCAACCTATGATGGATGATTTATTGGAAATGCGACCCAAAAGTACATTTGATCCCTACATTCAGAACTCTGTACTGAATCTCTTTGAAAAAAATGTCCTTGCAGACTTAAAGAGGATTAACTATAAAAGGAGTACTCCTATTAATGTTAAGAGCTGTTAATAAGGCTTGGTCAAGAACTTAGTCAAGGATGAAGCCATAACTATTAAATCGGTAGATAAGGGGCGAGCAATTGTAGTAATGGACTCAGACTTCTATCTCAAGAAATGCATGGAGTTATTAGATGACACAAACACTTACATCATACTTGACAGGGATCCCCTACCGGAGATCAGGAACCTCATCAATAAGGGACTTGACAAAGCTAAAGAGAATGACTGGATCAGTGGTAAGACCCATGAATTTCTTATCAATCACCTTCCCATTACTCCCGTATTTTATGGTTTACCAAAAATTCATAAATATCAACAAAATCCCCCATTGAGACCCATTGTTGCTGGTACGGAAAGTATCTTTGACCCTCTAGCAGTGTATATTGACAGACTAATTCAACCATTAATACAGCCAACCTCAACATATTTAAAAGACACCACTGACTTTCTTAACTCCTTGAAAGATTTTTCAGCAGTAAGCGCAGAATGCATTTTATTTAGTCTCTATGTATGTAGCTTATAGACCTCTATTCCTCACAAAGATGGTATTGACTCAATCGAATGGTTACTTCTAAACTCACCAGAGTTAAAGGGTAATGCCCAATTTGTACTAGAATTGCTCAACCTAATTCTATACAATAGTTACTTTCGTTTTCAAGGAAAGTATTATTTGCAAACGTCCGGCACATCGATGGGCTCCTCGATGGCACCGGTTTATGCCAACACTTTCATGTTTCATTTTGAGAGTCAACATGTACTAGAACATTCAACTTGGTCACCATACATACTCACCTGGAAAATATTCATTGATGACATCTTTGGCATTTGGTGTGGTACAATGGAAGAATTAACATAATTCTTTAATTACCTCAATTCGGTCCATCCTAGAATTAAATTCACCATGGAAATGGGTAACCCTTCTTTATATTTCCTCGATGTGAATCTTACACTTGCTGACAATAACATTGTCACCTCAGTATACCACAAAACCCCAGATGTGAATAACTTGCTTCACTACTCCAGCTTCCACCCTAGGGCAATGCTACAAAGCCTACCATATAGCCAAATCTTACGGCTTAAAAGAATCACCTCGAACCCAGAAGTGTTAGAAACCGAATGCTCGACCCTGTTTAATAGATTCCAAGAGAGAGGCTACCCTTCCAATATTTTGGATCAAGCAAAAACGAGATCCCTCAACATCACCAGAACGGATCTCCTTAAACCCAAAACACAATCTAAATAAACACTGGTACTCTTCCTCTCAAGATTCTCTAGACAAAGTTTTCAAATCACTAAATGCATCAGAAAACACTGGAGCGTTTTGCATAACAACCCCACACTTCAAAGGTTGTTTCTGACACCCCCCATGATGTGTTTTAAGAGAGGTAAGAACATAAGGGATAAACTAGTGAGGGCAGAGAAACCACCAAGAGATAAACAACTATTTCTAACAACTAAGAAACTCAGCACCTTCCCATGTTTAAGGTGAACATTATGACTCATCCAAGAACCGGAAAAAAAATCAAATTGAGACATTACTCCACTTGTCTATCTTCAGGAGTAATTTATATGATCAAATGTCCATGTGTAAAAGTGTATGTTGGACAGACCAAGAGACCATTTAAGACTAGACTCACTGAACACAAATCGAACATACGTTGTAAAAATCAGCATTCTCCATTGGCCAGACACTTCAATTCACATAAACACACAATTGCTCAATTGAAAGTTCAAATTTGGAAGTGATCAAATGTCCCCCTAGGGGTGGCAATTACCAAGCTCTTCTCCTACAAAGAGAAGCTTACTGGATTTACATGTTAGACTCTATTCAACCTCGTGGTCTAAATGAGGAGTTCTGATTGAACTGCTTTTTGTAGCATTTGTCATATTTACTATGTAGAATCTCTAGTTCACTACTGGATTCTGGTATCTTGTTGCTAATTGTGATTATCTGTGTTTGCTCATACATGCAGAATATATGTGAACTGAGTACAAATCTGCACTGTTACCCATTGTAATATTTGTCATCACATGCCTAAACATTCACACAGAATGTACTTGTGTGATTTCAGTGGTTGTATTTGATCAAGTCTGCGTGTAAAATTTGTTTTATATTTTGTACCTTTGTTTGTTCTGATCACCCCCATTGAGCGTGCCCAGTGGAAGTTTCTTTTTTGTATCTCATTCCACCCTGAGTTTTTATTTCATTTTATTTTTATTTACTCCACTTTTGGACATTTTTCTTGAGTCCAGATATTCCTCCCTTTCTCTGCTGAAAACTAGTGTCATTTTAGATTGCTTCGTAGCTTCCATGTGAGAATGCATCTGGGGACGCTCTGAAATTTCTCCTCACTTTATGGGTTTGCCCCAATTATTATACCATCTCCTAAGACATAGGTCCTTCACGGATAGTTATACCTTGCTACCTAGTATCTTCTATTTTCATTCCACTTTTTGCTAGCATATTATTTTATTCTGTATGTTATTCTATTTTTCAAATTAGAACCCATACGCGCAAATTCTGCAACTGGTCCCTCTCTATTCGATCGATTTCATTATTGAGTGCGAGTCTTTTTAGCTCCCGAGATATCCATACCTCCAACATGGCTGATCCTACATTTATCTAGGAATTAGTCCCTTATCTATGTTTGCACTCTCCATACGTATATATTGCTTTAGAAGATGGCGATGGCTGTTACCGTAGTAACGGATCCAGGCACCATATCCAGAGCCTCTGTATTCTGCGTTTTGCACGGACAGAGAAAAGGTAAGCTCCGAGGCAGGGGTCTTTTGTAACCTTAGGGACCCTCTTTACACTTCATTTTTTTTGCGACTTTCTCTCGTTTTCGTTGTCTTTCAGGGGCTTAAAAGATACAGAGTGACATGATAGTAGTGATCTACTTCTTTACTTTACCTACCATGGCAGCATCTGTTTATCCACTCAACATACCAGGAGAGTATGATCCTTGGCCTCCTCGGAGGTATGTTACCTCTTTCTACGGGTTTGATTGGAACTGCAGAGTTAGACTAATTGTTTAGTCATCTTTCAACGCTCACGCATATTATATCGTGTTCCCTTTATTTTATTTTAATTATATATTTACATTCTCTTCAGGATTTTATCAACACTTTGACACTCACCGCAGCACATGCGGCCGCCTGCGGGCATACACGCAACTGGGATATACTAAGCATCCACCTCGGGAAGTCAGTGGCACTTCCAGTGGGGTAGGTCCAATTTCTCTCCGTAGCCATATTTATCCCCTTTCTACCTTAGTATTTTTCTGTATCTCTATGAGCCCACTTCTCAATCTCATTTTTCCAACATATTGTAGTCTCCATAGAGCCGTGAGTCATGTAGTTGCGTCCAGGTGACTACATACTTTCTACAGGTTTCTTCTCTTATATATATTATTTCTTATGCCTGTACCTTTGAACTTTGTTCCCAGAACTGGTTACGCTTCTGGTATCCCGCGGGGTCCGCTACAGCACTCAGTCTCTGGAATTGGACGCATTGTAGGACTAGACCTTCCATGGCCTGTCTCAGCTAGAAGAGTTTATATCTAGGGTACCTTGACAGGGATGTGTATTGCTCTGTACTTTATAGATTACATTTCTTCCAGTCGATATTTATATATTTTTTTATCCTCTGTTTTTACACGGCACTGCACTGAGTGTGAAGTCACTTGCACACCACACGGCCCCAGGGGGTGGTTCAGAGTACAACACTGTATCATTCATGGATGTTTTCCTTTGTATGAACTTTATGTAGAGTAAATGTGAGGCCTAATGAGTGAAATTAGATTATGTTAAACATCTTGTTTTGTAGACTCCACTTTTCATGTGTTTTTATGAGCAAAAGGCCCTTGGGCTTCTATCAGATCATGTACTGAATCGTTTCACGTCACTACCACATTGAAATGACCTATTGTGAATAAACCGTTTTCCATGTGTCCCTACACAATATCTGGAGGGACCTTATGTGATTTAAAAAGTTCCAGTAGGCATTATAACAGAACCACAGTCAATTATCAGGACTTAGAAAAATGCTGTTTATCATCCTGAACTACATTATGAACATGGAATATGCATTTTGAATAAGTTGATTATAACACTGAAAATTCAGTTTTTTGACAGTCCGTTAAGTCTATTTGAAGAAGGGGAACAAGTCCTGGAAACGCGTCGCCCTAGGTTACCTGTGATAGTCTCGTGACTCATACCCTTCTCCCTGACCACCTCTCTTCTCCCCAAGACAGGCTTTTTGCCCCTCTCCCACTTTTTTTTTATAAAGGAACATAAAATAAAGCATTACAATAGAATGTACCTCATCAGTGGATCTTGTATTTCCTTTTACTGCTGCCATTTGCTATATCCTGTATTTGTCGACCATGACATCACCTTGAAACCTACGGTATTTAGAGACACAGCCGCATAAAGCAAATAATGACCGGCAGACAGATCCAGTCTGTTCATGTCCCTGCCTGTTGTAGCACTGGAGGCCCTACTCAGTCTCCAGCTCTGTTTTTGCTTTCGCGCTACCTATGACTCAGTTGCTCTCCAGTAAGTTATTGATCAACAGTTTCTTAATGTAGGTATAAAATGGGGCCATCCTGAATATATGTGCGGCATCACAAAGCCATTGGGTCCTTCTGTCAATATTTAACACCCATAGATGTATGGAGTCTGACTGTGGTCAGACGAAGCAGGTCCCATCTCTTATAACCTTTTTTATTCAGGTGACATATTTGGACATTTTCTAGAGGAATACAATATAAATTCGCTCATGCTTATTTCAAGATGCAATGACCTCACACGAGATTGACCAGATCACAGTGCGCCTCACCAAAGAACGCATTGATGACTACGGCAGGGGTTCATACCTTTTCCCGCCATAAATTTCTCCAAGTAGTGCTCCCAGGTTCCGGGGTGTGGATGTAAGATGTTGGCTCCAGCAAAATGGTAGGAGGAGACAGCCACGTCTTTGGCATTGCGGGCCACGTAGATGACCTGTCGAGTGGAGAAAAGGAGACAGAGCTTATGGTATAGGTGCCCGCTAAGTACTGCCAGGGACGGTCTGTTACAGTCTAGCTTTAGACTGCCGCCACGCCCCAAGTATTCCCTTTTCTAAAGCAAAGGAGGGTTGGACAACCAGTGGATCAGATGATCCTGGGCACTTGGAGCCAATATCTTGCAATCCAAGGATTGGGGTACCAAAGAGTTTAAGGGGACAGCAGTGTTGAAGGTATGTGATGCAGATAACGCCTTGATACATCTTGATGTGTGTTTTTAGAAATATATTCTTGGAGCAGACTTTTAATACCAAAATGAACTAAAACATCTATAACATGATATATAAACTCTTTTATAAAAGTACAAACTTACTTTTCTACCTTAACTCTTTTTTTTATCAAAGTTTAAAAATACTGAATAACCATGCATGTGCGACAAAAATGTATATACAGAAAATGGCTAAAGTTATTTTAATGCATTAGAATTTTGAATAATTTCAAACCTGTAGATGAGAGATTGTTTCCCATTGACAGCTCCCATGCATTTTCCCCTGTTACTTTTTTCCTATGAAATCACATGTTCAGCAAAACATGCAGACAACATATAAGGAACCGGATCTGTTCAAGAATTTCTAATTTTTCTTCTTTTGAACCCCTTCCTGCGTGCTTTTGCCAAAAGTTAGCTTTTTTGAAAAAAAGGCATCTGATCACTGGGGAAAGGCAAAATAACACAAATACGTGTGATCGTTAGTAAATAGCCTTAACAGAAGACGCAACTCTGGCTCTCCCCAAATGTGGCTCGCTAGACAGATCCCCATCATGTTATTCCTCCTCCACCATTGGTTCAATCACGGAGAAGCGCGTGGCCAATGAGAATGCGTCCTTGAGTAACACCCTCAAAGTAATGAATCCCATTGGAGGTCTGGTGATCCTGGGGCATAAGAGCAAAAGCTCAGAGAAGGCTAGACAGACACTTTGAGACTGCTGCAGTGGTGGTAAAAACCTCAATAATTAAGCAATTAATTTGGCAGTCCCGCCATCGCCTCCTCGCTTGGACACTGCTGTCACATTGTTTCTTTTTTTAATAATTATTCCTCATTCTGGTAAGTTTGTATGGCGTCTATCAGCCACTAAAGTGTGAGCTTTACTACATAACCTCAACAAAATAAATAATAGGCACTACAAGTTTGCCCTTTGCCCACGCAGGAATTGTAAGCGGGCATTGGCAAAGCCAACGGTTTTGACCTTTGTTCAGGCATGCGATAGGAATTTGCAAGACACTGCCATAATGATGGCAACATCTGGAAAAAGGTGTGAATACCTGGGCTTATAGTGCGAATACCTGAAAAATACATTTCTAATATTTATACACAAGCCAAAATCATTGTGCTTGCCAATGCTTGTTTTCAGTGCAAGGAAAAGATGTAAGGATACAACGTATTGCTTATAAATCAAGTGTCTAAATGCACAGTTGGTTAAGACTTTTGCATTACACCGGGTGCTCATTCACAGTGACAACTGATCCATAAACTCACAAGAGGGACTACACATAATTAATATTGGCTGGCCCTATATATCCGAAAGCTTGATATCAAGCTTGTGTGTCAGAGGTAAATCATAGATTGTGTGTTTTGGATGGGAAGGGTGAGGCTGCTTGTCCCTCACATTCCAGCTCCCTCCTATCTGCACTCCAATGTAATAGGCTTATAGCATCACCTAATAGCCAAAACTAAAAACCGACGTGATGATGTTCCCCTTTGACCCTGAACGAAGGAATCTTGACATTTAAACAGTGCAGCTCGATGCAAACCTGGCGATCGTTGTACATACTTCCACCCATGACCTACAGGAAGGTGAGTTTGAGGTTTGTGAAGTGAACCCTTCATGATGCCTGGTTTTACACTTTAGCCGGGTAGTATAGCTCAGTGAGAACCCGCTCCTATTGGAAGCAAGATGACAGAGCAACCCAGGTTCGAATCCCGGGTCGTGCATGGAAAGCTCTTCGGTATTAAGCAGCGTTTAATTTTATTTTTTTTAATTATATAGCCATTAATAATCCCTTGTCTTCTCTCTTATGGTTCAGCAAAATAATCACCTCTTTACGGTACATCTGAGTAGGGAAAAACTGAATTCGGTGATAACCGAATTCACACCACTTTTTCTGCACTGACATATTAGGTGTTGACAGCGAAGTGGTGAGAAAACCTTCAGCCAAGTGCTGGGGGTTAATCTCCATGTTATCTCCCATAAAATGCTGGAGTGACTGTGGGTGGAATTACCGCCCGTGGTAAATCCTCGGATTCACCAATGGAGCCATATGGGGCCTAACACCGCCTTACCACCACTCATAATCTGGTTGATTTACCGCTGGCAAAAGTTGCAGTAATGGTAAACGAGTATGGTGCAATTTCCATGGGCCCCAAATGACACCGGACGAAGGTTCAAAATACTCCAAATGACACAAAAAATGGTGACAGTGGTGACGCAGCCAGAATATTGCATTCATTTGCAATATTCCCCGAATGAAGGATACATGGACTGAAACAATGATTTGCCATGAAGTGGGGGCTGGGCGCCTTTAAGAGGTTACGCCTTTCTCAGAAAGACTTTCACCTCTCGATTACCGGTTAAGAGTCACTCAGGACAGCGGTAGTCTGATGATTACCACTCTATCGGCCTCATTACACGGTAGGCGGTGAGCCATGGCGCTATTAGCGCCATGGCTCATGCCGGTAAAATACCGGCACCGCCTTGGCGGAAAGGGGATTTACCGCCCCATCCCAAGGTTGGAGGGGCGGTAAATCCCCCTTCCGCCATTGCCCTTCCCCATTCCCATTTCTGCCCCATAGGGCTCAATGGGAATGGGGAAGGCGCTAATTACGGCACCGCAATTTAGCGGTGCCGTAATTAGCTCCGAGGTCCCTTAGCAGGTTGGTATTTAACGCCTGCAAAAAGCAGGCGTTAAAACTCCAACCCGCTAAGGGACCTCGTAGTAAGGCGGCAGGGATTTACCGGCACCGGTATTTTACCGGTACCGGTAAATCCCTACCGCCTACCGTGTAATGAGGCCCTATGAGTATGAGTGTTTGGTGGACTGACTGAAATAGGTTTAGGATTTTTGGGGGCGTTTGGATCCAATATATTTGGTCGAAAAAAAACGTGTCGAATCCCATTTTGTCCATTTTTGTTTTTACCTCATTTATTTACCGTCAATTGCGGGGAGACCACTCATATACTCCCCCACCCTCCCTTTTCTATGTGCCTAACCCCAACCCACCATGTATTCCTTTGCAGTAAAAAAAAAGATATCAAACATTGCTCTCAAATGTTTTCTGATACGAATAGCTTTTCCAGTAGGTTTACATGGTCCTATTGTCAATATGCTTTGTTTGTACTGCTTATGTATGCATATGTGCTCTTACCTATTAGTGTTCAATTAAAATAAAAATATTAAATCCTCAAATGGGATTCAACGAGATTGACATGCAAACAAAGTGGGCAATGCCATCAGTGTCCAGGTAAGGCGATGCCCACACACACAATGACCATCACGGCTGAGTACTACCACATTAACTTCCCATTTGCCCGTCTATTGTAATTGATTATTTATAACGCGCTTAATACCCAGATGTTTCTAGGCACGGGCCCGGATTGATCCTGTGTTGCTCTGTGTTGTCTTGCCTCCAAGGCGAACACGTTGCCCCTGTGCTATCCTCCCAAGACTATCTTCCAAGGCCAATGGCGTAGAGGTACACAGGCCTTCTGGGAACTCCTTCTCCTTGAACTGTGTACATTGATACTGTTTTAAGTTAAGTGCTGTTCTGGGCTTGTACTCAATTATAGCCCTTGGAAAATTCTATCTCATTTGCATTATTCTTTTGGTTAATTGGTCTGCACGTGTGTACATACACGTCAATCCATCCATATGCAATGCAGGAAAAAAAGAATCGATCCATTCGGCTTCGCTGTGCGGATCTATGTGATTTGTTCGAAAACAATCCATCGAATCAGCTTTCATTGCATTTCTTTTTTTCTTTTGGTCGATGTTGCCACAAATTTATATGGGGCGAGGCCCCCTGCAGCCCTCCATAACCCTCTCACATTTGTTGTTACCCTAAACCGACCCTTACATATATTTGGGGCAAAATTTGATCCCAAAAATGTGTTGAAAACAAATTTGATGGATTCTCCCAAGCAGCGATCGAAGTGAGCGGGAACGGTGTTCCACTACTTTTATTTGTTTCTGTTTACCATTCCTCTACTTTTTACAACCATATTCACCATTCTACATAGAGGATTTCTCCATACATGTCCCTGTGCAAGTGTAAAGTTGGAGTAGGAGCCTTAGCTACTAGTCACTTAGACTATTGCAATGCCCCGGCTGCAACACCTTGTTACATGATGCACGGTGCATCGGCCTACCCTCTCGCCTGCCGAGACCACAGTTACACTACTTCTTTCGATACACTTCGACCACTGCTCCCAAGATAAAACCTCTCTACTCCCTGCTGTGCTACATAGCACAAAACTATGACAGAGAAGATATATATTGCTTCATTAAAATGCATATCAAGAATTTAATAGCAACCCCCTTTAAATCTTCTATTTATGAACAAAGTATTGCCTGGAACTAATGGCAGTGGACACTGCAGCATTACCACCATCGCCAAGCAAGCTGGTCTAGTGCCCTTAGAGACCACCCACCAGGTGCAAGACCAGATGGAATTCAGCCTTGTTAAGGGATGCCGTGGAGGAGGCAATCTCGATGGGTTTGAGCACTGGTTTCGGTCTCTGAAACATAGATGGTAGTGAGGTTGACCTGTGTCTCTGCAACTCGTTGACTGTGCTGTAAACCATGCCTGGCCAACACAGGGCATGCAGAAGATGACTCTATGGATCTAGGTCCTAAGGCTGCACGCATGAGACCGACATTGTTGAAGGTATCCTGTGTGGGCTGCCTGCCCCTCACGCCCCCACACACCCCAGCAAGGTATGTCTTATGCCTCCTCAGTGCATTATCCATTTTGGAGTTCCCCCGCAACTCCCATCCTGTAGCTTGGCTTCGCTAACTCACTCCCCCTGAACCCACCACGCAGCATGGCACTGCCAACTCACTCCCCCTGAACCCACCACTTGCCTGTAGCAGCCCTCACTGCCTCCTCCATCCCCACTCCAGGCCGCCGCTTCCCCGAAGCCAGACGTATTATGCGTCGCGTCAAGTGACGCAGTCTTTTGTGCATCGGGCTTCCGGGGAAGTGGACTAGAGACTGCCATTGGATTCTGTATTTGAGAAAGGGGAAAAACATTTTTTAGTTTTTCACCCTCTGCTCTGCACCCCCCACACCCCCAACTTCTTCCTAATGTCAATGGATAGAAATGTGCTTTTGGTGGCGTGGATAACTACCGGTGTGGAAATGGCTTTACACAGACCAATTCCTCAAAAGCGCATTCTAGCGCATCATTGAAAAATATAGATTCAGACTGAATTTGACCATTGCACCACCAGGAAAGTTAAGGAAGACATCCATGCGACTGTTCACCGCCCCTACCACCACCAGACCCTCCCTCCCGTATTCATCCACCATCTGTTCCTCTGAAATTCCTACCCTCACCTTGACATAGAGGATACCTAATTGGCAAGACAAGAATGTACAATTCTTTGAACTCAGGGTCACACATTGTGAATTGTGGATGGTCAGCCTGTGCTTTGTGCAAAGCCCAAGTGCAGACACTTTACATTTTTGAAAATTCTAGAGCGTGCATTTAAAATGCTTGTTGTGAAGCCAGAACTGGGCATGCAGCCGGTCGTTACTGGCCTGCAGTCAGCGTCCCTTCTTCCCAGAACTTCTAGAATTTTAAAGTGTTTAGAAGATGCACAGTTCTAAGTCTGTCCAATTCCTAATGCATTCCCCAAGGGACAATATGGGTGCCCGAAACTGCATTCTATTCACACTCTTCAAGGAGCCAGTAGAGTTTAACTGGAAGGTGTTCACCCTGTTTTTGGTTCTATATGATATAATCGCTCAATAAAACATTGATGGTGACTTAATATTTTATTTTAAAGGCACGAAAACCCTCCCTAACGGTACGACGTCCTCTCATCACGGTTTTTTTTGCAGGGTTTTTCACCGCAGATTTTTTAATGAAAAAATCTAATCGAAATGTTTTGGGGGGTAGTGGGTGTTTTGGAATATATACAAAATTAAAGTGGATGGGTGTTTGGTGTGACTCCCCCAAAAATAAAAAAAATAAAAATTCAATGAGTTTTTTTATTAAAAAATTTGCAGTAAAAAAACAGCGAAAAAACATCCCACGATGAAATGACATGAAACCTATGTAACATATTTTTGGTCTGGTGCAATTATTTAAACAAACTCCAGTCCTAGACTATGGGGGGAAAAGTGTTGGATTGTGGCTTTAAAAAACACTGAGTGACCTTCGATGTTGATTTCGATAACCTGTTGGTGTTTTTCTATGTGAAAGGAGTATCCAGCTCTGTGTGTTCTTCAGCGTCTCACTTGATTCTGTGAAGACCATCTGATGAAGTCATCTGTGGGACTTTGAAGGCTGATGCATTGCACCATATCAGCATACTATTTTCAGCTTCCAAGAAAAGGTATTACATTTTGATTTTGTGTGAAAAGAGTCACATTTTCTTGGAACAGATGGAGTATAATCTTGCATCTGACCTTTAACAAACAAAATAATGAGAGCACCAGGGTTATTGATCTGGCAATGCACCATGAACTATTGTGAAGTTTCCAATCACGCTCTATTGGTACTGAAATAATTGAGATGAAAAGGTTCTTAAATACTCATGACGCACAAAGGGTCTGCCCAGGAATCACCCTAACCCCGGCGGCAGACGGACCAGACTTCTGCTCCAGCACAGGGGTACCCTCTAGCAGTGTGAACCTAATGGGCACTTCCTGTATGTTCTAGGTTATAATATTCCAGGAATAATAAGCCAGACTGAAAATGTGAGAGCTTACAGTAGACAGGTAGAAATAATTTATTATACATTGGAAGTAAACAGTACAAATAAAGGGATTTTTAATGAGGAAAAAAACAAAAGTTATTTTCCTTTGTCAAAAAAGCAAGTTCTGCGCAAATCTATGCATTTGCTTTAACAAATTGTTTTTATTTCCTATTGATTTAGCAGTGGCAAGGAAACCCCATCATACCACCCCAACTTAATCCCTCAACACGGCCCTCCCATTAATTGCAATTAACTATTTCATGAAGGTATATTTTCAATATGATGGGACACTCCCCATGCCCTCATGTGCCATTGGAACAGTCCTCTGTTGTCTTCATCTGATCTAAGTCCGCATCGGGAGTTCGCCTGTTTTTTTGGTATTACCCAAATTGACCTTTTACAATTGACCTTTTGCACAATTTACCTAATTAGAGTGGTCCTAAATGACCTTCTGCACAATTGACCTTTATATTATTTGAGTTATTTTAGATATGTATTGGGTTGGTTTTGGATTATAAATGATATAAGGGGATTGGGTGGGGGGTTGCAGGGGTTTTTGGATGGTTGGGGGATTGCAGGGGGTTTCCCCCCACATATATGTCCTAATTGACCTTCTAAATTAGGTCAATTCTCCGGAGGTCAATTGTGAAAAGGTCAATTAGTATACAACCGTTTTTTTAATCGATTTGGCATTTTTTTAATTGGCTATTAAAGTTGGGAAGGTTTAGCTTTCTTCATTTGTATTTTAGTTATTTTGAGTCACAGCTATTTTTACCCCTTGATGTTCAATAGTCTTATTTTGCAGAGTTATTTTTACTGCAGACCCTGCTTGCACCATGGCTTATAAATATCAAACTGGAACCAACCAGTCTACCTTACATTTTCTTATAGAATCATAACTTAGGGCATTAGGGGAACAAAGGACTTTTTCACATGAACACACTTACAACTTGCCCCTGCCTGGTATACTCTCCTCAAAAACAAAGAGGTGATGGCTGGAAGGTTTAGACTGAATCTTAACCACTGGCATTGCTCGGGGCAACCCTCCAGACCATCGTTCTTCGCCTGCCAAGCCATTACAGAAGGGGAAAGACCATATGCAAATCAGGCCTGGCCCGACCCCAAAAGCGGAAGTCCAGCCCGAACTGCTAGGTCACATCCCTTCTGCACGAGACCACAAGCATCCCCAAACATGTTTCACCCTTGTTGGGGCTCATCAGTGAGGAGTAGCTTGGGTCTCTAGGCCCAGCAGGCACGGGACCCACGTCTGGGCATATCCGTCCCACTCGGGGTGACAAAGCAAAAACAAAGAGGTGATGGCTGGAAGGTTTAGACTGAATCTTAACCACTGGCATTGCTCGGGGCAACCCTCCAGACCATCGTTCTTCGCCTGCCAAGCCATTACAGAAGGGGAAAGACCATATGCAAATCAGGCCTGGCCCCACCCCAAAAGGGGAAGTCCAGCCCGAACTGCTAGGTCACATCCCTTCTGCACAAGACCACAAGCATCCCCAAACATGTTTCACCCTTGTTAGGGCTCATCAGTGAGGAGTAGCTTGGGTCTCTAGGCCCAGCAGGCACGGGACCCACGTCTGGGCATACCCGTCCCACTCGGCGTGACAAAGCAAAAACAAAGAGGTGATACTCTCCTGCCAGGGCTTTTCTCACATGCGTATGCTTACAACTTGCATTTGCCTGGTATACTCTCCTGCCAAGGCTTTTCTTATATGAACACTTTTGCAACTTGCATCTGCCTTGTATGCTCTCCTGACAGGTCTTTTCTCATATGGGCTCTTTGTACACTCACAAACTGGATAGTTTCTTAGATGTCTTCAATCTTGTCTTGAATCTGCCTGGAATACTATCCTTCCAGGACTTCTCTTATATGTGTACTGCATACACTCACAAACTTGCCAGTCTCTTATACTTATTCTGTTCTGCCTCTTTAAGAACTTTTCTCTCGTTCGTTCTATCTCATATGCTTCATTCCTGTTAATTCGGTTACAGCAGGGTTGCCAATACACCCCAATGTCCCCTCTTCCCTTGGGCGGACTCACCAACTCTTGCTGGTGTATGATGATTCTCCCACAGCAAGCCTGTGGTGGCCTTCACCACCTCTGCTGCTCTGCCTCCTTTAGCTCCTGCTCAGCTGTTCGGCATCTTTGTGGGCTTCGCTGGCGTGGAGGCTGGCTTCCAGTACCTGTGAAAGCCCAGAAGCCTTTCATTTGCTTCTGGCATTCTCACAGCATACTCCCGCTTGCAGTCCACTCCCTTCTTCCTTGTCACTTCCCAGGCGCTATATAAATAGACTATCATATCATTGTCAGCAAGCCTGTTGGATCCAAGTACATCTTACCAGCTCCACAGTTCCTCGGTCACCACCGAGTGAAGCAGCGTTCTCCAACCAGCGTCTGCCCATCAGCTGGTCTGCCAGATTAAATCTCCCAGCATCAGACTTGCTCCTGCAACAACAAGAGTGCAGCGGTGCTCCTGGCTCCAAGTGATCTTCATTACTCAGCTCATCTTCTTAGTCACAGTACTTTTGTTTTTAGGACAATGGTAGTCTGTGTCTGATAGCGTGTATGCAAAGTTTGAAAAAGTTTGAAAAAGGGTTCTCAGTGATTTCTAAAAGTCAGTACAAGAGGAATTGTATGCAGAGTTTGGAAAAGTGTTTTCAAGAGTTTTGAAAGGCGGGTCTGATTTTAAAGACTTGTATACAGAGTCTAGAAACGTGTTTTCAGGAGTCTTGAAAGCCAAGTCAAATTTTAAGGACTTATATACAGATCCTGTGAAAGTGTTTTCCAGTACCTTTCCTAGGGGGCTGAGGTATGACAATATGCCATTAAGGGATGGGGAACGGTGGGGGAATCCTCAAAACAAAAAGGCAGTATACCATGTCTCGTCCGATGATGTCATGACACGCTCCCAAGGGCTGCCTCCCCATGTGATCCTGTCTCATAGGCACCCGGAGGGTCAGGATCAGGAAGCGGCTGCTGTCCCCTGGCCCCATGGGAGAGGTCACTGCTGGGAAAGGAGTGATGACACCATCGGATTCATTACAGGATATTTAGTGCAGATGCTTTTCCCAGAGCATGCTCGAGCCCCGGAGCACCCGCATACTTGGCAACCATGCTCTCGAGCTCCCCTAAGCACCGCAACGCCCTTTTTTCCATTTCAGATCCACATGAGTGTCCGGATTCCAGGAAAATGGCAATGATGCAAAGTACAAATCACAATAACATAGATTACATGTTTAGTTTCTATATTTCCCAAGGTCTGGAATTCCGATGACTTGACGTGTATCCACAAATGCATTTATAAAACAGTACCACTTCAGTGATGACTACAGTTGACATCTTGCATCCAGAGGACCTTATTTTTCCCAAAGGTATATAAAAACGTTTTGGCATAGGTTGTAACACACATTTCGATTGACCATGGATGTGCCAGGTTAAAAAAAAGCAACAGGAAATCCTAATGTGTATGGGCTTCATTCTGAGTTTGGCAGAGTGGCAAAAAAGTAGTGGTAACGGAATTACCAACACTTTTACCGCTCTCCCAAATCCAGGGTTTGACCATGAAGTGGAGGATTTACCTCCACATTACCTCCCATAAAATCAGCAAAATTGCCAGAAATACAGCTGAAGGTATTACTGCCTAAATCCCCATTATGTCCCGTCGACTCCAGAAAATTAGGAGTTACACGGCCTACCACCACTTGCAATCCTGCACCTGAACCAAGTGGAGGCAACAGTGATTTTGTTTGCCAGTAGTTTGGTGGAATCACCACAGAACTATTGCCAAACACGCAAGGAGGGTGTACGTCTTTTGCGAGGGAGTCTAACATTGTGCCGCATTCCCTTTGTGAATAGGAAATGCATGCCCATCTCTTGGCCACACACCAGCTTCCCGTCCCCCATCCTGCACTAATGGACACATCCTGTTGAAAATGTGGACACACATGCCCAAATCTGAAATATGAATTTAGGCAATGACATCTAGTTATGTTATCGGTTTCTTGTATAGCGTGCTGTCACCCAGGGGTATCCTGGCACTAGGGCAGGAGATTCAAATGGAGACAGCAAGGGGAGAAGCTACAGAATTTAAGAGGGGAAGAGAAAAAAGTCCTCAGCAATTTCAGAAATTGTGAACGATATTCTGTCAGCCGCAAAGCTAATGGAAGAGTGTTCCAAAGGGTTGTATACTAATTGACCTTTTCACAAGTGACATCAGGAGAATTGATCTCGGGAGAATTGACCTAATTTAGAAGGTCAATTAGGACATATATGCGTGGGGGGAAACCCCCCACAACCTCCCACCCAATCCAAAACCCCCCTGCAACCCCCCACCCAATCCCCTCATATTATTTATAATCCAAAACCAACCCAATACATATATAAAAGAACTAAATTAATATAAAGGTCAATTGTGTAGAAGGTCAATTAGGACCACTATAATTAGGTCAATTGTGCAAAAGGTCAATTGTAAAAGGTCAATTTGGGTAATATCGTCCAAAGGAGCCGGGTCTGTGACTCAAAATGCTCTGCCCCCCTAATGACTTATTTTTAACTCTCAGAACAACAAGGAGGCTTAAGTTTGCCGAGCGAAGAGTTCTTGCTAGAGAATAGGAGATGATCGTATCCTGAAGATAAAGAGCACCCTATTTATGCAAGGCACGCCCAGTCATAGGTTTGCCACCTTAGTTATTTAGGGTCCCTTGACCCTTAGAGTGAGGCAGTGGAAAGATGGTCACATCTGCGCCCCCCACAACATTAACTTGTGACGTTACCTTACAGCTGTTCTCCCAGAAGGACTTGGGAAGGAGACTGATGGGCAGATGTGTCCTCAGTAACCTAGGCGACGGCATGCGGGAGAGCACTTCTGTACCTGACAATGAGAACAAAAAACCGAGTCAATATTGACGCAGAACGAGGAACAATGCAAAGTTAATTACTCTGTGAATTCCTGTACTCTTATCCCTGATGCTGCTTCACGTTATCATAAGGGGTGACATTGAGGCAGAGTTGAAGGGCAGAAACCTAAGCCTATGACTGTTAAAAGGTTAATGCCCATGTAGCTCCCACGCCGCCCCTCATCTCACCCTCCTATCACCCGCATAGAGTAGCAGTGTGTTGCACCTGGGCAGGTTAAAAGCACAGCCCAGGGGTGAGCTAGGATTGGAGGCTGAATGCTTACAAACTGTGCCAAGAGACAAGGCGGCTGGAGTTTTTAGGGCAAGTAGTATTTGCTATACTCCTATTGTGAAGAATTGCCATCTGGCAAGGGTGTGAAAGCCATGGCTTTTTAGATTTGTATTAAGTAATACAATTATGCAGCTAATTCCATCTCTGAAAAGGGAAATCTGCTAATCAGATTCCACTGGCATAGGCTCCATGCCAAAGGCATTGTGTGTACTTGTGCCCTGCTGTATCCTCATTTGCAGCACCTGCTTTACCATTGGCACAGAGCAGGATCAGAGGTGCCCCCTTGACAGATGCAGTGACATCCAAGTCTGTGCAGCGCAGAGGCTGCATTTAAAATATGCACCTCTGTTCCAAAAACCCTATAATTATGGGTCTCCTGCCTGGTGGCAGAATCATCTTTAACCATAAGCCGTACAAGACTTAGGGAATGGTGGATGGTATTCTCAATTATTACAGCCACATCCATTTTGATTTCACACATGTGTCAGACGTGTGGACCCAGTTCAGCTGTGGAAGGATGTGTATTCATCCCAGACGTGGCCCAACCCTGTCCACTGACAGGACTGTAGCCTTGGGGAATTGCTTGTCTTTGTTCCTATTTAAAGGGCAGGAAACAATGTCCCCACCCTCCACCCCCTCCCCGGGACAGCTACTCCAGAGGACGCTGGTCTGGGAACAGAAGCCAAGAGGCACACCCATTCACAGAGAGCCTCACAGAGGCCACACACCAGGGGGGCTGCCTTTTTAAATAGCCTCTGATCCCATTGAGAAGGAAAGGGGGGCAGAGTTAGTGTACGCAGAGACAGTTTTGGGAGGGTTCTGCCATCTTGATTTTCTCTGCCTCTCTTTCCTGTCCCCTCCAATTCCTCTGGAGCAAAGCACTTTGGGTGCAACATCATAATCCATGCATGTGACAGGTTGTAGAAGTGAGCTTCATGGTCAATGGTACTGACGGGACAAGGAGGTCAATAGGATGAATAAACTGGGGGGGTCCCCTTCATCCAGGATATGTAGAAAATCCTCAATTACCGGGATGGTGGCTAGAATGCAAAATAATTGCGCCTTGCAAATATATGGCAGCCAAGTTCAGATTGACTGGGATTCACAGTCATGCAACATATCAGATACTTAACCCTGCGTTGGTGTGCATTAGAGTGTCCTAATTTCACTTTTCAGGCATACAACCATGATATACTTGCTTTGCAGAAAGGCTCTATTCCTAAATGACAGCCACCCTTAACTTTAACCTTGTACTCCTTGTCAGAGGACAATTCCTTTCTATATGTCCTGAATATTCCTCCATTCTCCAAGTATCAAAATGTCTTAAAGATGTGACAACCTATGAAATAGCATAATTATCTGTGAAGAAGACATTTTCTAAGTGGATTCCAGGGCACCATTTCTCACTCCATGGTCACAACACATGAACTGTAATCTCCACTTCACCACATTGCTCTCTTTTCAGGGGATCATTATATGCTCCAAATGATCTTGCATTCGAAGTTAGTCCTGGATCTGAAACTCCTACTATATCACACACACATAGGGCCTCATTACAAGTATGTCGGTCTGGTAAAAATGGCGAAAACAAATGGCATTAATATCGGATCCAGCATTTTTACCAGACCAGCACACTCCAAGTTTGCCAGTAGGGGCAGTGAACTGCCGGTAGGCCTGACATGCTGGGAGTTCAGGCCCTACCGGCAAAGAATTGCCCCGGTGCCGATGATTCAGGCAACTGCATTCCATGGAGTCCTATTGGACTCCATGGAATGTGTGAGAAACCCGAGCGTGTTCTCACTTCTGAACCCCTTGGATCCTCTATACAGGTGGCCAGAGAAAGGCCATTGCTATTGGATCCCGACCCTTAGGATGGAGAAGTGACGGAGGATCACCTGGGTGGAGGGTCCTTGGGGACTTAGAGTGGGATACCCTTGGACGAGACATGGTGTCGCCCTTTTTCTAGTGACAACCAACCCAACTTTGCCCAAAATTTATAGGCTATTATAAGTCAGCTCCATTCATTTCTCCACCATTGACACTTGACAGTACTGAGACGAAGAAGAGGCAACTAAGAGCAATGAAGACTATTCTCTTTTACCACTCTAGTACTGGGAAGAGGAAGATGCCTGCTAAGAGTAGTAAAGGTCAGGTGATGTAGGTGATTTCACTGAATCCACTTCACCTAAAGGTGAAATCTTTGATTTTTGTTTATTTCAAATTAATTTTTTATTATGCGGGGAGACCACTTGAGCCCCCCTCCAAATCCCCATAACTTATCTGATCCCTTTACCCCACCCCATCTATGTTTTAAAATGTAGCTACTTACCCAACCAATTTGAAGAAAAAGAAATGCAAAGATTTCTGATGAGGTGAAATCTGATTCAGTGAAATGTACGGATACAAAGGTCAGGCATGCCCCTTTAATGAGAATCAGACTGGCCGAATAATCATCCACACCTGCAGCCTGTCAAGGGGCTGCCTGTGTATAAATGGAGTCCGATCCAGTGGCAGGGGGAATTGACAGGAGGAGGACCAGGCGGACGGTGCAGACAGATGAGTACGGGACCTCATGGCGTGGGTTTGGGGATGTCCTGGAGCAGACTAGGAAAGTTGAAGGGAGACGTGGAAGAAGGCTGTCCCGTTCCTTTCTATTCATTGTGCTTGTTCCCCTGGGATGGAGGACCACCCCAGGAGCATCTGAGGGGCAGGAACTGGAGCCCCGACACAGAAGGAATAAGGCTGTGTGATCAGTGCTGCAGCACAAGCATTCAAAGCGACCAGTGAGTTTCTAATGCTAGAGAAATCCAGTGCGCTTGTGTGAACTGAAGCGTTTCCTGAAATACATTGTATCAGAGTGGTCAGGTGTAGCCTGAAACACGTTTTCGTAGGTCTCCGATCAGCGAGATGCTCAATTAAAGGGAAATGAACAACTAAATCTGTTAACAATAGAACAAAGGGAAATTCTTTGTACCAGACTGGTCGCGTGTGATAAGAAACATGTTTTCTAAAGTCCCTGAACACCGAACAATTCAATTAAAGTGCAACGAGCAATTACATTTGTTCAAGTTTAAAAAAGGGAATATCTTGCATCAGATTGGGTGCGTGTGGCAAGAAACACGTTTTTTTCGAAGGTCTCCGCACATTGAACTGTACATTTAAATTGAAATGACAATTATTGAACACTGAATTCAATTAAGACTTTACTGTTAAACATAACTAAGACTTTGCTACTTAACTGAATTAAACATGTGAAGTTTAAATGAGGAAAGAAAGTTTAAATCAATATAAATCATCATACATTGAAGTGCTAAAATGAATAAAATTATGAACCCATCACCATATGCTGCAATATAAAAAGGATGTGAAAAGAACAGGCAAATCAAGGATACCGAAGCCTGGTTTACAGTAACATTTTCAACATATGGGAAAGCTACAAAATTATCTGAACTGTACATTTAAAAACAAAACCGAACTATGCAATAGAAGACACAGACATGTTTGTGTTTCTTTTGGAATTGTGACATTTGGAACTTGGGGAAAAGAACCCTGAGTCCCGACTAGAAGTCTTTAACTTCAAGGTCATTTAAATTGTGGGTTTTGGAACTTGTTGAATGGAACCCTGAGTCATAACCAGAAGTCTTTCATGACAAGGTCATTTAAAATGTGGGATTTGGAACTTGGGGAATGGAACTCTGAGACATGACTAGAAGTCTTTCATGACAAGGTCATTTAAAATGTGGGATTTGGAACTTGGGGAATGGAACCCCGAGTCATGACTAGAAGTCTTTCATGGAAGGTCATTTAAAATGTGGGATTTGGAACTTGGGGAAGGGAAACCCGAGATCCAAAGAGACTATTACATTCCAATTCTCAGAAAGGGAATTTTGAGACTTCACTTTGTTTAACTATTTTATACTCGGGGAAGGGAGCTGAAAGAGTGCTGCGAGCTGGAAGAAACTCAGGCCTTTGTGTGGAACACTGTTTTCTTTTTGAATGCTGGCATCCCTACACATTGTATAGTTAGAGTTGTGAGGGCAAGCATAGGTTTTGGACACAGACAGATTCCTAAGTTGAACTCTTTGACTCAGACTTTCATCAGTTTTATTTAGGTAGAGAAATCCCACTTTAGTATAGGGCAAGTTACGCCTTTTTCCACCCTAACATTTAAGTTAATAAACTTGGTTATTTTGAATTCAGAATCTGTTGTCTGGTATCGGGCACCAGTAACGGTGAGGAGAGTTTGCCAGTAAGCCCTGGTACTACCAGCGGGTTACAGGCAAACTCGTAATGCGGCCCATAGTCTAAGGGGTGTAATAAAGTGTTGTCTAGTTGGCAGCCAAGCCTATCATAATAGCTTTGCACTTACCACCTTCCGTCTGGTACTATAGACACAACATTCCTGACTACATAGCCAGTACGACTGCCGCTCTGACCACAGAGCTTAATAACAAGACCACTGGAGCATATCCCATGAAGCTGAAATCATCCTTTCAGGATGCCTCCAGCTACTCCTATTAGCAGATCGACCCAAGACTTCTTCCACAACGTCTTTGTCAATTAAATCTCCAAGAAGAGAGCTAATTTGGAACTCTAGTCACTTGCCCTGTGCACAAGTGAGAATCTCGGTATTACACATGACAGAAAATACTGAAACAGAACACTATAATGAATTGCGCTTTGATTTTACCTGGTTGAATTGTTGTGACGCCAGCAAATTCCAACATGACAACCCTATTATAGACAGCATCTCGTTGGCATTTTTTGACGTCCCCATTGTTGAGTATCAGGTCCATAATTTCACACATCCATGTGGTCCCTGGAGGAGGTTTAAAAAAGACTGATAATGGTACAGTAGAAATCCATGTGACTCAAGTTTCAAAGAGTCGCCAAGACAGAGAGAACCAAAATACCACATGATCAGATGATATCCACCTTCAATGTTGCCTGATGACAATATGACGAAGTCCCCTGCCTGGCTTTGCAGACCACCAGGAGAGTGACTCAGAGGGCTACGTACCACGATGAGCTAGTGGATGATGGACCATTGGACAGAATGGGTTGGATCCCTGGGTCACTGTCCCTGGGTATGGGCCACTTTGCAGGGGCTAGTCACCCTGAGACCACCATCCCATCTTTAATTTTACACCAACATATTAAGAATTTGGCATCGTCTTCTATCATGAGCAGGGTGTGATGAATCCTGCAGAGTCATCAAGGAACCCCTTCCTGATATCTCCACCCATGTGGCCTGAACCTGGGAGGGCATCATGAGGGAGGATCACATGGGAGGAGATGGCTATCAGGGGTAAGTGGTGACACCCTTAGAAGAGGTGCAGTATTCATCTTCTTATGAGGATGAGAATCCTATGATTGCCAAATACCTAATGGCATGCTGTCACTGCACAAGTCCCTCCCATGAGAAAACCCAAAAGACATTTGATGAAGTCATCTAGACATAATAAGTTTTATACTTTGGGAAATCATTAATAAAATGTGCTATCTTCTAATTATCCTGAATCTGTCTTGGGTAGAAGTTCTAAAGCTAATGTCAAATCACATGCCATTCATATAACATCTCCAAGCTCTGATTACATTCAGTCCCCAAATCAATTAGATCTAAAGAGACATGAAAGAGCCAAAACCACTATGGACTTCAAGATCCATAATGCCTGTGGTTCTGGGACGAGGAGGAGGGACAAATAGTTAACGAAGATCACAGGTACTACTAAAAGGAAGGTGCAGTCTAGTTGTCAAATGTCAAGGTACCTGAGTGAGTACATTTAAATCTTAGAATGAGTCCCAGCTGTATGAAGGAGGAGTAGCAGAAGCAGTCAGGTGAGATGCCGAAGCAGTTGGAGATGAAGCAGAGGTGCAAACGCCAGCGGAAGCCAAAGAAGGAAGAGAAGGCGTGCAGTTTTGCAGAATGCGCCCAGCAGGAAGCAGAATCGGGGTCAGCAGCGAGGAGAGAAGCCCACCTGTGTGGACGAGGTGCTCCCGACCGGACGCAAGTTGCTCAGAGGTGCTCGAGGACAGAGAGACCCAACACAGAAAGAGGAGCTCCGGTGAATGGAAGTGCAGATGCTGGCGGGTGCAGGAGAGCTGCCAACAGGATTGCCGGTCGGCAGAGGGGCTACGCAACAGCAAGGAGTGATACAGAGATGCCGAAGGAAGTCAGCAAGTTGGCCTTCAGGAAAAGGTAACCCTGGGGCACTCCGATCTGAACATTTACTTATACAAGACTATCTTGGAGACCGATCAAGTGGAATAAAAAGGCAAAAAGGGTGCAATTCTCCTTTTATGAGATATCAACCTGGGGATATCTGTAGCCCGCATTGCCAAGAGACTTTAACAAGGAGACAAAAGGGCTGCACAAGCGCAATTCTCCTTTTCTGAGATCCCAGTGTAGGGAAACCTGTAACCCATATTCCCCACGGTCAATAGACCCTGAAGATCGGCAACCATTGTTCAACCCTCCTCACATGTGGTACTGGTGTGGAGAAACCTGGAAAAAGGATTGCCACTAACAGAAGAGATTACTTGTAATAGCAGTAAGAGTTTTTTCATCCTGTCTGGCAAGTAAACGACGAAAGAGACTAGTTGTAGTTAGTCCTGGCAGGCGAGTATACTAGGAGAGAAGCAGTTGCCTTGAAGAGATGTGGTTGTGGTAAAAAAAAAGTGTGGTTGAAAGAAACTGTTAACTTTATGATCCTGACAAACTGTTGCATCATAAGAGAATGTTGCTGTGACATCTTAACAAAAGTATTTCAATGAAGAATTACTGTGATGTTCTAATATCTGCTTTACATACTGGGAAGGATGATATGTGAAGGAAACAATTGCTTTGGTTTCTGAACTAGTGTTTTGTGGAAGAGACATCTACTTTACCAAGTTGAAAGACGCATTGAATGAAAAAGACATTTTACATTGAACTGAACAGAACTTTGTTGAATCAGCGCTTTTTCAATGGTTTTCTGGAACAGATCCAGGTGAAGAGAGCCACACCCTGGTCACAAGGATTACTTTATAAGTTGGAACTTTGTCACTGTTTTGTTGAATGGAAGTCAGATACATTTACCTTGTACACTTTGGTTGTATGTATTAGTGTGAGGGTCAGATGCATTTGGACACTAGATCACCTTTTCTTTCATTTTAGTTTGCTAGGTAGGAACATTCTCGTTAGGGTAGGGTCAGAAAGGCATTTATCTCACCCCTCTTTTCCTTTAATGGCAAACATTGAGAAAAGTACAACTTTGTGTCCGTCTCGCATTTCTGACCTCTCAAAAAACGCATTTAGTTTAATAAAGAAGAATTGCAAAGTGCCAAACCACATCCTACATGAAAAGTTCATTTGCTAAATGTACAAAGATACATAAAAATATATGCTTTGCATTGTTTACAATTAAGTATCACACATAGGACATAAAACACACTTAAGTAAACTGCAAACAGAGAGCTAGCACACACGCACACATACACAAGAGAACGTGCACATATGAGTATAGCTCCCAACACAGTAATTATTCTGAAGATGCGATTGCAAGTGCTATTGTGCAAAATATTGACTGTCCTTATGCAAATGGACAAAGTGTACACTCTTACAGAACTTACTTCTTTTGGCGCCTGCCGCTATATGCGCAGTCATCATTTTGAAAAGGTGAATGGGACTAAACACACATAGGGTCCGATTGCGAGTTTGATGGTATTACCGCCAAACTCATTTACTGTTACTGCATGAAGTATATACCCGGTACTCTGAAAGGTCTGCATGTTTTCAAGATGTGAGAATCTTTCCGTTTTTACCCTTCTAGGACTCCCGTAGGACTCCATCGGATCAGTATTTACCGCATGTGGTATTTACTGCAGCTGTTAATTGTACTCCACATAAAATCAGGCATTAAACAAGAGTTTCTGTAACTAAACTTGTAATTTGTAGGTGCAGTAAAACACTGGGTAATGGTAATTTCCAGATGTTTTACCACAACCACCAAACTCGTTTCCTGGTACTTAGGGTGTCTAAGCCAAAGCCATTTCTTTCAAGCCACCAGTGTTTCTTGACTGAGCATTATACAGTCTTTGGCATCTAAGTGTTGGGGCCAGTAGGCCATGTGCTGCAGAGACAGTGCCAGGGTTACCATGGAAATTGACAGGGTACGCATAGTTACACTCAAATGCCATCATTTGTAGGCAGACACATGCCCCATTGACATATTTTTAACATCACAACTTTTATACATCACAATTTCCTACAAATCATTTCAAGAAATGTTAACATCTTACAACTGCTGTTACCTTTTCAGTACAAAATTAAACAAAGTGAATAACTGTGCGTTTGTATTGTTATATATTTGCATAGATATTACATAGAAACTGTAATTAATTTTGTATGTACGTGTTATATAATATGAATGTAGATAATGTGTGTAACGTCTGTAAAAACTATATCACACTGAAAAAAAGTATTTTAATTCAGGGCTCTGTGAAGGGATATTTTATGGATTAGGAATCAAGTGGCCAAATATACATTTGGTTAGGAAGGTTGTATTACACCATGAGATGCTTCCTAGCTGAAATGAACACATTACTGTTCAGACCGAGGCTTTTGCAGGCAGAAATGGCTGTTTATATCACCATGCTGTGACATGGCTTTTTTTTCACTAACAAGCAGGGTAGTGTCTTAAATTCGCCCATTACTTTTCAGACATCAGTTCCCAAAGGCACCCATGGCTATTTTAAATCAGAACATCAATAGTGTGTCTCTGATAATGCAAATGGAATGCAGGGTGTGTATCCCTCCAACAATGCCCAAACATTGCCACACCCACGTATTCTTTCTATTACAATATTGTTTCCTAGCACCATTCCATGATCCAAGACTGAAGAGTCCCTTCATTTGGAGCCATGTGCAGCCAAAACACCCGGGGACAAGTACTTCGGGTGGTTGAAAGGAGGAAACAGGAGATGGAGGGACGTTCTAAGGTGGCCTCCTATGTGGAGAAAAAAGGGCAATGGTTGTGAATATCTGCTAGAGATTCTTCAATCTCCCCTTTCCCCTCCTGTGAAGGCATCATGAGGTAAGGCAGAGACAACAGATTTAAATACTTTATTAACTCAAATGTCAGGATAGCAGAAGGCCTATCTTGCCCTATGCTAAGGTTGGATTTCCCTACCTGAACGGAACTACGGAAAGTCTGGGTCAAAGAGTACAACTTCAAAGTCTGTCACGGTCCAAAGCCTATACTTGCCCTCACATTTAAAACTAAACAGTGTGAAAGGAATTAGTGGTTAACTCAAAGTTCCAAGATTCTTTCAGCTCACAGCTCTCTTTCATCCCCCCTTCCCCAAGTCTAAGAAAGTTTCACAAAAAGTCTCAAGATTACCTTTCTCCTGTTCAAGGGGATACCGTTCCAAACAATCCTCAGGGATCCCTTCCCCAAGTTCCAAGCAACACACGTCAAAATCTAAAGATCTTGAGGCTCTATTCTCAAGACAACATGTGAGGTTTCTCAAGTCCCCGGGTTCCCTTCCCCAAGACATTAATGTGACCGCTTATACTTGCTTCAGTCTTTTTAAAAGGTTTTGCACAACTCAGGGTCCGCTTGACCCTCCTCCTGGTTTGCTTCACCAGTTCACTTACAGTGCCTTTATTGGTGTGTTTCACAATGTCTTTGGTTTTCAGCATTCAAGACTCACTGGTCACGCAACCAGGATCCCTGGGCTCTTCAGCCCACACAGGTTATTTGGCACTGACACCTCTGCACCAAATCACCTTTACTTGGTTTCACTTTCTTTTTTAAAAATGTTGTATTTATTTATTGTTATGTTTATAGCTCAAAAGAGCTTTATCATACCACCCACAATTGCAATTTGAGTAATATGTGATTACACATAATTACGTATAATTAGATAAAACAGTAGATATATACCATTATACAGCCACATTTTTAAAATTACATATTCAATTAGTTGCATTTGCATGTTCAAATACCGATATTAAACTGACATGAGTGCCCAATTAATCACATTAATGACTGGGCATAGGCAGAGTCATTTTGGAATCTAGTGGATTATGCAATATAAAAGGTGCAATATTAGAAGAAAATAAAATCTTTTTTTTTTCCGACAAAGCTTCGACAAAGCAACAGTACTACTTTGAGCTCGGGACATTATTCCTAAATTTGCACAGCCTTAAAATGGCCTTCCAGATGGTCAATAGGGCTATGTGCATGGTTTTGTGTCCGGAGTTCAGACAATACAGCCAGAAGGAATCAGTCTTTACACACAAAGGGACCAAGCATCGGTCAGGTTTCACGTTATCTTTATTGGCCTCTTGGCTTCATGTGCTGTATTGCACTCTGCTGGCTTTCCTTTATCAGCCTTATGGTTCTGCCATCACGTGTCACACCTCTTGCCAGGCTTTGGCCTTGCCGCACTGCATTCATTCATAAAAGTTCACTGTGGGGTTGTTCTGTTCTTCTCCCCCTTTTTATGGTGTTCTTATACTGGCACCCTTTTCTGTCATTCACTTCCACATGGGCACTTGGGTGTTTCTCAGTTATCTGCCTTGTCCATGAGGTTTTATTCCATTTAATATTCAAAATGTTCAGTTTCTTGATTTCAATCAATTGGTTGTTTAATATATTCAGTATTCAATATGCACTCATGTTGCTTAATTTTAAGTTTCCATTCAGTTCGGGATTCAATATACATTTGCTTTGCTTAATGTAATGGTTCCATTCATTTTGGCATTTAATATGTGTTTATTTTTCTTAACTGGAAGTTTCCATTTAGTTTGGTATTCAATATGCATCTGTGTTACTTAATATCATGGACCTTTACTTAATTTCAGTTTAATAGGAGTGCCCCGGTGTTCGAGTGCCCTCCTGACGCTCACCGGCTTCAGGTGTCTTCTCTTGGCGGCTCCCGCTGCTTCCTCTGCACTTCTGAAGCCGAGAAGTCCACCGCTACGAGCCCAGCTCATATGCCGGATGCTCCACTCAGCATGCCAGCACTCTGAATGCCACTTCACGGACAGCGTCCTTTCTTCTCTTGGCTTTCCTGCAGCTCCTGCTGCACGCTCAATATCACAGAGGCTCCCAGACTTGCGGCAATGACATAGCTCACTCTTTATGGATCCCACAACCCTCTGGGACATATGCCAGTGTTCTGAATCCTTTTACAGTCCCACCACGGTTGCCTCATTTTTTCAAGGGTCCCCTGCTTGTCTCTCCCCCAAAGGCCTTCCTGCTGCTCTCTCTGGTGTTCTCTGACTCTCATTTTATACTCCTGTAACCACTTAACAGGTTGCAGGTGTACTCTCTCAATTGTGTCTGCCTGACTTTGATTAAGGGGACATGCCTAATGCTTGCAACACTTTGCAGGCATCTTCTTTGTCCCAGTAGTAGAGTGGTGAAATGGCATAGTGTTCACTACTCTTAGTCGCCTCTTCTTCTTCATCTCAGTACTGTCAAGTGTTACATGTGGGTAAATCAGGGGAACAGCTTTATAGTAACCCATAAAGGTTGAGGGAGGGTTAAATTGGTCCTGAACAGCAAACGGGGGATACCATGCCTTGCCTCTGTGACCCCCACTTCTAATCCCCAGATACCCTCCACCCAGGTGATCCTCCCTCACTTTTCCACCTCCAAGGTCATGATCCAAGGGTGATGGCTTTTCCCTGGACACCTGAGAAGAGGTTCCAGGGACGTTAGAAGTGAGAATACCCTTCTCACGCTCCCCACTTAATTAGTTTCTTATATTGTGCTTCATGTCAGCCTCCATCCTCTAAGCTCGGAACTGGGTATCAAACCCATGCATCTCAGTGTAGTCTTGTTCTCAAGACTAGCACTTTTCCCCCGAGCTATCCGCCCACCACGTATATCCAACCAGTTCACAGCAACCCATCTCTAGGCTGGCCTCTACTTTGGGCATGATGTGGTTTGATCTATAGCCACAGGTACGAGCATTTTATTAGATCTAGGGAGATCATGGAAGACGGAGGCAGAAAGCCTCAACCAATAGAACATGTGATTTCTGAGCATATTCTAAAACTCATGAGGAGAATGGCTTCTTTTGATCTTTTTGTCTGGAAGGCTGGAACTTCTCACTGAGTTATAAAGACTAAGTGTGTGTTATTTATGGGACGCCCATACACTCGGAACACAATGAAAATACATGGTTCATGATGGTACCAGTTGCCATTCACTGGTCTGTTTAAATGTAGACACTGACATTCCCAGTGTCTCTGGGCCTTTCGTGCCCCTCTTAGCACCATGTGGAGCATTGTCAACATCACAGAGGGCCATCATCTTCTTGCAGCATCAGCATATGTGCAACATCCAGAGGACCCTTCCACATGGCACCAGCAGCAGTGGCTCCGCCTTTCATCATGGCTCTGTATTTCAACATGGGAAGACCAACTTGTCTCCAATTTATAGTGTCTGAACCCAGGACAAGTGAGCAGGACCCAGGGAGCACACAGGTACAAAAGATGAGTAGGTTTTATTGTTATTTCAGGTTACAAGTTAGAAGTGAAGGGAGAGTGTATGTACAGGCATCCTTCTCATTGTAGCTCCCATTCCGAATCCCTAACCATTCTCTGTGGAACCCCTAAGGGGCCCCGGGTTCTATCACCACCTAAGATTCCATGGCTTGCATTGCATAAGGCAATGCAAGCCCCACACTACACGTGACCTTCATCAGGAGAGTTCCTATGCTTAAAGTGTGGAAAGGTGAAACATTATCCTTCGTCTATATTTTTTAAAAAGTTTGACTTATTCTGATACCAGTCTTCCCATAAGCAGTCACCTGCAGCACTAGCCTATGAGGTACAACCTTGTGTTTCATGGCATGGCGTGTCAGTTAGTCGTTATCATGTACTGGGCAGTCACATTTGCGTGATGCACACATTTTGACAAAATAATTTAAACTTCATGTTGGCATCTGCTGATTTGTGCATAGATGATAAGATTGAAGTGTGACGCTCCTTGGGAAACAGCCATTGATTTTAAGCAAGATCATTGTAAGAATGAGGGAGAGGCACTTCGAGTGGAATAAACAAGTATGTTTATTCGGTAAGGGGCCCGCCGTGCCCAACCACTCGACAACTCCTCCAACGGTTCACTGGGTCACGCGAACCAAGCTCCGAACAATGCAGGGAGATTGGTTCACGTGCCCCAACATTCCAAAGACACATCACTACACACCTTCCTCCTTAAAGAAAACAAAATTAATTTTCACTACAATTTGTGAAACTAAGATTAACAATTTACCTATTGCATAAAATAGAGAATAACTACATATAGAAATATTCGTGTAAATAAAACTACTATGCTTGTATCAGAATGGACACAAACGTAGACAAATAACCTTTGTCAACGCCAAACAATTTACCATGTTAGCACGGATGATACACATTCTTGTCAATGTTTCAATAAGAAGCATAGTCTTTCATCCACACTGGTTTAGACTGGATCTCTGATTACTACCGGAACTGTCATGTGCACCACCTCCACCTTGGGCACTCTCACTCCCACCTTGAACACTTTTCACCCTCTTCATCTCTTTTCTTTTTGCTGTCGCTATTAGACTCATTTGTTACCACTCTCCCATCCACGCCATGTTCCCTTGCAATTTTTCCTTTGGACCAGACCTCTCCTCCTTCCAATATAACCACGCTCTTCCTTACTGCGGAAATCTTTTTTGGGCCCACAAATTTGCTGTCCAAACATTTGTTCACCAACCTGGGATTCTTTATATATACATCACATCTCCTACCTTCCACTCACGCTCCTACACTTTCTCACGGGCATCAAAACACAATTTATTTTTTTCTTGGCTTTCCTTGATACATTTCATTATCTGTTTTCTATCCACCTGGACTACACCTGCTACTCCCAGCCACCCTGGACACAATTTGGTTCCTGGTTCTCTTCCCTTAAGAGAAACAAATGGTGATATCTTTGTCACTGAATGCAGGGTGGTGAGATAATTCCACACCATAATCTCTAACATCTGCTTCCATGGCTGCCTTACCCTCATGGCTAGTTGCAAACCTTCCTTCAAAAACCGGTTGACCCTTTCCACTAGGCCATTTGCCCTTGGGTGATACAACGCAGTTCTAACATGTCTAATGCCATAACTGCTGAGAAATGTCTTCATTGCCAACTAGACAAACTGAACCCCATTGTCCGAAATAAGTTCAGTGGGCCCCCCTTCTGTAAAGAAAATTTTCTCTAAGAATGCAATGAGCTCTTTAGCTGTGACCTCTCTTACTGCTTCCCATTCAATCCATTTTGTGTGGAAATCCACTAGCACAAACACAAATCTCAATCCATCTCCTAAACCCATAATGGGTCCCATGATGTCCACAGCAACTTTAGACCACGGCTGCTCTGGCATAGTGTTAGGACTTAACGGGGTCTCCCTCGTCACTTTAGTTTTGTCACTCATTTGACACTCCATGCAATTCTTCACCCACCTTTCCGCCATTTTGTCAACGCGCGGCACCAGAAATTCTGTCGCAGTTTTCTCTTCATTGCACCTTCCCCTGGGTGACCCTCATGAGCCAATTCCAACAGAGTCTGCCTGATCGCCTCTGGGGGCACAATACATTGTCCTCTTCTCAGTCTGCCCTCACTTATGTTCAACTCCTCCTTGACTTCCCACCATATGTCAAATCTCCTTTCCAAACTATTCTTGTGGGGCCATCCCTTCACCGTCCATTCTTTGATCAACTTGAGTTCCTCGTCAGAATCCTCTCCCTGCAACCACTTTTCTTGAGCCACTGCCTCATTAATTTCAGCTACCACGGATTCTTCCACTGTCTCATCCTCTCCCATTTCATTATCACATAAAGGCATCCTCGATATGCAATCTGCCACAGCATTCTTCTTCCCAGGCAGAAAACTCAGGTCAAAATGATATCCTTGAAGACCCAATCCCCACCTGCTTATCCTTGGTGAACCTAAAGCCCACCTTCCACTCTCGAACAACTGTACCAACGGCTTATGATCCGAGCGAACTACAAATCGCCTGCCACACAAGAAAAATTTAAAATGCACCACAGCCCAAAACATGGCCAAAGACTCTCTCTCTCGATCACTGAATACTTGGACTCCGCCCCCCTCAACGCTCTTGAAGCAAAGGCAATGACTCTCTCCTTATTCTCTTTATCCAATTGCACCAATGTGGCCCCCAACCCCATCAAACTGGCATCTACAATCAGTACTGTCTTATCCATGGGATTAAACCTCCCAATAGACGGTGCCTTACTGTTTGCTTCCTTTATACATTCAAATGCTCTCTTCCATGTACATTCGTGTGAAAAAAATTTGCTTAAAGCTCTCTGCTTTATACCTTCAGCCCCTTTTTTTTTCTAGGCCAGTTGGGCTTGTTTTCCTCCGGAGGCGAAGGCAGATCCTGCTCTGATGCCGCCTCTCTGTGTCCGCCCCTGCCTCCCTTGTCTCTCTTCCTCCTCCTCACCTCTGTAATGTGGCTGTGGCAGGGAAGCGCAGCTGTATCCAGCGCCTTTTCGGCTTCTCCCAAAAGCTCCGGCAGCTACAGCAACGCCACCGCTCCTCACAGCCCTGGGCCTGCAGCCGTCCGCGCTGGTGAGGCCCAGGAGGAAGGGGCTGAGGTGGCGCTGTGTGCGGCGGATTGGCTGCTCACTGGCCGCTTCGAGTGGAAAAAACAAGTAAGTTTATTCGGTAAGGGGCCCGCCGTGCCCAACCACTCGACAACTCCTCCAATGGTTCACTGGGTCACGCGAACCAAGCTCCGAACAATGCAAGGAGATTGGTTCACGTGGCCCAACATTCCAAAGACACATCACTACAATCATCAAAGTAAAATAGATAAAACAGGAATGGAGAAGTGAGGCTCACCTGACTTCGGGAACGAGGCTGTGAGGAGGTCATATGGACGGACCGGGAACTGCTCTACTCTCTACCAGTTCTCTACAAATAAACTGGCCAAAGGTATCCCTCGGAACATCTGATGCTCTCTGCGACGGTACTCTTCAGAGATGTCCATCCTGTTATGATGTAAGTCTTTTATTGTCACTGGCCACAAGTGCATGCCATTGGAATGTTGATGTATGTATGAATGATAAGCAACTCAGGAGAATGTTAAGTAGGTCTGTGAGTGTTCCATGAATGTCAGTTGGGGGCCTGAGCTCAGTGTGTAAGGATGGCCGGTGGGTCTCTTTCCATGTATCTACCTGTCTAGGTTCCTGTAATGTCTACCGTGGCTACCTGTGATGATACTGTACATATAAAGAGAAACTGGTTCCTCTACAGATGTAAACATGTATAATAAAGCTGACCTTGATAAAACCTTATGGCTCCAAAGCTGGTCTGTGTATGGATGATCAGAGCCCAACACCAATACATAACAGACGCTCATTGTGAAACAGCCATTGATTTTAAGCAAGATCATCAAAGTAAAATAAATAAAACAGGAATGGAGAAGTGAGGCTCACCTGACTTTGGGAACGAGGCTATGAGGAGATCATCTGGACGGACCTGGAACTGCTCTACTCTCTTCCAGTTCTCTACAAATAAACTGGCCAAAGGTATCCCACGGAACATCTGATAGTCTCTGCGACGGAACTCTTCAGGGATGTCCATCCTAGGGCTAGAAATGTAGATCAGAATGCAAAAGTGAAAAATGACAATGACCTATTTTGATGTCACTTTTAGAACACATGACAATTTACTTTGACTATAGATAGCTACAGCAAGTGATCAGGACTATCGTGTCAAATTCTGGAGGCCACATGACAGAATGTCGACAACAGAGATTATGGACAGTCCAAGAGAAAGGGTACCTAGTTATTGCAGAGTTAATGATTATTCTGCTGAAGAGAATCTGTCAATATAGGAGCTATGGTTTGAAATTCCACAGGTAGGAAGGGCAATCTTCAAGCCGAGCCTCCTCATAAGGCCACATATGTCTTTCAAAGGCAAACACGCCTGCCCATTATTCCGCTATTCTATATCATTCCTTACAATGCATTATGCAGAGGTATCAAAATATTAATTAAATCATGCCACAAATGAAACCTCTGTCTATAATGGGGGTTGGTGGGCACAGCTTTCTTCTCTTTGTTTATAAATGTATGTTTTAAATATGTTTGTTATTTGGTCCTGTCACCAGATTCCGCCGCTTTTGCATGATGGGGTGGTTCAAAATAGTGACAAGTGTGAGTCTGGGTTAGGTATCCCAGATGGCTGGAAGAAGTTAGGTGGTAATCCATAGTGTTTCCTTTTTGCATTCAAATTCCATTTTTCACTCATACTTCTCAATGATACTCCAATTAGTTGTATACATTTTTACACAATGGTTGTCTTTATTTAGATAGGCCTGTTGCAACATCTATTGTATGTCCAATGCATTTCGGTCTCGGTTGACCTTCATCAGGGTCTGTTATGGAAAAATAGATATAGAAACCATATATTCTAATCATATCAAAGTTCAATATAATCACACAAAATGTTTTTCCTAACTTAATACCTTTAGCTTTAATTTACCTTTGCTTTACAGCCATCTTCTTATTCTCTTTGTGTTGGATGGTAATTCCAATTGCTAATCCACTCTGAGTCTTATACTCTTTGTATCTGCGTAATAATAAGCAAATTCATATTCTTGTTGTATTTCTAATGCTTCAAATATCACATTTATTGCATCGCTATTGTTTAAAAAATCTATAAATAATACATTTTTTATACAAGAGCGATGCAATAAATGTGATATTTGAAGCATTAGAAATACAACACGAATATGAATTTACTTATTATTACGCATATACAAAGAGTATAAGACTCAGAGTGGATTAGCAATTGGAATTACCATCCAACACAAAGAGAATAAGAAGTTGGCCATAAGGGGAAGGTAAATGAAAGCTAGAGGTATTATTAAGTTAAGAAAAACATTTTGTGTGATTATATTGAACTCTGATATGATTAGAATATATGGTTTCTATATCTACTTTTCCATAACAGTCCCTGATGAAGGTCAACCGAGACCGAAATGCATTGGACATACAATAGATGTTGCAACAGGCCTATCTAAATAAAGACAACTATTGTGTAAAAATGTATACAACTTTTTGGAGTATCATTGAAAAATTGAATTGGAATGCAAAAAGAAAACACTGTGGATTACCACCTACATTCTTCCAGCTGTCTGGGATACCTAACCCAGAATCACACTTCTCATAAATAAAACCTATTGCATTTGTAAATACTTGTATTATTGTAATTGCTTTTGGTCAGAATTCCGCAGTGACTTGTTAGTACTCATGAAAAATTTTGCGGGCTTATAAGAAGGAAGAGGAACATATTCGAAAGACATCCAACACCACAGATTTCTGAATACAAGCAGGCTAAATGTGTCTGAAATATGTGTACCTATGTGATGCTTCAAAATAACCACTAGTGCTACAGAAAAGAATTTAACTGCACCACATGCGTTTTCATTACTTTAGTACTCAGACCTGGAGTTCACTTTTAGAGATGGCATAGTGGACAATTAGCTCTATTTGGGGAAGGGGATTTCATGGGTTAAAGCGATTGTTTTTGGCATGTGAAAACTGTGGTGGTGTGCCTTCGGCTCAGGTAAACTAATAACTCCAGTTAAGTATGATGAATGCTGTTTTATTCTCATGTCCTCTTGCGTAAGTCGGTTAGTACATCAGGTAGGATGGTAAGTACAGCAGAACATCGGTTCCCCCACACCCTCAGCCAGCTCTCCTTCCAACTGCCAGGACCAACTGTCCAGCTCAGATCCCCTAGCACCAGAACACTCTCCCAGCCACACAAACATTCCAATGTAATGACATCATGCCAGTCCCATATCACAGGACAAAGTCACCACACACCTCCCCCCGTTACTGTTACAACAATCATGAAAAATGTCATCATGTCTAGCCCATAGCACAGGCCTCATCATAAGCTGGGTGGAGCGGTACAACTGTGGCAGTAACTATTACCGCCACATTACCACTCTGCCCAACTATGAGTTCAGCAGAAAGTCGTCCAGCTTTACCTCCAGCTTTAAACTGGAGGTAAATATGGCAAATTTTGGCCAATTTGCAGCGCTATTACCACGGCGCAAATTGCACCACAGTGATAGTGCCCAGCATGCCCCATAGAGTCCTATGGACTCTTTAAAAAATGGGGACTTACAGCCTTACCGCAACTCAGTATCCGGCGCTAATAGTACCGTACCGATTAGCGGTAACGGTATTTTCATTGGCGATATTCCAACAAATTTACTGCCAAGCATCTGATGAGGCCCCAAGTCACCACAAGAAAGCCTACAGCTTCCCACATTCAAACCCCAAAAATGTTGACACAGCCCTTGATGCTCCTGAGGGCGGTACATTGAGCATTAGTAGCTTCAGTAATAGTGCCAGCTATTATTACTGTGCTTCGAAGCATGGGGAATCCAGCACGAAGTGAAACTTAACATTTTTTAAATGATGTGATGAGGGCCTTGCAGCAGAAACACTGTACCAGCTTTATTTAATCTTCCAATCAGTAGCCTTGTTAGTTGTACTCCTGTATGTTTCTCTTTCCATTTGCAGTGACATAAAAGTTTTCTATGCTTTCACTGGGTGTCCATTAACCTGTTGCTCTCCTGGGACACTGCTGCCCAATAGACCCTGCCCCTGCCATGCAGGGAGCTCCATTCTTAATTTTTGTTTCAAATCCAGTAGTTATTTCTTTTTTTATATAAAGTAGAAACAATGCTCTTTTAGAAACAAAAGAACGTACAATAGATAAGAAGTCAGATTGGACGGGATGCAGTGAGCTTCTTACAATGGGGTGAATTTGAGGGACATTCTGACAAGGTTGTGGAGGCGAGTTAATGGACTAGTCACTGGGGACAATCCATAAGAGGCCATACATAGATTAAGGACAACCAACATTGGAAATGTTTAAGTGCAGGTAAGCAGTACGGCCAGCTGTGCTTGGGATGGGACTATGATGGGTTAAGTGCTAGAATGGAGGAAGAAGTAGTGAGGGACAGAGGCAGGTTAGACGTGAGGGGAACATTTTAGTTAGCAGGCAAATGAGAGGTAAGTTAAGAGGTTAACTCTGGAGGCAAGGAGGTAGGCTTTTAGTTTGGTTTTAAACAAATCCGTGTGGACTGTTTCTCGGATGTCTGCGGGAAGAGAATTCCATGCAATTAGAGCAAGAAGAAAGAAAGAGCAGAATGAGAGGCAAAGTGGGCATCCTGAGCACCGAGTGTGAGGTACTGGCCTAGGGTGCACAAGTGCTTTATTGCGGTTCTGGAGGGCCCAAATGGGCTTGTGAATGGGCGAATTGGAGGGCTGGGAATGCATCAAAGTGCTGGGATGCCACAATGAAATGTTGGGCCCGTATTGTGGTATCAGTATATAAAAGATCAAAGCTCCTGTGCATGTTGAAGTCTTGACCCTTAATGTCTGCGAAATAATTGCTGATACTAAACCAAAATCTCCATTTTCTTTTTCCTTCCCTCTTTACTTCCATTGAATTTACAGAATTGGTGCTCAAGGCCCAAGAGAATGAGTGGAAGCCATTCCCATGTCTATTGAGATACCCAAAATGATGCCCCACTTTACAGAAGACATGCTTGGAACAGCAGCAATATACAATAGGCAGAGATGTGCAAACTACTATAGTCAGATGTCTTAAGTATTATACAACAAATTGGTCATCACCTATTCTGAAATATATAACCTAGTGTGCGCCTTGCAGCTTAAGCAACACTGCCTCATGGTCCAACTTGCTTTAAGGTGCAGGCCAGCATTCATTTGTCTTGTATGGCAGCATCTTGCGTTATCTAGATCACCATATTGCAGAGTGCTCCAAGGGCAATTAGTCTTCCCAATAGGCTACCACATGCCCATTCTTACTTTAATGCATCTTGACAAGTTGCAGCAGGTCTAGAAGTCAATATTCCAAGATTGGACTAAGCATGTCAGATCAGAAAATAGCATGTAAATGGTAATAGGATGTGTGAAATGTTGCTAAACACTAAAGGGAGTACACCTTACTTGCAGCTGTCTGAAGTGGGGACAGCTGTCCACATGTAGTGCAACATCAAACAACTTCTCCAACAGGTCTGGCTCGTGAAACCAAAAATATTATATGAATATAACAATCTGTTATGTATATACCACTTTCACCAAAGTGCTGTACATAGAACATTCCCATGCAATTATCATCACCCAACTACAGTTGGTATTCATTTATCGGCCTCAGTAGGATGAAAGACTGAGCTGGCCTTGGCGGGATTCGACCTGCACATCACACACAGATATCAGCAGCGAGTGCTCAACCCGCTAGCTATCTTACTGGCTTGCAAATGGTTACTTTTCTGATGCATGGCCACACTCAGACCAGGTAAGTTTCCTATTGAAAATGTAAAACTTGTAAAATTACTGTAGCCTTTTAGCATAATAGGAATACTGACCTGCCTTCCTTGCATACAGATAATGTTCTTATTTACCCTATTAAGAAGTCACATCTATGCATGGATTGAGAGTAGTAGTCTTTTTGGATTTTGGTACAATCTGATTTATTCAGATCTCCACCCCCCCACCCCCAGAAATAATGTTCCCTGCAAGGAGTCTATCCGAAAACGTCCACTAGATGACAGTACTGACCTTGCTATACCTGGTTTCCTGTATTAAATTGAAAATGAAAAACAGGAGCTCCCCCGGACCCTGCAGGAGCAGTGGTCTCCCTTTCCTGGATCCATCCTGAATTGCCCTCGAATTCGGGTAAGCATCATTATTCCGTGCGAGATTCGTTTTTTCTCGCTGCTAATTGCACCACTGATCCGCCGACCTGCAAGAATATCTACACAGCCTGCATGTTTTAAAATTGATGCCAACAGCTGCTGTGTTTGCCCCTGCCACCATCAGCCACCACGAGGTTTTTACACTTCCAAGATGGCCGCCCACCATGTCTCAAGGAACCCCAGTGCCTAACTGAGCACAGCCGACTGTCCTCGCATCCGATTGGCCATTGAGCCACCTTAAGCAGCCTATCGCCAGCCGGTAGGCGAAGCCGGCCCACTCCCAGCAAGGCCCAGGATAATAAGGCCAATACCTGTCTTCACCTGTCCTCAGCCTTCCTCGCCATTCGCCCGGACCCCTTGCTGGATTCCAGACCAACCACAACGGTAAACGCCACTTCGCTTACGCAGCCCGTGGATAAATTGAACTGCTTTGATTCTTAAAAAGGCTTTGTTACCATAAGATTCTTAATGCCATTCTCGTGCACTCATGCCTTATTGCATGATGTATCTGTGCCCAAAGATACTTCGCACTGCATATGTTGCTCCCCTTGCTCCTAATCCATGCACAGCATCAAGCGCAACTCCACACATACCTCTGTCCTCCCCCCCTTCGCAGCCATTCTGTCGACAACGCTGCCCGTAGGTTTAGATTTGCAATGTTGCATCACTCTCTACTGTAAACACTTTACCATCATTTTTATGCTCTGCATGCTTGGCCGCACCTACCTCTCTACCCAACCTGATCTACTTGCTCTCCATTGAACTTCTGTACTGCCTTTACCACTAGCCTTACACTATGACACTCGCTAACTCTTGAACCTAGGTGGCTGCACCTATTGTTACCTCATCTTGCTATGGTCCCCCATGATCAATGTCTTGTGTGCTGCCCGAGATTATAGTCTATAGACCTGAGCCATCTGCAGCCTTTTATAGGATCCTGCTACGATGCTGCTGGCCTGCTATGCATACTCTCTAAGCCGCACTAGGTCAGCCCTCTCTGGGGTTATTTCTTAATTGACCCTGCCGCAGCAACCCTAATTGTGTTGTGCCTTAAGGTCGCTTACAGACCATTCAATTGTGTTGTGCCTTAAGGTCGCTTACAGACCATTTCAATTGTGTTGTGCCTTAAGGTCGCTTACAGACCATTTCAATTGTGTTGTGCCTTAAGGTCGCTTACAGACCATTCAATTGTAGGTTCAAATTGCATTTAGTGATATGTTTCTAGTCGCTAAAATGGAACTTAGAACCTACCTATGTTTTTAGTTGCATGCTAGAACTGCATACCTTTAGTTTAAAGCTGAATCTAGCTGTGCCGCGATTCGCATGCCGCAACTCCCTATCTTCAGGTTAATAGCGAAAGCTATATCTAACTGTGCTGCTATCTGCGCACCTGACTTAGTCAGCTAGCATGTACTCTCCAAAACCAAACATACTAAGTATCACTGCACTAGATAGGACAGCTAAGTTACCTCTCTACGCTGCCTCCCTCATCATATTAGTGGTATTATCACTCTCCTACCTGACCATGCCTATTCCTCAACAAACCATTGGACCTATAGTAAACCAATATCAAGATGACACTACCACATACAGGGCCTGTAGTACCACAGACAGAAACCTCAAACTTCGTGCTCGCCTACCAAAATTGTACGAACTACCAGCAAAGCAAATTGAACAAATCAACTTCCTAAAAATGAACATACAGCCGAAAACCACTGCAGAACACACTAGGAAAGCTCATATCCCTAAAAGACCCACACAAAAATGCTCCAAACCTACCATTATAGCAAGCACCATGCTCACTAAACATCACTTCAAAGGTGCACTCGTAAATGCTAGGTCCCTAGTCGCTCATGCTACAGAAATCTCAGATATTATTCTCGGACACCACCTAGACTTCCTAGCCATATCAGAAACATGGCTTCACGATGCAGCGGGTCCCGCCCTCTCCTTAGCAGTTCCAGACAATTATACCATCATACGAGCTGACAGACACACCTCCCGAGGCAGGGGTCTAGCCATTATTGCCAAGATCAGTCTCGACATAAGAGTCTCCACATCCCCCATCACGAAATCTTGTGAATGCCTCTCGGTCAAAATAGCCACCGCCAGCTCCCAAACATTAAACATTGTCCTGCTCTACAGACCTCCTGGTCCTATTGGAAGCTTTGTTGAGGACCTCTCCACCACCCTGTCCAACAACTTGAAAAACACCTCCCAAACTATAGTGCTAGGAGACTTCAACCTAGGCTATAATGATATTAAAGACACCCAGTCCACAGCTACTGCTCTGATCCTAAAAGAGCTGGGCTTTGCCCAAAGAGTCACCTGTCCCACTCATAATAAAGGTCGCATCCTTGACTGGATAGCTGATCACAACTGTGGAGTAACCATTACAGACACTGTTCCCCAGATCTGGACGGATCATTTTCTACTTCTATTTACAGTAGATACTAACTTAGCCACAGCCACGTCCACACCTGCCCCTCCTATACCCACGAGGAACAAAAAGCTAATAACCACGGAAAAATTGTTGCCAATCACACTACCCCAACAAAACTCGCTCCCAGCTAACACGGAGCCTGATATGCTAGTTGATCAATTCAATGAAACTATGAACTCAGCCCTTGATCACATAGCACCGCTCAAATTACGGACTAGTAAACCGAAAAAACATCTCAACTCATGGTTCACCCCCCACCTAAAAAATCTCAGGTTAACCAAAAGAAAACTTGAATCCAAATGGAGACTTACTCCTACAGTAGAAAACAAACTAAACCTTGCAAAGATATCATCCCAATACAAAAAAGATATCCTACTAGCCAAACAGGAAACATACAATACCAGAATATCCCAATCTAAATCAAGTGTCAGAGAACTGTTCAGTATCTTGAAAGAGCTGGAAACACCCATCATTCCCCAAGAAAACTGCACCAAGGACGAAAAATGGTGCTCAGACATTCAGTTTGCCCTTACCAACAAAGTAGTCAACCTACAAACTAAAATCGCCTTCAAAAAAGCATCTCTCACACCTCAGAACGCACTAACCCCAGCACCCCTACTTAAATCTAAACAAATAACACGTTTCTGCTTCTCCAAGGTATCTACCACTGAAGTCGAAAAAGTGATCCTGGGACTTAAACCATCCAACTGTAAAGGTGACCAATGCCCTGCCCAATTAATTAAGGATGCTGCGAGAGAACTATCGCCATTCATAACTAAACTCATCAACTCATCCTTCACTACCGGCATTGTACCGAAAAATCTTAAAGAGTCGTGGGTCCTGCCACTCCTAAAGAAGCAAACCCTCGACCCTGCCATTCCCACCAATTTTAGGCCTATCACGACTGTGCCCTTTCTTCTAAAAATTTTAGACAAAGTGGCATACATGCAAATACAAAATTTCCTTGAATCCAACCACCTGCTCGGAACCCGCCAATCTGGAGTCCGTCCCCAGCATGGAACAGAGACTGCCCTTATCGATCTCAAGGCCAAAATAGATCAATGTAGGGACAATGGCCAAGCAGCCTTACTCCTCTTGCTAGACCTCTCAGCAGCGTTCGATTTAGTCGACCATACAGTCTTATGCAGCCACCTAGACTCTGCTGCTCACTTCTCTAAAGAGGCCATATTATGGATCAAATCCTTCCTGAATAACCGCACCATGAGAGTCTTCTCTCCATCAGCCTCAGCTGACCCGATCCCTATAACGTGCGGTGTACCCCAGGGATCTTGTGTATCACCAACCCTCTATAACATATTCACAAAGCCGCTCTTTGACGAAATGGATCATCTGGGTATCGCCTACACCAACTATGCAGACGATACCCAGATCCTCCTTCCGCTTTCAGGAGATTACGTTGTGGATCTGGCCTTAGTGAATAAAATTTACAGCATCGTTCAGGCATGGATGGCCACACACGGCTTATGCCTGAACGACGACAAAACTGAGCTCATAATCCTAGGCACCCCGACATACATAACTAAACTTAACACTGACTATGCCAGCTTCATTATCGATGGGAACAATATCAAAGTAGCAAAGGAAGTCAAGACCCTAGGCTTTTACCTTGACGCCACCTTAAACTTTGGCAAACAAGTCAACTCCCTAGCCTCTTCTACAGCATATACTTGCAAACTCATTAGAGCCAGCAAGCAATTCCTCTCTACAGACAGCTGCATCACGCTTGCCAGAGCCCTTATACTGTCCAAACTGGACTACTGTAATGGTCTCTACATTGGGGCTAACAAACAGACTATCCAAAAAATCCAAGTCCTACAGAATAATGCCCTGAGAGCCGCGCTTAAGATCAACAGGAAAGAGCATATCTCCTCTATAAGAAGAGAATATAAATGGCTATCCACTCAGGACAAAATCCAACTCAAAATTGCCTCCCTTACTCACAAGTGCCTCAATAACATGGCACCACCCTACCTCATGGACAGGCTACACTTAAGAACCTCACCTAGACCAACAAGAATGGTCAATGCGAATTGCCTCTATGTCCCTCGCTTTAAACGTGCCACTATTGGAGGACATAGCTTCGCAGTCAAAGCAGCACGGCTTTGGAACTCCCTACCACATGACATAAGAGAACCCCAGCCCTTTGCGAAATTCAGGCAGAATTTGACCAAGTGGCTGAGAGCTAATGACATCTAACTGATCCGACCTGCTTGACCTGACTGTCCCTACTAGCGATCCACCTGCATGCCCCAGCTCTGATACCACGTTCTGTATTTTACACCATTGTATATTACTGTACTTATTCCACTGTATACCATCTCCACATTGTTAAATATTCCTGTACCCTTATCACCTCTTGTCTGGACCTAGCTCCAGCCCTGCTCATTCTTGCTTATTGTATACTGCATTATGACCATGCACATGTACCTGTATATATTTTATTTATTGCAGAATGTACTATGACTATGTAGATGTACCTGTAACAAAGTTGAGCATATTCTTGTCTTGTGCGCCCTGATGATCCAGGGCTTGGCGCGCCCTACAAATAATAAACTAAACTAAACTAAACTAAACCTGTCATGTAGAGGACATTTTCAGCCAGTTTCGTACCTGAACATGATCCAAACTGAAATAGGCTGCATGTTATGTTCGCCTCAATAATTATTTCTTTTATGAACCCTTTATTTGGAGTTAATATATTTCCACAGCTACATGCCTGAAAAACTTAGTAGGCCACTTGTCACGAAAGGTCAAAATGGACTACTTGATGAAATGTTACATACTTGTATTAGAAGTGACCTTTCTTTGGTCCATCCCCCCAATAGAACTTGAACAGACTAGTGTTTGATGGAGTATCATTGGAATACAAAGTAACATTTTTAGCACAATTTGATTGCACAATTAGGTTACAGAATGGCAGAGTTGTGTCTGTGATTTGGAATCCCTAATTCCCGATAGAATTAAATATACAACACTTTTTTATTTTTCCAGAATCGATTTAACCACCCACTTAGTAAATATACAAACTTTATATTGTTGCCAATGACTTCATTGCAATCTGTGAGATGAGAACTATGTTCTGCAAAAGTGTATTTTTTCAAAAGGTTATTTACTTTTTTGTCCTGCATGCAACTTTGAACACGTATATACAGAAAGCCTGGCTCCGTCAACCATGCGTAATCACCTTCCTCCCCTATGCACCATGATTTATTTTAACTCTGGGTAGTGCATGTCTTAGGGTTCACTGCAAAATTAATTCAAGCTCTTATTATATCCAATTGGAAGTCAACTTAAATCCATCAAGTCCTTATTTGATTGTTTGCATTGCTTTATGCATAGTTTTCATGTTCCATTATAATTTCAGGACTGTGAATGAAGATTAACCAGGCTTACAGCTCTGGGAGTCTTGATTCTATTAAAGACACAGAGGAACTATGCTTCACTTCTTTGTTAGCCATTCTCCAGCAGCTTTCAAAACGTATAAACTTGTCTTTCTTTTTTGTGTGTGTAAAATAACATACTCATAACACTGACCGAAGAAAGGAACTATCCCTTCCCACAAGTCTTTGCTTTTCAGTAGTTTGAGTTTACAACTTTTGACAAATCAGGGTTCACTCCTTCTCCATATGGCCCGCCCTGTCTAGGTCCCCTCCTCTTCTTTTCGGTGTCCTGCAACTGACACTTCTCTGAAAAACTGTAAAGCCAACTATAAATGTCCAAACTACTTTACCACGGTCTGCTGCCATCGAACTCTGAGCTATTGGTTTGATCCTGATGCTAAGCTCAGCTCCCTTGAAGGGATGGAGCCTGCGTGACCCGGCACTTAACAGGCCTTCTGAGCTTCTCCTGCTGAAAGAGACAATGCATAGCCAACCATCAAAACGGTAAGAAAAAGCTGAGATGCGTATTTTGGGAGTGATAATGCTCGCCTTTGTCTCTTTAATAGAATCACGACTCCTTGAGCTGCAAGCCTGGGTAATCTTTATTCTATGTCAAGACCAGAGGCAATCATTATGCTTGTTCAAAGCTCCCCATCACTGCCGCTGTAATGTTAGACGCAGGCTTAACATAAAATATCTTAAAAGTAGAGTTACTAAACCAATCTGCAGCCTTCATAATATCGTGTAATGAAACTCTTGCTGTAAAACCTTTGGATGCCATTGGTCCTCTTCTAACTGAATGTGCCCCAAACACTGAAATGTCAGTACCTGCTACTGACATGACTTCTCTCACTCTAAGTAGGTTTTTCCCATTATGCTGATTGATGGGATGGTGGATTTATTCACCCCAGAGGGAAGTTTCCCTCAGCCCACTAGAATGGATATTTTGATCATTGCACCACAGATGGGTTTTTGGATATATTGTGCAACTGCGTTAGGTTGATAATCTGAGGGACGGTTTCCTATTGAAGGGACTGGGGGTGATATGATGGCTACCCACATGACAATGACACTGTCGCATGTAGCAGAAGGCACGCTTACTATGGACATGGTGTTACTGCAGGAATTATTTAGTAACTGTGATTGTAACAATTGCTTCATCCCACAATTAATTGCTAATTATTCATGTACAATCTGTAATTGCGGTGCAGTGTGCAATCTATGCACCAGAGTGGGCTCTGTATTACTTTCTTGAGGCTCATACTTATGTGAATTGACCATTCTAAGATGGCTGTGGGGCCCCCAACCAGTTTTCCGGTCTGCTGCCCTACATTCTGTAGAATCTCTTAAGTGGGATTCTACACAGAGTATAGGTGAGCGGGTAGGCTGTGGCTTACAGTGATTGATTTCGATTTTTGTCGGGTGGGGTGGAGGGGGCACTGACCCTGTATATCTTTGTTTTGTTCCAGTATTTGTAGAGATCCTTCGATGTTGAGTGTTGACTATCATCTGCTTTTGGTCTTGGAACGTGGGTAACATGACACCTTCCAGTGGGTGAGGGGGTGTACTTTATGTTACACTTTATGTATGTTACACATATGGCTAGATCAGTAGACCTGGAACATGGGGGGGCTGACCTGGCTCTTCACTTCTGCTTTTTAGGTATGGACCCATGTGAGAAAAACATTTCCATGTGAGGTTAGTAATTGACTTGTCTATAATGGAGGATTTGTTGCATTAACTATATGGTATAGTAATGATATACTATATTCTTTAGCCATTGAAGACTTTTCTGAACTTAGAAAACCAAAAGAGTTACAGACTTGAAAATGGATTGAGATTCCGAAACGCATCGGCTTTCGTGGAGTGTTAGTGAAAAACATCTTTAGGACTGTGCACTCCATGGCACCTGTGAAAAAAGACTCTTTACCTTGCCTAAAGGGTTGGAATTATGTATATGAAGTGAAAAATACCAAACATTTCATGAACTTTATTTTGAATGAAGCTAATTATATTCATTTCGCAGTAATCATTGTGTGATCATAACCTTTTTTGTTTAAATGTATTACATTTGGTCTTCAATGAACTGAGGTTGTATGAAACATATTGAATAAGTTTGGGGTTAATCCCAGCAAAGTTCATTTGGGGGTACCTGTCATGTTTTGGAAAGTTTGAGGTCTCATGTGGTTGGACGACCCTACCCAGTTGCAACAGAAACAATAGAATATATGTTAGAAACCTTGGAAGCGATCAGTATACTATTGAACCAAGAGTTGTGCCACTCCATTCCTAGAAATCTCAAAATCTTTACCACCTTCCTCTACAAACCCTATATTGCCCTGTGTCTAAGAGGGTTTTCCCTGTCTTAACTAAAATGCTAATGGGTCTGTCAATGTCCAAAGTAAAATGTCCATGGTCCTATGTCAGAATCCTAACTCTTTCCCTTAAACTACAACTAAACTGAAGAAGTAGTACGTTCCCTTGGCTCAGAAGAATGACCCCTCTCGTCTGGATACAGGATCTAGATTCCAAGGTATACAGTTCAGAGTTCTCAAAATAAAATTAAAACCCAAATTCAAACCCAAATAGTGGGGGAATGTCTCCCTTTCTCAGGCCTATTCAGCAGTCCAACAAATGATGGGGAAATATATCCCTTTCCCTGGCCTCCCTCAGGCTTACATGGCAGTTGAGTAACTAATGGGGGAATGGCTCCCTCCCCCTGGCCTTTCTCAAGCTTATATGGCAGTTCAGTAACTGATGGGGGAATGTCTCCCTTCCCGTGGCCTTTTGCAGACTTATATGGCATGTGGGTCCAAGACTCCTGTTACCAGACGCGGTTTACTCCCCTGACAGGTACTGGGCTGAGGAAGAGGGATTGTACTTCTCTTCCTATTTGGTGGGGGTCCGAGACCCAAATTCTACGGCTTCTTGAGTCTCTTCTGCTTTCGCCAACAGCACTGTACCTGCAGGTTCATTGTTGGGTCTTCATTGCAGGTATGGAGCATTCCTGCAGCTCAGTTTGGTTCTCTGTGTCTTCTCTCGCTTGCGTGTTTTTCCCTTTCAACAACGGCTCTGCAGTGATGGATCCCAGACCCTGGTTACCGGACTTCTTGTCAGATAAGGAGCGTGCCTGTTGCTCCCTTCTGCTTCTGGAATTCTTTCTGGAATTCTTTCCCTCTCACAGTCTTCTCTCTCACTGCGGCGGATCCTGAGCGAAGGGTCCCACACAGTGATTACAGAGCTTCTTGCCAGGTAAGGAGGGCCCCTGTTGCTCCATTCTGATTTTTGCATTCTTTCTCTCCTGTGGGCGCTTCTCTTTCTGCGGAAGCTCTGCAGATGTGGAGGCTGGGTGGTTGGAGACTCCTCCCAAAACCGCATGGTTTGAGAGTGGGCTTCAACTCTACTCATCCCTCCAGCTCCCTCTTCGGTCTTCCGACTGCAAACTGACAAGTGTCATCACCTCTGTGTCCCGGGTGGCATCCTTCTCTCTGCCACAAGCCAGACGGCTTCTAGGCTCTCTGCTCCTCTGGGGAGAATCTCCCCTTTCTGGTAGTCCTTCCTTCCTTTTTATCATTAGTTTTGCCTTACTTGGTTCCTGTTGTCTAGACCACTCATGTCGGTTCAGTGGTTATTCGTTAGGGCTCCGGACCTCTTCCTTGTCTTGGTGGCATTAAACACTAGTTCCTTCAACTTCTGCCTATTCGTCCTCGTTTCAGTGGTTTCTATCTCTGCAGCTCTACAGAAACACTTGGAAGAGGATGGTAGAAATAGAGAGAATGTGGTTGAAAGAGAGGTGTGGGTGTTGGGTGTATACCGCGTTCTCCCCGAATAGTCATCACTGGTCCCATCTGGGGTTTCCATTCCCATGAGATTCTCCCACTGAGTAGCACCCCCAGGGGGACTATCGGGTAGCGGCCTCACCTCCCTGGCTTCATGGAAAGGGGATCTCGCTAGGGAAGCAGTGACAGCATCCTGGGATTTGTTGCACTGCAGTCTCACCTGTTTGCTCCTTTAGTGTCACAAAACTCTGATAGGAAGAGTGTATTGACACTCTCTCCCCGAACCAAAGAAGCCGAATGGATTTGACACTCCCACCGTGGTTGACACAAGTGCCTGATGTCAAAACTACAGGGAACCATGTGGCAGCCAATGGGGGGAAGAGGGATTAGGCAGAGGTTGTGGATGGGAAGGGGAAAGGGAAGTTAGGGAATCCAGAAAGAGGTGAAGGGTAAACATAGTTGGATAGGTATGGGGGAGAAAGGGAAAAACACATGTACCAGGAAAAACCTGGTCCTAGGCTGACTCTGACCTGACTCCTAAAATCTGATTGTCGCTATACCACACTCCTACAAGTTAGATTCTCAACATTTGGCAAAGATACTTTAGACAAATAGCATGAAAACGGGATGATACATGAATGAGCACACAAAGCAAGCCGTGTGGAAAACACACAAAGGAATGCTTTCCCTAAAGAATGTACAAACGCATGGCCGGTTGGGCAAAGCAAACATAGCACAACACATAAATAAACATATTAGAACTTGCAGCCTAGTTGGCTCTGATCTGTACTCTGGGAGTGCACTGTGTGTCTTTTGTATGAACAGACAGCCTTCCTTCAATTGTGTGGGACCTCCGCTTCTTGCAGTAGTCCCTCACTCCACTTGTCCAATCACAAATATTACTAGTGTAATTCTCGAGTTCAAAACCACAGAAACCCATGTCCTCCAATACCAAGTGTGAGCCACTGGTGCTTTTGCCCAAATCTCACGTGTGTGTCACCAATAGAACACAATACATGCATTCCACTTAACTGAAGGTCCAAGAGCCCCATGGAACTGCCCGGACCAGAAGTAGTACGTCGAAATCACAGGAAGTCCCAGTCTCTCCAAACGCTCCTCTCCAAACCCGCTGTGACCGCCCGTGCAACACTCAACAATCCACACCTGAGCATGGGCGGCCAGCATCTAAATAGTTCACAGCTAATTACGTGCAGCTGTACAAGCGCGTGCAGCAAGACTACAACACTTTCCCAATGCAGCTGGGAAATGTAGTTTTCCTTTGACTCCTGCTCCCATTCCAGCAGCTACAACGCTTAAGGCTTCTTCTTTGGCCCAAACCATATTCCTGACATTTAGGCCAAACTCTCTAAGATTATTCCTCCTTTCTCTGTTCTCCAGATCACCATCTTCAACCAGATCTCTTCATCTTTAGCCTCCAGGTCTAAATGTCTGGCATCATACTTCATTTCCAGCAAATCTGCATTGAGTTGGCTATTTTTGACATCCTCAATTTTATTCGCTAGGGTGTCCACTCTTACACACAAGTCAGATATTGAAGCTTGGATGTCACCTCTCAGTGCCTTAATCTCCTGCAATATACCCAGAATATCATCTTTGGTGGTTGGCGTTTGCACCCTAGCTTCTGCTCCCTACTGCTGTTTACCCGCCATCTCATCACTTGCTTTTGTAGGGACTCTCCTAAATGTATGCTGGACCTGGATAGTGGAGGAGGACTTCGCTTCCAGTTTACCATGGCTCTCCCCCACCTTCTCCATCCGATCCTCTTCCTCAAGCCACTCCAGAACCCCAGCTCAGTCCCCTCACCTTGTGGGTCACACCGCTTCCGTGCTCTTGCCCTTGACCCTCTGTTCCAGCCTCCAGAGTCTACACGTGAAAAGGGGAGGGGCTGGAGACACACCATGCTGGCCACCCACCTGGGGCTTTGCAGCTCAACTCTTGGTCACAGCACTGTCACATGGTGCTATGTCCAGTGGTTTGCCTTCTGCCACCTCAACTGCTTCTCAGGCTCTACGCACTGTTTGCTTCTGGCCTGGGTTTTAGTATTGACTTCAGTTCGTTTGGCAGTGGCTGACCTGGCCCAGGCGAGCAGACCGCCTCCAGCAGGGCCTTTTGCAGTCGCCCATGGGTCAATAAGCAGCAAGTGAGGACCACTCTGTAAAGTACCAGTTTGATAATCCATCTACCTGTAGGCGCAGTGTAGTGTTTGGGCACAAAGCAGGACAAGACCTTCAGAGACCGGGGCTCCCCCAGTGTGGGCCCTACTGCTCTGCTCACACACTGCTCCAAGGGGAGTGCCGCACACTGCCCCCCAGCCACCGGAAGTGAGTCACAACACTCCTTCTTGTGCTCTTTGGTGCTGGCGCGGGGCTCACCCCGCACTCACCCTCACCCGTGGGTCTCGAGAGACTCACAAGTATCCGCTTCTCCTTGTTGGTGCTGCCTCCTTTTATACCTTTTAACTACTGGTATTGACTGCATTCTGAACATTCTGTCTGCAGAAGGAGACATTGAAACAATGCAATTTTCAGGCATTTATATTTCGATGAGAGGCTTCTCTGGGAGGACATTTGTTGGCTGCAACATTCTCTTTAACACATGAAAGAGAAAGCTAAATCATTTGAAAATGCTTTCAATTTCTTATAGAAGAACTGTTTACTTTTACATTACACCTCGTGCATGCTTATGTTAAACCTGCTCCATTTCAACCAAGTTGCAATTAAAATGCTTCCTGACAACCATGTTCTTTAAATACTACAAAATAAAACCACATTCAATTTAATAACATTTTTATTTCACTGCCAAAACTCCAAAACTTGTATTGCTACTAGCATCCATGTGCTAATGGCCTTATGTACCTTGGGAAGGGTCATTATCGCTTGGGCGAATGACCCACTCAGTCTGTACTGCTATATTGCTTTCAATAGCTCCTTTGTGGAGAACCCCCTAGCATTCTACTTTGATTGGTTCTTCAGTTCCTAACAAACATTAACATGTTACTCACCAAGTACACTTTGGTACATCTTGCTCCCAATACAAAAGAAAAATCAATTTTTTAGAAGCCCCATTATCGTAAAAGTGAGGCCTTTTTCCATCTTCAGGGTGTGGATTAGGGAGTTATCAGGTCACCCTCATGTCTTGTAGAGGGCCACTGTCGCAAATATTACCACCCCAATACGTACTCCTGTAGACTGTTATGAAGGAGATTTTATTTTGTGACACCAGCATCATTTTGCATGCCAATTCTGCCAATAAGTGCAGGCAATGACTGCTTCCAGAGCCAGGAGCAGGCAAGCGGCCTATGTGTCCCACCAAACATTCCTGCCCTGCCTTTGTGTTTTGACTAGGTTGTTTAAGATAAAGTGAACCTCAAAAATCTAGGACAAGACTTATCCAAGAATTATTAGGGTGGGGTCCCTGAAGGGGCTAAATACAATTAGTGTACATCAAATTCCTCAGCAAAGGGCACAATCATCAAAAAATGATTAAAACAAAATGAAAGTTAAAATATAGTTTATCATTATATTATAAAGAATGTATCAAAGATTTAAAAAATGACCTCAGAATGTGAACAAGCAAGAAAAAACAGACTCCTCCATTTTACTGAAATGACCAATATGGCATTGATATTACAGTAATCTACTTCATAAATACAAAAAATAATTATACACAATATTCCAAAAAAGCAAATATATGAACGACTCATACAATCAATGTAATGACTGTCTTATGGTATCATCACATCTTCATATGCTGACCAAAATAAGTCCAATCAAATGTCATGAATTCCACCTGTCTGTTTTATTTTACTAGTACATCAATCACAACCAACACTCAAAAATCTCCTATACGTTTTATGTAATAAAATGTTAAATTATCTTGTACTTCAACTTGAAGTATTTTATTTGTTAAATGTGCTTTGAATGGAAGAATTTGATTTATACTATTTTCATGTATCCCTTTCTGGGACACTAATTGGAAAAAGGTTTTCAATAGGTGTGTGCCTACCAGCAAGTTCTTACACCAGAGTTGAGCTTCTGCGCACCTTCTTGGCCACCAGGCCTGCTAGAGTTTCCAGGGCGAGAGGTGACTGGCTGACAGGTCTATGTGCTGACCACTAACAGGCCAATTGCCATCAGTGTGTTCCATCCCAAGCACTACGCCACCCAATAGCAGCCGTGAGGGGTCCATGCTTCAGGGGGCGTAGGCAATGGAATAGGTTCACTAGTCTCGGTGCTAGCACATTCCAGCTTTAAAAATATAATGTTTTTTATTAGTGTTTTGGTTTCAAAATAAACCTTTTCACTACATGCAACTATTAAATTAATACATATCAAACCATATATATAGACTTTGTTTTGGAATTCGCATTGGCGATTATATATTATAAGCCGAAGGAGTTCATTAGCAGGGTGCTCATGCACCAATTCTATGGTATGATAGATATATATATATATATATATAGACAAAAGGATGCCTTGCTGATAATGTTTGTGTTAGTGTTCAGTATCACAAATGTGTGTATATATATATACATATATATATATTGTAAGGAAGGCATGGTTATCAGAAGCAGAGCAGACACAAGGAGTATAATCCAAGGGTATTTATTCAACAGTTTAAGGGTGAGAAAAACACCTAATCTAATCCTTACTCTATATAACAAAGGGGTGTGGGACAATGACATGTATAACAAAAGAGTGTAGTACAAACTGAAATGTCCAAAAGGGTTTCGGTAGTTCAGGACTGCTGAACTAGTGCACTCCCTTCCCCATGTTACATCACGGGACAAGGAGGAACAGTGGCATGACTGTGAGCACCCCTTGAGTCTATAGGCATCAGGAAGCAGATTCTTCAGAAAAGGCAGGATCCCTTGAATCAATGTCCTTTGCTTGGCGTCACAAACCTTTCCCAAGCTTTCACCATGCAAGATTCTCTTCTCCTCGTGATACCCCGTTCCTTGGGTTCACCTTTCTCTTTAAACCACTGTTCAGTCACTTTAACAAAATGCGGGATTCACTTTCCATTGCTTTCATTTGGCATCCCTCCGTCGGGTTTACACTTGCCTTTGCAACTTCATCACAATTTCGGGATTTACTCAGGTTCAGGCTTGACTTTATAACTTTATCACTTAGCTTTACTTTACAATTGTTCACTGGGTACGGCCTTGGAAGGTTCTTGCGGGATTCCATCCCTGTTTGAAAATGCCATCTTAATGTTAGGGTAGAATTGAGTAAAAAGGCTAGAGATTTAGCTCCAAAGACAATCATTGCAACAGAGGGATTAGTTTTGGCTGGTCCATACTCACTGCTGGAAACCCACTGCAGATGCATTCAGCAACTTTCCAGCAGCCTTTCCAATAGCTCCTCGCATAAAACTGCGATTGTGCGGGTGAACCTGAACCCAGCTTGAAAAAGATCCTCCCCCCGGTCCAGTATGCAACCGTATTTTCAGTTTAACTGTTTTTTGTGTGTAACTTGTCGAAATCTCATACTTGTTGACAGGATCAAAGAACACGATCCAATATGCTATAGGGTATTCCAGGAGGAAACCAGATGGAGGTTCACTGGTTATATTGCTGACAGTCAGGCCAATAGGCTTGATTTACCTGCTCAGGCAAATTTGTGTGATCCTTCCTTGGCCTCTGGACATCAATGAGGCGCATGCCTGCATTGACAGTTGGATCTTGTAACTGATAGGTCAGAGTTCATGCCAATCAAAGCCCTGATAAACTACTAGAGAACCACCTGGTTGAGTTCCACCTAGAGGGGGTTGTGCAGGTGTCTGATGAGGGTCTTTGCCTTCCAAAAAGTCAAATCCCAAGTCTGCAATCTCTTGAGCAATGGTTGAATTCTAGTTTTATACAGCCAGCATGCTACGTCCTTGAAGTGGGAAGCTGGGCATTTTAAAGAAATAAAGGACAGGCATGTTGTCCTTGTTTAATTGATGGGGAAAGGCTCTCTCTCTGTGCACAGGAAGTGGTATAAATTAAGGAAGTTTGAAGGTGGAGTATTATTTGGCTCTTGCATGGCTCTGTATACCTTGTTTGTTTGTTTATTTTACTTAAATAGAGCACCTGACGGAGGGGTATCTGGGCGCTTTTAGTAAACTGTTACAGACATAGACAATGCAGTTAAGAGTAGAGTTTGTACATGAATAGAGATTATAGACGGTTAGAGGTAGGTACTAAAATACATTTTGGAAACCTAGGCAGTGATAAGAAGTTACAGTACCAGAGTTGTGTTTTTACATGGCTGGAAAACAGGCAGGACAGGTGTAGAGAAGCAGTTGTTCTATTAAATTGCTAAAGTGTAGACAGATCAAATATACATTTGCAGATGAGCAGGTATAGGTAATCAGTTGGCTACATCAATTAAATCATGAGGTGACATTAGGAGAACTATGTAACTGTTAATTAGTTCTTGCTGAGTATCCAGGAGATGACACTTCTCCTGAAGTTGGAAAATACTTTGATAGATTTGATGTCAGATGGGAGGGTGTTCCACAGTTGGGAGGCCATGACCGGGAAACTGGAACCTCTGGATTTTTTTAAGTTATATCTTGGGACCACCAGGCAGGATGTGTTAGATGATTAAGTAATTTGTGTGGATGATTTCAGGGTGAATTTGTCAGTGAGGTACGGAGGGGCTGTATGGTTCAGTGCTTTAAAGGTGAGCCAGAGTTTTAAGTTCAATCTTTTCTTTTATAGAGAGCCATTTGCAGTGTTTTCTAGTTGCTGAAATATGCTCACTTCTCGGTATGTTTAATGCAGCTCTAAGAGCATTGTTCGGCATTATTGAACCTTGAGTTAGTACCACCAAAACATAACCACATTTCGATCCAGCGAGACAATGGACATTGTTACGGTCACCAGTGCCCGCAGTATGTTCCTTGTAGGTGTGCTGTACCTGTTGATCTGTTGCCCTTTGACTGGTTAGTCTAGCATTTTAACCCTGGATGAGGGAGCACATAAACGCAAGGATATAACAGTAAAAGAGGAAGTGAGTAGGAAGAAGAGGGGAAAATAAATAAAGAAATAAAAAAGAAAACCCATCTAACACATCCCCCAAGTCTCCTCATACACCTGTCGTACAGAACACTAGACAACCACCTCTCTGCACTAATCCACATGCACTTCACAACACTGCAACAACAGACTAACAACACATAAAGCAAAACAGCACATGGGCGTTTTCACAGATCGGTAAACCACGCTTAAACTCAGCGAACGGTGCAAACCGAACTGAAGCTGCCAACACGACATCACAATTTCTCTCGTTCCTATTCCCAACTACACCCTACTAACCCCTCAGTACCCCTGCTTTTTTCACAATCTCCCTTTCAGATCCGCCTGGGGACCATTTCGGTGGTGATGCTGCGCGGTACAAATACCTGTAACATTAACATTGTTGGAAGGGTTAAGGGCTGAGAGGGCTGAGTCGGCTGTCCCAGGATTGGAACTTGAAATTGAAGCCTAGCCCCACGTCAGATGCCACCAGTTAAATCATGAGCTCTTCGCCTCTATAGACAGCAGCAGGGTAGTTTTCATGAAGCAATTGTAAATGTACCGGAAAGGCTGTTCAAGACAATAAGCTCGGATAGTCTAGCAATGCCAATGCCTGCTGGAACACCGTTCACATGAATACGTCTCCCACTCTGTCTCTGCTCTTACATTACACATGCTGTCAGTATACCTTTGAAATCCACTATCATAACATTTCTGCCAGCAATACCCTTCACCAGACACATACGTGTATTCTGTCTGGGTTGCATGTGCATAGCCTTTAACAATATAGCACTGTTTCCAATAATAAACGTACGCACCAAAAACACCTACGCAGGCTCTTGACAACAGGCACGAGCTCTCAACTAGTGACACACAACAAAAGCGACTGGCTTTGTCAATGCGGGTTTTGTTTGTTCAGCTTCTCTAGTGAACGTGTGGACTATCCAAGCCCCAGTTCTTTACCAAGCTCCCTCCATCAGACTTCTGGCGTTACCTGTTTGCCTTCTGGATTCCTTCTGGGAGCGCCTTTCTTTCTCTCCCCTGTGTCAAGCTGCTCTCTGTGCTTCTGGAGAGCTCTGGGCATATTGCAAGCGACCTTTGCAGCAAGCTGTTTGTTCAGACCATGAACTGGACTTCTCATGAATTCTCTCCGGGGCATTGGCCAACTCTTCACTAGGCAACAGGTAGATTAGCAATTCCAACTAACAGGGACATTTCACCAAAACCATCCTCCCACTTGTGTGGTTTCACAGTAAATCTAAGGGTGTGAACAGTTCCCGAGTGCTTGTTTTGCAAGAAGAATTTACTGTATGAATTGTTATAAAATTTTGAAAGATTTCTTTTGTAGTTGGAAATTAAAACACAAATAAAAAAATAAAATAAAAAATGTAAAAAAGGGAATTTAAAGGGGGTTAACTTCCACGACAAAGGTTTCAAAAAGTATCACCGAGAAGCACGATGTACAGACTTTTTGACCAAATACTTAAAAAAATCAAATCATAAAATTAAAAACATTGGTTTTAAAGTTAGTTTTGATGAGCAAGGCCTGAAAGAACTCGAAGCTAGCCACATTACCCAGGAGCTTTTATTTTTATATCTGGAGCTGCAAAACGCGTGTATGTGTTGAACGTTTTTAATATCGCGCACCGATGCCACTTGCGTGGTCTCCAGGCGCTCTCACGGATCTGTAAGGCAAGGAGGGAGGGTGGGTGGGTGGTTAGTAGGATTGAGCGGAAAAAGAGCAAGAGAGCTGTGATGTGCTGTTGGCAGCTTCAGTTTCAAAGAGACTGTTCACTGAGCATAGGTGCGATTTTCGGAGGTTGGCCATCATGCGTTGTTGTGCGAGGTTGTGTGTGGTTTGTTGTGAAGTAGGTGCAGGTTGTGGTCAGTGGCAGATTTAAGGCAACGGGCCCAGTGGGCAGCACCTAACAAAGGGCACTAGGTCGGCGGGTCTTTGAGGCATAGCTTAGGGTGGGCATAGTTAATTACGGTCACAAGTGCACAATGGTGAACTTTCGGGACAAAAGTGATTTCTTTTTTTAAAGTTGTCTTTATTACATTTACATGCGTTTAGGGGTCTGACTAACGGGAAACAGCTGGGCACTCTCAGCGGGCTTTGCGGTCAATGGTAATGATGGATGATCAAGCCTGAAACTAATGATGGCAATGAACATGTTTGAAGACTAAGGACACTAGCAGCTTATCAAGACCACACACTTTCCTAGAGAAATGGCTCTAAGAAGGCTAATTGGATCCAATGTTTGTTGACTGGCACACATTGGTAAATGGAGGCCTTATGACCATCGGCAATGGGAAGACGTCACATGATGCGACATCATGATAATTTCTACAGCATGCAGATCCATTTTATGCATGGCCCCAGGGTATTTATCCCACACACGTGAAATATCATTAAATATCACAGATGTAATTAAAGGAGTGCACCCAAATTATAAAGTTGTTACATATTAAAAATGAAGTGTCCATTCATATATTGCGCGCCACAACATTCTTTTGATTTAAACAGGAAAACCTGGCATCCCGGATGGGCAAAATAAATGTATAATCACATTCTTTTGCTTGACCTGTTTCTATAACACTGTCTATACTTTCAGGTTACTGTATTATCCGATTTGGGTACTTTTCAAGGCATTGCTAGAAAATAATTATTTAACCTTTTGACTCCCAAACCTTAGCAACTACTGATATGAATTATATGTGGGAAGATAGGTGGTGAAGTTCTTAAATCTATGCCTCGGACAAAACACTGGTTTCGCTACTTAATGTGTGTAATCCCTGGCAAATCATGCAATCTCATCATGCCTGAGCTAGCAACATTGGGAGCCCATAAAGGCAATAGTGTGTAACTTTTGCTATGAAATAAAATGTACTCTCTAGAGTCACTAAACTCTAGTTAATTATAATGATTGGTTATTTAAAGCGTGCCTTCACCAAACCACTATACACAGAACATAATCACATACAATTATCACCCAATGGAAGTTGGTACTGATTTATCGCCCTTGGAAGGATGAAAGGCTGAGTTGGCCTTTCCAGTATTAGAGTCTTCGACCTGCAGATCTCACACACACATTGCATAAGTGAGCGCTCAACCCACTGAGCTTCTTTGTTATATATTAGTAATATACTGTCGATTTATATAGTGCACAACATAAACTTCTCTTGGCTTGCACATGAAAACCTTGCATCCAGGACGGGACAAATAACCCTATCACATTCTTTGAGCTTGACCCATTTCCATAATGTACAAAGATTGTCAGGTCAATTTATTATGTGATATGTGTGATTTTCAAGGCATTGATGGACAAATAATGATTTACCTTTTGATTATCAAACCTTAGCAAATACTGATATGAAGTATACCTGGGAAGATATGTGGTCAAGCTCTTACATCGCAGCCCGGGACAAAATCCTTGTTTCGCTAGGATTGGTCGGTGGGACCAAAGTGAAGATCCTCCTGGGGAACTGGTGTAGCGGGATATCGCTGCCAGATGTACTTTGATAAAGGCGTACACCAGATCAGCCTTGGCCAAGGATAGCAAGTATGGAATGATCTGCGTCGCTGTGATCCTCAGAGGGATAATCTACTGAGACCGGCACCACAAATCGAAATGCTTCCACTTGTGACCGTAGCACTTGGTGAGGACCTCTCTGCAGTTTGCAGGCAAGTCATATCTTCCAAAATCTAGGGCTGCAGGAGCCAAGCCCTCAGGTTCAGCGATCCTGGGTCATGAAGAAGGATGGCACCCCTTTCTCTGGTGAGAAGATCTGGAACCACTGGCAGCTTGACCGTAGGAACCGATGACAGGCCGAGAAGGTCTGGATACCAAATCTGCCTCGGCCACACCAGGGAGATGAGTATTATCCTGCATTGGCACTGTCTGAGTGTTTTGATGACTCGTAGCAGGAGAGGCAACGGAGGAAATGTGTACAGAGACATCCCTTCCCACAGGAAGGAGAATGTGTCCCCCAGGCTCCCCTGTTGGTGGAATCTGCTGGCAAACTTCTGGCATTTGGAGTTCACTGCCATCGTAAACAGATCAATCTGGGGCCTGCCCCACTTGGTGAAGATGCGGTGGACCTGGTCCTGCCGACGTTCCCACTCATGGCAGGAGTGCAATTCCCTGCTGAGGGAGTCTGCAATGGTGTTCTTGACTCCTGCTAGGTGAAGAGGGACAAGAAACATCTCTTGTCTGACACCCTAGTCCCACAAATCCTGCACCTCTTTGGAGAGCACTGGGGATTGAGTGCCCCCCTGCTTCCTGATGTAGAACATGGTGGTGTTGTGGCCTGTGAAGATTCTCACCACCTTACCCTTCAGAGACGGAAGGAATGACTTGAGGGCCGGAACACTGCCCATAGCTCTAGGATGTTCCGATGGAGATCCTTCTCCTACGGCAGCCTGGAGATCCTTCTCCTACGGCAGCCACAGGCCCCTGGCATGCCAATGTCCTGTGTGGGCTCAATAGCCTTCCAGAGAAGCATTTGTGGTGACCGTCTCCTGGTATAGAGGGTTTGAAACCCTGTGTCCCGGCTGACATTAGAGCGGATGCCCCACCACTATCGCCCTGACAGAACTCCTCATTAAGCGGGATCTTGTCCGCAAAGCTTCCTGACACCTGAATCCAGCGAGAGTCCAGGAACTCCTGAAGAGGTCACATCTACAACCTGCAGAGCAGTATCAGGTAGATGCAGGATGACATGCCGAGCAACGACTTGATGGTCCGCAATGTGGCCGTCCTCATCGACAACAGCCACTGCACCATCCCTTGAATGGCCGCTACCCTCTCCTTTGAGGGCGATGCCAGACAGGACACTGTATTTAGCCTGGTCCCTAGAAACAGCACGTTCTGCAAGGGTATTAAGCAGCACTTCAGATAGTTGATGGAGAAAACCAGGTCTGTCAGTAGATATACGGTCACCTCCGTGTGTCCGACGGCCAGCTCCCGTGAGCAGGCCCGAATGAACCAGTCGAGGTAAGGGTATACATGTATGCCTCTTAGATGTAGGTGGGATGCCACCGGTGCCAGTCATTTTGTGAACACTCTGGGTGCCAACTTCCATCGGAAAGGCAAAGCCTTGAATTAGTAGTGTTGGCCCTTCACCACTGAAAGCAGAAACTTTTGATGTTTCTTGTTAATTGTAACATGGAAATAGGCGAACTTCAGGTCCAGAGATGTCAAGAAGTCTTCTTCCTCCAGCTGGCCGAGAACATGCTGCAACGTGACCATCCTGAATGTTTAGACTTCAAGTACTTGCTGAGACATCGTAGTTCTAGGATGGACCTCCAACCCTGTGTCTTCTTTCTGACCACAAAGTATCTGGAATACACTCTGGAGCCCGGGAGACGTTGGGGAACTAGCTCCGAATCCGGCGATGGTTGCGACCACAGGCACTTGGGTGCGGGGTTCGGCACCTGATACTTCTTCTACAGTCTATCTCGTTTAGCTCGAGCCGTGCAGGGTTCTTAACGAGGGCCAGGCCCTCTTCCCACACGTCGTCTAGAAGGGGAACGGCCACAATTGTCTTCCTCCTGGTCTCGCGCCTCTGGTACAAGAAACCTTCCTTCCTAGTTTCTTCGGGTACAAGCTGAAAAAGTTAGGAGGCTCTGGCGATCATGGAGTGGAACAACCCCACCTCTTCCGGTGGAGACGCTCTAGGAAAATGCGGAGACCCACTGCCCCATGTGACGATATCCTCATCAGTAGTCGTGGGCGTATCCGTCCCCGTATCTGGGTCTATTGGAGGGGATGGAGACCGACGCGGGTGTGCAGGCTGAAATGGGGCAGTCGGATGATGCTTCCTCTTCTAAGTCTGAGGCTGAACAGATCCTGGGGGACCACTGGGACCAGGCCCGGTGGCATCCTCTTCTGGATCTCTGACACCAAGGTATGAAGGGTCAACAGAATGACCAGAGACATCCCTTGATTGAGCTGATGGAATCTGAAAACTAGGCCCGCGCCGTCATCTCTGCCGTCCTCTTCTTCCACATCCTCCTGACCATATGCAAAGACTACTGGTCCTCGTCTGTGGACGAGACCTTCATGTCTTGAGCCACGGCCTTGGAGGGCTGTTTTGGGGCCTCCTCACCAACCTCCTTTCTTTCTCTGTGTGGGGCTGGAAACGGGTTCTGAACCAGTTTCCCCCTTCTGGCGTGCCCACAGACTTTGCCAAAGTCACTACAGTGGTCTCGCCCGGAGAGGAGGGTGGCAAGGACACTTTCTGAGCTACAGGGGCTGTCTTCATGGGGTCCGCTCCCCGAGCTGTCGTGAAAGCGGCTGCCACCAGCTCGATCATCTATCATCGACAAAGTCCTGGCCTGTGCCAGTTGGGCCTGCTTGGGCAGTTCGGGCTTCTCCTCTGTCCGCGGCTTCTTTGACTTCTCCCGTAGTTTAGCCAGGGTAGATGATTTTCGTTTTTAGAGAGGAGCTCGATTGCTGGCTGGCAATGGATGAGGAGGGTGATTTCGATTGCGCCCTTTCCACTTTGGGACTCGCTACCAACACATTCCATAGCCCGCACTTGGTGCAGGGCTTGAAAAGGGACCTTCCCTCGTCTGTCATGGTAGGCCTTCTGGAAACTTTGACAATCTTCGCCCTTGAGGGGCACTGAACTTCACTGACTACGGATCCCTGCTGTCGGCAGATGGAGAAAGGAGAACACAGGCTCTTTTGGAACAAAAATAGAAACTTTTTCCATCAAAGTAGCTTGCAGAGCAAACCTGAGGACTCCCAACACTGAAGCGCGTGGTAAAAATCTGAAGATGGCTTCCAGAGGAGGGGCTTAGGGAGAGGATTGTCATTGGATGGGGCAGTAAGACCCAGAGGACAGTGATTGGTTTAGAGGAGAAATACAGTTTATAAGTGAAAGTGAAACTGTTTTCCTTTTACCAAGCCTCTTGCCAGCCTGACGACAGGGAATATTCATGAGCATGTTTATCCATGCCAGACCCCATGCAGGAGAAGAGATATGCTTGTATGATGCTAACTCTGCGCGTCACAATCTGCTTCCGATGTGCCATTGCCTTTGGGCCTAAAGTGGCCTGCAAAATAATTTTGTCAAGAGAAGATGGCTCCACCTATGTGGTTCAGTGGAAGGAGGAGGATAGTTTACAGCATGGTGGACAAAGGCTGGGAAAGGAAGCCCCTATGGCCCGGGAACGGATGGTGAAGTGGTGCAGCTTGGAGAGCCAAATCCAGCAAATCTGGGCACAGCCCAAGGGACTGAAGTTGTGGGCCCAGCCAAAGTAACCCCAAGGTCAGGAACAGGGGTTGGGGGATGGCTATGCAGTGGTACACAAAGGTAGAAAAGGGGAGAGGGCCCTAGGGGAATGAGATAATCAACCCAGCAAACCAGAAGGGGAGGGGGGAATGGTCCTGCGTGGGCTAGAAAGGAGGAGAAAAATGCCAGGAAATCTGGACAGGGCACCAAGGGATGGGTGTTGGGTCAGCCATTAAACCCCCAGGGCCCAGATCACTGCAACATGTGTTTAAGTGTGCAATCCAAGCAGGAAGCAAGGGAGAGACCGGGCTAACACTTGGTTTTCCTATCTGCCTCTGCCATCCGATGCTGCAGAAACAAACTTGTCTCTACTTTGCAGTGTCTCCCGGGTCTTTAGAATGCACGCACCTTAAGGAACATTTACAGAGGGCAGACCATGGCCACCATCACCCTGCTAAATATAGGCACGGTGGGCATGGCAGCTCTTTCTTCCTTGTGGGAGGCACGTGCGCCATGCCCGCTGTCCACTGGCCCAGGAATGGAAGAAATGAAAAGTTGGAGTCAGAGCTGGTGCTGGGTCTGTGTGTCTCGCTGAGAAGCTGGGAAGGGGCGGGGTGGGGCAGAGGGGCACGTTCACCGATTGTCTGCATGGTGAGTGTTAAATCTGCCTCTGGTTGTGGTGATGTACAGGTCTGGTTGTGTCAAGTTCAGAGTTTGTGAGTTGTATGAATAGGAGTGAGTTTGTTAGCAACAATTGGTGATGAAGGCCCTTGAAATCCATTCAAGTGATCCACAAATCCTACCCCTTAAATCTATCCACAGTTCTCCACATCTCCCACTCTAGGCATCCATCCTGGTGTGCCCCCCCGACCATCCAGGAGACCAGCCTGGTGGACCACTCCCCCCAGCCTGGCACTCTATCCAAGTTTTTCACATACCCCTTTCCTCCCTCAAAACTCCATCCAAAGGTGTTGCATCTCGTACCCCCAAATTCACCCACGTGTGCAGCACTTACCACCCTCAAGGTCCATCCAGGTGCCTAACATATACCACCCGGGAATCCATTTGAGTGCCTCTCACTTCCCCCCGTCATCTCAATGTATCTTCCTTGATATCCTTCAGGCGTTGTCTATTATCTATTGGGGAGCGTCAGGTGCATTACTCCTGCTCCTTTGATGGTTCTTGGTGGGGTGTGCCTAGGCTGGGAGTCTCCCTTTCCTGTGTTCATCAGTAAATTGTGTACTAGAAACAATCAATGCACAACTGCTAACTAGTGCCCGATACATTGAGCCCCCGGCAGAGGGCCAGTGCATTACAAAATCTTGTGATATCTGTGTAAAACATCTACTCTTTCAATCCTTTCTGGGCTAGCGATGCTTATAGCAGATCCTGTGCCAGTGAGCTGTAGGATCAGAATTCCTCTGTGTGATGAATTTGATGACGTCATCACTCCTTTGCCTGCTTTGACCTCTTCCCATGAGACCAGAAACGGCAGCCGCTACCGGACCCTGGAGGCAGCTATATGAGGAAGGATCACATGGAGCGAGGCAGCCCTCCTGAGGGTGTCATGAGAGATGGTATCCCCTTTTTAGCTTTTGGGTATACCCCCGCAATTCCCAACGTCTAAATGGCATATAGTCATACCTCCCCTCACCCACCTAGGGAAAGGTACTGGAAACACTAATGGGATCTGTAAGCAGGGTCGGACTGGGACAAGAAATGGGCCCGGTCACCCAAAAAAAAGTGGCCCATCCTGGCCTCACGACCCTTGACCTCTGATGACATCACCGGAAGTGATGTCATTTGACCCCACCCCAAAGTGACATCCTGGGAAGCGATGAAACACGACCTTTCAACCCTTGACAAAACAGGAAGTGGCAACCAATAGCATTGTCCCTAAGTACACTAAATTACTGTGAATCCAAGCAGACGTCCAAGGCCAAATGATAATATGTTATTGTACAGCACTTACGCTTAAGCTCTTTTTTTATAGAACAAATATACATACAATATCACCCAACCTGTGTTGCTACTCATTTATCGACCTAAGAAGGATGAACAGCTTTTTTTTTCTTCCAAACCAGCCCAGGCATGGACAGAGACCAGCCCCACTCCACAGGGACGATGTCGGCCCGGCAATGGGACGAAAGGCCGAGGGGCAGATCCAACCATGTCTGTAAGTCCTTAAAAGCAGTCTTGTCTTTCAAGACTCCTGAAAACACCTTTACAGACTCTGCATACAAGTCCTCAAGAAATGACTTGCCTTTTAAAATCACTGAGAACCCTGTTTCAGACTTTCCATACAGGTTATCAGAAACAGACTACCATTGCCCTCAAAACAAAAATACTGTGACTAAGAAGAGTCAAGTAATGAAGATCACTGGAAGCCAGGAGCACACACTTCGCTCTAGTTGTTGCAGGAACAAGTCTGATGCCAGGAGATTTAAACTGGCAGACCAGCTGACAGGCAGATGGAGAACGCTACTTTACTCGGTGCTGACCGAGGAACCATGGGGCAGGTGTGGTGTCTGTGGAGCCAACTGGCTCGCCAACAAGGATTAGGGGAACGGACAGCAAACGTGTGTACACTGTGAGAATGCCAGAAGCTAACGAAAGGCAGCCTCCACACCACTGAAGCCCAGAAAGTTGCAGAACAGATGAGCGGGAGACATAAAAAACAGAGAAGCAGAGGCAATCAGAGGGAGCTGAATGCTGAAAGACACCACAGGCTTGCCACGGGAGAAGCAACATACGACAACATTTTGTGTTGGAGTTACGCATTTCCTTTGTGAAGCATTTGTACACTAAAGGCCAAAGACATTTTCCCTTTTCACCTTATAGTTGATTTTTAGAATGTGAGGGTCAGAATAGTTCTTTGGACACGGACGGTTTTGCTTTGGACATTCTGGCATTGACAGACCATTTGTTTTAGTTTTAGATGGGGAAACACCTCTCAGAGCAGGGACAGAGGCATTTCTCAACCCTATTATTTTAATAAAAGTGTTTCACCAAAACCATTAGTCCCCTGTGTGTGCATCGCATTCCTGGCTCCTCGCGTGTCAGTAAATAAAAGGTACCAGCATTTTATGTATTGTGCATTTGTAAGGCGCTTATGCATCAAGTAAATTATGTTTCAAAGCACCCACAGGGCATCAGGGAGGGAACATGGCAAAGAAAGCAAATATAAATGAAAAGGTAGGGACAAACCTACTAGGCCTTGTGAGCATTTAGAACACGCAAGTGCAGTGAGATAGAAGGGGTGAGGAAGTGGGGGGTAAGTGCTAGGTGTAACAAAGAGTGAAGTGCTAGGGAGTAAGCAGCTGTTAAGTACCTTGGTGAGAGTGGTCAGCTGCTAATGTAGGTAAGTGCCGGCCTGTAGTGGGATAGGCCAGTTGGTGCTGAGGCAAGTGCTGGTAGCGAGCAGTGGCTGAAGGCGATTGGGTGTGGGAGGCCAGGGCCCAGGAGGAAACATAGGGGCCCTGGTCACAAATCTCAGCAACTGTGGGGTTTTTCAGAGGAGGGGGGGAAGGGAAGGAGGTGGTGAAAAGGAAGTTCTTAAGGAGCTTCTGGAATTTTAGGAGATCCACCTCAAGACGAAGAGGAAGGGGGAAGCTGTTCCATAGGGGGGAGCTGTGATGCTGGAAATGCATCGGAGGGACAAGGCCTCCGTATCCTTGTCCTTAACTGCTTTTTATCGTGTGTTCTGTTATGTTTTCCATGCAGGAGTTCATGTGGGACTCGTGGCGGTGCAGCTCTCTCTTTTGGTTTTGGTGAACAGACCCATGGGATACCCTCATGGCACCCATGGGTGGGGGTACAATCCTATGCCCTTAGTGTATGTTTTTGGGCACCTGTGTGTGGCCCACAGAGCAGGGTACGGGCTGGTGGCAGCTCTGTCCTGAATTGACTGGTGCCCTGAGCGTCCTCCATTTTGGGATGCCCAGGCCCTGTCATTGGAATCGGTAGATTCCTAATGGAGACAAGATTGCCCCCGTGGCCTCATGCCTTCCATCGCCTGTTACCTTGATCTTCCCGAAGTCCCGGGTAGCCCTGACTCTGTCCCTTCCCCCTGACTGTCTGTTGGGTGGATGTTCCATATATGGTAGTTTGGGGAAGTGCCGACCAGAATGGCTGGAGCCTTCCCAATGACCGTGTGTTGTGGGTACACCTGTGGGTGGGACCTGTGTGAATGGAGTGTGTGACGAATATGCACTTCTTGTTGTGGATGTCTGTTTTCTGTTTGACACAATGACTGAGACAGCCCTGCCCGAAACTGGTATGAATGCAGTGTGTAGTGTTGAATGGCATGGTACTTGCCCGAATCCACATTCTGTGTTATGAGTTTCTGGATGGAGAAGAATGGCCTAAATGAACCGTGCGCCGGATTGGCTGACAGACTACTGAATGCCCTTATAGTGATTGGATACTTAAGTGTGAACCAGTGGAATGAATGGGTGATCAACAGTATATCTGGGGACCTCTCACTGCTAGGAATTGCGCTCAGAAGTGTTCAGAAGCTGAAGTCCACTACGAGTAACTGGAGTAAACCTGAAGCTTGCCCTTGAAGCCCTGCTGGAAGAGAAGAATTGCTGTTGCCCTTCGTCATCAATCTGACAGCTGTTGTGTCTCCAAGGACTGACCCAGAGAGGACCAGGTAAGGTGCCCTCTTCCCAAGATACGAGGGACCATCGTGCAACAGCTGATCTTTGCCAAAGCTCCCTGGTAGACAGACCTACGACAGGCTGTGACAGGCTGCCGACCAGAGATGGGGACTGCCACGGAATCCGAAGGAGAAGTGCCCAGACTGTTGTCCGCCACTGTCGACGACCACCATCACCGACCGGAGCCGCCGTGCTCCTGTTGCCTAATAACTTCATTTGATCCAAGGACGCTCTCCCCTGCACCGCCACCCGCCGTATCCCACCGAAGGCGGCCAGACTGTGGAGCATCCGCTGCTGGGTTTCCCGCCACCCAAAGACCACAGAGACGCCGACGACTCGACGCCCTTGCTGGGCCACAGTTCTTCAAACTCTTTGCGGTCCAGAAATATCGACACCAAGGTGCCCCACGTGCCTTTTCCTGGCAAGACATTCACGCTTCCCGTCAACAAGCACCACTAGGAAAGAAGCTGCCACTTCACCGTCGTAGCTCACCCTGTTCTCCGTCGGACGTTCGACGATCCGTGACTCAAGCCTTAAAGGGAGGGCACTCAAGAAAGGCCGTCGATTCCCCGACGAGGAACGCTACAACGCCAGGTACTTTGGGGTTGCAGAACTATTGGAAAGTTTCTTGTAAACAATATATGGACTGGGCTTGTGCTAGATCTTTATTCTACAGGTTGCCCAGGTGGGGGGATCTCCACACAGAACTTTGTCTAGTGGTAGGGGCCAGCATTCTGCCAATTGTTCTAACCAACTGCTTTCCTCTTATATCTATTGTTGTTTTCCTTTACAAACTGTTTTGTGTGCCATTTAACCGTACAGTTGATGCACTTTAAAGCGATATAATAGTAATTGTGGTACCACGTAGAACTGTATATTTGCCATTATAGATAACCAAGTACAAAGTGAGTTATCATGATATTGTACATAACCTTGAATATTAATTATATGAAGACTGTGTTTTAACTAATACAGTGTGCAGACATTCCTTTGTGGGTGCTTGGGGACTAGACTGTACTTAAGAAACAGCCTGCATCACCTCCTGAGAAGCTAGGCCTTGATTGCTCGACCATGTACCAATAACAGAGAATCTTGGCTGGGGTCCTCTGTGCCTCTCCTCTACCATATAGAGAGCAGAAGTACAGACACCCCCCTCCGGTCTTTACAGGAACCTGCCGAGGAAAGAGATCATCTACCAGCTAGCTGGCTAGCAGAGTGCTTGACAGACAGGGAGGTGGTGCCAGAGGAACGTAAAGATCTGAGGGAGAGTATTTAGTGAGAGCCAGTTATAGAAGGTGTGCTTCCCGACCCCAGGCTGCCTTATGGATGATGCAGAGGAATTTTTATTTTATCCTTGTAGCAACCGGTAGACAGTGGAGAGATTTTAGGGCTGGAAAGATGCAGTCCCTGAGCTTGAGACCAAGGATACGTTTTGCAGTCCTATGCTGGATTAGCATGAGGGGTCGTAGAGAAGAAGAGGGTAGATTAAGGAAAAGGCTATTGCAGTAGTCTAAACTAGAGTGAACCAGAGCTCAAGGGACATTGAGCTGCTGGGGGGAAAGTGAGGAAAAGAAGAAATCCTTTCAGGAGGTGGAGTTGAAAGTGGGCCTCCTTGGCAAGGTCCTGAAAGTGAGGGAGGAAGGAAGGAGAGGAGTCAAAGAGAACAACAAGGTTTCTGGCTTCAGATGATGGAGGAGGGCGAGAGCCCATAGAAGATGGCCAGAGTGAGGGGGAGAAAGAGGTCCAGGAGTCCCAAAAGGAAGGATCTCAGTCTTGCTGGCGTTGAGGCAGAGATCTTTGGAAGTACACCAGGACTGGATGGCGAACAGGCAGTCAGGCAGGATGGAGGAAGTAAGGAGAGGATCAGAGGGAAGTTTGAAGAGGAGTTGTGTGTTGTCTGCATAACACTGGAAGTTGGTGAAAAGATGGAAATGAGATGTGAAAGCAAGGAGAAAGGTTGGAGCCCTGGGGAACGCTGCAGGTCGGGATGGAGGTGGGGGAGGAGAAAAAGCCCAGAATAACCTGGGAAGGCCGGTCATTGAGGAAGGAGGTCAGCTAGTCCAGTGCATACCTAGGATATCATGGAGTCGTTTTATGAGGATGGAGTGGCTGACCGTATCAAATGCAGAGGAGAGATCAAGAAGAATGAGTACAGCTGAAGAATTGGAGTCAAGGAATGCGAGCAGTTCCTCACGGGTTTCAGAAGAGATGCTCAGAATCCGGTATCCAGATTGATGGTAGTGTGGTTCTGGAGGAACAGGGGGAGACTTGTTTGGAGGAGACCTTCATGGAGTAAACAACTCTGGCGACCTCATCAGGTGGTTCTATGTTCATTCATCCCCAGTCTTGTATTTGCAGCTATTTGGGGGGGAGGGGAGAGGAAAGAAAGGGGTCTCTGGCTCGGCCTATCATTTCCCTGTGCTGTGCAACTCTTACACCACTCATTGGTATTTTCCATTCCTAACTCCCCCTTCTCTTAGTCGCTCAACATTCTGTAGTCCCTGCTCTCTCAGCATGTCCTAATTGCATGTATTTAGTGGGTTATAGGTAACATAAACCTAGCTGTGAACCAGCAGGGTGCTGCAAAACAAGGGGCTACAGTAATATGGATACCATGAGACGGATGGAATATTAGGAGTACAGGCGGAAGGATCTGAAGGGAAAAGGCAGGGGAATCTGTTAGGGACGGATAGATGCACAACTATGCTACCGCTGATGTTCCCTTCCTATGAGGTTCATTCACGATGACCTTCTGACCTGCACTGTTTTAGGTTTGCATCAGCCATTCCCTCGACCGACTTCTTCGGCTATGATACAAGAGGCAATTTGTTAATCCTCCCAGAAGACCCCAAAAGGTGCCAAGCCATTAAACTCCTCCTCCCACGCTTCTCCCCAGTCTTTCCAGCTCCCTCTGCCTCGCGCCACTACCTGCTTCCCATTCTCAGCTGTTTTTACCCCACTTTTCCTTCCTTAGTTCTGACCCCTTTTCTTTTAATGCTGTTCTTGCTTTCTTCTGCATCTGGAGTTCGGTTATCAGTGTTTGTCCAACTATTAGGCAAAATCCCTTTTTTAAATTTTAGTTTAATTTTAGTGAAGGTTTCTCTTGTACTTTTAAAAAGGCCACATTTTATATTCCCTTTCTATGTTTTAATTCCAAAATGAGCTTCATTCTTGTAAGGCATGTTTGCAAAGGTTTCACCATGGAACAGGTTTTTTACTGAAATGTTTCCTACTGAAATATATCACATCTATGCTGTGTACTAAAGGAAATGCCGTCTATACATTTCGGAACTACTGAATGACAGCAGCATGATGTCGGACCAGTTGGAGGGTCATAGGTATTTCCTCCATGTTGCCAGTGACCAAGCACAGCGAGGGAGCCCGAACCAACCAAGGAAGATATGGAGGTTCCTCGCCCAGAGCAATATTTTTGAATATTGAGATCAAATGGAGCCTCTTCCCATGTATATTGACCACAATTGAAAGTTGCAAACCACATTGGTGTTCTGAGTTTATGCAACATATAATTTAATTCAGATAAATGCCTAAACCAGTATGCCCTTGTTCCTCCCATATTTGCTAGAATGTATATAATGCTACATTCTGAAACGTAATCTTTAGGAATAACTTTCAGAATTAGTGTAGATGCTGTCAGGTTACCATAACATTTTCCTGTATTAAGTGTATTTAAAAAAAAATATATTGGACATTTGTATGGCGCCTATACACGTGTTTCCAGGCGCCACAAGACCAGATGGGGAGGTGGGGCAGTGGGACATGGTAATCACAAATGTAGAGCAACAAAAATGTTATATTGGCCTTGTGACAATCCTACTGTGCTAATGCAAGACAAGAAGGTAAGTGCAGGGGGTAAGGGAGTAGAGGGAGAAGTGCGGGAGTGGGATGCCCATAAGGGTGGGGGCAAGGAAGCGCTGGCCGGCCGAGGTGGAAGGTGTCTGGGGAAGAGGGGGGGGGGGAGTGAGGGAGGATGAGTGTGGTGGCCAGGGAGGAACAGGTCGGGCTAGTCCGGGAGAGAGAGCCCAATGGCAAGTGCTGGCAGGGAAAACTTCTTAACATGAGAAACTCCATAACATAATGTTGATAATTCACTGTCATAAAGTAAAAGAAAAATGTTTTTGCGCTTAATTCTAAATTGAGGATCACTTGAAAACATTTGACTTGCCCTAAATTCAGCGGCAGATATTCACACTGGCCTATCATCTAATCTTTCTTGATCTCCTGTAGGAAACACTTGAGGAAAACACATTTCTTCTAGGTATTTCTACTGTACAATGAATGATAGGACTGCTGCTTGTTTCATTTGAAACCATTCTCTCTTCTCACCCGGAGTCACTTTAGAATGTAAAGGGGGAATTGAACAATCTTTATACAAGTGTTCTCTACTTTCTAGTTCTACTTTGCAAAACTATCCCTCTCTCTTTCATTAACATCTTTAATGGTTACATGTGTATGTTATTCAATACTTACATCTTGGAAGTGGTCATTGCTTGTTTTACACCAAGTTAAACATTGGTGAACTTTATGCAAATCTTCACGTTTTTGCTGAGTTTTTTACTTTTTTGTTGGTGCACCATGTATTAGTGCTAAACAGTTTAACTGCATGGTGACCTCCAAAAGTTTGTACATTTTAAAGCTCTTTTTAATCCATTAGCTCGTCTTTTCTACACCTCGGTTTCTAATCTTACAATAGACTCAAGAGGACACATTAGCTGCGTGATAATTTCATACGCGTTTAAATATTGTCATGTTTTTGTAAAGGGCTGTAGTTTCACAGTATTTCCAATTGAATGCATAGGTAGTTGTATCTTTGTCTAAATATTTACAACAACGCAGACACATGTGGAGGATTTCCTCCCCTGTAACGTGTTCCTCCAGAAACGTATGTAATAAATCAAAGCCAGATTTTGTTTCTTTTATCACTGGTCGTTTCATCTACATTAATGCATTTTACAGACTTGTTGTAGTATGTGCATCTGCAACAGGCACATACATGAAGTGGATATTGATTAATTTCTATGGTGTAAGAGTCTATTTGTTTTACATATTTACAAAGTACTTGGGTATTAGATGTTTCTTCTTGTGTACTTTGTAAAGGTTCCATTTCATTTGTGTTTTGCAAATGTTCTACTCAAAGGTTTATGTATTGTAAATCATCAAAGACTCCTTTAATTATTTCTAAACTTTGTCCTTCCATTTTTTGTTTTAAGTGTTACAATAATAATGCACAATGTCAAGCTATATATTTTCCATACTAAATGTCTAATAGTATTCTTTGCAGCGAGCATCCAAATGTGTTGAAATGTACTATTATAGTGTTTTCCTGAAAAACAGGAAAAATGATGTCCTGCCAATCCATAGTATTGTAGCAGATTTGCTTTTATGTTGGCAGTATTTATTAGCAAATTGTTTTAATGAAACGGATATGACTCGCTTATTGTACAGGTCTGTGTACATGTCCATTGTTTTGCAGTTTTACCTATTAATTCTGAATGTTTAACTGTTTTTCCAGTCATATACTTTAAAACTACAATGACCTCATGGAGTCTTCTATCTTTACATTCAAAACCATTACCCTCCATTGAGAAAGCATATGTTACATTGCTTTGAATGCAGTACGTTTCTTCACAAAAGTTCAGTTCAGACGTAGTATCTATCCCTTTTTTCTAAAATATTTTCTTTACATTTTTCAAGAATGTAGTGTCATCAGTTTCAAAGGGGCACTTTTGGGAAAACATTGTTCAACTCCTTTTGTCCATTTACAGTGTACTGAAATAACTTTTTCCACAAAAACCTTCTCAGCGTTGTTTTGAATGTGATTCCTTAACCATGTATTCCTTCATTAATCTGTTAAACACATTCAGATGCCCTTATGTATGTGTAATTTATTTGGGTTTATAGCACGCTTTACACAAAAGAGCTTAAGTATAATATGGCAAAAACGGTACAAATCAAACAATAAAATGACACAAGGACCAAAATGTACTGGGAAAGTAAATGTGCCTTAAGGCGAGAGAAAATAAGAGGATACAAAGAAATTCGTGGGAAAGAGGGAGTGCATTCAGTTGAAGAGGGGCCAAGAGGGCGAAGGAGTGAAAGTGAATTGGGCATAGGGAGAACGATGAACAGACAGAAGGAATTGAGACTGGGGGTGGAGAGATCAGGCAGGGGAGTAAATTGAGAGCAGGGAAGAGGGGTAAGGTGGAAAGATTGTAGAGAGACTTAAGGTAGAGAAAACTGAACTTGAGTCAAGAGTCAAATGGTAGCCACTGAAGTGAAGAAAGAGCAGGACATATTGTGCTGAATCCTGCGAAATCATCACTGAAACCCTGGTAGTGGTCTCATCCCATATGGCCAAGGAAAGGCTGCTGGAACCTGATCCTGACCCAGGGGGTGGTAGCATGAGCGAGGACCATATGGAAAGAGACATATCGTGGGGAGTGGTAAATACATCAATAGAGAGACACGATTCTTTCAGTCTTCCTGAAACCCAAATTGTTAAAACACAGATGGCTTATTGTAAAGTGGAGCAAAGTGTTATCACCAATTCACACAATGTTAACATAACATCTACTGATTCTGTCAATCTTTATTCGAGCAGGTATTTAAAACAATATCGCCTTTAGAAATCTAAAACATTTTTCTACTCCAATTCCCATAACAACTGGGGCACTGAGACGAAGAAGAGGTAGACAATGGGGAGGAAATGTGCCATTAAGCGTGAAGTGCAGTCTAGTTGTCCAAATGCCTACCTCTTAAAACATGCAATCCTTAACTTTTATTAAGTACACTATATACTATTGGCTCTCAACTATTAGGCTCTTTGTTATATGGCCCTCTACAATTGGTTGGCACGTTCGTGCCATGCCTGGAACATTCGGTTCACTTAGCAGCACTTAAGCTCACACCCAGGTGCCAGGGGGTGAACTTGGCCTCTCCTCCCCACCCAATTAGTCCATTATCTTTCAACATCCATGCCTTCTACCATGCCGATTGTCTTTGAACTTGACCTTGCAATGTATTCGTGTCTCTGGGAATATAAGGGAGTATGAGAATGCGTTATCGTTGTTCTAGAATGCCAAGCTCAACACTATTACCCATCCTCAGCTTACATGAGGCGAGACCATGATTTGGTCCTTTTTACAGCATTTTGAATGTTTTAATTGAATAAACTTGGCATGCTTGGTGTTCCTCTTCTCTTCACTTTAACAAGGGCGGATTCAGCTTCTCACATTCACTGCCTTTGATAATAGATAACAGACGTTGGCTGGTTCAGCATTGACACCAGGCCAGACAGCCGTGTAATTCTTGTCCATAGATCCAAGATTACTAAAATTTGTGAACCCAATGTCCAGCTTCCAATACAATTGCAGCTCCGCCTGCAATCTATTCACTAAATAGCCAGCATCTATGATTGCTTGGTCTACTTGTGTTACAGCGTCTGTACAGTCATTGAACGGTTTGCATTTTCTTCAGTGCATTACAAACATGAAATCTTCTTCCCGCATACGAAGAGCTACTTGATTGTCCACTTTGTCATCAGGTTCTACAAGATTCATACATTCTCTTCAGCCAGTATCTTTAAGGCATCACTTTCTCTCTTGTGACATCACTGGCTCTTCTTTTTACTCGTTTCATATTCCCTCAGGGAGTTCCTCCCTCAGATTGTCCTCTCTTCAGGGATACATTTGATAGGGTTTCGCAATGGACATCTTCTCTCGAACACTCACTGCAGAATTGGCGCACATGCAGGTGTCAAGCATGGCACAATCTCAGGTTTCCAACATACATGAAGTAGGGGGGCAGCATTTCCTGTAGAGGCATTCAGCTGCTCCACTACAAGAAGCTGTCCCTTATTGTTCATTTATAAGATCCAAGCAGTCCCCACTTTAGCCGTTGGAGGTGAGATTTGTTTTTGTTTTTTTAATCGGATTAAAGTAGCAGGTGGTCCAAAACCTTTTGTATGCAAGTTGCTGGGGGTTCCCTGAAAATCTACTTGCATAGTCCATATGGAACTTGGTCTGGACTACTTTAGTGACTATAGTGCAGTGCAGCCTTTAATCATTTGGGTGTTCATTTGGAATAACAAATGTTTACATTTTACAAAATCTGTAATTCATATTCTCATATGATGCCCCTTCCATTTCCAAAAAGAATGGAGTTCAAAAGAGTTTTCAATTATTTAATTGCATGAAAAGGCAATATGCGTCCAGAGGTCAAGTCCCAAAATTGTGTGCTGATGCATTTCGGACCAAGTCTGTCTTCAGGGCTTGGACACTAATTAGCGCGGCGCAAGTGGGCAAAAACGTGCGAATCGCAGTGGAATAGCGAAAATCGCAGTGCAATTGCGAAAATCGCACGAAAAGCAGCGCACGTCGATTCATGGAAGGCCGTGCGCGAGAAAACCAGCGGATGTGCGATAAAAAAGTGCGCGGCGCACGTTGGCGCACAGGCCATCTAACAGCGTGCGCCAGGTCACAGCGAAAATCGCACAGGCCACAGCGAAATTCGCACATAGCGCGGCGCACGCAACAAAAGTAGGCGGAACACGGGCGTAACACTCGGAATGGGGAACAACTTGTCAAAACGTGGGCGTCACGGGGGAAGCACAGGGCACAAGTGCGCGGAACGCCCACACGCTCGCCTACAACACGTATTCATGGAATAGAATAGGGCAAAAAAGCGCACGCTCAAACCAGCGCACAGGCACAAACATGACCGCCACAAGAAAGCAGGCGGTAGTGTCTCTGCGGCTGTAAGAAATGTGCGCCAAAAGGTGCGCCAACAAATAGCACCTATATACTGCCATGATGAATGTCCCATACTGTGGCCCTCCAGGAAAAATGACGTGCAAAGGGGTACCCACAAACACGGACACCCGCTGACAAAAAATACGTGTGCGTGTATACCGGGGTGCGCGGGAAGTCTAACACGCGATTTCAGCAGGGCACGTGCATCACAGGGGTTCGCATGAAGTTATTCACGCGATCGGGCCTGGGGGAGCGGGCTACGTGTATTTCAGGGGTTCGCGTGAAGTTTCACACGCGATCGGGTCTGGGGGAGCGGGCTACGTGTATTACAGGGGTTCGCGTGAAGTTCCTCACGCGATCGGGCCTGGGGGAGCGTAATACGTGTATTTCAGGGGTTCGCGTGAAGTTTCTCACGCGATCGGGCCTGGGGGAGCGGGCTACGTGTATTACAGGGGTTCGCGTGAAGTTCCTCACGCGATCGGGCCTGGGGTAGCGGGCTACGTGTATTACGGGGTTCGCGTGAAGTTCCTCACGCGATCGGGCCTGGGGGAGCGGGCTACGTGTATTCCAGGGGTGCGCGTGAAGTTCCACACGCGAATAGCCTGGGGGCGCGTGTATTCCAGGGGTGCGCGTGAAGTTCCACACGCGAATAGCCTGGGCGCGTGTATTTCAGGGGTGCGCGGGAAGTTCCACACGCGAATAGCCTGGGCGCGTGTATTTCAGGGGTGCGCGGGAAGTTCCACACGCGAATAGCCTGGGGGCGCGTGTATTTCAGGGGTGCGCGGGAAGTTCCACACGCGAATAGCCTGGGCGCGTGTATTTCAGGGGTGCGCGGGAAGTTCCACACGCGAATAGCCTGGGCGCGTGTATTTCAGGGGTGCGCGGGAAGTTCCACACGCGAATAGCCTGGGGGCGCGTGTATTTCAGGGGTGCGCGGGAAGTTCCACACGCGAATAGCCTGGGCGCGTGTATTTCAGGGGTGCGCGGGAAGTTCCACACGCGAATACCCTGGGCGCGTGTATTTCAGGGGTGCGCGGGAAGTTCCACACGCGAATAGCCTGGGCGCGTGTATTTCAGGGGTGCGCGGGAAGTTCCACACGCGAATAGCCTGGGGGCGCGTGTATTTCAGGGGTGCGCAGGAAGTTCCACACGCGAATAGCCTGGGCGCGTGTATTTCAGGGGTGCGCGGGAAGTTCCACACGCGAATAGCCTGGGCGCGTGTATTTCAAGGGTGCGCGGGAAGTTCCACACGCGAATAGCCTGGGCGCGTGTATTTCAGGGGTGCGCGGGAAGTTCCACACGCGAATAGCCTGGGCGCGTGTATTTCAGGGGTGCGCGGGAAGTTCCACATGTGATTTGACAGTGTGGGTCCTCCCAGGTGTACCCTGTACACCCTCCACGGCCCCTGCAGGCAGCCCACACCACAGGGGACTACCCTGCATCCCTGGTCATGTCCCGCAGGCAGCCCACCCACCATGGGCATGCCCCCCAGCAAAGGCACATGTCTCCTTGAACTAATGAACACCAACTCATGTCCCCTTGCACCCCCACCCCCCAGCACTGTGGGGCACCTGCCAGCAGGCCCCCACCCATGTCCAACTCATGTCCCCCACCACCCCCACCCCCCAGCACTGTGGGGCACCTGCCAGCAGGCCCCCACCCATGTCCAACTCATGTCTCCCACCACCCCCACCCCCCAGCCACCAGGGTCACCCTCCACCAGGCCCCCACTCATGTCTCCCACCACCCCCACCCCCCAGCCACCAGGGGCACCCTCCACCAGGCCCCCACTCATGTCTCCCACCACCCCCAAACCCCAGCAGTGCAGGGTCACCCTCCACCAGGCCCCCACTCATGTCACCCACCACCCCCACCCCCCCAGCCACCAGGGGCACCCTCCACCAGGCCCCCACTCATGTCTCCCACCACCCCCAAACCCCAGCAGTGCAGGGTCACCCTCCACCAGGCCCCCACTCATGTCTCCCACCACCCCCACCCCCCAGCCACCAGGGTCACCCTCCACCAGGCCCCCACTCATGTCTCCCACCACCCCCACCCCCCAGCAGTGCAGGGTCACCCTCCACCAGGCCCCCACTCATGTCTCCCACCACCCCCACCCCCCAGCCACCAGGGGCAGCCTCCACCAGGCCCCCACTCATGTCACCCACCACCCCCACCCCCCAGCCACCAGGGGCACCCTCCACCAGGCCCCCACTCATGTCACCCACCACCCCCACACCCCAGCAGTGCAGGGTCACCCTCCACCAGGCCCCCACTCATGTCTCCCATCACCCCCACCCCCCAGCCACCAGGGGCACCCTCCATCAGGCCCCCACTCATGTCTCCCACCACCCCCAAACCCCAGCAGTGCAGGGTCACCCTCCACCAGGCCCCCACTCATGTCTCCCACCACCCCCACCCCCCAGCAGTGCAGGGTCACCCTCCACCAGGCCCCCACTCATGTCTCCCACCGCCCCCACCCCCCAGCCACCAGGGTCACCCTCCACCAGGCCCCCACTCATGTCTCCCACCACCCCCACACCCCAGCCACCAGGGTCACCCTCCACCAGGCCCCCACTCATGTCTCCCAGCACCCCCACCCCCCCAGTCACCAGGGGCAGCCTCCACCAGGCCCCCACCCATGTCTCCCACCACCCCCACCCCCCCAGCACTGTGGGGCACCTGCCAGCAGGCCCCCACCCATGTCCAATCCATGCCCCCCTGCACCTGGGTCCCAACATTCCCCAATCATGTCCGTAATGCCCATCCTCCCCTGCCAAAAGGCCCAACCAACTATCACACCCACCCACATATCAAAGGCAATTACATGTTACACCCCCAATTTAAATAATGCAATTGAACACATGTCTGTCACACACAATGGCTGCAAGTGAATGACAAAACACCCAACATGACATGCCTGAAAGCAATGAGATGATACGACACATTGAAGAATCAAAAAAAATATGTATTGAACAGCAAGTAGAATGGAAATGAAATAAGAAAAAACACAAAGCAAATCAAACAAAACAAGATGAATGTCCAAGAAAATATTCTGAAAAATTAAAATAAGCCAATGAAGAACCATGAAGAAGATCATCCTGGGTCCATGAGCCCAACAAAATTAAACCTAACTATGACTACTAACTAAAAACTGAACTATATACAAAAAAGTGGTGCATTGTCCAATCGCAACCAAAAAAAAAATCAAACAAACAAAGGAAACCTAACCCTAACTATACAACTATACACAAAGGCAGCGGGCTATTCGGACGGCTCACTGGTTGTTGTCATGGGCCAGGGCATCATCGAACTCCTGGTCAATGGCTTGGAGGCGGGCATGTTCCCTGGCCCCGAGGTCCCGCAGGGATAACGCAGTGTCAAGCTCAAACTCCCTGCGAAGACCCTTGAGGCACTCAGCCCGCCTCAGCGCCCTCCGCATGGAGTCCTCCGCCCTGACCATCGTGAGCCGTTCCTCCTCTGCCCGCTGCCGCTCCGCACCTATCCGCTGGCACAACCGCTCCCACACGGAAGCCACTCCCATTCCAGGGTTCTCCTGCCCTCCGGCCGATGCCTGCACCCCTGATGTTGATGGCCCCGAGCCATGATGCCTCCCACGTTGAGCCTGCTGCTGCCTCCGACGCAACTGCCTGTGCCAGCACGACGGCATCCAGGCTGATGGAAACCACCGACGCCGTCGTGCACGTGCCCTGCCCGATGATGCCGTCACATCCTCCATCTGCTGGGGTCCAGTTGCTGTGGTGTCCACCCCTGCTGGATCTCTGACTCCCGACTGTGGCAGGGATGGGATCCCCACCGAGCTGGCTGCATTGGTCGGGGCAGGTCCACAGGGGGCCCTGGTGGCATCTGGGCTGAAAGACGGCAAGGAGAACGACTGGTGGATAGCCTGCACAGAGGAGGAGAGGGCCGCCACATTGGCCAACACATGCAGGAAACCCCCGAACATGGCCGATCCCAATTGGGCCACGTCGGCACGGTGCACTTCGTGATGACGTGCGTGCTCCTCCCGGGAAGCACGCACGGCATCACGAATCACAGCCGTGCGCATCGCGACCCCAATCAGGACCTTCTCCGCACGGCCAGGGGTTCCCACGTCCGCAGGTGGAGGGGAGTCAGGTGACATGGACATCCCCTCTACCTGCGGACAGGCCTGGGACGGGGCATCCCTGCTGGTGCATGGTGGTGCACTCACAGGGTCAGGGACAGCGACATGCACAGGCCCCTCCACGGTGACCTGTGCTGCCTCCTGCCCCTGGCCCTGGACTGCACCACTTGCACCAGCAGGGATGCCCCCACCAGGCCCCATGTGTGCCCCAGTGGCGGCCTCCTCCTCCTCCTCTGTGCAAACCACCAACCTGGATGGCTCCTCACCGTCTCTCACCGTAGCAGGCCCCTGTGGGGGCTCACCCACCCCTTCCGCTGCAGCCGTGGGGGCATCCCCGCCTCCTTGCTCCACAGCGCCGTCTCCGCCCTCTTCTTCACTAGCCGCTGCGTAGAGGGAGACAAAGAACACAAGCATCAGGGCACTGTACAATGGTCCCCTAGACAGGAAGCAATAGCAGATGAGCACCACTGTCAAAGTACACTTCCATCATGTCCCTCCACAACACATGGGTCAGTCCAGGCAAAACACACACAGTAACAGGCATGGTGCATGCCATGGACATTTCCATGCATGTCCAATGGACTCTTGAAACATTCAATGAAATGTAACTCACATGCATCATGGCTCATGCCTATCACATGCACACACTTCACCTCAGTCACATCCATCTGGCCCCAAACACACCAAACACAGCGGATACAAGGGTAATTTGGCTGCTTTACTGAATCTGTGCATTGTCACACACATGTGTCATGCATCCATGGCATGCACAAGTCACAGACACGCAGGTCAGGCACACAGACATGGCTACCATATATGTACCTGGCATCAGCACCCATCCCTCACCCCCACCCATGTCCAGGTACAGAGACTGGCATGCTCTCATGTTCAAAATCTGCATAGGGCTCCCCATGCGGCATTTCAACACATGCAACAACCATGTGCATCACACATCACTGGTCGCACATGCATTACCATGATGTCCCTGCACACATACATGCATACATGGCCTATGGCACACATACAGGCAAGTATCATAGAACCAGCACACCGCAACATGCCCTGTCTCACACAGTAATGCATGGACACTTACCGCTCAACTCCAGACGGGCCTCCCTCTCAAGGATCTGGGCGTGGAGCGCTGGGCGTACGCGTTCCAGGACCCTCATCTGGATGGAACTCATGCGGCCCCGGCCCCCCTCCACGAGGCGCCGGGCCTTCACAAGGGTCCTGGACCTCAAGTCCTCCCAGCGCTTCTTGATCTTCAGGACGTCGCGGGTTGCCACCCCCTCCGCGTTGATGGCAACCACACAGTCGGCCCAGATCCTCTGCCGTCCTTCCTTGCTGGCGCGGGACGATCCAAAGAGGGCATCATACTGCCCCAGGACATGCTCCACCAGGACACCAACTTCGGTGACAGTGAAGCTGGTGCCCCTCTGCCCCTCTGGCCTGGGGTTGCCACTGGTGCCAGATGTGGAAGTGCCCGACATGGCAACCCCAGAGGCAGGTGTGGGTGGGCAACTGGGTCCTGGGGCTGGGCTGTGGAGCGATGTAATCCCAGTCGGGAGTCTTCAGTTCCAGCAGGGGTGGACACAGCAACTGGACCCCTGCAGATGGCTGATGTGCAGGCACCAAATGCAGGGCACGGTGGCAGCAGGCAGGCAGGCAGGCAGCAGCAGATGGCACGTGGGAGGCTGCTCGGGGCACTGGGGGGCAGTAACTCGGCCTTCTGGGCAGGAGCGTGGTCTTCAGTGTGTTTTCGCGTGGCCAGCTTGATACGGAGTGATTTGGCACGTGAAAATCCTGCACGTCAGCGTGAAATCCGAGGAAAGGCCCTTAGCGCGTAAGCGCGTCAGCACGCATACGCGATTCTATTGGACCAGAGTCCCTCAGCGCGTAAGCGCGTCTGTGACGTGACCCGCACGGGTGTTCCCCACTCAGCACGTGATGACGGGGCACACGTGGAGATACTGCACGTCAGAGTGTCATCGCGTGTAATTGGACAAAAGTGCGCGTACACGCGATTGGCCTATGTACGTGTATTTAATGGGTGCGCGGGCACTTACACACGCAAGTACGTCAGCGAACCTGTATCCCGTGGTGCGTGTGAATTTCCACACGCAATTGGACTGGGAACTGGATTCCAGGGGTGCGCGGGTCACACGCTGTATCCCGTGGTGCGTGTGAATTTCCACACGCTATTGGACTGGGAACTGGATTCCAGGGGTGCGCGGGTCACACGCTGTATCCCGTGGTGCGTGTGAATTTCCACACGCTATTGGACTGGGAACTGGATTCCAGGGGTGCGCGGGTCACACGCTCGCCTAGAACACGCGCAAAGCATAAATTTGCGGACTTTAACAATAACAAGCTCAGACGCCAGGATGAACATACCGTTCCTAGCAGCAGTGGCAGTGGGCTACCAAAGGAGGAGGAGGAGGATAGTCAGGGCCAGAATATTCACACCCAGAACCAGCCTTTTCGGGATGCCTGATGACCAGGTGTATGGGAGGTACAGGTTTCCACCACACATTATACTGGACCTGGTGAGTGAGTGGGAGGATGACCTCACATCACCCACCCTGTGCTCCCAAGCACTCAGCCCCCTGGAGAAGGTCCTCAATGTACTGCACTTCTTAGCCACTAGATCATTTCAGCGGACAAGTGCCATAGTGGGTGGGGTGTCACAGGCCACCCAGTCACGCTGCCTACACCAGGTCTTGAACATCATCACTGCACGCCCATCAGTCCGCAGGCACATATACCTGCCCAGAACACCTGCAGAAAGGCATGCTGCCGCCCTGGATTTTTACGCTGTGCCACGATTCCCCAAAGTGCTAGGTGCCATCGACTGCACCCATGTGGCTCTACGTCCCCCCAGGGCATCTGAGCACATCTATAGGAACCGCAAGCACTGGCATTCCATCAACGTGCAGGTAGCATGTAATGCCAAGGGAATCATCACCTCAGTATATGCCAACTATCCCGGCTCCACCCACGACAGCTTCATTTACCGAATGTCCACCCTAAGCCGGGACCTAGAAGCTGGGCGGCATGGCGATACATGGCTGCTTGGTGAGTATGTATGCCACTGCACATGCATGCATGTTGGATACTGAGCAAGGTCACAACCCCACCAATGATACCAATCACCACCTCCACAGGGGACAGTGCCTACCCTCTCAGCCCCCACATGATGACGCCAATTCGGAACCCCACCACGCCACCCCAGGTAAGATATAACACAGCCCACATTACAACCAGGGGCATAGTGGAGCGCACATTTGGAGTGCTAAAGTCACGCTTTCGCTCCCTTGACCGTTCTGGCGGGCAGCTGTTATACGCTCCCCCAGTAGTGTGCAGGATCATAGTGGCAGCATGTGTCCTGCACAACGTTGCAACACGCCGGGGCCTGGCCGTGGACATGGTGGTGGCCCCACATCCCCAACCACATGCACAGCCGCTGCGCATGGGAGGGGAAAGGGCACGGGGGGAGGCAGCCCGTACACAGCTAGTGGCTAATTACTTCACATAGAAATCACACCCCTGTGGCGTGCACACTGCTCTGGCACATTCCATCTGACAATCAATGATGACTCAACCTGACACTGATCCTGAATGTCTGGAGAATGAACCGGGAATACCATGTCAGCCTGAGATTGTTCACCTGGAAGTGTCACAATGTGTGCATCCCTACCCACACAGACACCACCAATGCAGTTTTGTGAAGTTACACATTGAAGCAGCTAAAATGAATACCCACTTGCAAAATGCAACAAGAGGACAGTGCCATGTCAGCCAACCCAACCCCAGCACCGCCACACGACACACCGTGCCATGTCATGCTAATTGCAGGTAAACAAAGTAATCCCCACAACATGACATCAGTCTCACTATGTACAGTGGCACTATTAGAAACCTGCAACACCTGAAATGCTCACAGCAATGCCGGACCAACAACATACTTGAGCACGTAGTACCATTAACATGACATCACAGATGTTACATATTAGTAGTCTCACCACCTGGAAATGCCTGCACTCCCACCACTACCAACTGTGCAGTGTTGTCGCCATGTAGAGTTGTAGGTGCACTGCTGCCAACATGGACCCCCATCTCCAGACTAGAGGTCCTTGTGTGGACATGAGGAAGGGACCTGCAAATTGGGAGGTAGACACAGGAGAAGAGTTACACATCAATGCAACATGCAGTGTACAACACAACAGCAATATGCACTAGGAATGTATACACAGTATTGACTACAGACTGCCCACACAGCTCATGGGAGTCCAACGTCACTGTGTAATTCACTGTCACTTGGGCACACTCTTTGCAAGCCCATGGAAACGGGAAGCAGGAGGGGTGTGTGTGACTCAAACCCAAGCATCTGAACCAAATACATTACAAGCCTGCATGTGCCCAGCCACAATGCAGCGTATGCCCACAGGAACCACGGAAGCCAACAGATCGTCCCAAAAAAATTGGGAATAAAAGAAATCAAAATAAAAATAAAAATAAGAAACAATCAAAAATGGCCATTGATGGGCCCGGGGGGGTTGGGGAGGCCACCCAGGAGGTCCGAGGACAGGATGCACACCAGAACCCACCTGCGTGGATCCTGGGAAGATAAAACACCTCCATGGGCTCATGGCCCACACGGCTACCCTATTGTGGGAGTATCACTGCTGTCGCTATTATCACCCTGTGCAGCTGCATCCGGAGGTGGTTGCACTATGGGAGGCAGCCCACGCAAGGCCCTAGTCTGCTCCTCCATGGCTGCAAGCATGCGGGTGTGGTAGGTCTGGTTCTGGAGGATGAGTGTGCGGAGGTCCCCATGCAACAACTCACGGGATGCCCGGACCTCCGCCCTCGTTGCCTGCATCTCAGCTGAGAGCGTACGGGTGAGACGCTCCAGCTGCTGTTCTGTCCTTTGGTGTGTTGAAGCCTCAAGCTCAACAAGAGTCGTCCTGAGGTGAAGGAGCTCCTGCCTCAGGGCTTCCCTGTGGCCCTGGGACTCAATGGAGATGGCCTCCTGCAGAGTCGCCAGTGCCGCCCGCCTGTCCCTGTTGGACCCCAACATGTCCTCCCTGTGTGACTGGCAGATGGAGTCGGTTGCCTTCTCTAGTCGCTCCATCAGCCTTTCTGGGGGGACAATGGAAGTGGCCACCCTATCCATGGCCTGAGCCATCATCTCGGATGATGCAGCCTGTTGGGTAGCCATACCGTAAATGGATTGCTCCCATGCGGTATTGCCGGGTGGCGTACGGCCACCACGTCGGCGGGCACCACACCTGTCTGGGGCAAGGCGAACTGCGCCTTGCTGTGCCGGCACTGCCTGAGGCTGCAGGACTGCATTCCCCCTCTGATCTGCTGGCCCAGGAACAGGATCAGATGTCGCGGAGTGTGACCCTGCATCCGTAACCACCGAAGGCGTAGTTGCCAACACTGACATCACCATGGAGGGTTCTGACCCTGGTGCAGGTGGGTGAGACAGAACAGAATCCCTCCCTGGAACACTCACCTGCGACGGCACGTAGGTCTCATCCGAATCAACACCTGAGTACAGCTCGGGGGAGGTGCAGCCAGAGACACCCCTTGAGAGCACGACCTGCAGCACTTGTGGGTTCTCCCCCACCACCACACCACGTCCCTCACTGGTGGTTGGTCGGCCCTCGGACCCCTCCTGGGTCTGCACCATCTCCACAACCCCAGCAGTATCAGGTGCGTCTTCCCCTGCAAAGACATGAAAACAAAGAAATGGAAACAGGCATTAGCACCATGGCACACATTGAGGGCTGAGAAGCAAGAGAACCAGTACTTGATTGACACATGTCCCACATGACTAAAACCCTCCCATGCATGCACCCTCACTGCGTATGAAGTGCAGGCAAATGGCACACACTGATGACACCAAGATGGAAGATGAACACATTTTCTGCATGCTGCCTGGCAGTGGCATCACACATTGGCCTGTGATTGGCAGGTGAAACACACATGCCATCACACAGATGGCATGTACCATTGCTATTGAGTGAAGATGGAGAGGAGGGCAGCACCTATTCATTCAGTCCAGTTCCCGCATGTAATTGCTTTTCTAATTCTAACAGGTCAGATTTTTCACCTGGAACTGCCAGTCTGAAATGGTCCAATTGCACAGGGACATGTGTGTACAAATGATATCCAGGTAACAAAGTCACTCCACTTTACCATACCCATGTCAGACATGTGACTAGTGGACAGCGACATGCCTAGTGAAAGTGGTGGAATGCAAACAAACTGACTGAATGAACAGTGAAAAAGAAGCAAATATGTTGTGGCAAGGTGACACTTCAAGGGCAACTGGCGTGCAGTTGGGCTAGATGTCTACTGTTGGCAGAAGGGATACTGCTATGGCCAAATGCAGCTGCGCAGGAAGGATTGCATGAAGCACATGGCTGACCCATACGACTCAGGCGCACACACTCTCACCTGGCACCCGAACAGAAGCCCTCACACACACACCATGCACATGGATGACACACACATGCATGTGCACTCACCGGACAATGCCTCGTAATCAGCCAGATCTCCCACGCCTTGGATCTGTTCCTCCGTGACGTAGGTCCCAGCGACTGACTCATGTGGAGTGAGTTCCATGTCTACTACTGGAGACCCACCTCCAGTCACTAGAGTTGCGGCATGACTTGAGGCCAGCTTACTCTTTGCCCTGCGCTTTAGGTCATTCCAGCGCTTATAGCAATCATTGGCTGTGCGCCTCACGATTCCAAGGGCACTTACGATGTCCGCAACGGTCTGCCAGTGTGCCTGGCGTTGTGCAGGTGTGGTCTTGGATCCTGCAACAATGACCATCTCGTTGTCATGTCCGGACACATACTCGACAAGTGCATTCAGTTCGTCATCCGTGAAGCTGGGCTTCCTGGACGGGCCGGACTGTGTAGCCGTGTCTGGGGCATCAGCCTGTGCCGGACGAGCACTCTTCCTCTTCCGCTTGGAAGGTGGTGGTGATCCTGAGTGTCCTGCGCCGCTCTGGACACTAGGGGCAGGAGCCCTGGTGGACTCTGTATCAGGAGTGTGGGATTGCACACTCAGCATGGGAGTTGGTGCAGGCATTGGCTCTAGTGTGATGGTGTCAGGGGGAATGTCAGCAGCATGGACTAGGACCAACACTGTCCTGGCTGGGTGTGTGAGGGCTGGGGTGGATGGAGCCGCAGCTGCCCCTGCAGCCTCTCCGCCCTGCCTCCTTGGTGCAGCAGATGACCTTGCTGCCCCAGATCCACGTGGCATGATGGCATCAACGTGCACCAGCGCACGTGTCGTAGCCCTGCTGACCTGGAAGTCAGCCATGGAGTCAGCCAGGTCTGGTGCCACAATGGGCTGGTCCAACAAGGGCTGAGCATGGATGGTGTCAGCCACATCAGCCTCAATGGGGGGGGAATTATGGGTGCCCGTGACTGGTCCTCCACACATGGGGGGACAGGCTCACCCTGCAAGTTACGACCACGTCCCCTACCGGATCCACCACGGCCACCACTTGTGGCTCTTCCACCTTTGCCACCCTTACGGAATCCTCGCCTCCCAGCCATGGCACTGATGTTAATGTGCGTATGGGAGTGGATGTAGACTATTGTCCTGGGCAATTAGGGGTCAAAGGGGTTGGGTACCAGATGGTAATTGTACCCTAGTGCTCTAGCAAGGCTGAATGTAACCCCTGGGGAAAGATGACGGGTCACGCAATGCACAGGAGGCCCAAAAAAGGGAGATGACGTGCACGCAACCCCTCCTAGACCACGTGTGCAGAAAGAAAAACCTGCACTACGCTGTGGCACCCAGAAACACAAGAATGAACGTATGCGTGTCACACGCAGCCTAGAATGACCTCTGAAGGGGTAGGCTACACACGGGGCAAGCACAGATGTTAGATACGTGTGTGACTCACCGTCTGCCTGGTAAACGAGCGTGTAAAAGGAGCACGTTTGGTTGGCAACACCCCCGCCAAAAGAAGATTTGTCCGCTGTCTGAGGAGACAGGACAACAGTAGAAGGGAACACTGTTTGAGGGAACAGGCCCAGGTAAACCAGTAAAAGAGAAAAAAGAGAAAAAGCTGTCAGAGGTAACAGGGAATACGAACTTGAAACGCCGTGAAGTAAATCGCGTGTGAAACGACAAGAAGTACAGAATTCACCCACTCGCTCTCCACGAAAAGCACGTACAAGGAAAACGTGTTCTACACGTACCTTTTATACAGGCCCACACGTCCAGCGTCACTTACGCGGCGTGTACGCGCTAGGGCCATTTCCACCTATTACATGCTTTGTCACTTCTGCGTGTAGGGCCATTTCCACCAATTACACGCTTTGTCACTTCTGCGTGTAGGGCCATTTCCACCAATTACACGCTTTGTCACTTCTGCGTGTAGGGCCATTTCCACCAATCACACGCTTTGTCACTTCTGCGTGTAGGGCCATTTCCACCAATCACACGCGATTACACTCTGACGTGCAGTCTTTCCAGGTGTGCTCTGTCATCACGTGCTGTGTGGGAAACACCTGCGCGGGTCACGTCACAGACGCGCTTACGCGCTGTGGGCCTTTCCTCAGTTTTCACGCTGACGTGCAGGATTTTCACGTGCAAAATCACTCCGTACCAAGCTGGCCACGCGTACGCACACGGAATACCACGCTCCTGCCCGGAAGGCCGAACTACTGCCCCCCAGAGCCCGAGCACGCTCCCACCTGCTGCTGCCTGACTGCCTGCTGCCCCTGCACTGCTGGGGGGTGGGGGTGATAGGGGACATGAGTGGGGGCCTGGTGGGGGCTGCCCCTGGTGACTGGGGGGGTGGGGGTGATAGGGGACATGAGTGGGGGCCTGGTGGGGGCTGCCCCTGCACTGCTGGGGGGCGGGGGGGGGTGGGAGACATGGGTGGGGGCCTGGTGGAGGGTGCCCCTGGATGGTGGGGGGTGGGGGTAGTGGGTGACATGAGCATGTGAGCAGGGTAGTCCCCTGTTTTGTGGGCTGCCTGCAGGGGCCGTGGAGGGTGTACAGGGAACACCTGTGAGGACCCACCCAGCCTAATCGCGTGTGTAACTTCCCACGCACCCCTGTAATACACGTACCAAGCCAAATCGCGTGTGAGAATTCCCGCGCATACCTGAAATGCATGCGCCCAGGCTATTCGCGTGTGGAACTTCCCGCGCACCCCTGAAATACACGCGCCCAGGCTATTCGCGAGTGGGACTTCCCGCGCACCCCTGAAATACACGTAGCACGCTGGGAGACATGAGTGGGGGCCTGGTGGAGGGTGCCCCTGCACTGCTGGGGGGTGGGAAGGGTGGTAGACATGGGTGGGGGCCTGGTGGAGGCTTCCCCTGGTGGCTGGGGGGTGGGGGTGCAGGGGGACATGGGTGGGCGCCTGGTGGAGGCTTCCCCTGGTGGCTGGGGGGTGGGGGTGATAGGGGACATGAGTGGGGGCCTGGTGGAGGGTGCCCCTGCACTGCTGGGGGGTGGGGTGATAGGGTTCATGAGTGGGGGCCTGGTGGAGGCTGCCCCTGGTGGCTGGGGGGTGGGGGTGGTGGGAGACATGAGTGGGGGCCTGGTGGAGGGTGCCCCTGCACTGCTGGGGGGTGGGGGTGGGGTGGTAGACATGAGTGGGGGCCTGGTGGAGGCTGCCCCTGGTGGCTGGGGGATGGGGGTGCAGGGAGACATGAGTGGGGGCCTGGTGGAGGCTGCCCCTGGTGGCTGGGGGTGCAGGGGGACATGGGTGGGGGCCTGGTGGAGGCTGCCCCTGGTGGCTGGGGGGCGGGGGTGGTGGTAGACATGGGTGGGGGCCTGGTGGAGGCTGCCCCTGGTGGCTGGGGGGTGGGGGTGGTGGTAGACATGGGTGGGGGCCTGTTGGAGGGTGCCCCTGGTGGCTGGGGGGTGGGGGTGCAGGGGGACATGAGCAGGTGTGCAGGGTAGTCCCCTGTTTTGTGGGCTGCCTGCAGGGGCCGTGGAGGGTGTACAGGGAACACCTGTGAGGACCCACCCAGCCTAATCGCGTGTGTAACTTCCCACGCACCCCTGTAATACAGGTACCCAGCCAAATCGCGTGTGATAATTCCCGCGCACCCCTGTAATACACGTACCTGGCCAAATCGCGTGTGATAATTCCAGCGCACCCCTGTAATACACGTACCCAGCCAAATCGCGTGTAAAACTTCCCGTGTACCCCTGTAATACACCTACCCAGCCAAATCGCGTGTGATAATTCCCGCGTACCCCTGTAATACACGTGCCCTGGCTAATCGCGTGTAAAACTTCATGCGTACCCCTCTAATACACGTACCCTGGCCAATCGCGTGTTAAACTTCCCGCGTACCCCTGTAATACACGTACCCTGGCTAATCGCGTGTAAAACTTCCCGCGTACCCCTGATATGAACGTTACCCGCTTTGCGTTCCTTGTTTGGCAGCCCTGTAAACTGGTCCAGGGTTAGCGCAGCCCTTTGCGATGATTTAGCGATTTTGATGGCTTTTCCTTGCGCGAGGGCGTTCTTGGGGGCGTTACTGGCGCTGCTGCAGGGTCGCTGCGATACTCTGCGCCACGGCTGGTTTGGGAGCCTAAAATCCATGAATACGCTGTGCGCGGAAATCGGTTTTAGCGCACGTGCCTGGCGCAGACAATCGCACGCGGACACTCTGCGCCAGCCGCTTGCGACACTTTTCTGCGAAATTCTATGAATTACCCTGTAAGTATCTAAGTATTAAGTTAATGACAGCCAATATCATACATCGAACACTAATAGTATTTAATCAGAAAAATAATTTTAATAAATGCATGCATACCAATAGATCATGGGGTGACAGAAACAAAACATAGTAATGGCAACATATTGGCAATGTCTTTGTCAATCGTGAAATAAATACAAAAATTGTCTCATTAACAATTCAAAGGTAGTGATTACCTTGCTATGGAGCCTTTGGGATATATGCAAATAAGTGAGTCAAAATTGTTACATATGGAATGGATTGGGGCCGCCCAGAATCCCAGACAAAAAATGATTTCTTATCAGTAACTGGTGGTGGCACATGTCTAAAACCCACAAACTCCAGCATGGTCAATTTTGTAGCATCTTATAAGGCCAAAGGATCGCCGTTTGACTACACACCTTTTTTGGAAGTTCACACTGCCAGTTTGACTACAAAACCTCAATCATCCTTTACCCATGCTCATGCCTTCAACTTGGAGCTTGTCAATCATAGAAAAGAGGAGCGAAGACTCACCAGATTAGCTAAAAGAACACAAGACTCATCTGCCTATGAAAACATGCATCTCGGAAAAAAGAGTTATAAGAATTTGCTCTGGTCATTCAGATGGGTGCTCTTTCAACAGAACGCTGAAAGCATGCTTATAAGTCTAGCTGGGAAAAAAGCAAGAGACTGTTGGTCCTTATTCAAAAATGTGGGACCCCAGAACCAGGACGACCAGACAAACCCGATTATTGAATCGGTTTGGATGTAACACTTTAAAAATCTACATGTTTCCGACAATATTCCATCTGATCAAACTTTGGTCAACACAGCTCCATGGGTCTCTTCAGCTTCTATTGAAGACGTTCAGAGTCGCAGAGCAAAACTAAATAAATCGTGAGCGTCAAGCCCTGATGGACTGACAAATCTCATGCTCAAGGAACATCAAACCATATGGGCACTTGTAATACGTTCTTTGCTGTTACAAATGTCACATACACGTTCCATTCCATGTTCCTGGAGAAGGGCGACTGTGGTCCCCATCTTTAAAAATGGGGACCGCAGCAATCCTAAGAACTATCGTCCCATCGCCCTTCTCGATGTGATAGGAAAATTGTCCAGCACAATCATATTAGATAATTTCACCACTTGGTTTAAGAACTCACGAATAAACGACCCATTACAAATTGGATTTGTAAAAGGAGTTGGGACGATTGCAAACATCTTCATTCTTAACATGCTGAAAAATTGATTAAAACAAGGGAAACCAAAAATCTTCATAGCCTTCATCGATCTGGTCCAAGCATTCAACCAGATCGACCGACAAAGGTTGTGGAGTAAATGGAGGCAGAGAATTGTCCAAAACCAATATTGGATCCATAAAAGCCCTGCATTGTTTTACATCATTAAGAGTCAGATTAAATAAAGCAGGCTTACTTTCCAAAGAAATCCCCACTGCCAAAGGGGTTAAGCAGGGATGTCCAATGGCCCTGCTGCACTATTCAATTTCTTCCTGCCCGACATCAAAAACACAGATCCTGACTTAAGAGGTTTCCACCAGTGGTTGGCAGAGTTTTGTTATCACGTATACTCTATGCCGACGACATAGTCCAAATAGATCAGACGCCCATAGGACTTCAACGGCAACTGAATGGCATACCAAATTACATCAAAACTAATGGCTTAGAGATTAACAAATCTAAAACAGAAATCCTAAACCTAGGCAATACAAACAAAGGAAGACACAAGTAGTCTTGGTCGCTCGACGGGTGTCCCATTGAACAAGTAACCACCTTTAAGTACTTGGGAATTTGGCTCAGCCACACCATCTCAGAATTTCCTATGGTGTCCCACTTAAGAGCCAAAACCAAAGCACTGACAAGCCAAACACGTGCCATAAATTGTAACTATGGGCGGTTTTCCCTTCTTTCAGTGCTCTTGTTTTACAAATCTAAGGCCGTTCCAACTATTATCTATGGATCTGAAGGCATGCTCAACATTCCATCTACGGTCTGGCCACAACTTGAAGGCCTCTTTTGGAAAAAGGTGTTGAGTTTGCCTTCTGCAACACCAATCTAGATAATACGGCGAGAATTGGGCCCGTCATCATTAAAATCAATTGTCGACTGGAAGAACTTAGCTTTCCTGCGGAAATGTTTCTACCCAACCACCCAGACATCATAGAAATGCTGCACAAAGATATTGTTGTCTCTGACACCCACATGGTGTAGAACTGGCGAAGGAAAACATGCGCTCTGTTGGCAGAGACTGGATGCTCACTCAAAATTCTCTGCACAAACCCCATGCTGATTAAAACTAAGTTGCGCAAGTTAGATTGGATCCATACTCTTGACTCTGCAGCAAAATACAAATTGACAGACCATATTCCTTCAGAATCAAGGAAGCTCAATGTACTGTGCGGATACCTAAGGCAGCCACCAGACAGAAAATTGAGAGATCAATTTTTGAATATCCGCTTCAATTTACTCCTGACGAATGAGATCCAATCTATTTGAGGGCAATTAGACTCTAATAAGTGTTGGTTCTGTAAAGATCCCTCAGTTGTGGAATCAATAAAGCATCTGGTCACTTCCTGTCCAGCTTAAGCAGCGAGTTGGACTAAGCACTTCATACATTTATTGTCGGATCTCCAGAGTGAGGGCCAGGACAGTTGGTGGCCATTGCTGATAGCAGGGAACAAACTCTATCACACGATTGCCTTGACATCATTTTTGGAACCTTTACTTTCCTTGTGAAAGAGTGTAAATGTGCGTTTCTGTTTTTTTGATAATTAAAAATGAACTTTCTTTTTTGTTCTTTCTTTGATGTTCTGTCCAATGATGTAATACAGAGAATTGGCTCAGTTGTGTTTTTTGCTAAAAATTGTTATTAATTACGCAAATAAACTAAAATAAAAAAGAAATCTGTAATAGAGGGACTCTCCAATTTGTCATAAGATCCGCCTTCTACAGTATGTAAAGAGTATTTTATTGCTGTGGTCCAGAGTGAGTGGTTTGAGCATCCTGGCATTATCCCAGATTATACCAAAGGTGCACTTCAGGCAGATTTGATGGAAACTATCAGAAACAAAAGGAATGCTGTTTTAATAAAAACTAGCAGAGCAAAGGTCTACCTGCTGATAGCACAAGTAATGGGTCCTGCAAACTATTTGTATTATTGTCACAGGACAGCTCATTGTTGAATTATCACTTATATGAGATTTAATATTCTGCCATTGGCTAAGGTTAGTGCGAAATGGGGAAGGAGGAGGGGAATTGGGGATCTGTTTCTAGGTCAATATGGGGTGCGGGAAACCCTGGTAGATTTTGTTCTGTTCTGTCCGCTCTGCGTTGCACAGAGGAAACAAATCCTGGTACCAGTCCTACAGACCTTGGGTTTCAGGTGTCACAAGCCAGCCGTGCCTGCGTTATTAACGTCAAATGAGGTATATGTAATCTACAGCTTGACTTCTTTGGTTTAGCGGCATTGAAAATTAGAACCTGGCTGTTTGCTTGCCTTTAGAGATCATGCTGCGATAACTGCTTGGAGGTATTTTTGTTTTATTTTATTTGTGTGCATGGATGATTGTATTTGTGCCTTACATTGTACTTTGTATTTGTCATAAATCTCCCCCCATCTCACCTGGGATCGCTTCTTGCTCTGTTCCGTGGGAGGATTCCTCTTGTGGACGGATCAGGTCTTGTATAGACTCGCTCGAGTCTCGTCCGGCTGCAGAGCGCGTTCAGAGTTCCGGGAAGGCCGTTGTTCCAGGATGTCCAGGGAAGTAGGTAGCGGTCGCTAAGAATGGGGATTCCAGGAGTCGAGTAGAGGGAAAGGAAGAAGGAAGGAGGAAGGAGGAAGGGAACCAGGATCTTGGATAGAAGATTCGCCGAACAGCACACACACGTCGAGTCACTACCTAATGATAGCGTTGAGATGCGCGGGGCCGCGGGGGCGTGGCCAATTTATAGGACGTGCCATGTGTGTCGTGAAAGCTGGTGTGAGGCTAGAAGCTTGTTGCGGCCATGTTGGGAGTAACAAGGAATACAAGCCCCAGCGCGATAAGGACCAGGAGGTCCAGAAAGGGCAAGTTCTATGGGTCATGACAGCATGCCTCCTCCGAAGACCTGTTCCACCAGGTTTGCCCGGGTGTATGCCCGGGTGTATGAGATGGAATCTTCTAAGCAGTCGAGGGGTATTTAAGTTAGAAACTGGTTCCCGGGTTCTCTCGCTAGGAGGGTATCCTTTCCATTCAACCAGGTATTGAAGTCGACCCCGTTTATACCTGGAATCGCATATTCGGGACACTTCATATTCTAGCTGATCATTCACAACAACAGGACTGGGCCTGCAGGATTTTCGGGAGGATTGGATGTAAGGTTTCAATAGGGAGGTGTGAAAAACTGGGTGTATTTTCTTCCAGGAATTGGGTAGCTTGAGTCGGAATGAGACAGGATTGACGACTTCCTTTATGGAAAATGGTCCATAGTACCGAGGAGCCAATTTGTTTGGCCGTAGATGTCCGGGTAATAGTTTCGAGGACAACCAGACTTGATCACCAACAGAATAGGAGGGCGCTTGTCTTCTCTTGGAATCCGCATAGAGCTTAGTGCGTGTTTGGGCCCCTTTCAAATGTTCCTTGGCTTCCTTGTGAATGTTGATGAGAGTCTGTATCCAAGAGTCGAGAGTAGGTACTGGAGTGGGATGTGGAAGAACAGAAGGTAAAACGGACGGGTGAAAACCTTGACTGCAATAGAAAGGGGTGACCTTAAGTGCAGAGTTGTAGGCAAACGCGGCCAGAGGTATGAGGAGAGACCAGTCATCCTGAACCTTGGTGGCAAAACAACGAAGATATTGCTCCAGGGTTTGATTTACACATTCCGTGGCTCCCTTGGTTTGTGGGTGATAACCTGATGAGAGAGAGCGCGTTGGATCCCTAGAATGTGACAGAGATGTTTCCAGAATTGTGAGACATATTGAGGTCCTCGGTCTGATATATTGGAAGGAAGTCATGGAGATGGAAAATATGTTCCAGGAAGAGTCCAGCAAGTTCTGAGGAGGATGGTAGCTTATACAAAGGTGTGAAATGAGCCATATGGGTGAACAAGTCTATGGTTACCATGATGGTCGTGTACCCTCGGGAAGGTGGTAACTCCACAATGAAGTCAGTAGCAATAAACTCCCATGGTCTTGTTGGCAGCGATGGTTGCAGTAGAAGACCCGCCGGTCTCTTGTCATCATGTTTGTTTTGACTGCAGACAGTACAAGCCTTGACGTACTGTTGTACGTCGGTCTTCATTTGAGGCCACCAAAACTGTCTTTGTATAAAATGGAGGGTGTTAGTTATACCACGATGACCGGAGTGAGGGGTATCATGGCAGAGGTTTATTATCTTGTGTTGTAATTTCTGCGTAGGAATGACCAGTGCATTGTCCTTGAATAGATATTCTTCCTTGACTCTTAGATTCCATGGATTCTTCCTTGAAATCTCCTTCCAGAGGTCAGAGGACTGGGTTTGAGCTCGGATTTCTTCCAGGAGGTTGATTGCCTGAGCTACAAAGATAGTTTGGGGAAACATCTTAGGATAGGCCTCATCCTCAGTGGTTGCGTAGTCTGGACGTTGAGATAAGGCGTCAGCAATCATGTTTTGTGATCCGGGAACGTGAGTGATTTGAAACTGTTATTGGGCAAAGAAGTAGGCCCAACGGGCCTGACGACTGTTCCTGCACTCCAAAGACTGTAGGATTTGGAGATTCCGATGATCTGTGCGGACCTGTATTGGATATCTAGCATCCAGAAGTAGGTGTCGCCATTCAGTGAAGGCTTGGCGGATGGCCAAGAGTTCCTTTTCCAGGAAAGAATAGTGAGTCTCACTGGGGGACAGGGTTCGTGAAAGGTAAGCAATGGGGTGTTCCAGTCAATCCTCAAGTTCCTGTTTCAAGACCGCCCCTATGGCGTAGTTGGAGGCATCCGTTTCCACTAGAAATGGGCGATTTGTGTCGGGTTGGGTCAGGATGGGGGAAGTGGGAGCGGGCCAAGCCAGTATGGCCTTTACCTTCGAAGGGTCCATGCCAATTCATTCTGGGCTAAGGATGAATCCTAGGTAGTGAACAGAAGTAACGTGGAACAAGCATTTTTCGGGTTTGGCTAACAGTTTGTTTTCACAAAGTCGTTGTAGTACTGCCTTTACGTGTTCTTCATGTTTTAGAGAATCAATATGTCATCCAGATAGACAATGACGAAGAGGAACAACATATCAGAGAACACCCTATCCATAAAACGCTGAAAGACTGCACGAGCATTGGCTAGTCCAAAAGGCATGACTAGGTATTCAAACCGACCCAAGGGTGTTCTAAAGGCTGTCTTCCATTCTTCCCCTTCCCGGATTCAAATTAAATGGTAGGCACCCCGGAGATCCAGCTTCGTGAAAATTACGGCTCCTCTCACAGCTTCCAGGATATCCGAAATCAGGGGCAGTGGGTATCAATATTTGAGGGTGCATTGGTTTAAGCCTCGATAGTCGAGGCAAGGTCTGAGTTCCTTGGTGTCCTTCTTGGGAACGAAGAACGACGAAGCACCCGCTGGAGATTTCGAGGGTCTTATGGTGCCGTTTTCAAGATGGGTGTCGAGGTATTCCCGAAGGGCCTTTTTCTCAGGTTCGGAAAGGATGAACATTCGGCCTAAGGGAATTACAGCTGAGGGATCTGTATCTATGGCACAGTCTTCAGGCCTGTAAGGGGATAATGCTTGGACTATGGCGGTAGAAAATACATCAGCATATTCCTGATAGGACTCTGGAACTTGTATGATATTGGAAACCATGAGTGGCGTTTCTTGGTCTCTTGGAGGTTCTTTAGGAGTTATCGAGGAAGGGTCCAGGCATAGACAGTGGGACATACAGAACTCTGAGCCCAGGAATATTGATCCTGCTGTCCAATTGATATACGGATTGTGTTTTTGTAGCCAGGACATACCCAAAACCATGGGGTAATGGGCTGACTTAATGATGTCGAATGTAATCCGCTCTTGATGATGATTTATGGAAAGTTGTATCTCTTTAGTCTGCAGGCTTATGGGTCCTGAAGAGAGGGGTCTTCCGTCAATTGCTTCCACCGGCTGCATGGTGTTTCGTGTCTCGTACAGAATTTGATGACTAACTACCCAGTCTTGATCAACAGAAATTCCCATAGCTCCGCTGTCCACCAAGGCCAGAATGGGATAGGTCTTGTCTTTGGAGGGCGAGAGGAAGGCCTGTAGAATCACCAAACTATTTTGTCCAGGAGAGTTCAAGGATGGAATTGATGTTGAGCAAACATCTCTCTCCCGACACCTCGCTCCATCTAGAATCGGGAGCTGGCGTTTCCCGAACGCCATGTAGGGGCTAGAGGGCATTCTCTAACAAGATGTTTATCCGAGGCACAATACATGCACAGGCCTGTGTGGATCCTTCTCATCCTTTCTTGAGGGGAAATAGGCCCACGGAAGGCTCCGATTTGCATGGATTCCGGATCTGTGTTAGGGGTTGGGTCTGAATTGGTTTTAACAGAGGTCTCAAGAGAATTGTTTTGAAAAGGTGTCTGGGTCTGTCTGGCATAGACAGTGGGACATACAGAACTCTGAGCCCAGGAATATTGATCCTGCTGTCCAATTGATATACGGATTGTGTTTTTGTAGCCAGGACATACCCAAAACCATGGGGTAATGGGCTGACTTAATGATGTCGAATGTAATCCGCTCTTGATGATGATTTATGGAAAGTTGTATCTCTTTAGTCTGCAGGCTTATGGGTCCTGAAGAGAGGGGTCTTCCGTCAATTGCTTCCACCGGCTGCATGGTGTTTCGTGTCTCGTACAGAATTTGATGACTAACTACCCAGTCTTGATCAACAGAAATTCCCATAGCTCCGCTGTCCACCAAGGCCAGAATGGGATAGGTCTTGTCTTTGGAGGGCGAGAGGAAGGCCTGTAGAATCACCAAACTATTTTGTCCAGGAGAGTTCAAGGATGGAATTGATGTTGAGCAAACATCTCTCTCCCGACACCTCGCTCCATCTAGAATCGGGAGCTGGCGTTTCCCGAACGCCATGTAGGGGCTAGAGGGCATTCTCTAACAAGATGTTTATCCGAGGCACAATACATGCACAGGCCTGTGTGGATCCTTCTCATCCTTTCTTGAGGGGAAATAGGCCCACGGAAGGCTCCGATTTGCATGGATTCCGGATCTGTGTTAGGGGTTGGGTCTGAATTGGTTTTAACAGAGGTCTCAAGGGAATTGTTTTGAAAAGGTGTCTGGGTCTGTCTTCTTTCAGCCTTTCTTTCCTGGATTCGAAGGTCTATCTGCAGGGCTAGATCCATAAGAGCCTGGAAGGAACTAGGACGAGCTACCCGGGCTAATTCATCCTCAATGTCCTCGTTTAGACCCCTGCGAAATAGAGTGAAACTTGCTTCAGAGGATCAATCCGCTTCCTTGACCAGTTGTTTGAATCTAGTAACGTATGTTAACATATCCTGGGTACCCTGTCGACAATCAAGTAAGCATTCTTGAGCACTAAAAACCTGTTCTGGGTGGTCGAACATAGTCTTGAGTGCCTGAATGAATCCATCATAATCATCCAGGACGGCATACCCTGAGTTGACTAAGGGCGTAGCCCAGGTTAACGCGTTCCCTGTGAGGTGCGAGATAATGAAGCCCACCTTCGCCCTAGAAGTTGAAAAATAATAGGGCTTAAAGGTAAAATGCACCAAGCAGGAATCCAGGAATCCACGTAAGGATTTTGCTAATCCATCATATTTGTCCACCTCTCCACCAAGTAACACACTGTCCTTGTTAGCGGGGTCGCGGGACAACACTAGCTGCTTTAGCGCAGCATTCTCAGCCTTTAAGTTCTGTACTTCAGTTGTGAGCTCTTGCATGCCATGCATAAGGTCCTGGACTGCTTTCTCCATAGCAGTGTCGGTCGTTTGGCGTCTCAAACTGTCATAAATCTCCCCCGTCTCACCTGGGATCGCTTCTTGCTCTGTTCCGCGGGAGGATTCCTCTTGTGGACGGATCGGGTCTTGTATAGACTCGCTCGAGTCTCGTCCGGCTGCAGAGCGCGTTCAGAGTTCCGGGAAGGCCGTTGTTCCAGGATGTCCAGGGAAGTAGGTAGCGGTCGCTAAGAATGGGGATTCCAGGAGTCGAGTAGAGGGAAAGGAAGAAGGAAGGAGGAAGGGAACCAGGATCTTGGATAGAAGATTCACCGAACAGCACACACACGTCGAGTCACTACCTAATGATAGCGTTGAGACGCGCAAGGCCGCGGCCCATTTATAGGACGTGCCGTGTGCGTCATGAAAGCTGGTGTGAGGATAGTCGCTTGTTGCGGCCATGTTTGGAGTAACAAGGAATACAAGCCCCTGCGCGATAAGGACCAGGAGGTCCAGAAAGGGCAAGTTCTATGGGTCATGACAGTATTTGCAATTGGATTGTATTTATTTTTGGAGGTTCTGTCATTCTTCTTACGTTTGCATCTTCAATGAATATATTTTATATTTGAATATAAAAAGAAATTGATAAGACAAACTCCCCGATTCATATTATTTGCGCGTAAAATGTACATTTTCACTCCATTCTGCCCAAAAATCCCTGTTTGAGGTATGGGGATTTTCGGGAAGAACAGCATGCAAATGTGCGTTTTATGTGCAAATAATTCCATGAATCAGGGTGAAAATTTAAACTTGTATTCTGACAACTTGATGATGTAAGAGACCGGTTTAATCTTGTAATGTCTTCAGCACAACAAATCTTCAGAGAGGTTTCAATCCAGTTCAAAGGACAATTTCTACAATATTGTAACCAATACTAAAGATACAGATGTTCAAAGGGCATAGAAGCTGGGGTATGTTTACCTCTCAGGTCAGGGGCCTACGTCCTTTAACTCTGTTGCTATTTTGGACTACAACTTCCATCAGCTCTTGCCAGCATGATCAATGATGAGGAGTCATAGTCCAAAACATCTGGAAAGCTGCAGGTTGCAGACCCCCGTCATTGGAAATGATAATGCATTTTTCATAATAGTAAAATTAAACACTTAAGGCATATGTAAACTACATGAGTGGATATGTCATAAAAGCGAAAAGGTTCAAGAAATTCCTTTTGGAGTTTAATGTATAAATATTATTATACAGACACACTCATCTCCCATGACAATAAACAGGCACTTCAAGCATTTTTTTTCTAAGGCTTCAACAGGTTAGTTGAGGACAAGCTTGGCTTCCAGGTGTGTAAAATGTAGCATTACCAGTTCCATGGTTGCAAATTAGGTTAGAAAGGTTACAAAATAGAATGCTATTCTTTCCAAATCCAATTGTTCGCCCCTTTCCTCAAATCAGATATTCATTTTCCATAGACAACGAGATTGGGAACTTGTGGATATATGTTCAGTGATGCCAGTCATAAGGTTGATCAGCTAACATGTCTCATGATTGAGGCAGATCAGGGGTTCCCCCCACTGGTAAACAGGATGAGGTTTTCTTTCTAAGACAGATCACTCGCTGACAGATTGCACAGTGAAAATAGGCTCCAACGGGTACATACGCAATATTGTTGCTGTAGAGGAGGTCCCAAATAAAAGCCTGCACTCCAGATGCCCATTTTGAAGTACCAGGAACATTCACACCGAGATATGTGACGTATGATGAGCAAATAAACTAGAAGAGAGCCGCAGTAGGGCTCTGCCCAGTACCCATTAGAAGAACAGCACCTATTGATGAACCAATACCAAGGAAACCATGGACAGTAAGGTACCCATTGAGAAAACCATATCAACAAATGAAACAAAATGAAGATTGTCGGTGTATAGTCCCCGAAGAAACCAAGAAGGTCTTAATAGAAGATGAATGGTGACATCACGAGGGCCCAGACTGACTCACAGATAGAAGAAATGACAACCAGAGAATGATGCAAAGAGACGAAACTCCATAAATAAGGATATCGTCAACTTAAAGGAGAGGAGAGACGAGAGTTCACACTTACGCATAGCACCAGGCCAGATAAAGATATCAGAAACTTTTCCAGCCAGAAGATGCAGTCTTGAGGCCAACCGCAGTGAAATAATTGACACATGGCTACTGAAGTTATGATTGATTGTAGCAAGGACTGGAGGACGGCCGGGTAACTAAGGGGCATCTCGCACCTGGCCGACCATTCTGCGTGCTGCTAAACAAAGAGGAAAAGTATGCATGGGGTTGGTGCCAACCCAATCACAATGGACCAAATAATCTAGGGTCCTATAGTTAGTAGAACCAATGGGACGTCGTACCTTTTAGTGATGTCTGCAGTAGTCATTTTTGAAGGAAGGGCTTAGATGCCCACCTGACAGGGTTTACCCAAACCCCTCACTCTGTTACCATATACAAATATAGTACCTATGGTAAAGTTACCTTTTCCTAACCAATAGAATTGCATGTTAATTTTTGAATGTTACACGTCAATGATGACAAGTTTGGAGTATAAATGTTACAACTTGTATGAAGTTTGTTGGAGTTGAAGCGAGAAGGAAGATCGCATCATTGCTGATGTCCATAACTCCCCGTTTTCTGTACTTGTCATTAAACGGACTCCATTTGCCAAACTGTTTGAGTTGTCCTTATTGATTGGTGTTGAAGTGTAAAATCTGCACCCCCATCCATCTCACGGGTGCTGCTATCTTGTCTTAAAGTGCTTCGGAGCAAACTCCGACTCTATGGACCGGTCGGGTGTCTCGGAGTACATTGCTACACAAGATATTTTTTTGTGTGGAAGCAGACGTGCCAATTTTCTACTATTCTTCAGTTTGGTCCATTTCAGCCTCAAGTTTTAATTAATCAGACCGGTCATGGCTAATGTACTGGCCAGACGAAAGCTCATACAAGACCAAATGGCCGACCATCTACAAATTGTAAAATCTTTTCTACAACATCTGGAATATGAAAGGGATGAGGAGGACATTATGATTTTTCTAGTGAAAGGCACATTGTTCTAAGTCCATTAGCAAAAGCGGTGGCAACAGAGTCAGACCGCTTCAAAGAAGAACCCCGCAGCACCTGAAAAAATCTGACTTAATCTCAAAGCAGAATCTCTATATGAATACACTTGACATTTAGTCTGTTTCCTTTCTGCCAAAATAATAGCACTTGGGTTGCTGTCCTTTTGTACAGTGAATACTTTCTCAACATGGAAATCTATCCACAACCTGTACGGGTCAGGATCAAAGGGCTAACTAGTCAGAATTAGTAAGGGATTTCTGGAATTTTCTCTGATGAGGAATATTTTCTCTGAAAATAAACATCTCACAGGTTGTCTTACAGGTTGCAATTCAGGCATCTCCTGGACAAAAGTGATTGAATGCTCAACATGGCCATGGTTACTTCTTTCCAGAATGTATGTGGTCACCTCTGGGTGTAGCTCATACATCATCTCATGTATGTTTCAGCAGGAGTCTTAATCTGGAGGCATTCCCCCCCAGATGCTCTCCTTCATGTTTGCTCGAGCACCAGATTCAGAGAGAATACATATCACCAGTGGTGTTGAACAGTTTTCAACTTCTTATGAAGGACTTCTGGCCCTTCATCATCTGATGGAAGACTGCCCAAGAGACCTCAACATATTATGCCCCTTACTTGTGGAATTGGCATGAGATTCCCACAATTTGGACAAGCAAGGCCGGCTACCTGTAAAGGTAAGGGAACTTCACATTGCCTTGGTTTCTCCAAGATTTTTCAGGAACTTCTTTGTAAGGCATTAAAGACTCTTGGATATTAGTCACACCGTCCACATACAATTCTTCATGATCCGGCTGAGTGAGTTGGTCCCTGGTTAGGAAAACCATTTCTCATATACTCCTCAAGTAGGAGTGTCTATTTTCGGTTTCATAATTCAGAGAAGGGAGGGCTCACAGAACGATCAATGGGATTTCATCAGCCATTGATCTATGACACAATTCTGTTCAGGGTAAAAAAGTAGGTAGCCTGGTAAGAAAGATTTCACAATCAGTCATGCAGAGCATGTGACCGGGAAGATCTGGAAATATTTGTAAGGTGTGAATTTAACTATTTCACTTTTTCTGAATGTTAACCAACTCATTATCCTCACTTCATATAGACAATGGGCAGTTTTCAACAGGCTCTCAATTTTTTCATCAGTGCACATACAAAAATCATGCCTTTCTTAGTTAAGTAATTGTTTTTTTCCTGGTCATGTGGGGTTATGTTGGTTCAATGTTATAAATCATAGAAATAACCAACAGCTTGTTTTAGCTCATGGTGCCTAAAAGTTTCCTATTCAATTTAAGAAGGCTTACTTTTCAATTTCTCCCACTGGTTGCGGTTGTTTATGAAGCAGGGTGGTAGGGACACGTCTTCCATTGGAACTCTTTATGTCTTATTGTAAAATGAATATTGCTTTGGCGGGAGGCGATAGGAGATTCTTAAAGGAACAGATTGGCCTCAAGACCACACATTCGCAATGTTTCATCATAGAAATTCAACACTTTTCTTGTAAATGAATAGAGATGCTTAAAACCTGCATAGCAGGAATCTTCTGGTCTTGAAATAGAATACCTAGCAATAGACTGCCTCACTAACATGAGAGTAGGTTTATATGCTTTTTACAGACCCACATGCAAGTATTATCCCACCCGGCCAATCACCTTTAACACTGGTTTGTTTTTTCCACTGCTGCATGGATCCATTTATCAGCAAAGTTTCTCAGGAAAAGGAGAAGCACTTGGCATGATTGGTATTCTTCGGAAGGATGTGTAATGTTTCCGACTAGTCCCAGCGTTGTCATTGATGGATACTTACATGTTATGTAAAACTCAAGGAAGAGGAAGAAGGCCTCTGTGTAGGGGGTCCTATAATAGGGAATGCACTCCGATTGGTTGTGGAGAGTTAAGATTATATAGGTTTCAAATGAGTGTTCCTTATTTATTTACACAAAATGATTTTCTTTTGTGTTGATACTGAGTTTAGTAACGACACTTGTGAAGAATCTGACAGATCCCTCACTGAAACCCTGCCCAATGTCTCCTCCCAGGCAGATGTTTCCTGATCCCAACCCTGGGGTGGTGTACTGCAGGAGGATCACCTGGGAGGAGACAGCGATCAGGAGGATGAGGAGATGCCGCGGGATGAGATACAGTATTTTTCCTCTGACAGGAAGATTCTTCCCAATGTGCCTAAAGAGGTCATGGCTTATTGTCATTTTAATGTCTCTACATGATATATTAGATCTAGAATTGTGACCCCTAAGGTTAGAAAACCAGAGAAAATTATACCGAAAGAAAGATCCTTTTCAGTATCCCAAACTGAACACCTTCATCAATCCCAAGGGTACAATGTAAAGGAGCATAGAAATGTTGTATTCACTAAACCATCTTCCTCTATAATAGATAATTTACATAGCCTCTCTGTTAAAAACTTTAAGGGAATGAAATCTACCCTTACAAGTAATGCAGAAATGGGAAAACATAACATTGTTGAAACAAACTACAAGTCCCACAATCCTAGAGGTACTGAGATGAGGAAGAGAGCAGAAGGAGCACACCGATGTAACAGGCAATTAAACCTAGTAGCCATTGCAGTAGCCAGGCAATTAGGGCTAATAGCCCACACCTGAAGCACATCACTGAACCTGGTAAGCATAAAAGCCCCCCTCAGGAAGGAAGAAGTAGAAGGAGTTGGAACTTGAGCTGGAAGGCTGGCTGTAGCAGTGGAAGCAGAGAAGCAAGAGACTAGCAAATGACAAAGAAGTGGGATCACAGAAGGGACGCCGGGAACATGGAGACAGCAGATTCACCTGCAAGTTCTGAGAGTCTCCTGTTCTTACAAAATCTTAAATGCAGAGGCTGCGCAGTTGGTACGACGTCCTTTCATCGCCTGCTTTTACATCGACAGGCTTTTAAAAGTGCACATTACATCGAATGAGCTCATTGAATTTTTTAGGGGGGGTGGGAAAGGGCAAATAAGGGTTTGGGCGGGTGGGCAATAGTAAAAAATAAGTGTGGGTGGGGGGCTTGGGGGATGCAGTGGAAGATCTGTAGGAGACCGGGTTTTCCCCATGTGCATCTTATTGCCGTGATTGCAGAGCTGTAGAAGTGCAGGTCTCTATGGTCAGAAGCAGAAGGCAAGCCGAGGGTCTCGAGAGAAAAAGAAACTCCTAATTTGAGTGGCTGGACTGGAGCCACCCATGCAGGAGAAGGGTGTAGGGTCCCCAGCGAGCCAGAAGTGGTAGAGGAAGTCGGGAAAGCAGTGCAAAAGGCAAAACCAGTGTCTATGAAGCCGGTGAGTGAAGCACAGCATTCTAATATGCTGCACAAGCCTTGCCGGTAGCCAGCTCCTAATTGACTTGTGTATTGTTTAATGCGAGTGAAAGCTGTTTGTTATACACAAAGTCTTGTTAACAATGGAATTGTAGCACTCGCGAGTGCCGTAAAAGATCAACACCCGCGTGAGAAGCTAAAGTCATTGAAAACAATAGTTGAACTATTTAAAGACAGTTACTGCATAACAGAGTGGTTGTGTGTCCCTAATTAAGAAGAGGGAACACTCTTTTACCTTTGCCAAAAACCTAACTTTGACAATATTTGAGTTACAAGAGCGCAAAGAGTGAAAATTACATCAAAAGGAGGTTGCGTGTGCCCAAGTGTAATTCCCAAAGGATGTCCGATCTTCATCCTTTGCCGTTACACATGGGAATACTATTCTTTATTCAACTTTAAACCTTAAAAATCTACTTTAGAGAGGTTGCATGTGCCCAATTGTGTTTTCACATGAAAGACTCGATCCTATACTGTATCTAGAAGTGACATTCTTTGCATTTCTACAAAGTAAACAGTCTAAACCACTGAAGAGAAGAACAAGCATTACCGCAGACAAGGGGCAACCCTTTTATAATGAAACTAGCCTTGCCAAGAGTTAACAAGCCATCCAATTGATCTGTGAAGTTGTTAACAGTCAAGCGGCCTAAGATACAAGTATACGTGTTACCTGAAGCTGAGAGAGTGGGACCTAAGCTTCTGGGTGTTGCTTGGGCTGATAACTGGCAGAAAGGTGCAAGCAAAGCTGGGGAAGGGGAACTAAATGCTTGTGAAGAATATTCTGAAGTAAAATACAACATGTGGTGCCTGAGACTGCTGAAGCTAGAGGGAAGAGAGTCTTATTGGCAGAAGCAGGTTGTTATAGTGGCAGATGACTGGAGCGGCAAAGAGGCTGCCCCTTTTTTGAGAAAGTAATTTAAAAGGAAGAGTGCCTTGCCTACACCTGGGTGTGCCCGAGCGCAGTTTTCACCCATCAGGTGAAGGTTGGACCAGGGCTTGCAGCTCGAGAAGGAACCGCTCAGTAGGGGTTGGAGCTGACCATGACATGTGGCACGTGTCACATTCCATGTTCAGCTCCAACCCCTTTTTTGGCTTCCCTGCGGCTCATATACAGGAACCAGGCAGCTCTCCCAGCTTTCTGGTTCCTGTTTGTGAGCAGCAAGAAGGAGCCGAGGGAGGCCTGTAGTGACAGACCAAAGCTAAAAAAAAAACAGGTAAGAAGGCTTTTTTATGTGATATGTATTTTGCATGTGTCAAGTGTGTGTCAGATATATGTATGTGCTAAGGGTAAGTGAGTGGTGGGTGAATGAGAGGAAATATGATAGTGTGTGTGTTTGAATGTTCTGGGTGGGTGGGTGCCTTGTAGAGAATGAGTAGATGTAAGAGCAGGTGTATGAGAGTAACTGGTGGCTGAATGAGTATGAATGTGATTGGTGTGTTTCAGTGTTCTGGATGGGTACGTGTATTTGTGGAGACTGCAGTGTGAGTGTACATGAGAGGTGTATGGGTCAGTGAGTGGTGGGTGAATGTGTGTGTAAATGTTCTGGGTGGGTGCGTGCCAGTCTAAGTGTATGTTAGAGAAGGTATATTGGTGAGTGACTGCTGGCTGAATGGGTATGAATGTGATTTTGTGTGTGAATTTTCCTTGGTGGGTGGGTGGGTGCATGTCTGTGCAGTGAATGCAGTGTGAATGAATGTGAGAGATGTATGGGTGGGTGAAACGAGATGCCTGCGTGTGTGTGTGTGTGTGTGCACAAGGCCCTGGGAGACTGGGGATCACTGGAGCATTTTTGACACATACTTTATGGACTTTGCACGTTTTACTGGTATTTTCGGGGCAAAGCCAAGTTCCGTGTGTCATTACCTGGCTAGACTGCCATTTTGTTACAGCCTGTATAGCCATTGCTTACTGTGGCATGACATTTACATTTACACACACACTCACATTCCTACTCACTCACCCACCATTCACTCACCCATAAACCTCTTATGACTGCTTGCACTGCATTCTCCACATTACTCTCTGACTTTGAAATATCAAGAGTTTGTTCAAAACCGGTCCTCTCTTGTTGAATATTTTGAGTTGACTGATTCCTGGGGAGGGGACCTTACCAAGGACAGGAGAAGGTCATTCAAATAGTGTTAATATTGTGTATTATACTGTATTGCCATACATTTTGTTTGTATGTTTGTTGTTTAGCATGAGGGCCAGTTATCCCATGCAAGATATAATGTCCCCTTAGTTTATGGAGTAGGCAGGGGAGTCGCTTGTAGAGTAGAGCAAGAAAGGCTTTGTTTTCATATACTTTCTTTGATAAAATAGCATAGTTGGATAAACCTACAAGCAGTTGTCCGCCTCGCATTACTGACCCCTCACACTTTATGCACATTACCTGCCTCTGTGTCTTCAGTTGAATCTAAACCGCCCCTTCAGTTCGTGAGGGTGATTAGGCTTTCTAAGCAGCCACTGGGAAGGGCACCAATGCGGGGTTCGGCACCAGGAAGACCATATTGCCCCTTAAAAAAATGGCACCTAATTTGCAGACGCGCACACAGTACCGGGATAATTCTGAACTGCAGAGCCGGCCCTAGGGGGAGGGCGAGCCGGGCGACCGCCTGGGGCACCATGCCGCCAAGGGCGCCTTTTGCCCCCGCCACGCCAGCTCGGGAGAGTCTTTCAAGGGCTCCCCTGAGCTGGCGTTGTGGGACAAGGCGCAGCAGGCGGCCTTTTACTGTAAAATGTGCTCGCGGCGGGGGGCAGCGGGGGTGCATTTAAATGCGCCCCTCCATCGTGGGCACTTTTCACAAGAAAAGGCGCCCTTAACCCCCCACCACGCCAGCTCCGTGGAGTCTTTCAATGGCTCCCCCGAGCTGGCGTGGTGGCAGAAGGCATGACAGGCGCCTCATTGCCATTGAATGAACCCACAGCGGCGGGCTCATTCAATGACAATTGGGTGCTAACGTGTACCTATTTAACCTCCGCGCTGGTGCAAGGATGTTAAAAAATGTTTTTAAAAATGTTTTTAGAAAGTGACCCCTCCTGCCCCGCCCCCTTCCGCCCCGCCCCCTGTTAACCAGGGGGCGCGATGGGCGAGGGGGGCGCCTATTCGCCCAGGGCGCTGCTGCCCTTAAGGCCGGCCCTGCTGAACTGCACCCATCAACAAAGGAGCAAAGCTATCTTGCAATTTCCATCCCTCCCCATAAACCTAACCCACGATCTTGTCTTTCAGATCCACCAGAGCGCCTAGAGACTGGTCAAATGACAACGATGCATAAAACTCCAGTAACAGAACGTTGCAAAAGGGAGGGCACCAAACTGCCACTTGGCGCGAAGTCAAACAATTCCCTGCGGGCACCCTGCTAAAATGGAACTAATCAGCACGGTCAGGGCTCACATCCTCTCCGCTGACAAAACATATTAGAAAATCGGTCCTCCGTACAGACATGCATCAACACGTGCCCATTATAGTGTGCACAATCCAGCGGCCAAAAGCCACTGTAACGTTTGCCTTTTGCAGCACGTGCTGTTTATTTCCAGTTTCGGCAATGGCGGTTTTCAAGTGGAGCCAGTGCAGCTCCCCGCGCTGATTAATCTGCTGGCCGTGCAGCTCATACAAATGCTGTTTATTCCCCCTGGCAGGCAGCCCTGCAAACATTGCTGGAGTACCGTATATTATGAGCAGTGCTTTGCTTCTTTATGGCCTGGTCTGACAAATGGCCCGCGTGTGCCCTCAGCAAAGCAAAAGGCGCGCTCAAGGACGGCTACCAGGGCCTACAAAAGAAGCAGGCCGATGTGTTCAACACCCCGCCAGCCTGTGGGCCTCTCTGGAACCAGGCCAGCCAGGAATCGGCGCACTCTGGCCGAGAAGGACGGATTGCGTATTTGGTTGCTTGATTTCGATGAAAGATTTCGCTGTGGATTGTACAAACGTAATGTCTCATTTGGGTGAGATTGTGGGGTGAGGGATACAGTCCACCTTGCAGCACTGGGACGTACTTAAAACAACCGATTGGCAAAATTAATTCTCCCTCTTCCAACACGAATGCGATGTGTCCATTAATATCCCCACTTCGGATTAACTGCTGGACTCCTTGGACCGCCCCCCCCCACCTCCAGTCCTGCCCGTGCACCACAATGGGTCTGCCCCAGAGGGCCTCAATTAGAAAAGATTCGATCTGTAGCGTGCATGGTCAGAAACAAGAGACAAAAAGCGTAAAACCACTTATCAGAGCCTCCACCTGACCCCATGTTAAACTACATTACATGTTATTATAGCGCGGCCCACTGTCATTTGCATGGTCTTTTGGCGCTATGGGGGCCTGAAAAAGTGAGGTGCCCACTTTTGTTAGTGGAGATAGAAAGATGCAGAACAGCTTAGTTGTTGTATTGCTATGTGCAGTTGGGAGTACCTGATTACTGTGTATGGGTGTGTTTACTGGTGGTTTCTATTTCTATCCAGCAGTGGTCACAGGGAGCAGGAGCGGAGGTCCTCTACTTTTTAAAAATATTTTTTCAAGGTTTACTTTTCCTATAATTTTTTTTTTTTTAAAACATGGTTTCGTTTTGAAATAAGTGTGGGAAGAAGTTGAAACTTGCACTTTAGTGCACTGCACGGACCATTCCACAGCAAGTGTGTTTGTTTGGGGGTTTGGATTGCGTGTGGCGATGGGGTTTGTGGGGGGGCAGGCTAGCTGAGAACGTTATTCCACTACTTCTTTTCGTACACTTCGACCACTGCAATCCAGAGGGGTGCCTTGTGGGCCTACGCTGAGAGGATGCGTCCGTCGGTACTGTGATACGTAAAGCGGTGGAAGAGGTGTAGCGTTCTGATCTTTTGTATGTGTTTGGGTGGGGGGTGTTCAGTTACTGGATGTGGATGGGATAGTTAGCAGGCTTATGTGTTAGAAAGTAGAATTGGAGGAGCACTTTAATGTGCAAAGCGGTCTGTAGAGGCTTTGATGCTCTTTTGTAACAGCTATCCGGTGTGGCAGTGCCAATGTCCTGGTAGTGGGGCACTTCAGGAAAGATAATTGTGGCATGTCCTGCGGCACCTTATGACTGCTATTTGCAAAGGGGGGCCCATGATTCTAAGTGACAGTGGAGATGGATCAGGGAAGACGTTGTAGAGCATAAAGTACTAGCAAAAAGTACTAAATCACTCCAGGAGAAAAATCACAGTATGGACACTTTGTAGCCAATCACAGTGGAATTCCTAGAAGCAAAATGAAAGTGCAACAACTAGGAGCAAAATCAAAGTAGGTTAAAATTGCGGTGGGACACCAAGGAGCAACATGTCAGTAGGGAAAAACTACAGGGGGACACTAGTAGCAAAAGCGCAACAGGACAAGTGGGAGCAAAGTCACAGTTCAACATTGCAATCAGGCACTTGTAACCAAAATATTAGGAAATCCACAATCTAGAGGGATACTCGGGAGCAAAATCATATAAGGGTGAATTTACAGAAGCATACATAAGAGCAAAATTACACTGCAAACAGGTGGAGAACAAAAATCACACAAGATCATTTATAGAGGTCTAGGTCTGCAGTGATGAAGGTTGGAAAGATTTTCATCGACCTGTGTCCGGGTGCAGGGGTTACATCCGAGTAGGATGCGGGTAACACCCTGAACAGGCAAATGGGTACCAGCCGTCACCCCTCACCTGCTGCGCAGGCCTAGACTGTTCACTCCCACTGCTCAGCCGCACTCTGCATCAAAGCCAAAAACAGCAGAGCAACTGCCTCCTTTTTTTCCATTCTACCTTTAAATTGAACTTGGCTGCCTGACTTTGTTTGCCGCTTTCCCCTACCATGCCACCGGCAACCTCTGAACCGAGATTTGCTTGGGCCTAATTCCCTCCCCCCAGCAACTTGCAGGCACTTCTAGGACCTGTTGCTCATATGACCCACTGAAGGCATAAGATTGTTCACCCCCACTGCCCAGTGTCACTCCTCAGCAAATGCCACAGGCGGGGGAGCATCTGCCCACGTATTTCATGTCCTCATTTAAATTTAACGTGGTGGGTTTTGCAAATGTAATGAGACAGATGTAATGCACTTTATGTAATTTTGCCAAAAGTACTGCACCCTTAGACACAGAACTCACTTACCACTACCCAGCAAGACAATTTGGCCCAGATTTGATGATTTGACATAGGCGTAGCAAGCCGTTAACATGTGGGGGCAAGTCAAAATGTATTTGATTACTGCTTACAAATTAAGATTAAAAAAATGAAATGCTGTGAATCTCTGATTTAGGTTCTATGTTATTTTGCAGACATAGGTTCTTTCAAAATAAAAAAAATTCCATTAAATTATTTTTTTAAACTCAGACCTTTTTGGTTTTTATATTTGGGGGTGTCCCCCCCACCAAACTCACATTCCCTATATTATAAACCCTACCCCAACCACCCCCGACCCCTTGTAATTCTTTAGCCCACAGCCCTCAAATATCTAAATGAGTTTTTAATGGATTTTTCCCCAAAATTAAGTTAAAAAAACGCTTATCGGCAAATCACTGGTATACCATGATTTTAATGTGAGATATAGGATGTATTTTGATACTTTATTATTGCTTTTTTGGAAAATGTTTGATTTTCTGAAATAAAGCTGAACTGAACTGCTTGCAGATCTTAGTCATGATTATAAAATTCCTTCTTGGCATTAAAGATCTTATATTAAGCCAGTGCTGGCTTAGGCAGGCTCTTGTAATGAGTACTAGGGCACAAACAGAACTACAATGCATCCACATTTTTTTAGAAGCTTTGTGATGAGAAACAACAAAGGAAGCAAACCAATGCATGTTTTTCATCCTTCAATCATTGGGGTATCTTCACAGGGAGTCTGAACACTCACCAAGCCATGACCGAAGCAGTGGACCATTAATGTATGTGTGGTTGGAAAAGATGGTCTTCAAACCGGAATGCCCCCATTCCAGAATTGTCTATCGACAGGAGGCATGTGTTTGTCTATGAGGTCAACATAAAGAAGGGTATTCCCTGGAGGCAAGACCCACTCAGATTTGTTACGACTAGTGAGTTGTGGTCTCTGATGGTGTGTTGTCAATGTTTATGAAGTCTATCGTTGTGGACTAAGTCCCTGTCCGGAACGTCTATAAAGTCACTAACGCCAATGTGTTTCTATCGAGGGAGAAACCTGGTCTATCCCACTCAGGGTTTACACATACTTTTCACCAAAGTCAGATGATTCTGGAATTATAGAGGGCTTTTGGGGAGCAGAAGGGATGCAAAGCTCTCTATCTGGGCCCATCTCTATTCCACTCCGAGTCAAGGTAACCTGCATTTTTCACACTGCAGTGACAAAACTGACCTCTATCATAGGTCTCTCAGGTGGTCCAGTGCTTTCAACAATTGTTCACTGATCTAGTGTCTTTACGAAAATGATGATATTGTCCAGATACACCTGGACTTCTAGCCAATTCTCATGTCTGTGATGCTGGAAATGCATTGGGGGGACTGGGCCTCCATGTCCTTGTCCTGTAGTCCTTCTTATCATGTGTGTTCTGTGTTATTTTCTGCATAGGAGTCCCTGCGGGTCTCCTAGCAGTGCAGCTTTTCCTCTTTTTGGTCCTGGTGAACAGACCCTTGGCATACCCTTGTGGCACCCATGGGTGGGGGTACAACACTCTACCCTAGTGTATGTTTTTAGGCACCTGTGTGTGGCCCACAGAGCAGGGTATGGGCTGGTGGCAGCTCCATGCTGAACTTGACAGGTGCTCCGAGTAGCCTCCATTTTGGGATACCCAGGCCCTGTCATTGGAATCCGTTGATTCCTGATAGACGACAAGATGGCCCCTATGACCTCTTGCTTTCTATTGCCTGTTACCTTGTTTTCCCAAAGTCCTGGGAAGCCCTCACTCTGTCCGTTCCCCTGACAGGCTGTTGGGTGGAAGTTTCATGTATTGTATTGTGGGGGAAATCCAGGCCGGAGTGGCTGGAGCCTTCTCAATGACTATGTTGTGGGTATGCACGTAGGGTGGGGTGGTACCTGGGTCAATAGTGTGTGTGACCAATATACACTTCGTGTTATGGGTGTCTGGTTTCTGGTATGTGACACAACGCCTGAGACAGCACTGCCCGAAACTGGTATGAATGTAGTGTGGAATGCTGAATGGCTGGGTGCTTGTCCAATTCACATCCCTTGTGAGTGTCTGGATGGAGAAGAATGGTCTGAATGCACCATGAGCCTGATTGGCTGCCTACCTGCCTGAATGCCCTTCTGAATGATTGGTTGCCTCAGTGTGACCCAGCAGAGTGAATGAGAGACCAAACAGTATATCTGGGCATCTCTCACTGATGGAAATCATTCACAACTGAAGTCGAAACTTGATGCTTACGCTCAAAGCCGGAAGAAGAATTGCTGCTGCTTTCCTTCAACGCAATCTGAAAGCTGTAGTGCCTTCGAGGACTGATCCAAGAGAGGACCTGGCTAGGAGACCTCTTCCCGAGCTATGAGAGAACATCGTGCACCACCTAACCTTCACCAAGGCTCCCTGGAAGTCAGTCAACGAAAGGCTGCCCACCGGAGACAGGGACCGCCGAGGAATCTGAAACGAAGTGCCTGGCCATTGAAGTCCATCGCCATCGTCGACCGGAGGCGCAACGCTCCATTGCCTAAGACTCTTGACTCAAGGACTCCCTTGCTCATCACCATCTACCGCTTTGTCCCTCCAGAGTCACGGTCGCTGACGAACCAAGGAGAATCCGCTGGTGGGTTTCATGCCACCCGAACTCCTTAAAGACGCCAACAAAGATCCGAAAGCCAGCCGTGGTCGAGTCCCGCTCGTCGACGTCAACCGCCGACGACCCAATGCCCTTGCTGGGCCTACTTTCTTCATTGACTCTTTGCGGCAACTATCATCGTCGAGGTGCACCACACGCCTCATCTTTGCAGGATGTCCACTACCGATTGTCGACGAGCAGCACAAGGACCAAAGCTGCTGCCTCAACAACATTGTTCACCCCTTTCCTCGACGGTCTGTGGCTCCTGCCTTAAAGGGACATCACTCAAGAAGGATCCGTCGACAAACTCTGCTAAACCAGGTACATTGGGGTAGTAGAACATTTGTAGAAGGAAATAAGACTCTGCTAAACAATATATGACTGGGCTTGTCAGTCTATTTTATTTACAGGTTGCCCAGGTGGGGTGCTCCTCACACAGAGCTGTGCCTAGTGGTAGGGGTCCAGTATTCTGCCAATTGTTTAACAGGCTTGTTTTCCTCCCAAGTCTATTGTTGATACCTTTTGCTATTGGTTTGTATGCCATTTGAAAGTGTCAGCAGTTGGTGCATTTTAATGGAGTCAAAGAGTAATTGTGGTACCACATAAAAATTGTACCTTTATCATTATAGTATTACCTGAACACAAAGTGTGTTATTGTATGTGTATATAACATGAACCTCATTTATATAAAGAGCTGTGTTATCACTAACAGTTTGTGGACATTCCTTTGTGGGGGTTTGGGGACCACACTGTACTTAAGAACCACCCCGCATCACCTCCTGAGTGCTTAAGCCTTGATTACTCGTCCACATTTACCAAATGGAGAATCTGGGCTGGGGTGCTCTGTTCTTCTACTCTGCCATATAGCGGGCAGAAGTACAGATACCCCCCCCTTCAGTTTTTACAATGTCTTCTGTTGGGCACTCCATAAGAGTCTGGAATGCTGCTTGAGAGCTAGTTAAACCTTGTAGCATGAGCTTTGCAGCGGCTGAGTGGGCAGATAATAGTCTTATTGGTATTTGCCCATGGAGATGTGGGAAGCTGCTCTGAAGATCAAATACGGAAAACCCCGGGCTTCGTAACCAGATGCCAAAGGCAACATCCACGCGGGGCATGGAACACTAGACTGTTATAGTGCGATTGCTCTGGGCACCGGGTCCCCAAGCGTTTTCAAATTGTTCATTTAATATGCTGCTTCAATCTGGGAAGCAGAACAACTATGGAGTTCTTGAATGTTACTTGCGACCTTCAAGTCTTTCAGATGCCTCCTCAAAACGTCAACATCCATTGGGGAAGAGTCATCACAAATGTTCCTGTAAAGCTGCATCATTCTTTAGCCCACCGTGGTTTTCCACCCTTTTGCATCACCTGCAGCCTTATGTACAGGTGCAAATGACGCTAAATGATTTGTCAATCACTCCTTTACAGCTTTTATCATTGATGACTGCCCCAATTTCTCTGGCAACAGCAGTTGTCAGCGCTGGTGTTACTGAAACATAGAACCAGGCCACCCAGGTACTGTTGGGCATCACAATGGGGTGCCCTTGGGGATGTTTAGCATAGGAACTGCCAAGGCAATTTTAGTGGTGTTTCACCCACGGTCACCAAAAGTCTTTTCACTAAGATTTTTCAGCGTAGCATGTCCATGCTGGATGTTTCCACACTGATAATTGTATTGCATAGAATCTCACCTTCACAGTGGCAGGCCCTTTCACCGTTCACCTGCCTCCAGCAGGCATGTTAGCCAACAGTGGTGATGTTTTAGGGCTAAAATCATGATTAGGTCAAGGTTCTCTTGAAGATACAAATTCGGCAAACCTTCATTTCTCACCCACAGACATACAGACTAGAGCGGTGCATTTAGAAAGGAAGCAGGTGAGTCAGGCAGCAGAGCGCGACCTGGGCTAACGGAGAAAACACTGTAAAAAGTGTTATTATCCTCCGTGTACGTTCCCTGCCCATGCCCCATTTCCTGGTCTCTCCCCTTCCACCCGCCTCCCATCCCGCCCACAGGCGAGTGATTGGCTGCCTGCTCTGCAGCCCCTGAGCCTAGCGCCCCGTGTGCTGAGACCCGCTCCAGGCCCCGAAACCTCCCTCTCCCACCCCGCACCCTCCTCCTCCCGCCCCGCCCATTCCCACTCTGATTGGGCCTCGAGGCCTCCATCACTGGTCTTCCCAGGGCAGCCCTCTGCCCGGCAGCCCCCTGCGGCTAAGGTCCCCAAGGCCAAGGGCGGCTCCAACAGAGGCGGCTCCAGGAAGTGTCTGCAGGTGTCCGCAGGGGAAGCCAGTAGCCAGCCGTCAACCAGCAACTACGAGGACCAGTAAGGTAAGGTGGCTAGGTTTGGGGAGAGGTACAGCTCTACCCTAGATACCTGGCCACTAGGCAAAACCAATGTCTACCAATGTGATCACCCCCCCCCCATTGCCACAAACTGCACTGATAGGCCTGTCTCCCAATATACATGTGTCTCAAACTTAGCAGGGCCTCTGTGCCCAGGTTGCATTGTGTGATTCTTAAACTGCATTGATAGCAGGGCTGCTGTGCCCAAATTGCATTGTGTGATTCTCAAACTGCATTGATAGCCCTCTCTCCCACTATACAGGTGTCTCAAACTTAGCAGGGCCTCTGTGCCCAAATTGCATTGTGTGATTCTCAGGTAGGAGTGGCGTAGGTCAGGAGCAGAGCAACCACACTGCCCCCAAACTCTGAGCCACTGCTCCGTACAGACCTTTGTAGGTCTCTTGTATAGCTGGGGTTCTTGTCTCCAAATTGCACTGTAGGATACTCGGATTGCTTTGATAGACCTCTCCCCACTTTTACAGGTCTCTCAAGTCTAGCTGGAGCTCTGTCTCCAAATTGCACTATACGATACCCAGATTGAATCGATAGGCCTCTCTCCAACTACACAGGTCTCTCAAGTTTAACATGGGCTTTGCCCCCCAGGTTGCACTTTAAGATACCCAGACTGCATTGTTAGGCCTCTCTTCCCATTTTAAAGATCTCTCAGGTCTAGCGGGGGTACTGCCCCCAAATTGCACTGTATGATACTCAGATTACATTGATAGGCCTCTTTCCCACTACACAGGTCTCTCGTTTAACTGTGGTACTGCCCCCAAAGTGCACTGTATGATACTCAGACTGCATTGATAGGCCTTTTCTCCCACTATACAGGTCTCTCAAGTCTAGCTGGGTTTCTGTCCCCAGATTGCACTGTGTGATGCTCAGATTGCTTTGATAGGCCTCTCTCCCAATATACAGATCTCTCAAGTCTACCTGGGGTTCTACCCCCAAATTGTTTCCCATAGGCCTTTCTCCCACTATACAGATCTCTCAAGTCTACCTGGGGTTCTACCCCCAAATTGTTTCCCATAGGCCTTTCTCCCACTATACAGGTCTCAAGTTCTGCTGCGGTTCTGCCTCAAAGTCACTCCACAGCCGGTGCATGCCCCTCCTAAACACACATGGCTAACTCACCACAGTGAACCACATTCAGGTAGTCACAGAAATAAGAATGCCACCGTCAACACCCAACTATACAACCCTTATCCACCTCCCTTACCCCCACCAAAACAGCGACCAAATGTATTGGCAACATCAGCTGGAAATACCAACTACAGCTAAAGACTAAAACCCGCAGAGGACAGCATCCACACCAAGTACTACACCACAAGACAACCAGACAACACAGAACCAACTGGACAATTCAATCAACTCATCTTAAAGATTAAACAACTCGAAATCGTAGAATGCCGCGCAAATAACCCACCTAGAGGGAAAGAAGAGATGAAAGAACAAACACTCCAGAACTGCAACTAAGAACCACAACAACAGAACACACCCCCACAGACAGGATAAAAAAAAAATCGAACCAACTTTCAAAGAGACGAGACAAATACCTCTACCTAACTCCATACCTCGCTGAGAACGGCTCACCAGACCGAACCAACGCAACGTCAGAAGCAGCAACATTAAACAACCTAACTAAATCACGAAGAAGAAGGATGAACACCATCAGAAACAACAAACACACGACCGAAGCGATAACACCTTACATCACCAAAGCTAGAAGACCCTCTGATCAACAACCGCAACAGCTGGGAGACAAACTCGATGAAAACCTAAACCCAAGACAAAACCTAGAAGACCTTTTTGAGGACACAGACAACCCCACACCTCAACAAGATCAGAAGATGACCCTAACAAGAAAAGCCAAACTAAATCACACCTCCAAACTATACTGCAACCTAATAAACGCAAGAACCATGTCAAAACACTCTACAGAGATCTTCAACCTACTCGATGACAATGGTATTGACATCCTATTCATCACAGAAACTTGGCTGGACGAAAATTACAAAATCACACTCCAAAGCTGCCTTCCAGCAAACTTCAAATGCCTTCAAACAAACAGGAAAAATAAAAGAGGAGAAGGCATCGCGATAGCTTTCAAAGAACCCCTTAAAATAAGAACAGACGAACCACTCAACATCTTCAACTGCGAATCCATGGTCATACACCTAACAGCGAGCCCAAAAACCAACATCACATTCATCCTGGTGTACAGACCTCCAACTTATGATGCAGCCTTCGTCGACAACTTCATAGAAGCCATCACCAACATAGCCATCAACCATGAACACCTAATCATCCTGGGGGACTTCAACATCTGGTTCGAAGACAATCACGCCAACTCCCAAAACTCACTGACTGAACAATTCACCACCATGAAACTACGACAACTAGTAAAAGGGGCAACACACCTCGGCAGGACACACTCTGGACACAATATTCGCTGAGGAAAAACTCATCACCACGCCACCACCAATACAAATACTTTGGAGTGACCATCTCATCATCTCATTCGTGTCATGATGCCTACCTCCAAGGAGCCAGACCAGGCCCAGCTACCCCAGAGGCAGACATCATGTCCCAGAGGGAAGTCTCAGCAGCCCCAAGTAGGGGCCCTTTGGACTCAGTCCTGGCACCTTTGGCGCCAGGCTCATATTGGACAACAGTCCTGGCGCCATAGGCGCCAGGCTCATAAAAGATGACTTTGTGTTTAAAGGTGCTTGGTGTAAACTTACCTGATGCAGACCATGCTGCAAAATCCGGGCCATCTAGAGGCCTGAATGGGACTACTTTATCTTTGGGGACTACTTAACCACACGGGTGTGGCCGGAGGAAGAATACATGCCTGAGAGGAAGGATACATACCTGGAACTACTTTGAAGGCTATTTAAGCCACGCCCAAGCAGCAACTCACGCTTCGCGTTGTTCTGCATCTAGCAGCTGGACGCTCACCGTGTCTGCTCCTGCATCCTGACTTCTGCCACGCCCGCCAGCATCCTGGAACACCTGCAAAGGGAGAAGAGAATAGGAGAAAGAAGAGTCCTTACCTGCTAAATCCGCATTCCGGAGACATTTCGCCGACGATCCTGAAAAGGAAGACATTAATTTTAAAAGCACATCGCATCGATCGCTGCAGCGCCGCATTCCACTCACCTTTACTAGGCACCTCCATGTTCATCAGCGACCATCTGGATCCGCAGCCACATTTCAGTGCCCAGGGAGAGAAAAAGACAAGAACAAAGGTGAGCTAGGGAAGAGAATAAGAAAACCTTAATTTGCCATCATAAGACTTACCTGTTGGGTCATTCCCACTTCATTTCGGGTCGGTGCCGCATCCTGGCATTTCCGAACCCCAGCCCCTAAGGGGAAAAAAGAGACATCAGCGTTAGTAAGCGAATGCTAAGACATTACCTGAATGCTCATTAAAGACTTACCTGATATCTACTGGAACTGCACCTCTCACTTCGGGTCGGTGCCATATCTCCGTCATTTCCGAACCCTGGCCCCTATGGGGGAAAAAAGACACAAGCATTAGTGCAAGGACACTAAAGGAACCTCTCATCAAACAACTCACCTGAGTTTCCTTCGTCGGTTCCATTGCTCATCTCGGAATCTTTCTTCTGCACCTGAAATAGAGACAACAGACAATTATTATTTCGGACTCATACTTATAAACAGAATTCTCAGAGTACTTTACCGGGAAGGTCAAGCAAACTTGAACTCTCTACAATCCATGATCCAGTGAAGTAACTGGATTACAACGCGCCCCTGCATCAGAAGCAGGATGGAGAGCTCGTCCTTTCAGACCCTAAGGTGAGACTTCACAGGGAATCGCAGAAGGGTTTCGTGGAGGGTGAGAAGGGAGTGGGAGGCTTACACATTATCCAGCAGATTGTTAATACTCCCTTTTCACACACAGAAGGATATTTCTGCGAGTCAGACAAGCCAGATTTGTGGGTCCGGTCCTGTCCATCTTCCGAGTCCTGCGCTTCACCATAGAAGAGGCAACAGCACTCCAAACCAGGCCTGCGCCTCCGTGGGAGTCAGGTGAGCGTAACAGAACGCGAAGCCTACCTACAAATTCCCACCCGGGTGCTATGGAAACTTCCGAGACAGACCAGCTGGCCGAGCTTTTGGGGGAATTACGGGCAGAAGTACACTCTGCCCGCCAGGAGACTAACGCTCTCAAAAGAGAACTGATCCTATCTAAGGAAAGAACTGATGACCTGGCCAAACGGTTGTTGCAGGGTCAGGCAGGACAAACTTCTTTACCTAGTTCCGGGGGTAATCCCACTTCTATGATTTCGAATAACCCGGTACAAATCAATCTACCTGGAAACATGCCTTTGGCCCCGCCTGAACGTTTTGCTGGGGACCCCAAGAAAAATGCCGTTTTTATGAACCAATGTCGCTTACACTTCCCTATGCAGACCTGGGGCCTTCCCTAATGACCAGACCAAGGAAGCTTTTGTATTATCTTATCTCAGCGGCAGTGCTGCCGATTGGTCAGTTCCTTTGGTAAATCAAGATGACCCAATTCTCCAGGATTTTCAAGGCTTCCAGGCAAGCATGGAAAGATTATTCGCTCAACACTCTCAGGGACAGGCCCTAGACAACGAACTGCTATCCTTACGACAAGGTAACCAGGATCTCTTATCTTACATCGCCACCTTTAATAGGTTGGTTGTGGAAACTGGGTGGCCAGAGAATAAAAGGATCACATTATTTCATCAAGGTCTGCGCGGAGAACTTAAAGACGTGCTAGCCCAAATAGTAAATCCACCCCAAGTCTGCGTGGAGTACATAGACCTTGTGGTCCAACTTGATCACAGACTTCAGAATAGAAAAGCAGATTGATCCAAGTTTGAAACCAGAGTGTTGATCAAAACTCATGCTAACCCAAGAGTACTGACGTTTCAGAACCTATGCAAATCGGTGGAGTTAAAGGGCCGTTAACGCAGAAGGAACGGGAGAGAAGGCGGCAAAAGCAATTATGTCTCTATTGCGGGGCTCCTGGTCACTTTCTACGAGATTGTCCGGTAAAACCACCTAAGAAGGGGGTTGGAGCCACTGACAACAATTTAACAGAACCTGATTTGGGAAACGACCAAGCCCGACAAGCGTAGAGGTCCGCTTGCCGAGCTTGAAAACAAACTCATTGACCTCGCATTTCATCATGCCAATGGTCCTCGTGGATCCGAAACAGCCTCGGCGGTTGCATGCTATAAAGGCATACATCGACAGTGGAGCTATTGGAAACTATGTAGACCGTGAATTGGCCTCCAGGATTAATCTCCCTCTCCGTCCGAAAACTAACAAGGATGTCATTACTACAGTTGATGGAACCGAAATAGCCTCAGGGCCGGTAACTCATTCCACTACAGAAGTGACACTAGTGGGTCAGGATGGACATCGGGAAGCTATTGTGTTTGACGTAATCAAGGCCCCACAGTTTCAAGTAATTCTAGGAATTTCTTGGTTAGAAACACAATCCTCGAATAGACTGGCGAGCAAAGAGAATAACCTTTCCTGATTGTGAACAAACTTGTTATCCAAGAAATCCAAATATGGGCCTGGCCTCAGTAACTTCCGCCACTATACAACTATGGCTGAGTACCAAGAATTCCAAGACGTTTTCCAAAAAGAACAGGCCAACACGTTACCTCCCCACCGGTCATATGATTGTCAAATCGATCTGGTACCCAATGCTCAACCGCCTTGTAGTAGGATTTATGCTCTTACTGAACCTGAGAACCTTCATTTGCGTCAGTATTTAGATCAGTACCTTGCCAATGGGTTTATTCGCCCGTCAAAGTCTCCTGTTTCCTCAGCTCTGTTCTTCGTGCCGAAAAAAGAAGGCGACCTTAGAACATGTATTGACTACCGCACCCTAAATCAAATAACGATTAAGAATCGTTATCCTCTGCCTCTGATCCCTGAACTTCTCGACAAGGTAAAAGATGCTTGTATGTACACCAAGTTAGATCTCCGGGGAGCTTATCACCTGGTGCGTATAAAAGAAGGCGACGAATGGAAGACTGCATTCCGCACCAAATATGGGCTCTTTGAATATCAGGTGATGCCCTTCGGATTGTGCAACGCACCTGCCGCCTTTCAATACTTTATGAATGATGTTCTTCGGGAACTTATCGATGTTTGTGTCATCGTATATATCGACGACATCCTGGTGTACTCCTCTTCGGAATCCGATCACAGAAAACATGTCAGGGCAGTTCTTGAAAAATTGCGCCAGCACAAACTGTTTGCAAAACTCGAAAAATGCGTTTTTCATACCACAGAAGTCGAGTTTCTCGGATTCATCCTGACACCTAAAGGAGTCCGAATGGACTCGCGAAAGGTGGACGCCATCCTCAAATGGCCATCTCCTAGCTCTGTGAAGGGGATTCAGAGAATGCTTGATTTTGCCAATTTTTATCGAAGATTCATCCTGGAATTTTCTCGAGTGGTCCAACCCATCACTGCTCTCTTGCGGAAGAATAAACGCTTTGAATGGACTCATGAGCCAGAACAGGCCTTTCAAGACCTAAAGACTAAATTCACCTCCGCACCTGTGTTGAAGCATCCACGCCCAGATCTCCCTTATATTGTTGAAACTGACGCATCCAGCTTAGCCATGGGAGCTGTCCTGTCTCAAAGGGATCCAATAACTAACCAACTACACCCTGTAGCCTTTTGGTCCAGAAAATTCTCGGCTCCTGAAATTAATTACGCAATCACCGACAAGGAGTTACTAGCTATTAAGTCTGCCTTCAAAGCTTGGCGTCATTACTTCCTCGGCACAAGACACACCATCACAGTGATTACAGATCACAGAAATTTGCAATATTTAAAGACGGCCAAAGCCCAATCATCACGTCAACTCCGATGGGCTTTATTCTTTGCGGAATTTGATTTTGTAATCACATATCGCCCGGGTTGCAAGAACGGCAAAGCGGACGCTTTATCCCGGATTGGGATGGAAGAAACAAATTTGAGCTTAGAACCTGTACCGATTATTACCTGAACAGAGAATTTTGGGTTTGACCTCTTTACAAACTATTGAGGATGTTCAAACTCGAGTTAAACTATTAGACTCCACAGCCTTACAAGAATGGAGCCAAAAGGGGTCACACTTTTCCATTAATAATGATTTACCGTACTTCCAAGGGCGATTATTTCTGCCTAACAAAGAACTGCAAGAACTCGTTATTGCCCATTATCATGATACATTAATAGAAGGACATCCTGGTATCGCTAAAACTGAGGAAAAGATCAAACGACAATTCTGGTGGCCATCCTGGAGAAAAGACATAAAATCTTTTGTGATGTCTTGCAGAGTTTGCACCCAAAATAAAGGTCAAAAGAAAAGACCAGCCGGTCTTCTACAACCTTTGGATATTCCACCGGCACCTTGGCACACCTTGTCGATGGACTTTATTACCGACCTGCCTCCTTGCTATGGATACAACACTATCTTGGTGATTGTGGATCTCTTCTCCAAAATGGCCCATTTTATCCCTTTAAAAGGGTTACCCTCAGCCTCCATCTTGGCCAAGGAATTTCTGGAGAACATAGTTCGTATGCATGGTTTTCCATCCATATTAGTCTCAGATCGAGGAAGCCAGTTTATTTCCCATTTTTGAAGGAAATGTTGTCAACTGGTGCAAATTGATGTACGACTATCCACCAATCACCATCCCCAAACCGATGGCCAAACCGAGAGAACTAACCAAACCCTTGAACAATATCTTCGGTGTATGTTGCACCAATCTGAATGCAATTGGAAAGACATTCTTTGGATCGCAGAATATGCATATAACAATTCTGTACATTCTGGAACAGGACAAACCCCTTTTTACACCTTGTATGGTCATCATCCTCGAACCTCAGACCTGGACCCTCCTCAAAACCTGGAAATGCTTGCGGTAGATCATTTGCATTCCACGATAACCCGAGCTTTCAAAGAAGCTACGACTCATCTTCAACAAGCCAAGAGAAAGTACAAAGAAAATGCCGATTTACATCGAAGTGAAGCACCTCCATAACAAATAGGGGACCAGGTGTGGCTAGCAACTAGACATTTACCTCTCAAAGGACCGCAGACTTTCAACCCCAGATACATAGGACCCTATCCCATCAAAGCTATAATCAACCCGGTGGCCTTTAAACTCGATCTACCAGCGAACATGCAAATTCATCCCGTTTTTCACGCCTCACTGTTGAAACCGTTGCAACCAGAAACCAGACTGATCAAACCACCAGAACCAATTCAGATTGATGGGGAATTCGAATTTGAAGTTAAAGACATATTGGATTCCAAAGTGTTAAAGTCAAAACTCTTCTATCTAGTTGATTGGAAGGGGTATGGACCTCAGGAGAGATCTTGGGAACCAAGTGACCATGTACACGTGCCGCGATTAATACAAAAATTCCACCGAAAATTCCCAAACAAGCCAAACCCCCGGAGAGAACAACCTTGGGAGGGGGTACTGTCATGATGCCTACCTCCAAGGAGCCAGACCAGGCCCAGCTACCCCAGAGGCAGACATGTCCCCGAGGGAAGTCTTAGCAGCCCCAAGTAGGGGCCATTTGGACTCAGTCCTGGCGCCTTTGGCACCAGGCTCATATTGGACAACAGTCCTGGCGCCATAGGCGCCAGGCTCATAAAAGATGACTTTGTGTTTAAATGTGCTTGGTGTAAACTTACCCGATGCAGACCATGCTGCAACATCCGGGCCATCTAGAGGCCTGAATGGGACTACTTTATCTTTGGGGACTACTTAACCACACGGGTGTGGCCGGAGGAAGAATACATACCCGAGAGGAAGGATACATACCTGGAACTACTTTGAAGGCTATTTAAGCCACGCCCAAGCAGCAACTCACGCTTCGCGTTGTTCTGCATCTAGCAGCTGGACGCTCACCGTGTCTGCTCCTGCATCCTGACTTCTGCCACGCCCGCCAGCATCCTGGAACACCTGCAAAGGGAGAAGAGAATAGGAGAAAGAAGAGTCCTTACCTGCTAAATCCGCATTCCGGAGACATTTCGCCGACGATCCTGAAAAGGAAGACATTAATTTTAAAAGCACATCGCATCGATCGCTGCAGCGCCGCATTCCACTCACTGTCATGATGCCTACCTCTAAGGAGCCAGGCCGGGCCCAGCAACCCCAGAGGCAGACATCATTTTCCCCAGGGAAGTCTCAGCGGGCCCAAGTCGGGGCCCTTTGGACTCAGTCCTGGCGCCTTAGGCACCAGGCTCATAGCGGACCCCAGTCCTGGCGCCTTAGGCGCCAGGCTCATAGAAGAGGATATGTGTTTAAGTGCTTGGGTGCACACTTACCTGATGCAGACCTTGCTGCTTCATCCAGGCCCTCTTGAGGCCTGAATGGGACTACTTAACCTGTAGGACTACTTCACCACCCGGGTGTGGTCGGGGAAGGATACATACCTGATTGGTGGAAGGATACATACCAGGAACTTCTTCCAAGGCTATTTAAACCCCACCCGAACAGCCACACATGCTTCGCGTTGTTCTGCACCTAGCAGCTGGACGCTCACCGTGTCAGCTCCAGCATCCTGACTTCAGCCACGCCTGCCAGTACCCTGGAACACCTGCAAGGGGAGAAAGGAAGAGAATAGGAGAAGAAAAGCCCTTACCTGCTAAATCTGCATCCCGGAGTCATTTCTCCAACGGCCCTGAAAAGGAAGACATCATTTTAAAGGCATTTCGTTTCGATCGCTGCAGCGCTGCATTTTACTCACCTTTGCAAGGCGCTTCCATCTTCAGCAGCGATCTTCCGGATTCAGCTACGCCCCGGCGCCTAGAGGAAAAAAGACAAGAACAAAGGTGAGAGGGAGAAAAGGAATAAGGAAAGCTCAGTTTCCTTTTAAGTCTTACCTGTTGGATTATTCCCACTGCATTTCGGGTCCTGCCGCTTCCTGGCATCTCCGGACCCCGGCCCCTATGGGGAAAAAAGACAAAGACATTGAATGAGCGAATGCAAAGACATTACCTGAGCACTCATCCAGAACTGTTTCACTTCGGGTCGGCGCCATATCTCCGGCACTCCGAACCCCGGCCCCTAAGGGGAAAAAGACATAAGCATTAGCGCTTTCTGCAAATAGACAACGAACATTATTATTAAGCTTGAACTTTTGAACAGAACTTTTACAGCGCCTTACCTGAACAGTCAAGCTTACCTGAACTCCCATCAATCCTCAATCCAGTGAAGTAACTGGGTTTCAACGCGCCCCTGCATCAGAAGCAGGATGGAGAGCTCATCCTTCCAAACCCTAAGGTGAGGCTTCACGGGGAATCGTGGAGGAGGTATCGTGGAGGGTTGGAAGGGAGTGGGAGGCTTGAGCATTGTTCCACAGTTGGTAATACTCCCTTTTCACGCACAGGAGCGTATCCAACGAGCCAGGGAAGCCAGAATAGAGGGGCCCTTCCTATCCATCTTCAGAGTTCTGCGCCTTCGACGCCGCGCCTCCGTGGGAACCAGGTGAGCGTTACACTCACCTTTACTAGGCGCCTCCATGTTCATCAGCGACCATCTGGATCCGCAGCCACATTTCAGTGCCTAGGGAGAAAAAAAGACAAGAACAAAGGTGAGCTAGGGAAGAGAATAAGAAAACCTTAATTTGCCATCATAAGACTTACCTGTTGAGTCATTCCCACTTCATTTCGGGTCGGTGCCGCATCCTGGCATTTCCGAACCCCAACCCCTAAGGGGAAAAAAGAGACATCAGCGTTAGTGAGTGAATGCAAAGACATTACCTGAACGCTCATTAAAGACTTACCTGATATGTACTGGAACTGCACCTCTCACTTCGGGTCGGTGCCATATCTCTGTCATTTCCGAACCCTGGCCCCTATGGGGGAAAAAAGACAAGCATTAGTGCATTAATGCAAGGACACTAAAGGAACCTCTCATCAAACAACTCACCTGAGTTTCCTTCGTCGGTTCCATTGCTCATCTCGGAATCTTTGTTCTGCACCTGAAATAGAGACAACGGACAATTATTATTTCGGACTAATACTTATAAACAGAATTCTCACAGTACTTTACCGGGAAGGTCAAGCAAACTTGAACTCTCTACAATCCATGATCCAGTGAAGTAACTGGATTACAACGCGCCCCTGCATCAGAAGCAGGATGGAGAGCTCGTCCTTTCAGACCCTAAGGTGAGACTTCACAGGGAATCGCAGAAGGGTTTCGTGGAGGGTGAGAAGGGAGTGGGAGGCTTACACATTATCCAGCAGATTGTTAATACTCCCTTTTCACACACAGAAGGATATTTCTGCGAGTCAGACAAGCCAGATTTGAGGGTCGGGTTCTGTCCATCTTCCGAGTCCTGCGCTTCACCATAGAAGAGGCAACAGCACTCCAAACCAGGCCTGCGCCTCTGTGGGAGTCAGGTGAGCGTAACAATTCGTAATCAGTCTGCCTACACAAGTTTCAATCCAACCCCCTAAACTCTCACCCACCACAAAAAGAAACTGGAAAGACGTCACAGAAAGCAACCTCTTCGAACAACTGGAGTTAACCAAACCCACAACAACAGAACTAGAGCTAGCTAATCTAGACGGGAAAGCAGAGGTATTACACAAATGGATTGCAGATACAATTGGCAAGATAGCCCTGGAAAAACCATTTACACCATCAAAAAAGAGAGAAATGGCTAAGTGGTTTACCCCACTATTAAGCACCATGAAAAAGGAAAACAAAAAGATGGAACTTGAATGGAGAAAACATTACAACCAAGACAAAAAAACCCTGTTCCAGAAGCAAATCCATGCATACAAGAAAGACATTCTAAAAGCAAAAAGAAGGCACTATGATGACAGAATCACAAAGGCCACCAACACACAAAAAGAAATGTTTCACATCATTAAAGAAATGAGAAACCCAGCAGGCTGTGACAACACCGCTAGCCCCTCTGAGAAACGCTACAATGACCTTGCAGACCACTTAAAAAAAAATCAACGACATCCGACAAACCATCCATCAGAGGCCAGCCAACAGCAACATACAACAAAACGAACCTACCTCAAAACCACAAAACAAACTCAATAACTTTCCTGAAATATCAGCAGAGGCATTCGCAATGCTGGTAAAACACAGCAAGAAAGCGGGTTCACCAATGGATCCCTGCCCCCCGGACATCTACGAATCAATCCTCGCACAAGAAACGCCAGCAGAATACTACAGAAACCTTCTAAATCTATCACTAGCAACAGGCACCGTTCCAAGGATCTTCAAATCGGCCTACATCAAACCACTTCTGAAAAACACAAGCGGCAACGTAGATGACCTCTCCAACTACAGACCAATCTCCAACATCCCCTACCCGGCAAAACTCCTCAAAACCTACGTATACAAACTAACGCAAGAATACGTTGAAAAACACCAACTGCTAGACCAAGCTCAAGTCGGCTTCAGACCCACAAGAGGTACAGAAACAGCACTATCGACGACCTAAAAACAAACGCAGACTCCAAAACAACATCAGCCCTCATTCTGCTCGACCTCTCTGCAGCCTTCGACACAGTTAGCCATGACACCCTAACCAAAAGACTAGAAGACATAGGCATAACAGCCACAGCGCTACGCTGGACTAAATCATTCCTAGCAGACAGAACAGAAACCGTTTGGATTAAACCCTTCAAATCCACCCCACGAGTTAATGACTGTGGAGTGCCACAAGGATCCTCACTATCACCACTGTACTTCAACATCTACCAAACCCCAGTTATCAGAATCTTCAAGAAACACAACATCACATGCTACAACTACGCAGACGATACGCAAATCGTCTACAAAATCAAAGACAACCAAGCCGATCTTTCTAACCTAAACGACTGTCTGAAAGAAATCTACAACTGGATGAATACCAACAACCTGAAAAATAACCCAGGAAAAACAGAAATCATGATCATATCCAAAGATCAACAGAAGGAAACCGCCATTCCGTGGCCAACGGAAATGGGAATCGTACCATCACCATCTAAGGTAGTAAAAAATCTGGGAGTCCTGATGGACAACACCCTAAACTAGAGCTGCAAATAAACGCAACAGTCAAGAAATGCTTCTTCCTTCACACTGCAAGAAAAATACTACCTTTCCTCTCCTTCACACACAAAACACTCACTATCGTCAGCCTCATCATGTCAAGTATCGACTATGCAAACAGCCACTACCTAGGAATACCAGAATACCTACTAAAGAAGCTACAACGGATCCAAAACACAGCAGCCAGACTACTCCTCAAACTATCCAGAAGAGACCACATCACCCCTGCCCTAAAAACACTACATTGGCTCCCAGTAAAACACTATCACCTTCAAAACAAGGTGCATAACGCACAGGGCAATCTGCGGACAAGGAGCAGAATTCCTCAAAAGAAAATAATCTACAAGCCAACAAGACCCCTCAGATCAAATAACTAAATACACCTGGAACTAAAACCTTACATCAAGAAAAAACTCGGGGGCACCGCCTTCTACCACTTAGCCGCAAAAACCTGGAACAGCATCCCAAAAGAAATAAGGAACACCAAAGATCACCTTAAATTCAGAAAATTACTAAAAAACTGGCTCTTCGATACCAGAGACTAAAACCAAAGCAGCAGAAAGACAAACGACTAAACGGGAAAGGACACTGACAAGCCCCAGAACCGACTGATAAGCACTCAGGGCACCGGGAGGGGTGACGCAAGACAGAGTGGTACACATGCGAGACCCACGGAGACAGAGGCAACAACCCCAGCCAATTCTTACCATCCCCAACCGCTGTATAGCTACAACTAGGTACCACTGGGTTGTGGAACTAGCGAGATACCACCAATCACCGCACTAATTAAGATATGGATACTGGCAGGGGCACTGGCCATATGGGTGGGGAGCATGCAACGCTGTTGACGGAACGGGCGGAAGAGGCAGTGAGATGCTCAAGGGGCCTCGTATACAAAACGAGCACGAACCTCCAGAGGCACATGATGCCCAAGCACCCCATCGCGCGAGATTACGCGAGCACAACTGGTCGACCCAGGATATAGATGCCAACTAACCGAGACCACTAACAATTTCCTCCTCCGCATACACCTCTCAAACTCCAAACCAAACACAACCACAAACCTCCAGCACAACAAACCGCACAAACTTCACCACACTGCAACAAAACAATAAATGCACATAGACCCGCACATCAGTACACGATGACGACCGGCCGCATACACCCCAGGCCCAGCCGACGGACCCACCGGCTGAGGCTTCCAACAGTACATCACTGCTCTCTTGCACTTTTCCAACCTCCACCCACTAACTCACCCGCCCTCCCTCCCTCTTTCAGAGCCGCAAGAGCGCCAGGTGACCACACAGGTGGTGAAAGTGCGCGGTACAAATGTCCTTTAACATTAAAATTTACATTTATAAAACCTTAAAACAATCACAATAACCTAACAGACCAAAACGGGAAAACCTGGGATGAACTGGTTCCATGGGTATTTGCCACCGTAAAAGTATAAGCATTCTCGCTCTGGCCCACCAGGAGAGGCGCATGCACAATGATGCAGGTTCACTTGAATGAGGCCCGATTGATGATCCAGGATATATTGGTCACATTTCAAGTGGGTCACGCATAAAGCCTTTTTACACAACAAGCACTTACTCAACTGTTGGCGCATTTGGAACAATTTCTCTGTTATTGCAATTGTAATGGGTTATTTATAACAGGCTTAATACCCAGAGGTTTCTAAGCGCGGACCCCGGGGATCGAATTTGTGATGCTCTGCATCGTCTTGCTTCCAAGAGGCGCGTGTTGCCCCCAAGCTATCCTCCCGAGACAATTGCCATTACTTCCTTGGAACATACTCATTGGCAGATTCCAGGCTAAACCTTATGCATTAGAATATCTCGGAGTGTTGAAAAAATGACTAGGGCATTAACAGAGAAAAAAATAGACTGAACAGGGTTCCTTAGGACAGGGCAGCTTCTTGAAAGAGCTAGTGTTTGAGCAGGCATTCCTTCCAAACAATCATCCAAGGACAGTTGGGAAACATTTTGAAGTATAAGGAAGACTGCATCGAGGATCAAGGTTTGGGGAAAAAAGCTGCAGTTATTTCAGGATGAAATAGAGGTCTTGTACTGGTATTTATCTCAGATGGAAATGTGTACTATGGTCTCGGAACTTGCAAAACCGGAACATGGAAACATGCGGCTTAATGGTTCACCAAGTAAAGCCAGTCATTGATCTCAACTACAGGCAGCACCCGGCCAATGTTGGCACCTTGAACCTTTGCAGAGACAGGAATTGGTTGCAGTAAAAGGAAATAACTGGAGTAGTAGATTCGTGCTCAAGAGGCAGGGAGCACATGCATTATCTACATATCTTTACAACACAACAATTTGTTTTGGCAAGAGTGGCTGAAGGAGTGAAGTAGTCTGAGATTGTGGAAGCAGAAGCACCCCATCCCGAGAGAAACAGACACTGGTGATATGGTACCACTGTCGATGATTGTTGAGACACTAACATTCCTAAATATATAAAATACACTGACAAGAATTAACATTCATGGAGTGCACCAGTCAACAGGATGCCGATGGCTTTCTCCTCGGCTATGAGATGGATGTTTGGTATCTATTCACTGCCTCTTCTTGCCTTATGTGGCATATTGAAAACAAGAGCTTTTGGATTACCTCTTCACCTCTTCTTGCTTTGTGCATCTCATCATTGGCTAAAGTGATGGTGGTGGCCTTTCGGTGAGGACATTACTCCTTATATTTCGTGGAGGCTTTGATACTGGAATTTACAAAGTGGTTAAAAATACTGGAGGGAAAACTTTGGAGGAAGATACTAGAATTATCCCACAGTGTTTCTATAGAGACATTAAGACTGGAACTACGACTCGTATCAATGACGACATTGATATTGAAAAAGTTGGGAATACTCCAATGTGCCATGCTTAAACCAGCGTACCCCTTGCTTGATTGTGGTATAAATGAACCCACTCAGCTGTGCTTTACTACATCACTTTGCTGAAGTGGTGCAAGAAACAGCAAAATAGATCTCTAAACTGCGATTTTGCAACAACCAGAAAATGGCTGTACCACCCTGCCACACACATTTCAGGTAGGGTGGAACAACAGTACTCACTGCAGGAATGTGCCAGTGTGCTCTGCAACATTTAACATGGAAGTGAAAGAGGCAGCATTACTTTGCTGCAAACCCAAAATGACCCTTTAAAATGACACCTTTTTCAACCTTTAAAAGTGCTGCTTGGCGCTAAACTCATCCAGTCCTTATGAACCACTGTGATTAAAAAGGCCCTGCAATGCCCAGGATCATCCATTGTGTCTCAGCGGAACCGGGCTAATTCTTGAATGACCGCTCCTGTCAAAAGTATCTTTGAAACATCAACCAGGAGCTTCGTTTTAATTTTACACGGGAAACGCGTCTATGTGGCAAAAGTATCTAAAAATCAGTTGTTCAGAGAAAGACTAACTAGATGCCTCTTTAAATGTATTCTTGCTGCTAAACAACGCCAGCACTCAAGAAAAGAACTACAGCTGCATAAAGTGTGTATTTTCTGGAGATGAAAACTAAATTTAAAGAAATAGTAAAATGTGCTTTTTCTGACTGAAGAGAGAAAATCGCCTATTTAAAGTAAATTGTTGTGTGTTGTGTGAAGGCCTGTTTACTTAGCAATGTAAAATAATTTTTTGCTGGTAAAAGTACGTCTATAAAATGTTTTGTTTCCACAGGTTTTGTTTACGAAAGATTTAAAATGAGAGAATGAAGGCTAAAACTCATAGGATAAGTTGACAAGCTATACAAAAAACTTGCTCTGCCAGTTGCTAGCCCTGAGAAAGGGTGACACCTCAAACTTCTGGCACAGGAAAGCGCCAATTGCCAGCTTGAAAGACCTTGAATGCATCGGTACAAAAACTTCACATGCTCATCAGACATTTGTCTTTGCCCCAGGCTGAGATAATAGCAGGCTGGGACATTCACCAGAGGGGCAATACAAACTTCAATTATGACTGGAAATTCCACTTTGCCTTGCAGGAAGTGACAATTGACAGCAGTTGAGGGAAAGAAAAGAAAAACGAATCAAGTGACAATGTACTTCCTTTTGGATTTAAAGGATATTTTGTAATTTAACTTTAAAGGCGTTTAGCTTTGCAGCAAGAATCAGGAAAAATATCAAAAGTTCGTAGTTCTAAATCTAATTTTATGCTCTTTCTTTGAAAACTTGGTAGAACTCATTACTGCATAAGGAACAGAAGTTTTAAAAAATGAGAGAAGCATTGATGTTGCGAACATAACATTTTGTACATACATCCCTGGGGTAAATGCGCATCTGTGTACGAAGTTGGGGAATTTTAGGCCAAATCTTTCATGTTTAAAATTACCAAAATGTGTCAGCAAGGCGAAACCAGGACCCGCAGACTTTGGATTGAAATATGACACACAAAATATGAAACCTGTGCATCTGATTTTCTCAGAGGTTGCAACTGCATAAATGTGTTTGTGGCAAAATTAGATTTTGGTTCCAGTAGCTAGGGCCGGTTTCTAAACACTGTAAAAATCATCCCATAAACATGACATTCTTTTTCTGTGATCCAATCAGCGAAGAGCTAAGAGGAGACTTCTACCTTGCCCAATCCTGTTATTAGAGGTGGGAGTAGTAAGCCTGCCCTGGTCATATACTTTAGTGATGTCATCTGGCATGATAAATAAGGGCCCCTGACAGCACACACAGGCACACACTGATTCCTGACTTTCTTCCTGAAATCCTGCGTGACGTCCGGTTCCTGATTTCTTCATCCTTTTTGATCCCGATTCCAGATTTTCATAACAAAGCCAAGGCATATGCTTTGCTGACCCTATTTTCAGCTAGGCCTCAAATTCTAAAAAAATCATAAAAACCCAAGGGAAGCATCCTGATCAAGTCAGGCTTGCTGCTACTAGATGCATGCCTGCTGCAAATTTGCTACCCCGCTGATCTGTAGTATCCAGTAAACCAGAAGTGCCAGTCCAGTGACCAGAACGGCCCAGCTGATCCTGTACCGCCAGATTTGTCCAGCTGTCCTGTGTTAGACCAGATCCGTGTGGTGTCCAGAATCCTTGACGGTCCAAAATCCTAAATTAAGTATTAATAGGAATCATAGAAAACCATAGCATACCTTGCATTGCCTTGTCCTGTACCAATTTCTAAACCATCCTATGCTTACCTTAATAACTTGTAACATTGTCAGAATCCTTATTGCAATCCTGTCCTTGATTTATCTTGCTAAGCGCCATTTCTTTAGTCATTTTTATCGTGTGTAAATCCTAAACTATCCATCCTATTTTGGGTGATCTGACTGATTCCGCCAGGTTGGGCGGTGGGGATCTGGGGTTGAAGTCATGAATAAACTCTAGAGCTTACTGTGTCCCTCTGTGGAATTCTCGCCTGAATGCTCTAGGATAGAGTAAAACAGAGTAAAACTATTCTTGTCCAAACTGGAGTTTCTTTTCTGTTTTCACTACCGATTTTTCTAAAAATGCCTCTTATTCTACATTGCATATCTCCCTCAGCTTAATAGCTAGAGACCACATTTCAATTCTTGATTATACCCAAGACCTATAGCTATGCCCCAACCCAAAAAACGCACTCAAAATCAAGGTTTTACATGCGTTATTCTTATTCTAAATTATTTTCAACCTTCCATTCAAATTCAAATTGTTTCTTTCTGTTCAAACTATTGCTTATGACTGCTAGTATCTTTCCAATGTTGCTCCCATAGAACTTTGTACTGATTTAGGGATTTTTGCACACTTACATTGTTTTATTCAGCCATTTTCGAGTGTCATTTTAACATTGTAAGGTTTCAAATCCGTTTTTCTCTCTTGTTTGAGGACGGATGGTTGGATTTGAAATTTGTTTATTGTTCCTCATTCCTCATTACCTGCTGCTTCCTTATATCTATTTAGAATTGATTCTTTGGGGGTTGAGGAATATCGCAGGGGGAAAAGCTAACTCAAGTGCTATCTTTCTAAACAAGCCAAAAGTGTTCTATTCTCTGGTGTTTTCTATTTTGTGTTGCTAAAGAGTGAATTTAAGTGCATTACATACCTTCTTATTTGTTATTGTCACCATATTGGTGATTGCTACCCCATACATTAAAAAGTATATGTTTGATTTGAATTTTAAATAAATAAATGAATATTAACTTTACCAACCAGCCTGATTCCTGGTCCATCGTGATCCGGAGTATTTGAAAAAAGGGTGTGATATGAGTGGTGCATCTCTCAAATATTGAACATATATATATATATATATATATATATATATATATAATAAAATAAGCATTTTAGTTGTGCGCTGCATACTAGGCTGAGACCACGGTGTACCGCCTGATTGAAATCCTTAACATGATACACTGGGTTATAATATGGCATGAAAACTGGAAGATAAGCATAGGGTTGCAGTAGAGGAATTGTTTGTACCTATTGACTGGGAATCGGATTGGAGTGACAATGTCAGATTTTATAAAGATGTTCATACAGAAATGGGAATTGTGGGATTGGACTCGCAATCATGAACATCTAGCTTCATTAAAAAGGAATAAAAACAACATATTTGGAGTCTAGAGATAGAAGTCATGCCAACCTTATCTTATGCAATATCCGTCTCCCTAGGTTTTTGATTTTATTACGTATAGGTCAACTGCCTGTGTTCGCGAATATTGGCTTTTGACTCAAAATTGCTGATTCTAAAATGTACTGTACATTGTGCAAACTGTAAAATATGATGGAAACAGTGCCTTCGTGTACTTACAGAATGTAGAACCCTGGGGCAGCTCTATATAGAAACAGCACATCAGGTACTTACAGAATGTAGAACTCTGGGGCCGCTCTATACGGAAAGAGCGCGGCAGGTACTTACAAAATGTAGAACCCTGGGGCCGCTCTATATGGAAATAGGGCTCATTGGAGTCCCAGTACAAAACATCTGGAGTTCCGCAGGTTGTTGACTCTTGGTCTATAAAGAGGAAATAGGACGAGAAAAGTCCCTTTTTTTGAGACAACTGAAGCAGGCATTGTTATAAGCTGTTTAAACAACTCTCCCATTGAGGATAACGTATCAAAATTGAATGCCTTTAGACTAGCAACACAATCTCCATACACTCCCCCCCCCCCCCCCGACCCTGCACGCCTTTCCCTACCTTCATCACCCGGACGTCCGAGCTGATCAATAACGTTTCAAACAAACGTCGTTTGTGTGTGGTAAAGGAGCATAAACATTTATTTGGTGAAAAGAACACACATTTTTCCAATTACACAAGTGTCCTAGATCTGTGACGTAAGACATGCAGTAATACGGGAAGATACAGTATTTACACCTCTTCATCTTCTACAAAAATAAAAATCTTTTGAAATACACATATATATTATGGAGGCGTCTCAAAGAAACTGTTTTGGGAATGACTTCTGTTACTGAATTGTTCAATGGTTCTCAGTCGGTCTCTTTCCAGAGGATGTCGCTGATGGAAGGAGCAGGGCGAGACCCGTCGCTGTGCATTGGCCCCCGACAACATCTTGGCACCATCTACCATCTGTTTATTGGTCTCCCTCATCTTCTTCCTAAATCAAGGGTATATCCCATCATATGGCCTGTAGTGCACCAATAAATGTCCAGAGATGTACACAGACCCCTGAAAAAACTGCAATGCGGCAAATAAGGGCCCACATCACCGGTGGCTTGCCCAATCCCAGTAGTAGAGTGGACATAGTGTTTTTGGATATGAAAGAGGTCTAACTAGTTAACAAGTTTCAGTTTTAGCTTGCTGTATTTTTCTAGCAGAAGTGTGAGAAACTGCATCATTTTGCCACATCCATTTGTCTATCCCCTCCCACATGTAGGTCTGTCAGCTAGACGGGAGGTCCGAGTAGTAAGTCAACCTCCTATCCACTAAAAACTCAAACAATGGCTGCTTGACAAATGGTTTGCTGTCATAGCCACAAGACTGCTGGTCTGTATTAATCGACAACAAAGCAATGGATTGGGAGGATGTTTCAAAGGTTGTGCTGTGCACTGCCACAAAGGAAACAGAAGTTGAAGTTTCTACAAGTCTTCACCTCAAGCACCCAGCGAAATAGAAAACGGTTTCAACTGTTGGTTTCCTTGTCCCACCAAGGTTCTAGATCTAACCGGTTCGCACACAGAGAGTCTCGTGTCAACATGGCCGCCCTCATAAACCACCACCCAGATAACTCAAGAGCTAGATTCGACATAAACACCCAGCATTGGTCTATGAGCTGCCGATAACTGCGATGATATGCTGACCATATAAAACGAGACGGGGCAAGTGGGCACCATGAGGGGGCATGGGAGATGTCTTTCCATTCAATCGGACTTGGAGGTAGAAGGAAGATTCATGGCAAATGTCCGATGTCCTGTTCACCCCCCCCAAAACTATTTTAAAAATGTTAATAGTTTCAAGTAATTTTCCCAGAAACTATTGACCAATGGGACCCTCATGTACCGGAGATTGAAATTGCGAGGGCAGTTCCACTGGCCTTTAACATTTCACCCTCTGCAAGTACCCGGTCTGCTTTGCCCGATGTTCAGAATTGCTTGCACATTAAAATCTACGCCCATGGGCACTGCACACATATCAAGGGTACAAAGGACATTATGGTCTTCAATTATATAAGGAGCAAGCACTTTCGAAAAAGGCCTTGGATTTCTCATTGCTCTTATGAATGCCATGATTAGGAGCTCTTTAAACATGGACATATAGGTCAGAGGAGCCCAGAAATGGATCTCAGTGACGGGCGGCTGAAAACAAGCGAGGCAGGAAACCTCCAGATTAATTCAAGTGCCGTGGGTCAGATGAACAAGTGGGCCGAGCTTCCAAAGTACATGGTACATAAACACCGTACTGCCAGTACCATTCTACAGGACACAAGAGGAGGACAAGGAATGGAATACGAAGCACTTTAAACACGGAGCTGTATTGCAACATTATTCGCCAAACAGTTCTCAATTATCCGCTCCGGGACCATGGGCTGAAGACCCCAGTGACGAAACAACCTTCCTGTTCTGCTACATGTACAGACTGCCCCATTCCACTGCCAATACATGTTCTCAAGTCCCAGCGGCAGTGGGACGCCATCTTGCCACAAGGAGTTCCCCAATAATTTAATAATATTGTAACAGACTGGTCCGTTCTTCTGCCACCGGCTCATGCTCAGCCTTCTGAGAGCTGTCGGGGCCAGCGCCTACTAGGCTGCAGCTTTCTACCCACAGTAATATCAACCGGCTATAGAGTCCGAATAGCCACTGGATACAGCAGAGACATGTGCTCCGCTCCTTTGATGGGCAGCTTGCGGCTGGCATAGTGATGGATGATCTCAGGCACACTGTCGAATGGTAGGCTGTTCTGGCCCAAGATGTACTTGCTTTCTTTGGTTCGGGAGAGTTTCATGTGCATGAAGCCTTGGTTACTCCTGTTGAGAGAGAGAAAGAAACAAGCGATGGGTTTTTTTTTTTATACACGAGGCATTTGTGATGCTTCAGTTCAAATGCAAACTTTTCTGCATGCTTTAAGACCTAGACATGCATGCCCTGATGTTAAACTAACATTGCAATCTGGCATGGACCTTTCCTAGAACAGGTCTCACACAATGTCTTGTAATTCAGCATAAGGGGAGCATTCGGAGTGACAGCTAGATGATCATGCAGGTCACAATAGCACACACCCTCCACAGACAAGCCAGGAAGAATGCATTAGACTCAATATGACTAAGAAAGTAAAATTGCAGCAATTACAAAGTCAACCACACCACTCAACCTCTCCAAAAAGAGGGGCTGGGGGACAAAACAACACAGCATATGTAAATGACTCCTCATCCAAGGTTCATTTTAGACTCACTTTACTGTGTGAAAACACATCTTGAATGGGAAGAAAATCCTCATTCTTTGTTTACTGGCATCACAACCACTATGAAGAGTTGGGAGGAATGTCCCAACTGATGATTGGAGACCCACACTCTGTTGAAAACGTAGGGACGGAAAACAGAAGAGACGTTCCCCTTCAACCATGACATTTGGAGCAAAGGCGTTCCTTTTTAAACCAAAACCAGCCTCTAAGCACTGGAGAGAGTGGTCCCTTCTCATAGACTGCACTCAATGAAAGGGATCCTTATGACAGTCATAGGACATAAGTGAGCGAATTGCAGGGCCTTCAAGGCCTGTTTGAACATCACATCTTTCTGACAACAGCATCACGTCTAAAACAAGGGATTGATATAATACAAGTAATTTATAACACGCCTGTACACAAGTGTTTCTAGGCGCGACAAGGGAGGGAGGACAATTACTAGGCCTCGTGTCATTCAAATCGGGCAAGTGCAACAATGCAAGGGGGAGGGAGAAGGGTATAGTGCTAGGGAGTAAGTGCAGTCAGGGCAGCATTGCTCTGAGGACGAGCAGTCAGGGAAGCGTGGGTCTGGGTAAGGGCAAGGAGGCAGGGGCTGCAGGGTAACAGTTACAGCCCCTAAGTGCATGGTAGGCCCGGAGGCAGTGCCGGGGAGACTGGTCATAGAGGAGCCAGGCACCCAGTGAGACTCTGAGGGTAGCCAGACAACCAGTCAGCGCAGTAGACAGGGAGGGCAGCAAAGAAGAGGGGGAGAGAGAATGCAGAGAGGAAAAGGAAGGTCTTGGGCTGTTTCCGGAACTTCAGGTGGTCCAGCCCAAGTTTGAGAGGGGCAGGGAGGCCATGCCAGAGGGAGGCACCTATAGAGAGAGATCGACCCCCCACTCTCTGGCTAGAGAAGCGTCTGACCCTAGAGAAACGTCTGACCCTAGAGAGTTGGAGGTGGCTGAGCGAAAGGCACGAGAAGGAAGGTGTTTTGAAAGAGTTGGACGTAGTGCGGGCTCCAGCCCCAAAAAGCCTTGTGGGCGATGCAGAGGGTCTTGAACTTGATCCTTGCAGCCACCGGAGCCCATGGAGGGATTTCAGATCTGGAGAGAGACAGTCCCAGAGCTTGAGGCCAAGGACACCTCTCACAGTCCTGTTCTGGATTAGTTGTAGAGGGAGGTAGATTGAGAAAGAGGATGTTACAGTAGTCTAGCCTAGAGTGAACTAGGGCTCTGGAGACAGTGAGCTTTTGGGGGAAGTGAGAAAAGGAAGAATACCTCTGAAGAGGTGCAACTGGTAGTGGGTCTTCTTGGCAAGATCTGTGATGTTAGGAGAGAAGGAGAGAGTGGGCTCAACAAGGTTTTTGCCTCACAGGAAGGTGAAAGAGGAGGGCCCAAGAAAGGCAGCCAGAGGGAAAGGAGGGCCTGGGGTCCCAATGAGAAGGATCGCAGTCTTACTAGCATTAAGGCAGAGATTGTTGGTGGTGACCAATCCTGAATGGCGGATAAAAAGTCAGGAATGAGGGAGAGAGGAGAGGAGGCTGAGGAGAGCCTAAGGAGAACTGATTGTCATCCGCATAACACTGAAAGTTAGAGGAGAAGGTAGAGATCAGGTGGGCCAGAGAGGCCAAGTAGACATTGAAGAGCCAGAGTGAGAGGTTATAGCCCTGGGGAACGCCACATGAGGAGAGAGAATTGGTGTTTAGAAATGACTCAAGTTGGACCTAGGAGGGTAGGTCCAGGAGGAAGGATGTCAACCTCTCCAGGGCCTAATCTGTGTTGCCCAGGATGGCGTCATTGACAGAGGAAAGGTCAAGAAGGATGAGGACAGCAGGAAGGCTTGAATCAAGATTAGTGAGCAGATCTTCACGGGTGTTCACGAGAGCAGTTTCCGTGCATCTGGCTGCTCTGAAGCCAGACTGTTGGTCATTGAGACACCAGGGTTCGAAATTGCCAGGAGCTGGGAGCTACCAGGAGCTATTTCTGACTCCTATAGCAAGTGGTGCCATACAAACATAGCTATGTGATATTAACTTTGTATGCTTGGGAATGTATATTGAAGAGAATAAAGAACTCACCTACAGGACATTTAGAGCATATTGGATAGTATAAAATGGACATAAGGCATCTTGAGCAAAGTTAGATCTGCTGCACGCTGTGTAGTAGCTCCTGCTTCCCCACAGGTAGCTCCTGCCTGATTATGCCGGATACCCAGGAGCTGCTTTTTGCTCCTGGTGAACACATCCCAATTCCGATCCCTGGACAACCAACAGAATTAGTGTGGAGAGTAAGCTGGGAGATGGCCAGCTTTCCCAGGTGTTTGGCCAGGAAAGGAGTGATAGAGTTCAGGCGGTAGTTTCCCGGACAGGTAGGATTGGCAGAAGGCTTTTTAAGGAGGGGGTGCACAAGGGAGTGCTTGAGAGAGGGGAAAGTTCCAGTGGCAAAAGAGTGATTCCAGAAATCAGCCAAGGCTGGAGCGAGGATGTCAATGTGGCCCTTGATGGTTGTGGAGGAGCACCTGTTTGGACACTTTATTAGATCGGGCTTGTCTAGAAACATTTTCAGGTGTCTTCGGAGAAAAAGAGGGAAAGGTGGCCAGAGGGGGGCCGAGAGAGGTAGAGGAAGGGGAGAGAGGACAGGATGTCCTGAGTTTTAGTAGTCAAGTGGCACATTCATTGCAGCTTCTTTGAGCAGGGAAGGCTTCATATGGTTCAAGCATCATGCTCTATATCCTTGTCAAAACATACAGAATTGAAGTGTGCTAATTAGTATGTCTGAAAGCGCACTGAAGCAGCCACAAAGAGCAAGTTAGTCAATATAGTGCACCTAAAGGACCAAGCAAAAGCACATCATGCCAACCCCCAACATCCACAGGCTTTCACTGTGATCTACTACTCATCTTGCACGACACTGGCCATTTGAAGTGTTGCCTCTGAACTTGGCCTAGTAATGTGTTAAAGGTTCTGTAGAGAAATGCCATATTTATTTGTTTACAATCGGGCTCCGTTGCAATTCTAGCTTGGCCTTCTAAAGGAAGAGTCAGAAAGGGAAGGGTCTGAATCGATTGGCATCTTCAGTATAAGCACGCCATATCGACACAAATAGGCCTCTGTTCCTGTTGGAACATATTTGGCAGGAACCACTAGCAAAGATCCCCTCGACCACACCTAATAACCATTATCCTACCACTCTGCAGCAATCACCCCCTGCAGGGGTGCAAATTTAAAGTTGCGATCTACTAGCCAAGCAGAAAACTTCACTCGCCTCCACAATTCTACACATGCCCACGGCACACTATTTTTTGCTCTCCAAGATTCAATCATCACTCGCCATTGGCTAGTGGCAAGTGCACATTTTGAGCCGTGGCCCCTCATATCACCATTTCAGACCTCGCCACCAAAGGTGCACCTGTGTTCTGAGACAGGAAGTCAAGCAAACTCCCAATTAGATCTTTGAAAGCCTCCTAAAGGCAGAACATTCCTCTCTTTAAAAACTTTCAATGAGACAACAGGGCCACCAAGCAGCCATCAGTGAAAGTTCACCTCCAGATCAGAGCTGCACACCTATGCAGCATAATTATTCAAATTTGCTGAAAAGCTTTCTTCTTTGCATTCTGATCTTCCATAACACCGACCTCTTCATCACAAAGACCTAGGTCATGGACGATTATAGCCCTGTCCTGCTTGAGGTGATCCTGCCCTAAAATGCAAGGCTGTTTGCTGGGGCCCCGCGCTTGTCTTGGAAGCAAGACAATGCTGAGCAGCCTGGGTTTGGTCCCGCTCTTGGGGGTCGGACATCAGCATGAAGCATGATATAAGAAACCAATATAAAATATAACCCTCCACCCCCTCAAATCAACCAGACATTGCAGGAATAGCAGAAGTGTTAAAATTATACATAAGCAATTCATCTATTCAAAGATGCAAGCCTACCTCCTACAGGCCAACCTTCATTCACTCACTCACTCTCACACACAGCTGCTACATCTTGCAGCAAGTGTGCCAATGAAACACACCGGTTTCTAGATACAACCCCCCGCCCACTGGTTAAGGACACTTCATCCCATCACATATTAGCCATTACTAATCAATGCAGAAAAGTGCATTGTTGTACACCCTTAAAGTTAGCCATTTTGAGGGGTTACCCTGCCCTGTCAGATGCATCCGGAGTCGGGGGTCTGCCCTTCAGTGTGAGAGTAACTGGCAGCCACGGCTGCTTTCGGGCTAAATTCGTGTTGGCGATTTTTCATTGGTACATTTTTGTAGTGTCTCACTTTTTGGTTGCATTCGGTATTTGTCTCATCCACCTTTGTTGTTTGTACCTGGCTTTAGGATTTCTCCTAGCCTATTATTAATGATTTGTTCAGTGTACATGGTTGCTGTAGTGTAACCCCTTTGGGGTACACCATTGTTCAAATAATGGTCTACATTTATAGGCATTTCCAAATTATTTCTGGTGGGTACAGTTGTCTTGCTTTTCATATGTCATCCCCAGTCCCCACTGGAGTCGGGGTCCGCTATTCAGTGCGACCCTGTTGCACGCATACGCCAGCCTAAGAGTAAAAAAGAAGTTTGGCGACCCTGGCCGATTTCCCTTTTTGTTGGCGATCTTAATTGGTAAAAACGCATGTGTTGTCTTATGAGCGGTAGGTATTGCACTGGATGGTTCAAGTTATATGAAGAAAAAACTACTTGGCTCCCTAATAGTTCCACAATGTTCAATTCACTTATCAGGGGCAACAAAAAAAAAAGATTTTTTTTTTTTTTTTTAAAAAACGTTTCACGCAGCTTATAGTGAGAAAAAAAAATCACAAGTGTTTGCGTTACTTTTCCCATTGGTAAAGTGACTTTGCTCAAACTTTTAACCAGTGGGGGCCATACGTCAAACGTTAATGCGTAAAACTTACACTATTTCCAAGCATCCTCTGGCGCTTCCCCAGTGCACCCTGACTGACCTAGTCCACCTCATGGGTGAACTACCATCCCCACACAGGAAGGCGGGGCACCCGATGAGTCACCAGAGGGGACGACAAGGTGGTATCAAGCCCATACGCTAAGGACTCCAGTCAAACCTTATAATACGCGCTGCACAGTCTCATGGTAAATAGCTATCATCCCGATTCACTGGTATGTATAGCAGTCCACCACAATGGAACATAGCTGTATCCCTCCCGGGGCCGACACACCCACCCGCACACATCTGCAACAGCACCCATCGACTATCCAGGTCTCCAGGGGCTTCTATCAGGGACGTAGCCCCCCCCTACCAACATTTGTGCTGGCTAAAAAGGCACACACGCATTCTAGAAACCTCATCCACATCCCGGCCTCCAAGGGCATTCTACCCACAGCGCTTTGAGGCCATACCAATGGCAGTAGGCCCTATACAAATGCCATATAACAAAGCATAGTCTTAGATACAGAACAAATACTATAATGCATTCACGTGTAAAACTAGCAATTGAAAAATGTCCAAGGTTTCATTCATTCCGAGTAAGATAAATAAAACTAATTGCAGAAAAAGGGTTCAATGTGTTAAAATCGTGGCACAAATGGCCGTTTACATAATAAATCGTGGCAAAAAGGCTGTGGTGTTGCCGCCGCAATCCATGGGGGACACCCCCACAACCCCCAAACCCATTATACCATTTAAGGTGAGCAGGGGGCACCCCCGCAATCCCCGCTGCTCCCCTTACATGGTATAATGGCGTACACCTGTACCAGGTCAAACCACAGCATTTTTGCTGCAATTTTGTGTAAAGACGACATTTTTGCTGCGATTTTATTATTACATACCAGAAAAAGCAGCGCGGGAGGGAGGGGGCTTACACAAAAATCAGGCTAAAATGAGTTATCTTGCTCTTAACATCAGAAAGTTCTCAAACCCAGACAGGCCACAACGAGATCAATTCAGTTTGTTCCTAAATAGTCTGCACTTGAAATGTAAAGGAGTGGAAGGAGGGCATCTGACAGTCTGGCACTTCTTGGCAAAACTAGGATAGTAATGGTCCGTCATTTTAGCGGGTTACGCTGCACTTCAACATCTGCCTCCATCAACAGCCTTCTGTTTCATTGCGATTTTCCAAACCGACCATTTAATCTGGGCCCCGCAGGTGTGGGGGGATCCTAGCTGCCACTTCCACCACGCTGTGAGATGGTGACTTCTCAAAGTATGTGCAGTGAGGGAGGCCGGCCACCTGTAAAGGTGAAAGGCGTTGGGCATTGCAAAGTGAAGCGTGGACTGCTGATCGTGCAGGCAAGGAACAGGTACTTACAGGGTTAACAACCGGGGCGGGAGGTCCGAACCTGTGGAACATTGGGGACCTTTGGTTTAGATGGGAGTTGAATTTGCAGCCAACTTTGTGGAAGATGTGATATGAAACATTATTGTATATGGCACTATTAATGTGTATTCTGACTCCAGGGGTGATGTGTTGGTGTTGGGTGGGGATGTATGTTATTTGTTTTCTAAATCAAAAAAAAAAAAATCCAGGAACAGAACCCGGAAAGTGAAGTTTTAGAGGGCTTGAGTAATGGCCAAGGAGAACACTGACAAGAGGACCTTTCTTTGCCCGCCTGCTCCCACTTTCCCCAGTTTGCTTTTGCACCCCTTCCCCTCCATTGCACAGCTCTCTGCCGTTTCCAAGCTGGGTATATAAATAACCTACTGCCCTCTAAATGAGGTGCTCTCACAGCAGAAGATAGTTCCAGAAGCAGTACAGTGGGATCCAGGCTAGCAAGTGGTGCAGAGCTAGCATGTCCGGCAGCGCGAACAATTACGAAGCTCTCCCTCCTCCGTCCCTCCTCCCTGCCTTCATCCATAAATACACTAAATGAAAATGGAGTCCCCCTGTCATTTGTTATGAAGCTCAGGCAAGTTCACATGCGGGAGAACTGGTCTCTGCTCCCAGAGCATCTGCTTGAGGGATGGCTCCCCGGGGAGGCGCAGCCGGCTGCCGAAGTGCAGGGCACGGGAGGCGGGCCGCACGGGGCGCGGGGTCAGGCGGCGCTCCGAGCCCGCGTCCCTGCACTGACAGCCAAGCAGGATGTCTGGCCAGAGGCGGCGATGGAGTGAGACGATAAACGAGCAGCGGTGATGGGGGATTCGTTCACGTACATACGTGCGCGCGCATATGCAGCACACCGCCCCAAACATCAAGGGCGGACTGCATTCCTACAGCCCACAGCCCACAGCCACACACGCTCTCTGGGGAGAGCAGAGGTTTAAATGAAACAGAGCGGGCTGCTTCAGGCCAAAACACTCTAGTTAATGCATCAACAGGATTACACATTGTTGAGGAAATTGCAAAACGCCCCACACAGCTTTACTCCATATTTAATGGTGGCTCATATTTTTCGTCGCTGTGTTATGGTACATCACTTGGACATTTGCAAAACACCATCAGTGGTAGATGCTTGTTACCACACGTTTTCTTGCCTGTCCCGGTTTTTTATTTTGCACATCTGGTCACCCTAATCATATACGGGTGTGTATAACAAAATAACCACATTGGCAGACAAGCTCCAGTAATAAGCTTGATGGCGATGCTTGGGTGTGCTGTTTTAGTTTTAGTAGCAAACAGATATGCGGGCGGAGTAGAAAATGGAGCAAACACGTGGTGGATAGTTAAATGGCGCCGCAGGCACTGGTTGAAGTGTTCGTAGAAATCCCATGAAATTGCGGCCCTTCTCTTTCAACACATTAACATTGCAATTATAGAGGACACGATCGTTTTGCAATTGCCACCATCTATATAAGGGGCTTTAATAAAAAAATAAAAAAAGAACAGTGCAATTAAAAAAGTGCATCGAATCATACAGGCAATAAAAATAACTGTGCTTAGCAGGCTGGTGCATAGCAGGCTAACGCAAACAGTGCAATATGCATTTAGCGCCGTCTCTGCGTCGACAGTCAATATGCGACGTTGTGGAGAGTATTTGGCCTTTTCTGTGAGTAATGATGGGTGTGTGAGGGATTTGGTAAGGTGCACATAACCAGTGAAAATGTATGCAACACATGTGCAGGTTGGTAAGCTGCACTCGGCCGTCCCCTGCCTCTACATTTCAACAGCATAAGCATTATAGTCAAATGAAGGCTAGAATGTGGTACTTGGAAAAGGTTACCTACAATGAAAGGAGCATTAATTAGGGCATTCATTACCAACGTTTAATGGCAGTAGTTGAATGCCAGTGGTGATAAGAGGGACATATTAAGCATCATAGTAACCGTGCAGTTTGTACTCATGTTTATATTGTATATATTGCCTGTTCTCCCCATTTTGCTCTGTATATATGTTTATTGCTAACATGCACACTTTAAATTTGTAACCAAGCTTCAAATATTCTTGTAAATGCTGCGCCTTGATACCCCCGGGTACATCTCCGCATTATAAATAAAATAAACAAACAAACAAATGCCACGTGTGAATTAAGGCATAACACAGGGTGGGAGGCTCAGGATTAGCTGGTTTCTGCAAGAATCCCTAAACCTCCTAGTAATCCCTAAGACAAACTCAACCAGGTTAGGCGGATCATCATTCTCAGCGCTAGCCCCAACCCTATGGAACTCGCTCCACCCCGCATCCGCCTAACTGAAGACTTAACGGCCTTCCGCAAACTACTGAAAACCTGGCTCTTCCCCTAAAACTAACCAGCAATTTGACCGGAAGCAAGAAATGTACAACCAAATAAAAATAAATAAATAAATAAATAAATAAAATCGAACAAAACAATAATGTAGATCAAAACAGTGAAGTGGATAATATGAATAAATCATCAGGAAACTAGGAGATCTGGATGGACGCTTGACCAGACGAACGTGTAAGAGTGAATGAGGATCTAGAGGGGACGAGCGAAGAGGGCGGATGAACGTCAAGAACGGACGAGCATGGAGAGCGGATGAACGTGGAAATCGGATGAGTATGGAGAGCAGATGAGCGTGGAGAGCGGATGAGCGTGGAGAGCGTGGATGAGCGTGGAGAGCAGATGAATATGATGAGCGGAGGAGCATGAAGAGTGGAGGAGCGTGGAGAGCGACTGAATGTGGAAAAGCACAGAGCGAATGTGGAAAACGACTGAGTGGAGAGCGCAGAAGCGTAAGATACAGTTGAGCCACGAGAGCGGATGAGTACGAGAGCGGATGAGTATGAGAGCGGATGAGTACGAGAGCCGGTGAGTGTGGAGAGCGGACGAGTGTGGAGAGCGGACGAGTGTGGAGAGCGGACGAGTGTGGAGAGCGGACGAGTGTGGAGAGCGGACGAGTGTGGAGAGCGGACGAGTGTGGAGAGCGGACGAGTGTGGAGAGCGGACGAGTGTGGAGAGCGGACGAGTGTGGAGAGCGGACGAGTGTGGAGAGCAGATGAGTGTGAAGAGCGCAGTAGCGTGGAGAGCGACTGAATGTCGAAAGCACAGAGCGAGTGTGGAGAACGACAGTGAAGAGCGCAGAAGCGTAGGATGCAGTTGAGCCTGGAGAGCAGAGGACGATGGAGAGCGGATGAGTGTGAGAGCCGATGAGTGTGAGAGCGGATGAGTGTGGAGAGCGGATGAGTGTGGAGAGCACAGAGCGAGTGTGGAGAACGACAGTGAAGAGCGCAGAAGCGTAGGATGCAGTGAGCCTGGAGAGCGGATGAGTGTGGAGAGCGGATGAGTGTGGAGAGCGGATGAGTGTGGAAAGCGGATGAGTGTGGAGAGCGGATGAGTGTGAAGAGCGGATGAGTGTGAAGAGCGGATGAGTGTGAAGAGCGGATGAGTGTTCTGAAACAAACGAATACATGGAGCGGACGTAGGAGCGCAGCAGATGAGCTGATAGAGCGGATGACTGTGCGAAAAGGTGAATGGGTGGTGTCGGGTGAGTGTGTGGAGTGGATGTTGTGTGGGGAGCGGATGAGCGTTTGGTGCGGACGAATAGTGTGGAGCGGACGAGTGTGCAGAACGGACGAATGTGTGGAGCGGACGAGTGTGTGGAGCGGACGAGTGTGTGGAGCGGATGAATGTGTGGCGCGGATGAATGTTGTGAAACAGATGAATGTGTAGAGCGAACAAATACACAGTGCGGATGAGTGTCTGGAACGGATAGTCACGCAGAACAGACAAGTAATATTATCAGGCCAACGAGTAGTATGTTTTGCCGATGTGTGGGTGGACCGGGTGATCGAGTATCAAGACTGTACGAGTGTATACACGGGACGAGTGTGTAAACGGGAGGAATGTATAGACGGGACGAGTGTGTAGACGGGACGAGTGTGCGGAGCGGACGAATGTGCGGAGCAGACGACGTTTAACCAGACGAATGTGTAAGAGTGAACGAGCATGTTGAAAAGACGAGCGAGGAGGGCGGATGAACGTCGAGAACGGATGAGCATGGAGAGCGGATGAGCGTGGAAATCGGATGAGTACGGAGAACGGATGGGTGGGAAGCGTGGAAAGCGGATAAGCGTGGAGAGCGGATGAGAATGGAGAGCGGACGAGTGTGGAGAGCGGACGAGTGTGGAGAGTGGATGAGGGTGGAGAGCGGATGAGCGTGGAGTGCAGAGGAGCATGGAGAACGGAGGAGCATGGAGAACGGAGGAGCATGGAGAACGGAGGAGCATGGAGAACGGAGGAGCGTGGAAAGCACAGAGCAAGTGTGGAGAGAAGATGAGTGTGGAGAGCGGATGAGTGTTGGGGAGCGGATGAGTGTTGGGGAGCGGATGAGTGTTGGGGAGCGGATGAGTGTTGGGGAGCGGATGAGTGTGGGGAGCGGATGAGTGTGGGGAGCGGATGAGTGTGGGGAGCGGATGAGTGTGGGGAGCGGATGAGTGTGGGGAGCGGATGAGTGTGGGGAGCGGATGAGTGTGGGGAGCGGATGAGTGTGGGGAGCGGATGAGTGTGGGGAGCGGAGAAATGTGAAGGACGGATGAGTGCGGGGAGCGGATGAATGTGGGGTGCGGATGAATGTGGAGGGCGGATGAGTGTATAGAAAACGTTTGAGTATACATAGCGGATGAGTGCGTAGGCAGACAGGAGTTCATGCGCTGGGTAGACTGGAATGCATGCACAAGAAAGACAGGAGTGCTCACTTATGGAACACATGAGAGCATGCGTGAGGCACACTAGAGAAGAATAGGTCAAGCAAGCATGAATGTGTAGTACAATCCCGAACGCCTGAAATGAACAAAATGAATAGAACGGACCTGCCCGCTCGGAACTGCGCGACATACATAATATGTTTTGGAATGCAGGGAACATTTGAAAGAGTACTTATCATAACACACCTCACGCTTACTCTCTCCCTTACACCACCACTCAACTAGAACACAGAGATACTATGACACCATTCGGTATAACTGTTCTCATATCTACATCTCCCGCTCACTCCACAACACTCTAAGTAAACATTGCTGGTTTCACACCCCCAGCCAGGCGTTCTCCTCAGGCCTAACGCAGCCACACTCGTCCTGGATAAAGCCAGCCAGAGCGAACACATACTCCTGATCTCTCAACCACCACACCTACCGCTAAGAAGCAGCTACCACCTGAATTCCGCACCAGCTGCACACATACCTGGTGCACACACACACTTTTGACTCTCTCTTCTCTCTCTACTGACCCGAACTTCGGTTCCTGAGGGCGTTCAACCTACCAGCGCCTTCAGACCATACCAATGGTATATAAGGCGCTATATAAATGCAAAATAACATAACATAACATAACAAGAATGGTGTTAGGGGTAATTATATGGGTTGTGGGAATTAATCATCATTAACAGAGGAACATTTGTTGCCATCACATGACCATGGACTTCTACTGTGATGTGTGCGATTACCAGGAACCTCGAACACTGGGTATAACTTGGCAAGGCCACACTCTGAGAAGGGACTAGGGAAAATGCATGCAGGTGAAGGCAGCAGAGCTATAAGAAATGCCCCCAGTTTTCCCAAATCAACCCACAACCACTACACATTCTCATGCCCCCCCCGCACATCATTCTACAATTCAGCATGTCTGCACCTGAATGACGCCCATCGGATCTGCTCACCCAGGCTGAGACCCTCTTTAGTGGATCCCCCAGGGCAGCCTTGCACAGGCAGCCGACGAAGGGCACAGGCAAAGGGCGCCTTCTCGTGGGCACCTACCATTCCTATTTGCCTGCCAAGTCTCGCCCTCACAGTCTGCAGCTACAACTCAGTAGGAGACTATGCCATTGCTGTACTGCTGCATATTTGAAGGTCGCTGTTTTGTTCCACCACATTGCACTGTCTTCCCACAGTGCTTCTGGGTTGGGTCTGAATTTTGAATCTCGACGTTTTGTTTCACCATATTGCATTTTCTGCCCATAGAGCTTCTGGGTTGGGTCTGCATTTTCTTATTGAGCTGTTTTGTTCCTAGCATTGCATTTACTTTCCATAGTGCTTCTGGGTTGGGTCTTCATTTGTTTTGTTCCACCATATTTATTTTTCTTCACCACAGTGCTTCTGGTTGCGTTTGCATTTTTGAATCCTGCTTTTTTGTTTCACCACATTACATTATCTTGCCACAGAGGTTCCCAACTGTATTGTGCTACTCTTATCCACTGTTATACTTTCCTTTTCTTCCCTTAGGGTCCAGGGTAAGGGATTCCCAACTTTATTTTGTTGTTTTCCACAGCCACACTTGCATACTACAAAACCTAACCGTAAACCGCCTGGGCACAGTCCACACATCTGCATACCTCTCAAACATGCCTCGATTATACATTCCCAAAACAAGCATCACCTCATCCAATAGAACACAGCAGAGACCCATGCAAAATTCGGATCAGCTGTTCACAATCTGACCTTCTGACTATCCCACTCACCTGACAATTTGTCATGACATCCATTCTCTTACCTGATAGCTATGGGTTGCTGCTAGAGACCTAGCCATTCCATATCCAACGTCTTGCTGGTTAAAAATGCAGTCACACATTTTAGAAATCAATTCTTCTACTTTACATCTCCGACTACAGTCTTCCAAAGGGTGCTCAACCCCACAGCGCTTCGAGCCCATACCAATGGCAGTAGGCACTACACAAGTGACATATAACATACACAAACAAGGCACTCAAATCCATTTATCCTGGAAGAATGATGGGCGGTGGCGGGGACTGCCAGGTAAAAAGGGAAGCTCATATTGGGAAGTGAAAGCAACCACAGTGGTGAAGCCATTGGACAATTTCAGATGGACGAACACGTCCAGAAGGTTTTGCTTGGGGTGATCGATGCACGCCATGCTACAGGAAGGAGTATGTTTACACGCAAGGACTATCTCCATCTCCAATTGGAAGTGGAGTAAAGGCATAAACAAATATGAAAAATATGTGGGCATCAGGAATTATTGGCAACTTATTGTAATGTTTAACGTTTTTTGATGAGCTGGGCCATAGACTCGCCTCTCACAATAGTGCCAGATCTGAGGTAAGAAATCATCGATAAATCTTAAGCAGACAAATGAATCCAGAAAGCAATATATAAGAAGATGCAAAATGTATTTAATCATTATTCAGTGCATCAAGATGGGAACAGGAAGGAGTATGGCACAGAGGCAGACATCTTGATGATTTCCAGCCCTGTATGTGAGACCAGGGAAAAGGGAGCTGACCCAGCACTGAACGAGACTTGGGTAATGTCCGGGCAGGAAAGGCGAGAACGTCGATGGGTAACGCACAAGGTGTAGAAGTACAGTGAAAAGTAAGGACAGGCAGCTGCGGAGCCGTGGCTCCAGCACAATATCAGAAGGTGTGACTGGGTCAGGGACATGAACCGGTCAAGAGGGGACGGGGATCACTCTCAATCTTGGGCAGGGAGTTTGCCAGAGTCAGTCCTACCCCAGAGGCGGGGTGAAGGAGTGGAGGGCCCAATCTCTGTTCCTTCTACCTACACCTTGCTGCAACGGTCAATTATCTATGCCCTGTTCTGGCAGTGTTCTTTTTCCTCTCTTGGAGGACTATAGAGAGCCTAGACGTCTCTGCGGTGGTGGGAAGGGCTGCGCAACCAACAAGTGAGAGAGCTGCAAGTGAACAGCAGGGATGCATAGTGGGACACATTACAGACCGGCAGCCAGCAAGTCCCAACTCTACAAGAACTTTGAGATTGACTGTGCTTGTTGCAAGCCTGCATCTAGAACAGGGTAGCGATTGTCCAGGGGAACCAGTTGGTTGCCTGGACCAACAGGAGGCGGATGAGGATAACGGGAACCACAAGAAACCGGACAGTGTGGGTTGTTAAAGTGGGGTCGAGGTAGGCGGACCGGGAGACCAAGAGCAGGAAGGACAGTGCAGCAGAGCGTGGATGAGGATTATAGAGCGCTTGGTGAGGTGCAGCATCAATTGGTGAAACAAAGTGGTACTTGGGTGTAAGAGCTTCTATGTTGGTGTAGGTGTGTGAGTGAGACTAAGTGGGAGTATAAGGTAATTCGTGAGGGTGAGTGAGAAAGTTGATTGAGAGAGTGAAAGGAGGGTTTCTGTGGAAGGCGTTGTGGAAGGTAGTGGGTGCGGAGATGGGAGACTAGATGAGTGAAGAGGGTAGTAGAGTGGAGAGGGGTGTAGGAGAGGGGGCTAATATAGGGGAGAGTGTAGAATAGTAGAGGGAGAGTGTAGTAGAGAGCGAGGAATAGTAGCAAAAGGACGAACATCAGAAGAAGAGTGAGGAGGAGAAATTGAGTGGAAAGTATAGCAGGGAGGAGAGTAGAATGAAGGAAAAGGAAAGAGAACATCAGCTGAAGTGTACATGGGTGTGGGAGGTTGAAAATAAGTGAGACCTGAGGGATTGAAGGGTCACCACTTCTTGCCCTCTTTGCTTTTTTTGGGATCCTAGGTTAGGATCCACCTAGAGATTCCTGGAAGGAGCCAGATAGACAAGGCAATTTCCTTCATGCCCTCACGAGGAGCCAGCCTGATCATAGTAGGGGCTACAAATCTCCATTGACGTGACGACTACGACAGGGAGCCCACAGGAGACAAGAGAGAGGGACGGATAGCCTTTAGTGAACTTCTAGTCTAATAAAAACCCTTGAACCAGTTTAGGAGTTGGTGGTTTCTTGAGGCCATCTATGATAGAAGGCCACCAGTATCCAAAAGCCCAGCACACAATACCTGTGCTAGTTAGAAGTGGCCTCAGGCACTGGTTTGTGTTGTAGATGCAGATCAAGGATTGGCAGAGCCAGTTCAGAAATGTTGGCTGGGCCTCAGAGATCCAGTTAGGTTAGGGGTATGGGTATTGCCTCAAAATGCAGAAAAAAACCTGTTGAATGCGCATTTACTGTGCAGCTGGCTGGGACAAAAAAACAATTGAATTCCATAATGCCGGGGCTGTCCCCCACCCCCTTTGTTCGGGCATTATGGGTGCCCCACGCTTTCATGACATTGGAAGCGGGGGACAATAAAGTAAAACAAAAAAGCCCCCCCAAAAATAGAAGAAAGGGACCCTGCGGCACCAGCTCCGACTCACGCTAGTGGGAGGGAACTGATGCAGCAGGGAAAGAGGTGAGCCGATGGCACACATTGAAGTGTGCTGCTGAAAGTAAGGGGTAAGGGGTATAGGGATGCTGGAGAAAGTAATCTATGTGATCACAGCACGGCACGATTTTGGAATTCAATATTTTCGGAATCGCAATGTGTGTACGTGTGGGTGCGAGGGGGGGTGTTGTGTGTTTGCGCACACATGGGTGAGCAAGAAGGCATGAGTGTGATGTGTGGCTGGAACTGGTGGGAGAACACAGCTGTAGGACGGCCTGTCCCCGGCCAGATGGCTACAGCACCCTGCACTTGACGGCAATGCCTCGTACATGACTGCAATATGTGGCATGGTTTGGGAGCACCCAGGGGAACAAAGTCATAACAATTCAGCAGTAGTAGGTGACCACACCAAAACACCACCTGAACCCATGATGTGAGCAACACAGATAAAGTGTTCCTTTACGAGTCCCAGATGTGGCTTGATTGTTAATGGGTCAAGTCAGTTGCGGATCCACCTCCTCCGATAACCTCCATCATTCCCCCGGGCCTCGAATACTGTTGCACAACATCCTTGTCACTCGTTCTTTGTCTTTTCTTCTTTCTAACCTGTTCCTCTCACAATAGCACCATCTTCCTCCACAACTTCTGTACTTCCCTTGACAGCATCAACGTTACAGACTGCTGTGATGAATCCAGGGAATTTGGCTTCTCTCCCCAAGGTGGAGCCACCCCCTTTGGGACAAGGGATGTTAGCCCGCTAAGCTTAACACCTCCTAGGGGACAGGGCAAGCAAGATCCCACTGGGGCCAATCCCCAAGCAGTGATATGTGCTATCCTCCCTCGTCTCAAGAATCCAATAAGTTTGTTGTTATATGTGAATTGACGTATATAATGACTTAGCCACTTTGAATACCAAATGGGTGGTATGTTATGGATGATATGGTTATTCAGGAACAGTCCTTAATGTTGCCTGAAGATTAAGAGGTAAGCCCTGCCCCTTGCTGCACGAAAGGTGGAGAGCCCATTCACAGGACACACCTCCTAGGAAGTGTGTCCAATAGAGGTGAGCCTGGACCCAGCGTGTGGCTCCGACCCGCAGCATAGCTCGCTGCAACACTCAGAAAACCACCCAAATCACAGGGCCAAGTGATCCAGTGCATAAAAATGTGTGTTAGGAGAGGGGCGAATCCTCCAAGCTGCAATCCGCCACCAGCACCCTGCTAGAAGCCAAAAGGGAAGGGAGCAGCTTCTCCAGGTGTCACAAAAGAAGCCGGCTGAAAGAGACCGTGCCACCTCCACAGGAGGACAACGCCCAACTGGAGGAGCACCACCAGAAAGCACAAGGTACGCGGCCACTCAGGGAAGTCGGAAGGTGGCCAGAAAGGTCAAGACAGACTCCAGAGAGGGATGACAACGAAAAAACCTCAAGGCAGGGTGAGAACGAAACTCCCCTAAACTGGGGTAAGAGTGAGCAAGCCCCAATGTTGGCTGAAGAGACACAAAACCCAAGACTGGTGGTAAACCCGAGACCCCAGGGAGGGGCAGCCAGCTAGAAGTAAGAGTGAAGAAGATCCCACAAGACTCAATGGAGAACAAGTGCAGAAGACTACATGGTGTGGATTTATAAGCTCAAAGTCTTCCCTAGGGTGGCATATGCCTGGGATTGAGACCATGTGTGAGGCGAGGCAGAGACAGAAAATGGACCAAAGACTTTCATACACAACCCCAAGGAGGAGAGGCATTTTGCCGCCCGATTTCTTTAACTGTGCATCAGGACCAGGGACCCCTTTTGAGACAGTAACAATGTAACGGTGGGGTGAAACCCAACCACTATTGAACCATTGGGCAACAGCCCCTATAATCATTTGTTAGTTGCATTTCTGTGTATAGCGGTAGGGACAGGAATCCGGCTAGATTTTGTTGTAGGGCATCCTGATGAGCACCCTTTAGACTCAAAGACATGGTCCAGTAACCGAAGGGGCAGATAGGCTGTTTAAAGAAACACGTTCCCTAAAATGCCACCTTGGCCGTCTCCCGGTTCTGATTTACCACACTGCCCTTGCTCCCATCCCTTCAGGATTGGCTTCCCATCTCCACTTTGCACCCCACCATCCCCATCTCTGCTAGCTTTCTTGCCTGCCGCGCATAAAGTCCCTTCCTGTTGGAATCGCTGTGACAAACTGGCAGCTCAAAGTGCATTTGAGTTGTGAACTGGCTGGAGGAAGCCATTTTAACAACATCTTCAAAGGAGACATATTTGGTACACCAAGCCAATAACAATTTGAGACACTAATGAAAACTAATGGTTGTTTTAGAGCATGTCCGGAAAACGAAAGCGTACAAATGGCATATTTCGTACTACGTTATGTGAGGTTTAATAAAGGACGTCACGTCTCTAACATTTAGACAGACTTGTGGACCTGTGGACCCTTTCAAGTAACTGCGGATTCACTTGACTGTCAGAAGGAGGTTATGGTATAGCTATATGGGTGGGTCACTATACAGAGTGATCGAAGTGAGGGAGAACGGTCCAGAGAGGAGTTCCACTCTTTTTTTCTGTTCACCATTCTATACAGAGGATTTTCCCATTCATGTCCTCGTGCAAGTATAACGTTGTAATAGGAGCCTTAGTTAATAGTCACTTATAATTATAATTGTTCTTTTAGAACACGATTTCTAAGGCGACATAGGGATTCGAACCTGCCTTGGGCTGCATTGTCTTGCTTCCAAGACGGACGCTTTGCCCCTGAGCTATCCCCCCTCCCGTAGACTAATGCAATGCCCCCAGCCGCAACACCTTGTCACATGTTGCACTATGCTCCCCCCTACCCTCTCCCATGCCGAGACCACAGTCCACAACTTTTTTCGGTACACGTCTACCACTGGCTCAGGTATGTTGGGTGTGAGCAACATGCCTTGGTGCAGCACTGGTTTGGCAGTACAAGGGAACATATTGAGGACATATGATGGACATCAGTCCAGTTATCTGCGACAACAAGAGGTGAACAACTTGCAGCTAGATTGCATGTCATGGAAAAGCCACACATGTTAGCTCGTGCTTGACCTGGCCTTAAAGTTTTTTTGACACCTCTTAATTTGTCAAAGAAAAGTTCAACCAAACACTTTCATAACTGTACTAAGTTGTCTGTATATAACTTTCAAAAAAAGTATTTCCAAAACTTCACGTTTTATTTGCAAAATGCAACACATGCTGCAGGCCTGTGTACAATGAAAGTAAAACGTGACTTTTGTTTATTGATGGTAAACTATAGAGCCACCTCAGTTGGTGCAGTGTCACATGTCAGTAGGGCTTGCAGCCCAGTCTCCTTTTCTTGCATTCTATCACTTGCAGCTCCACATTTATAAAAGAAAGGTCAGACTACAAGTACCAGAATGCAAAGAGAAACAGCACAGGATGCACCACTGCCATCTGACATGGGGCATAATTAGATCTCGGGTTTAGCTCTAAGTGCTATGGAGCAATTGTCACCTATTTCACCTTATTGCATACTGAAAGCTGCTGCAAGCAGTATCATTTTAATTGTGCTCTGTCCTCTGACCTGACAACTCAAGTGGTCTAATGTCACCTTCATTCTTTGCATTGTGTTTGCTGCCTGTGGACCTGGGTTTGTTTGTTACATATGCCTCTGCCTCACAACTGCCATATACTCTAGTAAACGCAGTAGTGGCGGGGAAGCAGCTGACGTGGTTCTATTCCAGCTTTTTAGCTACTAGCGCTTTGCATTTGATGGGTCCAGAGAACGGTACAGAGAGAACACCAGCAACGGAAAACCACCAACACAACAGAATGAGAAACTCTGAAACCAGAGCATCTAGTGAAATAAAACACAACCCCAAACACCATAGAATAAGATTAACCCAACAGATCAACCCAACGCACAGAAAAAGACTCCAGCAACCCCCTGACTAACCCTACTAAAAACTCTAATAAGCTGCATACCCACCACTGAAGAAACAAGACATACCCTTCACCACAAAAACACTGCAAACTAGAAGCACTCCCCCAACACCCAAGGTGCACATAAAACACCCACATACAACCACCCAAACAGCACACAATGTCGACCAACTAAAAACATACAAGCACACTGTTTAGAATCATCTTAACAAAGCAAACTTGTCTGCGTCTATTGAGCAGGCCACTTACTATTCATGGCAGAATCACTGTCCGAGAGAAAAGAAATGTGAGGGTTCACAACTCCATTTCAGTCTACAGAATTCTGACAGCTCTCTTTTGGGACAATATTGTTCCAGTACCAAGAACACCGCCACATGACACTTATGCCAGTAGATCAGACTCATTAGCCCTTCACGCGGCAGCAAACATCAACAGACACGCCCCTTTAATTCAGACTCCTCACAAGTCAAAGCACAGCACATACACTACATTAGGTTTCAGTTTAGCGCGGAATCATTTTTGCAGAGCCAGGACCCAGTGGGCACTATAGAAAAATGCATTGGATTATTGTTAGGACAATATTGCACATGTGCAACAAGTATGGCTGAAGGCTGCACCCCGTCCACTGGCAGCAGATGTTTGCAGAAGTGCGTGGTGGAGTCTGGGTTCAAGTAAGGACGGACAATTGCTCCTGATGGCAAATTTAGTCATGGGTCGAAGGCCTAAAAAAAAGGGACGGGGGGACTCATTAACATATCAATTGAATGTGGTGTCACCAGAAATCAGCATCTGACGGTCTGAAAAAGTTAGGGAACTCCTGAGAAAAGAGGAGGGACTCCGTCCACCCGTGTGTACCCTCGACGTGAGCCTTGAATTTAGTGCTGGACATATCTCCAGGCTCCTAAGAGTTTGTGTCTAGTTGTGAGGTTTCTGGCCCTGCTACATGTTAACTAGGAGTGTGGGCAAGGGCCAGCATAACTTGATGAAATACTTCAACACAATACAAAGGTTATTTCCAGTTAACGAAACCTTTCGGGATTCTAAAAAAACATTTAAGAAACGAATTCACAGGACTATCTGCAAAATAAGTGGAAAATGCAAACGAATAGTGTTCAAATCGTTTACAGAGAACATCTCCAGTAAAATATCCACGGGTTACTTTTTGTGGCAAAATAAGCTGAACACGCCAGTAAATGGTATTCACTTACTTGGCTGAGAAACCTTCAGCTACAGCCCCGCTTTATGTTTGTAGAACTCAAAAGCCTCCAAGTGCTGACCTGTCACCCACAAATGCACTCATTACATTTTTATTTATTTCTCAAAAGATTGCCAATTTCATGAAATCAAGTGAAAATTTAATACAATTGGCGAAATTCAAGTGGACCAATTTCACACAACTCTACTAAAAAATTGGTTTCCAACTCTGGCTTGGCAGTTGACAAAATGGTTGTGCAATTCAGGCCAAATCACGACCTTTGGGCGCCTCAAATCCTAAATGCGTAAGGTTAGGTATAAAGCAACCGCAGAGTGTGCCATCCAATAGTATACACACCTGTTCCTTCCCTTATTTCCCACTGAACCTGCTTTATGTCATTTTGTCTTAATGTGGCCCCATACACCACACCAGTGCACGTATAGCACCCCATGTTTGGGATGTTCCTGCAACAATAGTCTCCAGCGCTCTCTCTTCGCTCAAATGAGCTAAGAGGGAGCATTAGAGACTGGTTCTCCACGGTTTATAGTCATTGCATCGAATGCCATACCAGAGAAAAAAAAAGCATTAAAAAAAGCATCAAATGCATTTATTTTTCTTTTTTTTTTAATGGGGGTCCCTCACCCAACCCCTCTTTCACTTTTAAAACCTATTTTAATTAAACTAAACCCATTACCATTTAAAAAAAAAAAAAAAAGCATGTGATGCTTTGTTTTCTCTGGTATGGCATTTGATGCTATTGCATTCGATGCATTGACCAGATACAGTTCCTCCCCACTGCATCAAATACCACATCAAAAACTGACCGCCATGGTCGGTCATCACTTGGTTTCATTAAACTGGTAAATGACCGTGTGCCTGTAAATAACAGTGTGCCTGTAAATAATACTGCAAGCAAGGTTTGAAATCCACTCCCACATGGACAAGGTGCAAATGGAGCTCTCTTTGAATGCCCGATGATCTATTGGCTAGTACTTCACCACTTGCAGTTGATGGCCAGACATAGGCCACTCTGTTGGGTATCGATGAGACTCGGCAGCCTCCTGAGCTCCGCACTCTCCCTGGCCTGGAGCCCGTCTGCTGCAAGATCGTTTAAGCTGCCCGGGAACGGCTCATCCTTCTTCTCAGACTTGGCAAGCACAGTGAAAAATTTCCATTAGCTGAAACGAGCACTACTTCATAAGTCGGGGAGCGCGTACTATCCAAGACCGCGGCGGAAGCCAAAGCAAAACTGGAAGCGATAGATCATGCAGAAGGATGAGCTACTCCAGCTGCCAACGATTGCAACGGATGGCCTCACAGTGCAGATTCCACGAAAAAGCCCAAACTGGGTTCCCACTCGTACCGCTGAAAAACTCTTAACCGAAACACATCCAGGTAGACACGTCTTCATTTAGCCCAAGCTGCCACAGATGTTCAGAGGTCTGTCGGGAAAAGTGAGACTGCTATACGCATATCACTCCTAAGAAGTGCTCTGAATAGCCATGAACTGGGATAACCAGAAGACTGTTGCAGAGAAAGACCCATTTTCCAGCCACTGGCTTTTCCATTAACAGATCATTGGTCAGTTGACATCCAGGACTACAAGCCCCAAAATGCATTCGCTGGTCAATAAAAGGACATTTTGGAATTGGGGTAATATGGTCACCCAACTATAGAAGAGATCACATGGATATTTGAGACTCCTTCATACACAGTTATGACGCAGAGTACTGCTGGACCAGAAACTGGTCACACATTCAACCATACCAAAGCAGGCCCAGGGGGCTACAGTCTTTCTTTTGTACAAGACTCGCTGTCCTTCTCCTGAAAGAGGTCATATTGCTCAATGCTGACTTTTACCAAGACCCATCCTTTGCTTTGAAGCTGGCCTTGCGCAAACATTATCTTCTCCTTTGGATACCTTAGAACTGATCCTACTATTTTCTGCGATCCTGGTCTAGGACTGCCTTTAGCTGCAGCCACATTCGGAGAAGGTATCAGTAACGCTGATCCTTCATTTCCCCAACCCCATTCCTGTTCCTCAGGCCCCAGAGTTTAGCCTCTTCCTGACAATTCATCAGCCCATCCACTTTCCTCCCCAGACCTAGGCTGGTGCACAAAATGAGAACCCCACGTGAAACCCCTGCACTTTTATATTGTGCCAAATCAGCCTTGTAGTGGCCACAAAGATGTCAGACATGATAGCTGGCAAACAGGCGAGAAAACGACTTCACCAAGACAAAGTCAGTCCGAAAGACAAGCTTTCTTCGACCGGCCAGTCACTCCAAGCTTCCAGTTTGAAAACAAGAAAGCACCCAGGAGAGATGGCCTGTGGTCTAAATACGATTTTGAAGTGGGATGGAGGGAGGTCAATGATTTTTATGGGAGCAAAAATGTAATCTCTATTCCTAATTTGAGTCTCTTTTTAGGCAATTAAAATGCATTTTAACTCCAAAACAAATATCCTTCAGCAATCCAAACGGGTTTGCACTTTTAGAAATTCATGCAATTTAAAGGATGTACTTCTTTTTTGCCTTGAGGTACCTTTACCGATCAGTGTGAAAAAAAAAAATGAGGCTCCTTTATCGCCTGTTGATACAAACATATCTGTGGCGCGTCTGGGTGTAAACTGGGCAGGCTCCTTTGTGTTCATGGTTTCCCAGTTTTGTTGGGAGTAATTTTACACCCCATTATTTCTCTTGGGAGTATTTACCTATATTTAGGGAGTAAAAACGAATGATGGTCCCGAACATGCGCAGAGGTTCTACAGTGCTCAGAGAATCCTACAGTTCAGCGCCAGCCTCTAGGAGGCCAGCACAAGAGTGAAAAGATAAGCAAGGCGGCTTCGAAACACGAGCATAGTCTAGGGAGGATAGCTCCGGGACAACGCGGAGCAACACAGGTTCGAGTCCCGGGTCTGCGCTTAAGTGCGTTATAAATAACCCATTACAATTAGAATGCTATAGGTCACGCCCACACCCTGCAGGCATTAAAAAGGGCAGATTATTGTAAAAAGGTCAATATAAAGAATTGATGGTGTTGATGAATGCTAATTCATGTTACCAGCCTTAGTCGAGGGTACGCGCGGGTGGGCGGCGTCACCACACTTTGCCCAGAGGGCAGACGCCAACCCCCAGGGTATTTTAGAGGCACTGGGTTAAACAAGACACTGCCTGTCTTTTTCAAAATTATGATTTTAAGGGACACCTGGGGATTCGAACGGCAGTCGCTAGGGTCACAGGTTGGGCACTACACCATATAACCTGGTGAAAAGCCCAGAATAACTAAAGGTGAAATGTTACATTTCGGGAGTGCACTCTCCAGGGAAAACATTGACATTGATTGTTCAGGTTTAAAATGTGAACACTTTTTAACATTTTCAAACCGTATAAGAAGAAAATATCTTTTCTTGGTTTTCTGTGTATGTTGATTTTATGAAAGGCAAATGCCCATTTGTTCAGTGGAATTTGTATGGCTGTGCAAACCCAATTGAATGAAATTTGCATATTTCACCTTGATATCCTAATTGCTGGTGACGTCACATCTCCTAGCGTATGTTAATGAGACCCCCACTTTATTTCTTTTTAGGACTGGACTACTGAGCCTTCTGCTGCTCATTCCACACTTAAATGAGGACATTTGTGGTTGGATAAAGTGTTGGAGAATAGAAAAAGGAGGAACTGAGGTTGTCCGTGGGTTAAAAATCCTGATGAGGTAAAAACACGAACATTGCGGTGGTTACCAGGCGCCCAGGGTTTGATGAATCAGTTATTGGACCGATCAAACCCCATGAGATTGATCTTCCGTAGGCAGTTCTCTGCTTCTAGACACAAAGCTCAGCGCTGCGGACCAGCTTATTGTGCCAGATGCTGTTTGAGGAGATCAGATGAAAAGTTAGAGCTGCAGCTCTTATTGCAGGCACCGACCCTTTGCGGAAAGTGGATCCTGTCCTGGGGATCCCTTTGCTGAAAGTGGAGCCTCTCCAGAAAGAGTCTTCTCTTGACCATGGGGGTCTCTTGATGGTTGTCAACAACCACTGAATGTTGCATTACATGTGCGAGTTTTCTGGTGTCCCCGAAATAGCTCCAGTTCTTTGATGGGAAGATGGCATTGGCTCCTACCGACAAGCTCTGGGAGAGCCTTGTCAAGGGCCCCGATTATCTTCCAGAGACACCTCTCACTGCACTGCCATGCTCATCTGCCTGGAGGCAAAAAGCTGATGCCCTATTTCTAGGTACGCACGCGGACACCTGTACATCAGATGTGATTCCGTGGGCGAATACGATGCCGTCAGTATAGCACAGTATAAACAGACGTGTTCCTGGGATCATTGGAGGGGCCGTCAATAGATGCCCCGAGAACCTCTGCTCCATCAGATTGCCAATTCTTGCCAGAAGTGATGCAGAGGAAATATCAAAGAAGCAGCTCATCTTCCAGAAAAGCCTCGGCCTTGGTTCATCGCTATTCAGTTCTACTGGGAGTTCAGCGCTTTAACTTTTCTGACAATCGTGGATGCTGTTCTGACAACTAGAGTACATTTTAAAACTATTTGTTCGAAATATGCATTACAACTCTGTCCTATACTAGACTGTTTGTGGTCGCGCTTTTTAGTAGAATGGCTTTCGTAAAGAGAGCAGCATTAATGGCAACACCTTATAGGCGACTAGACTTTTGCCATGAGGCACATGAGGTGCTCAGCAAATGCATCATCTGTGAAAGTACAGCACTGGGAACCCATACCAAAGTACACTGTGCATTATGCAAAACACTGTCGGTATGGAAAACATTGGACACAGCTAAAAACATTTCTTATGTAAATCCTTCGTTCTCAGAAATATGTTTGGGGATGCTTGTGGTCTCGTGCAAGAGGGATGTGACCAAGCAGTTCGGGCCGGACTACACCTTTTTGGGTGGGAGCATCCCCGATTTGCATACAGTCTTTCCCCTTTCTGTAATGGTAAATTGGAGGATGATGGTCTGGAGGGATGCCCACAGCAATGCAAGAGATGAAGATTCATTCTGAACCTTGCAGCCATCACCTTTGTTTTGATTATCAGCAAATACAGCATGATTAGTGTTCTTAAGTAGTGTTTCTGGCCTACATCTGTGCAGAGAGCGTGGACACTTATTACTGTGGCATGATCTTTTTACTGGCATGGTGGGTAAGGCCAAAACAATGACAACCCTCTCATAACCCTCTCATTCATTCATATCTCTCCCTCTCTCCCTCTCCCTCCCTCCCCCGTCAGGCCAAGCCGATTCCAGCACTGCCAACTACCTTCTCGGTAAAACGACACAAGAAGCGTGTATCAGCCGAGGCTCTCGCCACTACTTTCTATTCTTCTTCTGCAACTTTGGCTGACTCACACTCTTGACGCAGCCCTATCTAACCTTCGTCTCTCTATCTCGAACACTCTTGATGTCCTTGCCCGTGTCATGAGGACCCACCTGAGGCCCAAATCCAAGTGCAACTTGTGGTACGGCTCCAAACTCGTCACCCTTAAACGTAAGTGCAGGGTGGCTGAGAGGAAGTGGAGGGCATCGGGCATCACCCTCTCACAAACTGGCCTGCCGCCTGCTCCAAAAGGCAATACAGACTCTTTGTCCTCACCACGAAGAGAGCCTACATCCAAGCCCGCGTGTTTGCAGCACCTAACAACTCAGCCAAACTCTTTCAAAATATGCAAGGAGCTGGCCAATCCTGCTGCTATCTGTACCTCTCCTGTTCCCTCCCAGGCCCTCTGCACAGCCTTGGCTTCTCATTTAATCACTAAAACTCAGGACATTCTGTCCACCCCCTGTTCCTCTACAACCTCCTCCAATCCTGTCCCACCTGTGGCCGTCTCTCCTCATTCTTTCACTTCCTTTCCCCTTTTCACCCAGACTATGTTTCTAGACAAGTCTGATCTATGAAACTGTCATCAAATCAGGTTCTCTCCTGTTCATCCAGACGATCAAGGACCACATCGACACCCTTGCTCCAGCCTTGGCTGATTTCTGCAATCACTCCTTTGCCTCCACCCTTAAGCACTCCCTTGGGCACCTCCTTCTTAAGAAGCAGTTTCCCGATCCTTCCTCTCTGGCTAACTATCGCCCGATCTGCATCACTCCTTTCCGGGACAAACTCTTGGAAAAGTTGGCCATCTCCCAGCTTGATCTTCACACTGAATCGGTTGGTTGTATCCACGTACACCAGTCTAGCTTCAGAGCTGCCAGAAGCATGGAAACTGCTCTCCTGAACACCTGCTCTGTAACCTTGATTCTAACCTTCATCCTGTCCTCATTCTTCTCGATCTTTCTTCTGCTTTTGATACGGTCAACCATGCCATCCTGCTCAATCACCTCTGTGATAACCTGGGTATCACTTATCAGGCCCTTGCCTGGCTGACGACCTTTCTCACTGACCGACCCTCTCAAGTTCAACTGGGGTCTTTCTTCTCTTCTATATCTCCCTCTACTTGTGGTGTTCCTCCGGGGTCTAAACTTTCTCCCTGGCTCTTCAACCACTACCTGGCACCACTTGCCCACTGCACCGCTACTTTCTGCTCCAACTTTCAGGGTTATGTGGATGATACCCAGCTCTCTTTCAGGCTCCCCTCAGCCACTTCTTCGCCTTCTCTCATAACAGACTGTCTGGCCGCAATGCATGAATGGTGTGCCACCAATTATCTCTGCCTTAATGCCAATAAGACAAAGATCCTCCACATCGGAACACCAGCTCCCTTTCTCTCTAGGCCCTTTTCCTGCCCCTACCCGTGAGGCTAAGAACCTTCACCCTCTCCTTCTCTCCTCACATCTCGGACATCTCTAAGAAGTCAAACTATCAGCTGCATCTCAGAGGTATTCTTTTTCCCACTTTCCCCTAGAAGCTCACTGTCTCCAGAGCTCTGGTCCTCTCTAGGCTGGACTACTGCAATAGCCTCTTTCTAAATCTTCCTGCCCCACTCTCCGACCTCTACAACTTTTCCCGAACAGGACTGCGAGACTTTGGCCTCAGGCCCAGGGATCGGATCTCTCCAGCTCTGAAATCTGTGGCAGCAAGGATCAAGTTCAAGACCCTTTGCATCGTCTACAAGGCATTCTGGGGTCTGAGACCACACTACCTCCAACTCGCTCTTCCTAAGCATCTTTTTTCTTTAGCCCTCTTCTCATCCACCTCCAACTCTCAGGGCCAGTCGCTTTTCCAAGCAGAGAGTTGGAGGCAGAGCTGGGGCCGAGTAGGAGTATGGCCTTAATGCAGGGATAGTGGCATCTATTGAGGTAGCCAGCACGGACATGTTTGGCACAACCAGCATGTTTTTTTCCCCCTGAAAGAATACTGGCATAAATTGTAGGCAAATGTATCATGAAAATGTTTTGGAAAAATGCTGCTGTGCACTGCTGGTGACCCGGCACCTATTGGATTATATTTTATAAGTTACCCTACAAAACCGATTGTAAACTGCGTGGCTTATAACCCAATTTCTCACAGAAGGTGTGCTGTAAAAAGCACCCTTTAAAAAGAAATATTGCAAGAGGTTTCTCGGTGGGAGAAACCCCACACCCCTCCCCAAAATCTTTTGTCTAAATGGGGCAGTTTTCCTACGCTTGGGTGCTTGCGCAATTCACGGGCAAAGTTTACGGGCCTTCAAAATTAAGAAAATTCAGCAGCCACCACTGTTGGAGCTTCTCCGCATCGAGGCATGCTTCATCATGTCCATCAGCCATTGCTCTAATTTCACAGTGATTTATTTCAATTGCCAATATATAGTTCTTTTTGTCTAGAGCTAATACTTTTTGGCACTGTAAAAAAATCATGTTTGCCCAGATTTATACAAGTCGGATTACAGTACTCTCCTTTGCAGTATTTTGGATCAATGGTGAGAAACACGAGTCCTCAAGTTACCGCAGAACTGTGCTCCGGTTATGAAATAGCGTTGGAGAAAATAATGAATCTCGTGTGAGATGGCTGCTAAGTGTTGCCATTCTGCGAGAAGCCCAATGTGTTTTTTCTTCATAAGATGGGTCCTCCTTAAGGTGACTTTGCATTACTGCTGCCACGCTTGAATCCATTATACCACATTTTACTGCAATAACGAGAAGGTACAGCTGAGAGGACCTACGCTGGTGGTATCCGTTTCTTCTTGTGTGAAAACTGTGCATGCAATTTGCATGTTGACTGTATGTTAGCCATTGATGCATGTGTTCTGCATGTAAAGTATAGCAGAGACCTCAATTTTAGACAGTTGCCCTAGGGATTGACAGACTATTTCAAATAACCTTGCCCCATCTCGCGCTGCAACCCAGCCGAGTTCCAAGAAAAATTTGGTCCAGCTGTCACATGTTGATATTTTATTTGTGTCGCACTTGTACATAAGTGTTTCAGAGCGCGACATAAAAGTCTTTCCTTGTGCCTTTGCAATATGCACTGCATGATTTAAAATTCTTCAACCTAGTCATCTCTGCTTATCACAGAATGTGAATTACTGTTCACTCGCATTGCATTGCACCTTTTATTTACATGTTTGCACAGACCAAGGTCTTCCGAAGGGTGTTAATCCATCGCAGCACTTCGAAGCTACACAACAATGCTAATTAGCCGGCTCAAACAGTCTAACAGCTGAATGCTTTTACTATGTAAGAAATATCAAAATAATATAAAAGAGCATTTCCCTTAACAGAGACAGGCACGTGATGGAGCAGACCGTGCTCTGTTTCGCAGCAGTCATGAAGAGCAGTATCTGCCATCTGTGGAGCCTTGTGGTAAGGACTGCTGCTTGGAAATAAGCTGTGTGGGTCTCCTTTTGGGGCCGAGAGGGTTATCCTTAAATGAACACGTGCATGCGTGCACATGTGTCTGTTGGGGAGGGTGTATGTGTATATATTTGATACATTTTATTTATTGTACATAGTTAATTAAGAACTTTTACAATTTCATTACTTTACATTAAATCAATTACCACAACTAACACATAAATATTCATTGAACAGTTTAAAACCATTTAAAACGATTTAAAAACAACAGCACACATAATAAATGCACCTCCATGTAATCGCAATAAATACATTCATTTCAGGTTCAGTTGTATCAAATTGCTGTCCTATCAGTCAACTTCAGTTGTACAGTTTTGCAAACCCAGAGAAGTGCCAGTTGCAGCTGATTGTGTGTTGGAGCAGTAAATCCAAAATTCGTCTTAATGGGCTCATACTCATGTACCAAGTTACCCAGAATAGTCATATACAAAGCACCCTAGACACGGACATTCGGTAAGCAGGTGTTTTGCAGTTTCCTCGTTATATACATTGGAGAGGGAAAAGCCAGGACAGACGTTTTGGTTGTGTCATTTGCCCTGCAGTGATCTGAAGTGGTGTCCATGCTTAGTGTAAGTTGGTGAGAGTCTCGAGACTTACCCCAAGGGCTGTGCGTCTTGACGCCCGAGTTGGGACATTTATCTGCATGGTATGTGTGGGGGTTGCCTGCCTTCCAGTCATTTCGTCTAGCGCCCTTTTTCTACTTTCATTACCTGATATAGGTCAGTTGGAGGACTACTATGGGGTTTTGACATGAAGCTTGCCTGCTGCTGGGGGCTACCAGCGTATGTTTTGACTGGGTATTGCAGGTTAAAGTGTGGGTGCGTGGTCGACGTGACATAATCCAACCCCGATTCTACAATTGTGGTCATCGGTATGTCCCAGGACAGTCCATAGGTCACTTCCGTGGACACTTAAGTTTCTGCATCTAATTTCTGATTGCGTTCACAGTGGGTATGGTCTTTGCGCAACTAACACCGTAAGTAAAACATTTTTAGATGATTGATCTAAATGGCCGTGGGCTCTGTGTGGGGGTCAGGGGTGTTGCTACGTCTGGTAGAAATCTGGGGATATGCTAATTTTGGGACTGTCAGGACTGGGGGCTTGCTATCCTTTTTGGTTGTAACCCCCTCAGCTTCTATCCAGGGCTACAACCAAAAGACCCAGGGCTATAGCCCCCTCAGCCCCCTACAATGCCTCTGGTGGGGGTGTTTTCCATTATGCATGCAGGGGAGAAGCGCTTGAGGTGCGGTTTGCTTACATGAAGGTGTGCACACAATGAATTCCTGTTAGAGACGAGCGTTATGAATTTAAAAGTAAATGTGCTGCTTGAAGAAGTGGGAATGGGTGCGTGCTTTGTGTCGGAAAATCAGACTATTTACCAATAGCCTAAGCATGGGGGAAACATCTACTAGCCAGGCATAAATAAATAGTCACTCGCCACCTCAATTCTACAAATACACACAGCACACCATTTCTAAAGGTAGATCTGTACCATGCACTGTACTTCAGGATTGCAAATAACCGCTTATGTGGTTGGATGTAATGAGACAGGGAACTAAACAATACATTTATTGTGACAAGATCATGAGCCGACCAGTTCAAAATCACTGCCAAATGAGAAGCTAGAAATCAACCCAAAGTGCAATAAAGCAGGTCTGCGAGCCCAATACAAAGAAGGTGATAATGGAACTTTACATCAGCTTCCTCCAACATTTCCAAGTTCTGGATTTTTCAAGACTATCGCCCTCAGCCACCAAAAAAGTGCCCCAGAATGAAACACACTTTGCTGCTCTTCCGAGTTATTAATTCTGGGTGTCACATTGAAAACATCTAAACAATCTTGTCTATCTGGCCAACTTCACGAACCATTGTTGAGATAAAAGCGGGCTGTGGTGTCCATCCTCATGGGGTTTTCAAACGTGCCTTGCAAATTCTTTAAAAAAAAATCCCACTAGACCTGCAGGGCGAGTTCCATAGTTTAAATACTCGACCTAAGAGAAAAGCACTTGCCCCAAGGTGACTGGTGACAAAATATTTACCAGTGCTTTTCGTAAAATGGTGCATGTCGCCATAAGCACACATCATATTTACTGCAATGCGGTCAAGCAAGCACCGTGAAACCTGTATTTGCCATTTACTGCAAACAAAGTGTGTTTGCTGTAAATGAAAAATATGTTTCTAACATTCCCATAATAACTAGCAAGGCCGAGTATCATGCAAATGGTACTCGCCCTTCACAAAAACTACTTGCAAGTGCTAGCGGGCTAGTAGATTTTGCAAGTCCTATTCAATTTTGAGTTCAATCAAAACTGTTCAACATCTTTTACACTGCAGTTAAAGCACTTCACACCGATATCCAATTTAATTGCTCGAGCTAACCTTTACATCAGGCGAGATTCAGCCTACATGGCCATCCATTATTCAGCACTAAAGACGTGTGACATGACAAACTTTCCACTTGATAATGCTGCCTTTTGCTAAAGGGAACGCAGGAAGCATATGTGTATCATCCCCGTACTACACCTGGTCCGCCGACGAGTGGGGAGACTATCAGTTGCATGATGGCAGAGGTGTTGCCAATTATTAAATCTGGCTCTTGTCTTTTATAAATTCTTATAGAACGTACTGGCCGAAATATTGCCATGGACATTCCTGATCTCAACACCGAGAAGCCAGAGATTCCTGGTCGCCCAGTTCAGCCGAATCTGAAGAGGCGATTTAAAGTAAACCTGTAGATGGAACTCCAGACAGAATGCATCAAACAATTCTAGATTCTGGAAAAACAAATTTGATTTAGTTGAGTGGCATTTTCACTTGGACAGAAGATCTACCAATGCGTCTTTTATAATCCCCCTCAGGGCGAGAAGAGTAGCAGAGACGACCTGGCATGCCGCGAATGTGACAAGGGTACTATATCAAACAAGGATAAGCTTCTGTAAGTCAAAGATCCAGTGCTATCCCACAAGTTACATCCAATATAACCAGATTTGAGTAGTTTGTCAAATAATACCCATTGAAAAACCAGTGCTGCCTTTTCAGAGGTTTTCGATGGGTTATGATGTCTACATAGCAAAGCTTAATGAGAATCTAAGAATTCTTACGCATAGAACCTGGATGCAAAAGTGACTTTTCAGGGGGAAAAAAGTCAACAGATGGATCCACAGCCTCAATTCCATCATAGAGGTTTCTTTCGTTAATCAAAAGGATTTTGTCAAAACATTTGCATCCATTTCAACCAGTTCCCAGCATACCTGTATTGACCATGAAGGAAACTGGTACAGGATGGGCGGTGTCCTAGCGTCTGCTTGGAGAGTATGGAAAGACTATTTGTGTAGGAATGTGTCTTAGGCACCGGACAGAAACCTGCATTATTTGGAAGGCCAAGCTCCGTTCACCGTTTGCTGGCATACATTGAGAATAGAAGGTGAGAGTATGCTATATAGTGTTTAACCCATGTTCTAGAGAAAATAGTATGCCTTTTCCTAAGGAAGGAAATTGAAAATGTGAATTGGCCCTGGCGGTAAATGGCAAAGGTGGCAGGCCAAAAGGAACTGTACGCACCCCTGATTTTAGGCCCAATGTTTGACTAGCTTGAATTTCACCTAAGACAAAGATTAGCTGCAAAAGGAAGGGACACCTCACTTGCAGGATCTATTCCCAGTAGAACAATTTATTACGGGCAAGTGGCTCAGCAAGACAAATCTGAATAATGTACCCTTGCCACTGCCCGCTAGTTGCGATAGGGTATGTAGTTGGCTATGTCAATTACTATTGCAAAGTGCATGTCTGACTGCATTATGTGTTACTCCATGTATAGCTGAGTGGCTCTTGGGGTACGGATAAATTGTAAAGTGTCAGTGGGTATTTGAAAGCGAGGCCTTAGCAATTGACTACAATTTGATGGCACAGAGTTTGTGCCCCATCACAGCGGATCCAACATAGCATTGCAGAATACACACTAATCCAGCATAAAAAGGCATAGCATGGCATAGAGGCCAACATTACTTAATTGTGGCATTTACTACCGGTGGATTCTGCATGCCACTCCCATTTCACTTTCACATTGCCACCACGGCCAGTAGCGCTTTGCCGCAGTATCCAACCTACAGCTCACCTCCTATGCCCCCAATTTACCCTCCCCTCCCTGTGGCTTTATCAGAGAAACCACAAGCTGTCTGATGTCACTTTTACTACTGATTTGATTTTGGTCAAATAGAATAAGTGATGCGGGCTAAAAACCGTGAGGCCAATGTATTACATTCTGGAGAAGACCGAGTGGAAAGAAGAAAGCCTCTGTTTCGCAGTGCCACGTGGTCAGGCGTTGGGGGGTATATTGAAGAGGTTGGTCTATGTGACTGTAAGAGATCCTTGTCTCCTTTCCAATGGTGGTAGTCACAAAAGACAAATGTCAGGGCAATCAGAGGTATCCCCTTTCAAAAGCTCAAGAAGCAAACAACCTGTTCCCACTGTCGCCAGGAGATGGATTTCTCAATCACTACGATATAAAGGTGCCTCGTAGTTTGCTCATTTTCCTGACAATGCAATGTTCCTAAACATGCACCATGTTCACGTGGTTCCATGCAATAATGTCCCCGCAAAAATGTCTCCTGACAATGTCACCAATGGCTTTTCCCAGCGGCATTATGTATGTGGACACTATTATCCGATACCGTGCACGGCACCAACTTTTCATAACCACATTTACAAAGCTATGCCTGGAGGTGGCAGAGCTTGCGTGAACACCACCCCTGAAATCTGCTGAAAGAAAATTCCCTTGGAGAAACCTAGAGTGCATCCTGGGCTAAGTATTGGCAGACACTGGAGCAGTTGCGCGCCAGCTGGCACACCGCAATCTCCTTGGTGCCGCAGCCCCACAGAACATTCTTATGATGTAATGCCATCCCTTCCGAGACTTGCAGAGTACACTGCTGCAGATGAGAAGCAACCATAGGGTACACAATCTCTGGACACTCTTCAGAGTTGACTTCAGGGAAGGAGATTAAGGTCACAGACTAGCAGCAGTCCTTGCTCACACTGACCCGTACGTCCCGGCCTACGGCAGATAAACACAGTAGGTGACAATACATTGGCTACGCCCATATTAAATAGGATTTTAAACCTGAAATAACCAATCATATGTCATTTAAATAAGATTTTCCTTATCTTTTCTGATCCAACCACTCAAATAAGAGAGCGATTCTCTACGCTTCATCATTGTGTACATTAGTAGCACAACAATCATCATGTTTAATATATCTATGCATGTTTGTTTAAATATTGCAGTTTTTTTCTCCAATCAGACTCCGCCCTTTGATTCGATCTCCAATTGCTTCATGTTTTGTTTCAATTGTATGCATGTTTAGTTTTGTTTCCTTTCAATGGCACTAAAAGCACCAACTAAAGCCAGGCAAGGCCGCTGCTATCGGAGGTATGGACTGTGCCACAAGCCGGGCAGTGCACACATTGTTCGTTTGTCTACCCATCCACAGCCTGCCACCAGGGGTGGACAGGGAAAAGAGGCCCTGAAAATCATTTTCAAAGTGGCCCCAAATGACATTTTCAGGAAGCCCAACCCTTTTCCAATGAGAACATTCGGAGACAAAATAGGTTACCACACAAAAGGGGCCCATGGTGCAGAGGCCTCGCAGGAAATCGCCAGAGTTCCCTATAGACCAGTCCACCTCTGCCTGCCACGCCCATGTCTCTAAGCAGGACACACACTAGACTCCTAATCAGTCATAGTATTGAGTTAAAATGAGACAGCTTTGTAGTCTGCTTTCTCTTTCCATCATTTCAGGCAGGCAAGATTCTGCCATGCTCTAACAGGTTACAGGCAACGGGAGAAGGAAGACGCTGCGTTGCCTTGTCTGCTTCCCTAATCTCGTTGCTGCATTGGGATGCAGATGAGATAAAAGCACCTGTAAGGAGAGCTGCAGCATTGCTGCAATCCCTGACCCCGCCCACTTCCTGCTTGCACTGTCAATGGTAGCAGCAACAGGAAGACGGAAAGGGTGAGCACTGGGAGGCTTCTGCCATCTTCAAGGATTGCCATCGGCTACATGCCCCCTTGCTCAGACAAACCATTGTTGCTGCGCTCTTCCTCCCCTTACCCCAATTCTTCTTCAAAGAAGTTACATTATGAAGCAGTGAAGTGAAGACGCAATGAAGTCTTCGCCAGAGGTAACGGCAAACCATGGCCAAGCGCCGAGGCAGTTATCGGCAGTTCCTCACAAGAAGGCTGTTATAAGGGCATTTGATGGGAATCCGTGGCAGTGGCACAAGTGCTTGGACAAGTGATGACAATTTGTCAGATTTCAAGTCTTTTGATGGCAATCTGTCTAGGCGCCAGTTCTGGGTCAGAATTTGGCAATGCATGGCAATGGGGGGAAGTTTCATTTGAAGGGACAGTTTGGCAATGGGGAAACTACCTGAGCATTTTCTGTGCATTATAGGCAGTGGAGCAAGTGGCTGAAGCAATTAATGGTAATTCTTTGCAATGATTTCTTTGCAATGAAGTCCAAGTGTATTTGATGGCAATGTTTCGTCTGGTGGTTGCCCTTTTGGTCCCGTTGGCCCCATCATCAGTCCCTGTTCTAGACCACGGATTATCCGCCCATCCAAGGAGTGGGGTTTACACAATCCATAAGTATTTGCTTAATGCTTTAAAAAATGAACTAAAAGCAAGTACAAAAAAAAGTACAAAAAAAAAGTCATTCCGCAAAATGAATCTTATTGATTGCTATTTGGAATGGGGTTTAAGGACAGTGGTTGAAACTTTTGTGTTCCCATTTGTCCATGGGGTTCACACTGCAGGGCAAACATGTGTACAATGTGTACCCTGGTGGTTGTGTAGACCCCACTGGCGAGCAAGCAGTTTTTCCATGAATTACTCTGAATTCTCATCTTTAAGAAGGCAAGGGGAGTGCGGTGTGGGGTGTTCACAATACTTTTCCAGAGCCCAATTACAGGACGAAAGACACCTTTCTGGATGTATTCAAGGCAACATGACAGCCACGAAAAAAATCATTTGGGCCTCATCTACAGCTTCCAAAACCAAGGGCTCAAACTCAGCAGCAGAAGGAAGGCCGCTCCCGCAGGAACAGGTCCTTTCTCCTTGTCCACGAGATGGCTGGTCGAGATGAGCACATTTTCTATGCGTGGGTGCAATCAGGCTTGTGGCTCAGGAAGCCAGACACCCATTTCTCCAAAGGAAAAAACGCATTCTGTTATTTCGCCATGTAACGGGAGATCAAGCATTTGTAGCAAACCGCGTGGGATGTCCGTCCTATACGACACTTGTGGCTTATTTGTACAATCCCTGAAAGGGCACAATGGAGTCTGCTGGTCCTTTGTGCCACATGCACTGGCATAAGGAAGATGCTGCATTTCTATTCCCAGGCCTTCAGGGATGCAGCCATTCATAGAGGTGGGCCCAGCCAGTGCCACCTTCCTGTGCAGAGTCTCCAATTGTCCAGGGAAGTATGAAAGTAGGGAATGCCATTTGAAGCAAGTCGAACATGCGGGAGGATAGCTCAGGGGCAACGTGCTCGCCTTGGAAGCAAGACCACATGGAGCACCACGGGTTCGATCCCTGGGTCCGCGCTTAGAAACCTCTGGTATTAAGCATGTTCTAAATTACCTATCCTATCATATCGCGACACCCAGCAGGCATCACTGGACATTCACCTCGAGTTCAGAGCCACATGAGCAATGCATTGTGGGTATGCAGGTAGAACATGCCTTGCCCTTGCCTGGAGGAGCGGACGGCACCACATACCTCAGGGTTCGGCCCTGGGTGATTGTGTGGTACTGTTTTCTTTCCACAGGCCAAGGTTTAGGAATTAGTATTTTACGAGCGGGCTGGGGAGAGGGGCGTGGAAGTGGAGTTAGTTCATCAAAAATTGGATTGCAGAAAAGGCCTTCAGGAGTAAAGGCTAAGAATCAAAAATGTGACTTTGATTAGCCAGCACAATATGCGAATTGATTAGCCTAGCTGCGCTCACCTGATGATACTATTAGCAAAACTTTGGCTACAACCGGAGGTGCTGCACACCGAGGAAGCTCCCATGTGCACCCGAGTTTAGGGGCTGTGATGAGGCAACACGCTTACCCGCAACAGTATCAGCCAGCCAAAGAGTCCCCAGGTCATAGTTTCCGCTGGCAAGAGCGCCCCTTGTGGCGGCTTGAGCAAGCATCGTGAAGGCGAAGCATTATACTACAGGCCATGGGCTCATGGGACATCCGGTCAGTGGCTAACCCGGGGCAACAAGAATTCCTACCTTGAAAGCCAGGCCTAAACACAACACTGAACTTGCATGTTTGTTCCCCGCTGCCACCGCCACTCCATCCCGTAGTTTGGCGCAGCGCCAACGCGCTCGCGTTAAAGACGGCAAACAGCATCTGCCGCATCAAACGTGCCGCCTCCACCGCGTTCTGTGGCACGCGCTGCTCAGAAGGCATCCCAATGGCGGGAGGCGATGCAAGACTTTCACTGGGAGAAAATCGATGCTTGGGAAGGAAACGCTATTAATATATCCTTTCACAATATGACCCAATTTAATAGCAAAACAACTTAGAGCCTTTGCTGGAGCCAATGAAAAACAAGCACTGGCAACGCCAAAGATTTGGGCTTTTGTGTCGGTCCCCACATGGCGTTTCACTAGGAATCTCCATAGGCCCATCCTACCAACCCCCCCCCGCCCCCTTGAAGGCTGATCCTCCACAATCCATCTTGCCCCAAACCTTCCAACACAGAGCAGTTTAAATGTGCATGTCCACCGCTCCCATGCACTGCTTGACCAATCACAGGCACTGGGCAGGTTCAGAAATGAGAGGCGAGGATACGGAAGAGGATGGGAGAATGAGAGGAAGGGAGTTCTGGTGCTTATGTTGCAAACCGTGCAACTAGGAGCATTCTATCGCAGCTTCCCCCACTCCATACAAATTGCAGGATCTCTGAGAAATGACTCTTCCCTTCCTTCTGTTTGCTTATGTGCTAAAGTTTGCATCTGTTGAAATAACACTAACCCTTTTATTAAACCCAACATACTGCCCAGCAAAAAAAGTGGTTTGAATGGTTAACTGGAGACTTCGTAACAAAGACATGTCGATTCTCATCCTGACTGCCTTACTTTATCAACATAGTGTGATCGTGGGCACACCACGTTATTTTCGGGTACTGCAGTTTCTTTATCTGCCAAATGTGTGAATGCTTGGAAGTTAATAGAAGACCAGTAGAATAATGTGTTCGTGAACATGAAGATCTAGGTTTTAATCCAGCCCTCCCATTAAACTCTCGCTGACCTTGTACAACTTACTGAACACCTCTTTAAAGTGCCTTATTACACCAACATTTAAATCGAGATGTGGCATGGTCCAATGGCTAAATCAGGCTTTGGAACCAGAAGAACTAGATCAAAGTCTTGGGCATCATTTTGGTGTAGCAATTGTCATCCCAGTTTGTGCTTTCCACCTTATGGGGGCTACACTGCAACCACTCTACTTTAGTGATTAGATTACTATTCTATTAAAAGGCAATACACCTTTAGCTTTGTCGCTTTAATAGGCGTTGGTAACCCTTATCCATCACTATGTTGCAGTCTCGGGTTTCGATAATATTGTTTAAAAGCATACATTTCAAGCAGGAAGCCAGACGCCTAGAGAGACTGGCAAAAGAACCCATGCCTCTCAACCATGACACCCGTCGGACACAGCCGCAACATATACAAAACAGCCATACGGAAGGCCAAAGCCACCCATTAGCTCCAACAACTACAATCCAGCACCACTCGTACCAGGAAACTACTCAACATCGTCATGTGCCTCTCTAAGCAACCATCCACACCTTCCGCATCCCCATCTGAAGTATGCAACTCCCTGATTAACTGCTTTAACTCTAAAATTACAGCCCCCCTTAGCTTTTCCACCCACACCCAGCACTCCCAAACATTCCAAACATTGGACGCCTTCCACCCCATCAACACGGTCACCCTCATCACTCTCAATGTCAAAACGAAACCTGCACGCTTCCTAGATGATGCATGCCCACCTCAAGCTGCATCCAATTGCATCACCACCCTAGCTCCCCACTGGCTCGACATCAACAACTCCTGTCTCTCGCATGGTACTTCCCCTTTGCACTCAAAACGAGACAAAACTCACCGGTCCTCAAAAAACCATAGCGCAACCCCACAATGCCTGAAAACTACCGCCTGATTACCCTACCATATATCATGAAACGCTTAGTCACTACCCGACTGCAACAACACATCACCACAAATGTACTCAACCCCTTCCAATCTGGCTTTCAGCCTGGACACAGCACTGAGATCGCTACTCTTCACATCCTTGAGGACCTCCCCACCCATCACAGACTAAGGACACAAAGAACTACCCGTACTGCTCAACCTCTCTGAAGCCGTCAACACCATCAACCACACAATTCTACTAGACATCCTATCCCACAGGATGAATCTCTCTGGCACCATACTCCACTGATTCACCACCTTTCACACCGACAGGACACACAGTCTCCATGCCTCCTTATCGATCAGACCCCACCCCGGCCAAGTATGGGGTCCCGCAAGATTCCTCCCGATCTCCATTCCTCTTCAACCTATATGTTGAATCCCTTGGACAGATCTGTAGCAAACATAAGGGACATTTCCACCAATATGCAGATGACACATATACTTCCTAATTTCAGCCCCTTCACAATGCCACACCTCATAACATTTTTCTCCATCATCACCAACTGGATGGCCACTGTGACGAGTCAGAGGGTCTCGTCCCTCCGATGAAGAAAGGCAACCCCGCTCCCATACCCAAACCAAAGCAGTTCCTAAAAACTCCCAAAACATCCTGTAGCTTAAACCCTCAAGTGACAAATGGGTTATGTATTTTGGTAATATGACACCAATTACATGGAATAATAGTACTGAGACGAGAAGGCCCCTTGAGGACGGAAGGAGAATACAGGAGAATCGCACTTCATGCTCTAGTTCTTCTGTGTTCTCTCAGACAGATAAATGTATGGAAAGTGAAGAACGACGAAGAGTGAAATGATGTAGCAGCAGTGGCAGTCTAAGGAGCAGGTTGTGTCGGGAACCAATAACGAATGATAATTTAATAATGAAAAAGTCAAAGAGTACAGAACGTGACGAAGAGGAGTCTTGCCGCCTCCGTTGTGCATGGAGCGTGGCTGTCAGAATACATGCGGCGTAGCCGGGCCACACCGGGGGCGAGATCCAGAGGAGCCGCAAGACCAGTGTCAGCGCATGGAAGGCACTTGCCACCAGACCTCAAACCGGTATCAGCGGAGTACCTGGAGTTGGGAAGGGGGCCCCGACTGAGCCGAGTCATCTCCTGCGACTCACTGCAGGGCCGAGGAGGAAACTCAGAGGAGAGAGTCTTTGTTGACTGGTATCAACTGTGCCAGTCCAAGACCGCTCCGTGACCTCTGGAGAGGACAGAGGACCGGCACAAGATCAAGGAAGAGCCACAAAACAAGATTAGTGCTGAATGGTGGTGCAGCCGGTTTAGGCGAATTCAACTGAGTCCCCCAGACCATGTGATCGCTGAGCCCAACAAGAACAAAACATGCAACTCAGGTAAACCGTCAAAAAGGTATTTAACAGGGAAATAGGACTCTGGGGACCAGAGCGAGTGAGGACTGCCTCTTAGGGGTAAAACAAATGCGCACAAAGATTTTAAACCTTTTTAGAATTGTACCTTATGTAGATTTTCTGCTAAAATATTGTTAAGACTTTTATTAGGTGAACTGAATAAGTTGAAGTAATCAGGCTATCTAGTTTGTAATTTGCTGTACCAACGCAACTTGAAACAGACTTGAAACAGAGAAGTCATCTCTGTGCACGCGTTTGATAGGCTAGAAACTACAATCCCCAGCAAAATTGTAGTTCCCAGCTCCCATTTCCATACAAACCCACGCGAACGTGCCGGCGCACACGTGCAGGCACAGTTTGCTGCAGTCTGTGAAAGGAAGTGGAAGGAAGACTCCGAGGTGAGCAAGCTTAATCTCTCTCGCTACTTTGTAATTACTTTTATGGGCTAGAGGAATAAAGTTTCCTGTTGAGTAGATCACAGACCCACTAGACACTAGAGTTACTACCACCTTATTTTAGGCATTTTGAGAGGGTAAGTTCTTCTCTCCTCTCTCTCCCATTAGTACACGGGGAAAATGAGTAAACGGGAAGTGGGCAGCCATTTACAGCAGACAAATGGCCTCCCAGCACATATGCACTGGAAAAATATATCAGACAGGGCGATTAGCCAGAAAACAGCCCACAAGCCTGACAAAGTTACCCTAAAAGTGGGCTTGTTGAATACACGCTCCCTAAATAAGCATGCACATGGTGTCCACGACCTAATTACAGAAAGGGACCTGGACATTATGTGCATCACCGAAACATGGCTAAAAGACCCCATTGGTCCAGTAGGTATAAATGCAGTGCCAGAAGAATACATACTATGCAACAAAAATAGAGACCACGGTCAGGGCGGAGGTCTAGCAGTCATAGCCAAAGAAGCACTGCATCTCTTTAAAGAAAATTTTGAATGTACATTGTGTGATACCATCCAATTAAAGCTAACTCACACACCTAATGATTGTTTGAATATCATTGTGATATACAACCACCTTCTTTGACATCCGATTTCGAAAATGAAGTATCTTTGCAAATAAGCAAACTGCTCTCAGACAACTCATCAACCCTATTAGTGGGGGATATGAATAGGTGGAGAGGGAATCCCGTTGATAAAGAGGCCATGGCCCTGGAAAGTGCCATGAATAATCTGGATTTCCAAATAATAAATAACAAACCCACCACCCCGCAGGGAAACCAGTTGGACTCGATCTGCACAAATAATATACAATCAGCACATGTAATGACAGAGCCATGTATATGGTCTGACCACAGTCTGGTCACTCTAGAGATACTACTAACTGCCCCTTTTAAGCAGTTAGAAAACCCACATGTGAACATTTTGAGTAGAAATTTTAAAGATATTGGAGCAGAGCAACTAAAAGCATGTCTCCACCAGATCCTCGAGTCCATCTCAGTCAACGATGACTGCGAACATATGTTACAGAAATACACCAATCATATGCAGGCGATGAGAGAAGTACGCACCACTAAAAAGTAAGTTGATAAGGAAAACAAAACTAATGGCAAATGGTATAACGAACATACCAATAAACTCAAACAAGTAAAACGCGCCAATGAACGAACATGTGAAGGAACCAAACCCAGGAAAATAGGGAGGATTGGAAAAGCGCAGACCAAGCGTATAGAAAGGAAGTCAAAGAAGCAAAGTCTAATTACTATAATAAAGAAATAGAGGCAGCCCCAAATTCGACCAGCAAACTCTTTGAAATACTCAAGGATTTGGAAAAACCAAAGATTCTCTAACCTCCACATATTCCCTCAAAGGAAGACTGACAGGATACAGGAGGGTTTCGCTGCTAAAATATTAAAAGCTAGAAACAACATCATATTAGCTAGAGACACCACCAGCGTAGAGACCCTCTCGGGAGAAAATCCCACTCTCAATAAGAGGGCGAGATTTAATTTCTCAGCTGTCTCCGAGGAAGAACTATGTAAGGAAGGTGATATTGAAATTGAAACCAACCTCTTGTGCCGAAAACATCCTTCCAACTAAGATCATTCTGGATCATAAAGAACTTTTCGCACCCATCTTGACTAGGTTAGTCAATGCTTTCTCAGAGGGATCAGACCCTGATGTTATAAAAAATGTGACGATAACCCCGTTAGTAAAGAAGGCAGGTCTGGATCCCAGGGATCCTAGTAATCTCCGCCCTATCACTATTTCTAATTTTATTTTGAAAGTTTTAGATAAAATAGCTACAAATCAGCTACAAAAATACGCAGAAACCGCAGATGTATTACCTGTTCAACAATCAGGTTTTAGGGCGGCTCACAGCTCAGAGTCAGCCATGCTGGATTTACAGACTCGCATGCTGGAGCTGATAAGAGAAAGCCAAACCCGGGTTACTTATGCTGCTGGACCTCAGCGCTGCGTTTGACCTGGTAGACCACCAGTTATTCCAATGAGCTCTGGATAAATTAGTAGGGTGCTCGCCAACAGCACTGGCCTGGTTAGCATCTTTCCTGAAGGATAGGAAGACAAGAATACACTGGGGCGAACATTTCTCAGAAGCAACCCCTATACTATTTGAAGTCCCACAAGGAGCCAGCCTGTCTCCTTATCTCTTTAACCTTCACATAAGAAGTCTCTGTTCTCTGCTAGAAAACATCGGCATGTTTCTCACCAACTACACCGATGACATGAAACGCATCTTCGAACTGATAGGAGACTGCGCAGTGGACAGCGCAAAAATAGAGGCAATATATAACATCATGGACATCTGGATGCAGAGACACTGGATGTGTCTAAACAATACAAAAACCGAATTAATGATTTTTGTATCAAATCAGGCCAGGTCCAAGCTGGACTCCCAATACAAGGCTTTCCACATTAAAGCAGCCATCATACCAGTAGTATCTAAGATAAAAACTTTAGGCATGATGGTAGAAGCCTCCGGAGCACAGGTTAATTATCTGTACAAAAATAACATGTACTACCTGCGTCTTCTGAGAGCAATCAGACCCTTCATAAACGAGACAAATTCGGCTACCATCGCAAGAGCAATTCTGTTGTCTCATTTAGACTATGGAAATGCATTGCTACTAGGAGCCTCTAAGAGGGAGTTAACAAAATGCCAAGTAATGCAACATGTGGTTCGCAACATTAAAAAGAAAAAACACAGAGACCATATATCAGAAGGAAGAAAGGAATTGCATTGGCTTAGAATAGAGGACAGAGTCAAGTTTAAGGTGATGACGATAGTCCATAGATGTCTATTTGGGGAGGCACCGGCCTACTTCAAAACACAATTCTCCTTTTACGTGCCCCAAAGATGCCTAAGATCAGCAGACACAGGTCTCCTAAATATACCAGAGGCCAAAAGAGCAACTGGAAGGGGAAGATCTTTCCCTGTCAAAGGCGGCAAAATATTGGAACGGGTTACTGGTGACCCTGAGACAAGAAGGCAATTATCTCAGTTTTAGGAAGGCTCTGAAAACTTTTCTTTTCCAATAGCCTTGAAGCATCACCACAATATCTTCAGTGCAGTAGAGACACTACAAACCCTCAAAACTCTTGTGTGTGAATTTAACATTTCTGCTTTCCCCGTGGGCTTACAGCGCGTTATAAGCCTAAAGACAGACATACCACATAGCTGCTGCCACCAAAACATGCAATCTACAACTACACCACCTAAATCAGACACATCCTTTGTCCTGACGACTTCTGCACCACTGTTCAATCATTGGTTTTCTCCAAGCTAGACTATGGAAATGCTCTCCTCACTGGCTCCCCAACACCACCGGTGCCCTCCTGCAAGCGGTACAAAACGAAGCAACCAGACTCATCCTCCACCTACCCAAACATTCACAAATCAACCCTGCTCTTGACCAGCTCCACTGGCTCCCCATACCCCAGAGAATTGCCTTCAAAGGACACTGCATTGTATTCAACGCCATTAACCTCAAAACTCCACCATATCTTCATGACAAACATCAAACCCATCACCCACACACACACCAGACAAGCCGGTCAACACCTTCTACACAGCAAACTCACATGCACACAAAAAACAAGCATTTACCCACAGGGCACCCAGGCCATGGAACACCCTACCTCTTCAATTATGCACTGCATCCTCCATCACTACTTTCAGAAGGAGCCTCAAAACATATCCGTTTTCCCACACAATGCTGCCCTCATCCACTGCTATTATTTGTCTATCCTAATCTTCTTATCCTTTCCTAAAAACATTTTGCAACTTGTTTTTCAACTCCCACCCTTTCAAAATTTGAACCATGCCAGGTGCTTCGAGACCCCCTGGGTGGAGCCAGCACTAAACAATATGGGTGCCCCTTTCTGTAATGCTATTGCAAAGGTAGGGGTACTCTTATGCCTCTTGCACAATGCTTATGGATTTGGTGAAAAAATAACACTGATCCTAATCAGTTTCCACACTTGCCAAAAACTGTCCGAATGTGGGCATATGCCTTTCTCCATCTTCTTTCACTTTCTTCTCTAACAAATTTGGGAGTGCCTAGACAAGCTGGACAGGAATATCAGCACTACATCCAATAAAGTAAGCCAATCAGAGGACACCAAGGGGATGAGTTAAAGTCCTAAAGTGGTGATTTTGAAACCAGATGATCTAGGTCCTAATCTGGGTTTCCATTCCCTACAAAAGCGGTTTCATCTTCTGCAAACTAGTTTCATCTTCCTGTGGTCCGATTCCCTTATGTGCAAAATGTCTGTTACTCCCACTTAAAAATCAAATATTTTCATTGCATATTAAGATTTTATTTTAATATTAGTTAGGTGAGATAGCCTGGCATTCTCATCTGGCACTTCCTTGGAGGAGGGGTGGACACATGCAGCATTAACCCAGTCAGTAAAACTGGAGCGAGCAACGCTGCCAGTTGTTTATTTGACTGCGCTTGTGTGAAGTGTATTTTATTCATGTGCCATGCTTGTGCTGGGTGTATCCCTGTAATCGAAGTATAGCCAATCAAGAAATATTTCCCACAATGTGTGAAATGTCCCCACCAACACAGTAGTGGCACATTTTGCCCACCTCTATGGATGGGGGTTTAATTATCAAATATGCATCATCAATGCCTCCACTGATAGTCTGTTGGATACTACATAGGCCCAGCCAACGGTACCTCCACTGGACAAAAGAAATGTAAGCAAAGACATTTGTGAACCTACCAACACCTAGGAATCTATGGGCATTTGTCACACCTCCGTCCACCTAAATGACTAGACAGGAGACTCTGGGGTAAACATTGAGGTTTTTTTCACATGGCACTCCTCAGAAAGTGACTTACTTCACTAGAAGTAAGTACATGTGCAGACTTGAACTCCGCCAGTGCAGGAAGGAAAGAACCAGAAGACAGGCCTTCTCTGTCTATGCCCCAATACTCCGGAACCTCCTCCACGACAAAATCAGTTTCGCTGCACTGCTTCTACATTCCAGGCAAGAGCTCAAGGAGTTCCTCTTTGAGGAATGGCTCCTCCTCAACACCTAGGTCCACACATCCTCCACTTCCCACCATACCAGACACTGTGATCTGATCCCCACTTTCTCCCCATGCTGCTTGATGATCCCATTGGCCACACTCCCCAGTTAGCTCCCAATGTCTCTGCTTCCCTCACTGTGATCTTCCCCTATGATTGTAATGCACTCAGTTGCTTCCCGAAGCTAGGTCCGCGCTCAATAAACACACTAATAATAAAAAGTGATAATTCTATTCTGCCGCCTTAGCAACTGAGTATGTTAAGGGGCAAGCTGGTCACAGATGTACTCATCCAGGTCTCCAACGTTCAGGGACTGACTGCTGATGAGATGCCTATTCCCGCTGCAGGACCAATGTAGAAGGCCAACTCAGCCCCTCATCCTTCCCAGGATTTATTACATGCAGGGCTTGGAAGAGAGAAAACAGCGCTTCTATTCACTTTCAATCTCCATCTTTCAAACCTCTAAGAAGTCCTACATAAATAGAGAATAGGCTACTGGGTCCGCCACATGTACAATGACATTACAACTGACATCAGTGCATAACGTCTGCGAAATGTGGTAGGTCAGAATTAGGAGACAGACCAGTTTTTGGCATTCTTGACATTCCTTCATTAAAACTTTAAGAAACAAAGGCCTCACTATCCCCAATCTAGGGATTTCCCTGCCTAACCAAAGTGAAGTTCTTGTCTGATGTGAAGTCCAATGTAAGCAGTCTTTCCTCCGTCCAAAGCTAAGCTACTCTGCCCCTACCCACTAAGACAAAAATAACAAAAGACAAGGAGACCAACTCTTCTCATGAATAGGTTTCCTCAGCCTTAATAGACAATTTTTAGATACTTTTTAGCAATATCTTGGATTAACTTCACACCACTCACTGAGACGAGTAGGCAGAGTCCCAGAGTGTTTCTCACTCTTCTTAGTTTTATTTTTGGGCCACTCACTGGGACGAGTAGGCTGAGGGTATTCTTTATCCCATACTTCCCGTCTTGGGTCTCCTGCGGTTCACTTGCTTTCTACGGGTTGGCGCCACTGGGCCTTTTTGCAGGATAGGGTCTTCCTTCGTGGTCAGGATAGCTTTGGGTTCCGGCCGATTCCTTCTTTTTCTTCTTTGCGGTACCAGTGCTGCATCGGTCTTTGCGTTGTTGCCAGTTTGAACAGTCCGCCTCTCCTGGTCATACCACCTCTCTCAACCTGCTCCTTCTCTTGGGATGTTTGTTCCCCTGTCTCTATGGCTTCCAGTTTCCTCTGTGCTTCTTGCCCACAGCATCTTGTGGTTCTCTACCGACGGAGGATCTCATGGTCTCTTGCAGCACTGCAGATTCAGCTGGTTTGAAACTCCCAGGTCTCGATTCTCATGGAGAGTAGTCTATCTTTTATGATTGGTTGCTGGGTCCTTCCTAGCAGAGGATTTAGTCGGTTCTCTCTTTTTGTTGATCACTCTTCATGTTTTGGTCATTCTTCGTTACAGTATTTGTGGTTTCCAACCATTGTTTAATCAATACTACTCCCTCAGCATTCTTCACAGTTTTGCTACATTGGTTCTCAGTTTGGATCTGGGTTCTGATGGGACAATAACAAATAGTGGTTTGGTGGATGTCTTGAGTTCTGATGTTAGTGTTTTTCTAGAAGATAGAGTTCTAGGGAGTTCCTCTGCGGTACGGAAGTTCTTGTTCCCCCCAGAGGGAAGTCTCTCCCTGTGAGGTCCTGCATGCCGCCACCCCTAGGGGGGATTATTATGTAGTGGGCTTACCACACTAGCCTCACAAGGAAAGGCTCCCCTATGGGGAGAAGTGACTGAATCCTGTGATTCGTCACAGGGACCTGGCAACCATGTTGAACCAGAAAAGTAGAAAGTGGAAGGTTGCTCTTACACCCCTCACACCCCCTCTGCTTTCCCTGCACACCTAAGGAGTAATCTGTCCAGCAGCGTAGAAGCGCCTAGCGTGCGACGGCGTGGGTGAACAATTATTTTGAAGGGAAAAAAACAGCATACTTCACGCACTCCTTACATATTAGAAATTAAAGCAATTTGAGCCTAGAGAATCACGAATGCGCCAAGGTAGCTCTTTCCAATCAAAGCAGGATCTTTCTTGGTCTTGCACGAAGTGGTTGCTCAAGCAGGAGGCCCACCACAAGAGGACTTCCCTGCCATGAATGCACACTTTGCTTCAGTGGAAGCATTTCAGTGCTGTAGAGTCAATGCCATTGCATTTGACAACAGCAGAGTCGATGCTATCTCTAAGTGAAGGGAGCTTTGCAGTGCATGCAGACGCAAAAGGGGTCTAATCACCTGGCTAGGCTAGAGAAACAATAGGCCATGCAGATTATACAATATTTTTAAAATTAAAATTGGCATAAAGCCTGGTGGGTAGGGAGGCATTATTGTATTTTCTCTTGCATTATGTAGTATAATTTTTCGGATATTCCTGGTGAACAGTGGCCCGGTGGGGGTGAAGTGGCGTGCCCAGACCAGCCTTACTTTGGTTCTTCCTTATTAAATAGTCGAGTGTTTAATATTTAACAAACTTTCTGTGACTAAGCATGAACCAACCTTTCTTTGAAAATGTTCATCGGATGTTCGCAGCCAACTCCGCCCGCACAACACCTGGATTTTTGGCAAGAACTATCATTACCGGTTCCTGACGAAGGGGGCAAACAGGTTTTTCAGAGCTGTTTGACGGGGTAGTTGGGTGGAGGGGGGGGAGAGGCAGAGCTTGATTTTAGAGGCTACAGATTTTTATGGCATTCTGAGTTATGCCTTCAATGGAGGCCTAAAGTAAATCCCGACCCTTGAATTACGTGCACAAAAATAAACAAGTAACCATCTATATCAGACATCTACCCATGTGTGCTCCAGTACACGTTTACCCTTGAAATAAAAGGCAATCATTTTACTACATCTCAAAGCAGATAGGCATCTGGATGATGTAACGTCGGGCGGTGCTACGCACCGCCTTCAGTATGCAGGGGACAATCCGGCATTGTCCAGCGCCAAGAGGTGGCGTGTGTAGGCACTAGAAAGACCATCTAACTCACCTGGCACCAAATGCAGGCGCAGCCACGGATGGCATCACTAAGGTGTGCACGTGCGAAGGCCTCAACAGAAAAGAAAACACTGCATTCAGCAACAGGAGAAAAGAAAGCTTTGTTCTGAAAGCATTATTCCTTTTCTTCTCTGATCAGATACCTTATTTTGAATGTATGTGCAACATCTGTGCAGCTCTGGTTTATGGGAGAGCAGAGGGCAGCTACAGCCCGCAAGAGCTGCCCTTTGCAATTCTGAGGGGACAGTGCTGCGGTAGGGATAGGGGGGTTTCACAGTGGGAGATTTGGTCAAATCCATTGAATCATTTTTGCCGATCTTGGCCACAGATATATGGGGGGGGGAGAGGAGTGAGGGTTAAGGTGCGGGGCTGCGTGGGAGGTGTCTCCCCGGCATATTGACACATGCTTTTTCTTCACACATGCCAAATGGCTTAAAAGAAGAAAAAGAAATTCAATTATTTGGATTACAGCAAATCTTCTGGATGACACCACATAGAACCCTGTGATTTACTGTTTGGGGGTACAAGTACCCATAAAGCAAATACACGAGTGTAACCTTGGCAGACACAATGTCTTCCAACATACTGAAGGTTGGGTCCTGACATTATAGGATCCTCTCATCAAGTCTCATGGGCTTTGTAGCATTGCACGGTTTAGCTAGCATGAGAAAACTATAGCTCATGGTAAAATGGGTTTCTGGGGTTCTCATATTTCAAGCATCACTTTCTCTGAACCTAAGTTCCATGCTCACATAACCATTAGCACCTCCAGTATAGTAATGAGTGGAGTTTCCAGGCTGGCCTCGCCCATCGTCTTATTCCCAGATGCTTGTTGCATATGGGTTCCAGTGCATCAGAGAGAAAGGAATGAAAGTGAAGCGGGAGCTGTATGGAGAGACCAGTTCTAAGTGCGCAGGGCAGACACCAGGTTGCCAGGCCTGGCTAGACCGGTCATCAGCGCGAGTCGTTGGGCCAGATTTTCACGGATCTGGTAAAAAATGTCTCCTGGGATCTCTGGCCCGAGAATTCATTTGCCCTTCAAGAGTTTTAGTGTTTTAAATTTGCTTTTGTTGCCGAAGCCGGGATTCAAGAGACACAGGCCGAGAGACTTACCCACTAGAATGGCTGGTCAGGATACATGTGAACATGTTGGTTAGGTGTATCCTCTACAGATCATATTTAAGCTCGCTTTGTAGGTTTAACAGTGTGCACCTTTCATACTTTGCTGGCAAAATTAAAGGGAACACTCCTCCTCTCTTGAGGTATGGTAAATATTAACAAATCTACCGAAATGGAAATGCTTATGTAGAGGTAGTGGGGGGGGGGGGGAGCGGTAGGGCTGGCTTAGAAAATTCTCCTGCGTTTGCCAACATCGCCCCTCCAATCGCTCGTGGGGTCCCAGTTAAGAATGTCCATTTCCAACACTGCCCTTCATATGCCTTGCTGGGCCGGGTCTCGTTGTCAGTGCCCTCGCCAATCTGTCCATCGAGGTCCCTGAACGCTCGCCACAATACACATACCAACTATGCCACCCAGACATGGCAACCGCACACCACTTCCAAGAGACGCACATGGCATCAGAGTGCAACATAGACCCCAGTAACATGGCATGACCTTACGGCATGATGCTAGACTACACAGATGACTGGTGCAGGAAAAGAACAGAGGAAGGCAACTTTGCAGAAGGGGCTTCAAGGTTCAGAGCTTGACTGCCAGCCAAGGTCAGACCTCCTTGCCAACTATTCCCATGACTGTGGAGCAGGTCAGACCTCCTTGCGTCCATGCCAACTATCCCCATGACTCTTGAGACTCTGGAGCAGGTCAGACCTCCTTGCGCCCATACCAACTATCCCCATGACTCTCGAGACTCTGGAGCAGGTCAGACCTTCTTGCGCCCATACCAACTATCCCCATGACTCAAAACTCTGGAGCGCTCTGTCATTACAACGCCGTCACCACGAAGAAGACCGCCGCTTTAAGCTTCTGCTTTCCCAGCGTCTATGTTCTACCCCCCCTTCAGTCCTGCCCCCTCCCTCTAGCAGTAACCTCGTCATTCATACCAGGGGTGTTGCTAGGTCTGGAAGAGATCCGGAGTTATACACTCTGAATCGACATAATGCATAGTTGTTACTGAATCGACATAATGCATAGCTGTTAAAAGAGCCGACCTCTAAAATAGCTGCCTGCAGGATATGAGTCCAGGAGGCAAACCCCTCCTGCCCGGGATCCAGAGGAAAACCACTCGGAGGCGGATCAGGATGAGGGAGAAAACCCCGCAAACTGATCTCTTGGATGCTGGAATCGCAATCTGCGTGTTTCACTCGCCAGGAGTTTTGGACTACCATTCCCATGATCCCTAACAAATCACTATGGCTGAAGGGAGTTGTAGTGCAAATCCTCTGCAGAGCAAAATGTTGCAGACGCTTGGGCTAGTCCAAAGAATGAGAGGAAGAGGACAGAATACAAAGAAACAAAGCAACATTACTTTTTTTTTTAAAGGGCTTTGTATACTGACTTTTCATAATTTTGTATAACAAACGCAAAAGTGATCCTCTTTCCGGACATTTGTTCCACTCAGCAGAACCATCTGTGATCAAATCTGAAAATGGAACAACATAATCAAATATCAGAAATTGCAATGTTCATTATGTTCCACAGGAGCATAAACTTCATTGCACTTGTCAGGGCGGCCTTCTTTAGTGAATAAAATGGTACCGTTCGTAAAACTGGTATAGAAAAAACATGTCCTACACAAGTTGACTGTAAACATGGTTACAGTCAATTTGCCATTCAAATCGATACCCTATAATGTCTGCGCCTGCTTTTCCTTCAACGGCATCTCAGTTGTACATTTGATTAAGGCTCTCAACTTTTGGTGTGTTGGCTGAATACGGAAATGGGCCATATAAACTCTTCTGCCGCAGGGTGCATGCTCAGGTCTGTAGCCCCATTGCTGGTGCATAACAAGTCTCCTACTTTGGAAGGTGGTATCAAGTGAAGTCAAATGGTGTAAAGGTCACTCACCCAAACCTGAGAAATAATGTTAAAAGGCAACTGAGAGATCAGAAAACAATGAAAATGACATTCATAATTTTTTTTTTAACTTGGCATGTAGGCTAGGTTTTATTTTAGCATTTATGATATACAAGCCATGTTTTTATGTAGCGTTGCATATGGGATTTCGCCTGCTTATAAACGCTACCATAGATATTCTAGACCAATGTAATAATTCCCAGTTAATATACCCCAGAAGGATAATGCTAGTCGGATAGCTCAGTGGGTTGAGCACTCGCTACGGAGATCTAGGTGTGATCTGCAGGTCGCAGGTTCAAATCCTGGCAAAGCCAACTTAGTCTTTCATCCTTCAGAAGCCGATCAATAAATCCCCACTTCGGTTGGGTGATAATTGTGTGTAAATGTTCTATGTAAAGTGTTTTGGCAAAGCACTGAATAACTAACAGATTTTTAAGATCTGAATGGAACATGACAGGGTTTCAATTTGCGAACTACAGGCTAGCCACATGTCTGAGGCAAATGCTCAACTCATGGGACTAGCTACTCAGTAGATCTTTCCATCCCATCCAATGTCGTCTGCTGCCCCATGCGGAACTGTTAGAAAACTAACTTGATCTTTCTCTCAGTTTACAATGTCATTCCTACAATCCTTTCTCACATCTCCTTTGCATTCTTGCTCTCTCGGCCAAGGCTTGCAACCTTGTTGTCTTCCTTGATTGCGACCGCAGACACTTAACAGTTCATCACTTCCACCACCTCTGCTGCTGCTTATTAATCACCTCAGCATTCAGAAAGTGTGGCCATTTCTGACACACGCATCTTTGAAAACCCCACCTTCGCACTCGAGCTAGGACAAGTCGGCTATTCCCTGTGCCTACTTCTTGGCCTTCCTCTACACCAACCTCCCTCTAGACAAGGGACCTCATCACGAATTTGGCAGTATTCCGGCAGAAAATCCACAAGAATACCACCAAATTCAATTACTGTTACCACCACTTGGTCCTGTGGAGTTATCACAGGATTACAAATGGTGGTAATTCCCATTTCTTTGAGTTGATAGGACTCCATGGGTTTTGTCCGAATTTACTGACGGTTGAATTACTGCAAAGTAAATCATCTTATTTTTGCGGGTAAAGTGGAGGATTAATCTCCAGCAAGAAGCTGAGGGAGAATATGCCACTTTTCCTCAGAAAACAGTGGCTTTACCCTGCGGTAATTCCACCAGCGGTAAATCCGCCAAAACCTATAATTTGTTGTTGCAGGAAAAGTTGCAGTAATGGAATTACCACCACTTTTTTCCTCCACCGCCAAACTTGTAATGAGGCCCAAAATGCTCAACTTTGCTACCCAGACATTCTACAACCTAACCAGACCCCCCCCACACACACTTCAAACCTACCGTCACCATGCTAAATGGCTCCCTTTTAAAGTTCCCTATCCTAGTCTTCAAAGCCAGTCTTGCTCCTCAGTATCTGAAAAGCTGTATCACAGTCTACTCACCCGTTCGTTTCCATTGCTCCTGCATGAAATGTAATCTCACTGTCCTCATGCCCCCCTGTGCCACCTCTCACTTCCGACCTTTCTCCCTACTTGCCCCATGCCACTGGAACCCATTGCTCATCTAACTGTGGATCTCTTCAAAGCTTAGCTGACCCTTCACCTACTAGTCAAAGAAGGACTACGAACCTACAGAGAGAGTAGCAGAAAAGAAGGAACAAGTTACTTACCTGTAACTGTTGTTCTCCAGCATGGGTCTGGCGTGGATTCCCATGCTCATGAATATTCCCCGTTGTCAGGCTGGGAATCCTCGGTAAAGAAAAAATCAGTATCAGTTTCGTTTCTGATCTGTCTTTCGTAGTAATAACCAATCACTGATCTCTGCGTCATACTGACCACAGCCAATGACTGCCCTCTACCTAAGCCTCGCCTCTGGCAGCCATCTTCAGATTTGGAAGCACGTGAAGTGGCAGTATGACCAAGTGAAGAGCCGCAGAGGGGTAGGCGGGAGGGTTCGCATGTGAATCCATGCCAGACCCATGCTGGAGAACAACAGTTACAGGTAAGTAACTTGTTCCTTCTCCAGCATGGGGTCTGGCATGGATTCACATGCTCATGAATAAAGAATACATAGCAGTACACACATGCACAACCACGGGAGGTGGCAAAGGCTCAACATTAAGCATTACATCAAACTCAACATTAAGCATCTTACCTCCTCACCAGGCTCACCTCAGGCGAACAGGTTGCGCAGCACTGCTTGGCCGACCCTGGACTCCTCCCTGGAAACCCGGTCGACGCAGTAGAATTTCGTGAAGGTGTGCGTCGACCTCCACGTAGCAGCCCTGCATATGTCCAGCAGGGGCACACCAGATAGGAACGCCGTGGTAGCTGCGATCGCTCTGGTGGAATGGGCTCTCGGACGGCCAGGCAGCGGTCGGTTTGCCAACCGGTGACAGTACATGATACAGCCGGAGAGACATCTGGAAATGGAAGCCTTCGAGAGAGCCTTCCCCTGATTGACAGGTCCAAAGTTCACAAAGAGTTGTGACGTCTTCCGAAAACACTTTGTGCGGTCCACGTAGAACTTCAGCGCTCTAGCCACATCCAGCGAGTGCAAAGTCCTCTCAGCCAGCGACGAAGGCGACGGGAAGAACACAGGCAACACCAAGGGTTCGTTGAGATGGAAGTCCGACGGTACCTTGGGCATGAAGGAGGGGTGCGTCCTGAGCACTACCCTCGTGTCGTGAAAAGTGAAGTACGGGGCCTTGCAGGAAAGGGCCTGGATCTCTCCCACTCGTCGTGCGGAGGTGATGGCCACAAGAAACGCTGTTTTCCACGACAGAAATTTCAACGGAGCCGAGTGCAGAGGCTCGAACGGAGGTCCCATGAGCTTGGTCAGCACCACGTTGAGCTCCCACGCCGGGGCCGGAGCCTTCACCGGCGGGAACGATCTGAACAGTCCCTTCATGAACTCTTTCACCAGACGATGAGACCACAAGGACGTCCGCCCCGTGGTTCTGGTGTATCGGGAGATCGCAGCAAGATGAATCTTGATGGACGCGTGTGCCAGTCCAGCTTTGGCCAGCGTCAGCAGGTACGGCAGTACTTGGGGAGCCGTAATCCGTAGAGGGTTAATCTTCTGTGCGCGGCACCAGACAGAGAACCTCTTCCATTTGTGTCCGTAGCATTTAAGAGTCGAGGACGCCCTGGCCTTTGCAAGAACCTCTCTGCAGTCGGCCGGTATGTCGTATCCTCCAAACTCTAGCGCTGCAGGAGCCAGGCCTGCAAGTTCAGCGATTTCGGGTCGTGGTGGAGGATGGCGCCTCCTTCCCTGGAGAGTAGATCAGCGTACACCGGCAGCTTGATTGGCGGGGACGCTGACAAGTCCAGAAGGTCCGGGAACCATATCTGCCTCGGCCACGCAGGTGCGACGAGGATCATCCTGCACCGTGACCTCTTGAGCTGGTTGACGAGCCGGATTAGCAGTGGCAAAGGAGGGAACGCGTAGAGGAACAGGCCCTCCCAGGGGAACGAGAAAGCATCGCCCATGCTCCTCGCCTGGGGAAACCTGCTGGCGAACCTCAGGCACTTGGAGTTCGTCGCCGTCGCGAACAGGTCGATCTGGGGTGTGCCCCACCGTCGGAAGAGGCGATCCACTAGATCCTGCCGTAGCTCCCACTCGTGGCACGAGCGCAGCTCCCTGCTGAGTGAGTCGGCGATGGTGTTTTTTATCCCTGCCAGATGAAACGGCACCAGAAACATCCTTTGGGCGACGGCCCAATGCCACAGGTCCTGCGCCTCCTTGGACAGTGCTGGGGACCTGGTTCCGCCCTGTTTCCTGATGTAAAACATGGTGGTGGTGTTGTTGGTGAAGATCCTCACTACCTTGCCCTTGAGGGACGGAAGGAAGGACCTGAGGGCCCAAAACACTGCACGGAGCTCCAGGACGTTGATATGTAGGGATTTCTCCGTCGGGAGCCATAGGCTTCTTGCGTGCAGATTTTCGGTGCGCTCCCCACCCTTCCAGGGAGGCATTCGTGGTCACTGTCTCCTGGTGGGCTGGGGTCTGGAAGTCCATGCCCGCCGTCAGATGCGCGCGGGTGCCCCACCACCGGATCGCTCGTCGGAAACTGTCGTCGAGTGTGATCCTTTCCTCGAAGCTGCCCGTCGTTTGGATCCAGCGCGCGTCCAGGAACTCCTGCAACGGGCGCATCCGGAGCCTGCACATGGGAATGAGGTAGATGCAGGAAGACATCATTCCGAGGAGGGACTTGATGGACCTCACCTTGGCCGCGTCGGCCACCAACATCCGCTGCACCTTGCCCGGGATGGTCCTGGTCCTCTCCTCCGACGGGGAGGCCAGAAGGGACACTGTGTTGAGCCTCGCTCCCAGAAACAGAGCGTCTTGCGCGAGTACCAGGTGGGATTTGGCGTAGTTCACGGAGAATCCCAGGTCCGTGAGAAGTTGGACGGTCCTTGCCGTGTGAGCCACGGCGAGCTCCCTCGTCTTGGCTCGGATGAGCCAGTCGTCCAGGTAGGGGTAGACTTGGATCCCCTCGCGGTGCAGCTGCGCCGCCACCGGTGCGAGGCACTTGGTGAACACCCTGGGTGCCGACCGTAGTCCGAAGGGGAGGGCTTTGAACTGGTAATGACGCCCTTGGACCACAAACCTGAGGAATTTTCGGTGCCCCTTTAGGATGGGAATATGGAAGTAGGCATCCTCCAAATCCAACGACGACAGGAAGTCTCCTTCCTCCAGCTGACCCAGGACATGCTGGAGGGTGACCATCCGGAACTTTTGCGCCTTGATGAACTTGTTCAGACGTCGCAGGTCCAGGATGGGGCGCCATCCCCCCGTCTTCTTCTTCACGAGGAAGTATCTCGAGTAAACTCCGGAGCCCCGAAGCCTCTTTGGGACGAGTTCGATGGCGCCCTTCCTGAGCATCGCCTTTACCTCCAGGAGAAGTTGAGGGACGTGAAGTTCTTTCCTGGCCACGGGGGGGACGCGCGGACACCTTTGAAACTCGAGCGCGTGACCCCGGGCCAAGGCGTCCAGCACCCAACGGTCGGTGGAGATGGACTCCCACACGCTGACGAAGCTCGCCAGCCGGCCTCCCACCGGGGTGCTTCGGTGGGGGCCCGACCCCACGGCCGGTTCAATCCTGCTTCGACGAGGCTTTGCCGCCTTGACCTCCTTGGCGACGACGGCGGGGTCCGCCAGACTTGCCTCGTCCTCTGTAGGCCTCCTGAGATGACGAGCGGGCCGCTTGACGGTAGGTGGAGAAACCGCCGCCGGAACCTTTGGAGGCGCCCTTGCCTCCGCTGCTCCGAAAGGGCATCCGTCGTTGTTGCAGAACTCCAAGGGCCCGGGCCGTCTCGGTGTCCGCTTTAATGGCCTGAAGGGAATCGTCCACTGTTTTCCCAAACAGGTTGTTCCCATCGAAGGGCATGTCCAGGACTCTGGTCTGAACGTCTTGACGGAAGTCCGTAGCCTTGAGCCATCCACGCCGCCTAAGGCAAACGCCGTTGCCCAACTGGCGGAACCCAGTGTCGGCGATGTCCGTCGCAACGGTAATGGCGTGGTCCGAAGCCACCTCACCTTCCTGCAGGATCTCCAGGGCCTCTGCCCTCTTTTCGTCCGGCAAGAAGTCCAGCAGGGGAGCCAGTTTGTACCAGATCTCCCTGTCGTAGCGGGCCACGATAGCCAAGGCGTTGGCCGCTTTAATCGTCGTCGCTGCAGACGAGATGACTCTGCGTCCCATAGCGTCCAATTTCTTTCCCTCGCCGTCCGGTGGGGAAGTCGATGTGGAGGCCGCACCCCCCCCCGCTTTTTTCCTGGCCGCCGCGGAGACAACGGAGTCCGGGGTAGGCTGCGCCCGGAGGCACAGGGGGGCCGTGTCCGGGACCCGGTACTTCTTCTCGTACCGGTCTCTTCTAGCTGGCGTCGTGGAAGGGTTCTTGAGGAGGGCGAGGCCCTCATCCCAAATGTCGTCCAATAGAGGCACTGCGAGGACCGTCTTCCTCTTGGCCTCGCGCCGCTGATAAAGGAAACCTTCCTTCTTCTTCTCCTCAGGGCAGAGTTGGAAAAGCTCGGATGCCCTGGTGATCATGGAGTGGAACGATCCAATCTCGTCGGGCGGAGAAGCCCTGGTGGGAGGCGACGACGGTACATCCTCGTCGTATACCTCGTTGTCCGTACCCGTCGCTGCCGTGTCAGTCCCCGTATCATCCCCTCGGGTGGACGGGGAGGAGGGCTGGAAGGGGCGCGATGGCTGAAAAGGAGGCGGAGGGTGGATCCTTCTTTTCTTGGTAGGGGGAACACCAGAAGGTCCCGGTTCTGGGTCCCCCGACGGGAGAGGTTCTGTCGGCAACGGTAGTCTCGTCCTTCTCTCTGAGCATAACGACTGTATAGCCAACAAAATGGCCGCCGAGTTGTCTCGCGGCTCTGGCAGAGGGGAATCCGACTGCCTCGCTCCCCCTCCGCCTTCGAGCTCGACCGGGGCCTCTCCAGGAGCTTCGCCGGGTGCTCGGCCTTCCTCTTACCCGACCCAGAGCGTTGGCTCGTGGTTGATGGTGCCGGGGAGGGTGCGCCCTGCCTGGCGCTCGTAAAGCCCGACCGTTCGGCGCTCCCGGTGCCAGCGGACTCGCGGTGGTTGGCCTTATGTTGGACCCCCGTCGCCGGGGTGTCCTCAAAGGTCTTAGAAGACCGCTCGGATTTCTTCCTCTTCTTCTCGCCGGACGGGCTCTTCCCTTCCAGCCAGTTGGCGAGACGTTGATGGCGGTCCTTCATGGTCCGCTCCGACATGTTGCCGCAAAACGCACAGTCCTTCTCCACGTGCGTCTTGTCCTCATGTAGGCAGTAAAAACAAAAAGAGTGTTCGTCCTCCTTGAAGACGTGCTGCAGCTGGCATCCAGGGCAGACCCTGAACAGCTTTCCGGGCGTCGAGCTTCCCTTCTCCTGGGCCATGACCGGGCCTGAGAAACTTCTGGAGTCCTCCAAAAGCGTAGCTCGACGAAATCTTCACCCTTGAGGGGCGCAGACGAATCCGACACGGGTCCCCGTTGATCGGATGGAGAGTCGGTGGAGCTTGAGGCTCTTTTGACCGAAAAAACGAAGTTTTTGAGAAAAAACGTGAAAAAAATAGCACTAACGCTCGAGAGCAATAGCACGAGGATCCCAACACATGAACGTGCAGTAAAAATCTGAAGATGGCTGCCAGAGGCGGGGCTTAGGTAGAGGGCAGTCATTGGCTGTGGTCAGTATGACGCAGAGATCAGTGATTGGTTATTACTACGAAAGACAGATCAGAAACGAAACCGATACTGGTTTTTTCTTTACCGAGGATTCCCAGCCTGACGACTGGGAATATTCATGAGCATGTGAATCCATGCCAGACCCCATGCTGGAGAATAACCACTTTCAGACACTTACAAAGTCCTACAGAGAATACTTAACCCCAGCGAATGACTGGATAAAGCCCCTACTCAGACCCACAATACTACAAAACCAGCAATGATGCCAATCAAAGCTGAAAAAGACTCAGCCCAACAGGTGTACCTCCTTTGCCTTTAAGGGTAGAGCAGGCTAAGAGCGTCCAGGAACTCATGACGAGGTTGCATCTGTAAACTGCAGAGCCGGATGAGGTAGATGCAGAACAACATCATGACGAGCAACGACTTGATCATCCGCACCGTGGCTGTCTTCATCGACAACAGTCACTGCACCTTCCCTTTCCTCCAAGGGTGACGCCAGGCAGGACACTGTATTGAGTCTGGCTCCTAGGAACAGCACGTTCTCTGATGGTGTCAAGCAGGACTTTAGATAGTTGATGGAGAATCCCAGATCTGTCAGTAAACGGACAGTCGCCTCTGTGTGTCCGACAGCCATTAGGGAACTAGCTCCATCGCCCTTTTTTGCAGCATGGCCTGTACCTCTTCCAAGAGATGAGGGATGTGCTGCTCCGGACGGGCAACAAGAGGGATCCGCCGTCACCTATGTTGAAACTCAAGGGCGTTTCCCTGGGCGAGAGCGTCCAGCACCCATCCGTCGGTGGTGATCTTCTTCCACTCGCTGACAATCAGCCGGCCGGCTGGCCACCAGGGTGCACGCATAGGGTCCCAGCCAGTTCAGGCCTGTTTCGGAGCCGGCGTCCTGCCCTGCGGGCGACGCTGTCTGCCGCAACCGTAGGGTTGGGAACGGCCTCTGTAGGCTTCCTGGGTCGTGGATCTGGAAGGCTGACGGTACGAAGAAGAGAAACCTTTGGAAGACCTGCTCGACTTTTCCCTTGGAGGAGCAAAAAGAAGAGTGCTAGAGAGTGCCCAAGGAATGGGCTGTCTGTGTATCCGCCTTGATTGCCTGAGGGACTCGTCAACGACCTTCCCGCACAAGTTCGGTCTGTCGAAGGGCATGTTCAACACCTTCGCCTGGACCTCCTGCTGGAAATTTGTGGCATTCATCCAGCCTTGTCGACGAAGGCAGACACTGTTCCCCCATCTCCCGTAGACCCGTGTCAGCGCTGTCTAACGCCACTGAAATGGCGTGATCAGAAGCAACTTCCCTATCCTGGAATCCTTTTATCGTCTGGGAGGAACTTCAGAATAGGCCAAGCTTGTACCACAGCTCCCTGTAGTACCCGTCTAGGATCGCCAATGCGTTGGCCGTCTTGATAGTGGACGCCGCAGTGTAAACCACCTGTCTTCCCACGGCATCCAACTTCTTCCCCTCATTGTCCGGAGGGACCGAAGATGACAAGGACAGGTTAGCTGACCGTTTCCTCGTGGCCGCCGATACGACCGACTCCGGCGATGGTTGCAACCTCAGGCACTTGGGTGCGGAGTCCGACAATACTTCTTCTCCAGCTTATTCCGTTTGGCTGGAGACATGCAAGGGCTCTTCATTGAGGGCCAAGCCCTCGTCTTGCACGAAGTCCAGAAAGGGCACCGCCATGATTGTCTTCCTCTTAGCCTTACACCTCTGGTATAAGAAAGCCTCCTTCCTGGTTTCTTCAGGCACATGCTGAAAAAAGGTTGGAGGCTTTGGCGATCATGGAGCGGAACGACCCACCTCGTCCGGTGGGGACGCCCTAGGTGGCGCATCCAGATGCGAAGATCCACCGTCCTATGCGATGATATCCTCGTTGTCCGTAGTCGTGACCGTATCCGTCCCTGTACCAGTTTCTGGGTCTGCTGGCGCAGAAGGGGCCCGACGCGGATGAGGAGGCTGAAATGGGGGCGTCGGATGACTCTTCCTCCTCTTCGTTGGAGGCTGAACGAGGGCCTGAGGGACCCCTAGAACCAAGCCTGGTGGCATCCTCTTGTGGATCTCTGTACTTAAGGTGTGAAGGGTCGACAGAATGTCCAGAATCACATTGCTCAGCTGACCTGGCAGGACTGGAACTCTAGGCCTGCGCCGCCGTCCTCTTCCTGGGCCTTGTGGACCGTGTGTAAGGACTCCTGGTCCTCGTCATCTGTGGACAAGACCTCCATGGCTTGTGCCACGGCTTGGGAGGGCTTTTTCGAGCCTCCTCCCACCCCCTTCCCCCGGCTCCCTCTTGCGGGGCTTGAACCGGGGCCTGAGCTGGTTTCGGCCCCTTCTGGCGTGCAGCAGATTTTGCCAAAGTCACTGCGGTGGTGTCGCGCCTTAGGGGCAGGGATACCTTCTGTGCGGCGGGGGCCACCTTCACAGGGTCAGCTCCTTTAGCTGTCGTCACAGCAGCTGTCACCAACTCTATCATCGACAAAGTCTTAGCCTGCACCGATTGGGCCTGCTTGGGCAGTTCAGCCTTCTTCTCCTCCCTCTGTGACTTCTCCCGCAGTTTAGCCAGGGTAGATGATTTCTTATTTGAGGAGGAGCTTGATTGCCGGCTGGCAATGGAGGCGGAGGGTGACGTTGATTGTGCCCTTTCCACCTTGGGACCCGCTTCTGCAGCGAACCCGGTGAACTCAGACTTGTGGTTCTTGGCCTTGTCTTGGGCCCCCACCGATCAGGTGCCCTCAAAGGACTTAGAAGACCGCTCCTTGTACCGGCCGATCCTGGTGAGGCATGACCCTGCTCGCGGCACAGGGCAGAGGGCTTAGCGTTAAGCCACACCGCCAGTATACTGTGCCGTCGTCTTCTTGGAGAACCTGAGGCATATCTCGCACTCCATCTGCTTATGGTCCGGGTGCAGGCAATAAAGGCATTGAAGGTGCTTGTCTTCCACAAACACATTTCACAGACTGGTGTTGGTGTAGGGCTTGTACAGGGACCTTTCCTCCTCCGTCATGGTCGGAGGGCGCGAAGTAAGCCTGATGGCCTTCTGGAATCAACGATCCTCCCTCTTGAGGGGCGCTGTAATTCACCGACAAAGGATCCCCGCTGTCGGCAGATTGAGAAAAGAACACAGGCACTTTTAGAACAAAAATAGAACTTTTTTCTGTCGGAAACATGAGAAAAAACATAGAAGTAGCTCGCAGAGTAAACTCGAGGACTTCCAAGACTGAAGCGTGCAGTGAAAATTGGCAGATGGCTGCAGGGGAATGGGCTTAAGGAGGGAACAGTGATTGGATGGGGACAGTATGACCCAGAGGACAGTGATTGGTTTAAAGGAGAAAGACAGTTTGTATGTGAAAGTGAAATTTTATTCTTTTAGCAAGGAATCCCAGCCGGACGACAGGGGATATTCATGAGCATGTGAATCCATGCAAGACCCCATGCTGGAGAAGCAAGAGTTCTCCTGTTGCAGAACATAAGCAGCTGACTCACAGCTTGGTGACCAAAGACAGGCTGCACTCAGCACATCACTTGCTCCACTGCGTGCAAGGATTGCGGATAGAATAGATGTTCTTTTCCCTTGGTGCAGGGCAGAGTCTGCTTTAATGATCTTCCTAAGATGCTCATTCTCCATGTGGGATATCATGCATCACGGTTGGCACCGACATCCATCGAGCGTGACGTGTCGCACTGAGGTTCTGTGCCTGCTGATTAAGCAGCTGGAGAGCTTAAAATCAATATGCTGTACAAATGCATGAACTCCTTGTAACACGGTTGGTCTACAGACAGAGAAATCAACAATGAAGGTTTTGGATTTCCAGTCTCGTGAGCTAGCTATCCCTAGACAGGCAGAGGCAGCATGATCACATTGATTCGAACGTTTTGAGGCATGACAAAGTTTCATTTTGCACCGCAAAAAAAATACAGGTAGTTAATTAACTTCAAGAATTCACTTTCTCTTAGGTAGGTAACAGGGTAGTCTGCTACCTTTCAGATCATGTGAAAAACCAAGGACAACTTAAGTTGTGAGATCAAGGTCACCATCATCTAAAGGTTTCACCCTAGTTGATGATCATCAGTAAGTGGGAGTGGGCTTACGAGACACTAGCGTGTGCCAGGATTTCTTTTTACACTGCACATTACAGTAGATTTTGGGCTGTGTTTCTTTTTTTACTTGCCATAACAAAGTAAAACATGTAAAACCCTCAAAAACCTCAATCTGCTCTATTTTAGGATCAAGAACATTTACCAAATTGAATAATTTCCCTTCCAAGACACTTATTAACAAATCCTATGTAGATGCATATTTTGGTCTAAACCATGTCTAGACCACTAAAAGTTCAAAATCTCTTACCTGTAAAATGAAAAGTCTTTAAAAATAATGTTTGCGCTAGTTAAAGCTTTAGGTGATGTAGTCATGTTGGAACAGATACAATGTATTGACCGAGCACAGTGGTATCTCAGCCTATCCCTTAAGATCATTGTGCAATATCCTAATTCCTTAAAAATCAAGGTGCCTTCCAACTAATAATCTTCACAGCAGCACCTCCTCACAATAGATGCCTAAAGAGCAACGTGCCCCGCCCTTGACACAAGTACCACCATCCCTGCAACAGCACTATGCACTCTAACTATTCGGCTGTGGGACCTATCCCTATAAATTCCCAATGGCAGAAGCTGCACCAGATGCAGAAGTGCAAAATGGCTGGTCAACTGCACCAAGAGCGTACCCTTCAAAGAGATCCTCAAAACAATGGCCCCAACAGGGTGCTATGCACCCTCCAAACAAAAACTCCTCAAGTATGGGAGTAAATAATCCTTGGTAAGCACCCTGACCCTTCTCAACATAGCTGTTGGTTTGACTTGAAATTGATTGGGAGTCTCCAAGGCAATCCAATCATAGGCATTTCAGTTCTTAGGTCCCACCATGGGCTTAAGAAGCCCTGCTCTAGCAGCACATCCTCAAAGTTTGAGGATAAACTATACATCCCATTCCTGAACAGTGTTGTGCTCAGAGTTACCAGAGCACCAAAGCTCATGAGATCGGAGGAACCGTAGGCATTGCAGGCATGGGATACATAGGAGTTGGTTTTGGAGTTTAGTGTTGCAGCTCTCAATCAAAATTGCATAGCTGCCAACATGCCCATTTCAATCTGTAGGTGCTTATCCAGCCCTGGCTTTTTGTTGCATTCTGGGACTTGTAGTACAGCAGTTTTTCTCCATTCTAAAACTCAGACTACAACTCCTAGAATGCAATACAACAACTAGGACTGGACAAGCACCTACAGATTGGAATGAATCATTTTGGAAACTATGGCATTGTCGAATGAAGGAATAGCCAGGGGCTCATCAGCGAGCAGTGGTGCCTGAATGCCACCCAGTAAACTAGAAAAGTTAACTTGGGCAGTTGATTGGCTGGGCCTTGGATACACTCCTGGATGTCTATGTGCAGTTTTTCAGCAAATGATACAAACAGGGTTATGGAAATGCCCCATCAGGGAAACAAGCTACTTCGCCGGAAGCATTTTCTTTCCAGCAGAAGGTCTCCTCTTGGATTTCTCTCAACCAGAGATCCACTCCAAAAACTTTTTTATTGAAAAGACTCACTGGTCATTTGGGAACATGATTAGAAGGTTCCTGCTAAGTTTGGAGCCTATAATCGTGGACCAAGGCGACTGGGAGAATTTTCGCTGATTATTGCCTCACATTTCAAAACACTCCCACCCAAACCCCCGTCCCTCTCCATTTCAAAGCATCTTCCAGTGGCGGCTACCGTTTTCCCTTCCGCCGCTCTACGAGACTCGCTGATCAAGGCCACGTGGCCAGATGGTGTGCTCAACATCTTGTGAAGATGTGCAAGATCCTTTACAGGAAGTCCCGCCTGTGTCGTTCCACCAGGAATCAGTTAATTGGAGGAGGTTGTGGACATCCATTTAAGGACAGTCTTCCCACAGAAAGGGACACCCTCAGTTTCTCGAGGATGAGGATTGCTTTCTCCTCTGTGTGTCCAGAGACAGGGTCCTATGGTAGCGTCCCTTGGAATCAGTGGAGACGCAATGTCCAGAAGATAAAGACTTGCTCCTGGGCATGGCCCGATTCTATATATTTTATCATTCTCGGCAGGTTACGCTGCTGGGACCGGGTCATGGTGTCACAGAGGTGACGGGCCATACTGGGCCCAGGGGTGAGGTCTATGATACGTCCTTCAGCCGCAGATCTCATGAAGCTTGGTAAAACGGACGATTCTTCCCTCTACGTGGCCCTCTACTTTAGGCACTCCCCCTGGCCCAGTAGAAGTACTTATACATTTGTGAGTGCTGATGGACAACAAATTTGCTTTGCTTCAAAAGTGGATGCTGTAGCTAAGAGTACCCACGTTCACCTGTACAATATAAGTATGTGGTGACTTCCTAAATCTGAAGCACTGAAAGAACTTGTTTCAAGCAGTGGTCCTTTCCAGGATTCAATATTGTGCAGCTATCTGGGTGTAGCAAAGAAATGTGTAGCTAAACTGCAGGCAGAGCAGAATCTTGCAGTACGAGTCATCCATAGGCCCAGAAATTCGAGCGCATTTCTGAAGCACTACTGTATTAGCAGAAAATGGAAGTCCTCATCCAAACCGGAGTTTTAAATCTGATCTGAAAAATTACTCAAGGACTGGCGCCTACATATTTGGCCACATGTGTAAAGCCTAATGTTACCGCTCGTGTGCTTGGATCAAGCGGGAAGGATCTACCACAGAAGGCTAAATATGCTATTAAAAAAAGCACATTGGGCTGCCGCCTTTGGAATGGGTTACCAATCCTAATTCAGAACTGTCCTACAGTGCAAAATTTGAAGACTAGATTGAAAAACCATCTGTTCACATCATTTTCTATTCCTTGCATTTCCAAGATCCATAGAATAGTACTGGATTGGGCGGAGGCCTGAAGTGTTTTTGTGTTTTAATGTAATTTCATGCTGATCATGTTTTAAATCTAATGCACGTCATTGTATTTGTATTTATGTAGCGCCATGACACTGGTTTCGCTGGTAAGATCTTGCGCTAAATAAATATTTTCCAATCTATTCCTGAATTGGTGGGCAGTAAAACAAGAAGACACATTCGAAATCCCTGGCACTGGGAGGCAGAGGCAAGGAGAGGGCCGAGCCCTATAACCCAGAGGCGGACAGCAAAGTTATGTGGCTGCTAAAAACCTAGGAAGGGGGCCATCCCCCCTGGCCCTTTTAATCTCCCAAGAACTTTAAACATTAGGATTTCAACAGTGAAAGAAATGAAACCTTATTTAGTTATAAAACACTGTAAGGCCCCCATAGAGAAAACCTTGTTCAAATCTATCCCATTAACCTGACTACACAATCAGAAAAACATTTTGTGGCCTTATACGTTTTGTTAATCTGCCATACACTTTAGGCACAGATTCAGTGTCTGCGGTACATGGACTAAAGGAACGAGATGTCGGGCACAAGTACTGCGTACATGACATCCGGCCCCATGACGACATGACTCATGTCCGCTGTTGGCTTTTGTTAGATTTTGAGATGCTGTTCTCCCCCAAAGCTATTTTCACGGATTAGGACTTTGTGGGAGGGTGGTATCCATTAGAAATAAATGTTACAGTACCCTCTGCCATAGCAATAATGGAAGGACTCGACAGAAATATGGTATATACTCTGGGCATTGCAAGGGCGCAATCAGTCTAGGGTAGCCAACACAATGCTGTGGGAAAAACCTATCCATTGCGACTGCATTCAGATGACCATTACGATTTGGCATTCCCAAGCAGGTTTTATAGACCATGGTTATATAATAATCATTCTTTTATAGCACGCTTAATGCCGGGGACAGGTTTCTATGCGCAAGGCTGGGATTCAAAACTGTGTTGCTATGTGTTGCCTTGCTTTGCTTTGCTTTCAAGACAAGCATTGCCCCTGAGCTCGCCTCCCGGCATTAATTCTGAGTATCGTCTTGTGAACTGAAACCACTTTAAGGCATGTGACAAATATTACATACCTTTAAACGTTTTTCTGATGCTTGCATCTGCTTAGATTTACATGTATTGCATAGGCCAACATCTAGCGGTTGGTACAGAGTACTGCATGAAATCGAAAAGGGACGTCGACAGGGCGTGTCTGTAATACTATCCCCTATATATTTTTCAACCACAATTCACTTTTCAGGTATAGCCCACCAGTGACTATTCCAAAAGTAAAGAATAGGCAGCTGGCAATGCAGTAAGACCTTTCTTTAATTCAGAAGTTTTATTTCCATTAAAGTCACCCAACATAGCATGTGCAGCACAGCTACATTCAAAGGAAGGCAGCAACACCAAATATTCTGAAAATAAGCAACAAAGACTGTGGAAATAGCATGGCCCACACCTCTCATTTGGCTACGCAAGCAAAACTGAACACCTCAAGCGCAACCTCCTCCCCAACCCACCCTCTACATTTTGGAGAAAGTTGTAACATATCAGACACATCTTCAGCTTCTGTGGAGAAATTGGCGGCACCAGCATCAGGGTCCTATGAGAGCAGACCGCGACAGCATTAGTGCACAGCCTCCTCCCCGCCAGTAGAATCATCTCCTACAAGAGCAAACTGTACTGAACCCCCAGGTGAACCTTTTCCTCCAATAGGAGAAATGAACCAGAATGCCCCCACCCCTTTAAAGGCTCCAACACTTACTTTAAGGACAGTGAGAAATCATTCTTGCTGGTCTCGCTGTTCCGCACCAGGTAGCTGGCTTCCCTGCACAACCGCAGAAGATTCTCTGCATCTATTCGGCTAATGGCACCATGGTACCAGCTGAAAGAGGAGAGAGCGAAGAAAGTTGGTCTTAAGGACAAGACAAAAGAAATTTCTTTATTAAAAAACATACTGACATGTTTTGAAACCAAGATCTTTAATGAAATAACCCCATGACAAAGTTACAGTAAAATGAAGAAAAAACGTTAGGACAGTTCCTCAAATATGGTTGAAGCATCAAGAAAGGGTTACATGGGAGTGGAAATAGAGGTGTGGGGCGGGTGAGGACAGACCAAGGGGAGAGTAGTCTGGGGTGTAGATATGTTTGGGCAGACCCAACCTGGATGAAGACCTGAGAGTAGTGGTCTAGAGTTGGAAAGGCATCAGAAGGAAGTTAAAGAGAGTAAGGAGCAGAGTGAAAAGGGCTGCTAAGAGAGAGGAGAAGGTTGTGATAAGCAGGGGGAGGTTGTAGAAAATAAAGGAGGGAAAAGACAGAGAGGTTTTGGAAATTGTGGAGGAGACTGTTACCAATGAGAAGAAGGTTTGTTAGGAGACATCAAGAGGAGATTGTGTTCACAAGGGAGAAGATTGGCGATAGTGTGGAGGAGTTCGGTGAACATAAATGGATGGAGGAGTTCTGGAAATTGTGGCGGAGACTAGTGATTGTGTGGATGAGGCAGGGAAACGGGAGAAGATGAGATTTGGAGGAGATGTTTGGATGTTGGAGAATATCAGGAGGTAGAAGGTGACCGGCCACAGGAGGATGGTGACACAGTGAGGAGGTGCATGGAAAGTATAAAGATGTTGGTAGAAGAGATCAAAACGCTGGAGTGTATACGGAGGAGGGAGAAGAACATTAGGGAATTCAAGAAATCAGACAGTTGTGGGTAAAATGTGAAGAACCTTCCAAACCTTGGTGACAAAGATTTGAACAGGTGGGTGGGGACTAGAGGGGCAGACAATTTAAGGAGGAGTTAAGAGAACAGCAGGTGAAGAAGACAGCCAGAAAAGGACAAGCAGGCTTGGATGTCCCTAGGCAGGTGTTAGGATGTCGGCAGAGGAACAAGTGCATTGCTCGAGATTACCTCAGGCCCAGAGGCTAACGAGGGCACTGAATCTCCTGGAACAGACCGGCCCATGAGATTCAGCCCTCAGAGACCAAAAGGACCCCCCTCTTCCATGATTCTGCAAACCCCCAGGAGAGTGGTTTCTACTGGAAATATTGGAGGGAGAACTGGATGCCTATGTCAGAGAAACTACAGCCCTAATTTTCCCTCCACCAAGAGGAGCAACAGACCCGTCAGGCCAAGGTAAAATAGGTCTGGTGACTTTGCAGGGTGGAGGAAACCCTAAAACAAAAGAGGTGGACTAGAATTGTGGTAATGGTTTGGGAAAAGCTGGAAACTTGCAGGAACTACAGCACCTCCCGCACGCCCACCCCAAAAACAGCCCTGGATCTATTGTTATTGACTTTTTGTTGAGCCCTTTACTGCACTAAGAGATTTTTTTGGGTTAAGATCCAAAGACACTACCAATAGCTTGGAAAGAATATACATGCTGACTACTTTGTTTGGTGAAGACCTGCATTATGCAACAGCCACTGCCTGCCATGAAATATTTCATATTCCAGGTCTCCCATGCAACAGTCTGTAGAAGCAAGTAATTCCACTGTTGCAGTAGTTGATATTTTTCTTTTCATGGTGAAAATCCCCTGCATTGGGGAGTGAATACAGGTTCCCCTTCTGTTCTAGATTAGGGGACAATCCAGAGAGAGACCAGGAGATTACAGCCAATGGGTGCTGATGGGCATGCACCGAGAGGGTCAATAGCCAGATCCGGGTTCCGTCCAGGCAGCCCCTGTGTTCCCCCATTACTTCACAGAGAATGCTGTTGTCTGGGGATCTGAACCACCTTTTCTATAAAGTTCGGCAAATGAACTGAGGAAATGGTGAGAACTTACCATGGACTACTGATTTGTGGGTACAGTAAGGTCAAGTTTAAGAGGTCTTGCAATGTCCTTTGAACAGCCAATGCATCAAATGACACTTGAATAAGCCAGTCATGTCAGACCAGGTACACAAGTTCCTTTCCTTACAATATGCGTGTGGCCACCGAAATAAGACCCTTTTGGAATACTTATTATAAGCCCATCATTTCAGATACAGGCCCCACCGATTCTTAAAGCATTTCAAGAATAGGCAGATGCAAGTAGAATTCTTGATTGTCTAAGCAGAGCTAACGTTCCCAAGTTGACAAATATATCAAATATCAGAACATTAAAGTACATACTCACGGCTAGCAAACCTAAAAGAGGGAAAATACATTGTATTATCTTTGTCAATGGGGCCTTCTTAAGCATTAACGAACGAGAGCTAGGCGATTAGACATCTGCATATTTTTGAAGGCCGAAAAAACAGAAAGTCGCAACCTTTCTCTGCTGTATCCAGCAAAACTCTGGCCAAATGCCTTGGACGAAACTGGCCTTGCCAACCTTCAAAAGGGGTAGAGCGAGTATTGTGCTATCAGGTTGGTTCTACACTTTGTTGATGGCGCCAGCAAGCATTCACTACCTCTGGCTGTGAAAATCCGGCTGTACAACACTTGCATTAGTTAATACATTGTTTTACAAAGACATTGGGTCGGCAGTGACGCAGCACATGCTTTCTCCTCTAGCCACTTATAGCTCAGGAGTGGAAAGGAGCACTAGACATGCCCTGGTGACACGCCATGCTGTCAACCCCAAAGATCAGAGACATTGCCCTATTGGGGTTCGAGCGGGCTTCATTTCTAAGGAGGCGCACCATTTATTTGCATGCAGTAATCCATATATTTAGTGTATTACTTCAAGGTGAGTGAGAGAGTGAGAGTGAGAGAGTGAGAGAGTGAGAGTGAGAGAGAGAGAGTGAGAGAGAGTGAGAGAGAGTGAGAGAGAGTGAGAGAGAGTGAGAGAGAGTGAGAGAGAGTGAGAGAGAGTGAGAGAGTGAGTGAGAGAGTGAGAGAGAGTGAGAGAGAGTGAGAGAGAGTGTGAGAGAGAGAGAGTGAGAGTGAGAGTGTGTGTGTGTTTTTTGTTTTTCTGTGACATGGGTGGCACAGTGACATAGGACTACCTTTTCATGGAGAGAAACGCATCCTCTATCCCAGTCACAGCGTACAGCATTGATCTGAAATATTTGGGCTCATTACAACATTGCCTGTATCTGGAAGGTAAATTACCATTACCGGCACTCGGTCCGTCAGAACGTCCAACAGATTACAAGTGCCGGATGGCGGCGTTAATTCCCGTTGGCGTTCCATTGGCCTCCTTGGGGGATTTTGCAGGTATTACAGGCGCCGGCCAAATTGTAATGAGCCCCATAGTCTTCTGCAGGCAGAGATTATGCCCCTGCCCCTTTAGGGGCTTTCCATGCTAACTCATGAATTATTTAAATTGGCAGTATCTTGGACTTGTTCGTACTTGAGCAAAGCACTATATAAAGGCTAAAAAAGTAAATACTTACAACTGGTTTTCTAAAGGCAGGGTGGGGTCTATTCTTTCTCCGATGGAGCCTGTGTGCTCCAGGCTTGGGTGCTTGGCTGATTTGAGGTTTCCACTCGAATGCCTGTGGGAGTGTCGGACCTTCTCCTCTTTGGATGGGGACATACGATTTTTATCCACACCGTCGAACTGAACTGGGGAGAAAAACAAGAACATGGCTATGACTTCATGGCCAAGTGGAGTTTGACAGGCACGGGTAATTTGGAGCAGGGCTAAGGTAAAAGGGACTGTGCAAGGACAAGTGAACAAAAGGCGCACCAAGAGTTATGTGAACCTCACAACCCACAACAGCACTGATGAGATGTCACCAGATGGCATTTACAAATGGAAATCAAAAAGTAAGGTCACTCGCTTATCAGACATCCAGGCAGTTTGAGGCAATATCACCCAATGTAATAGCCACGAGGGTGGTCCTTGTAGGTCATTATGAGGAATTACCACCCTGGAGGTACCAGTGAATCGCTGATCAAGGAATGAGCTCAACTGAGGCGAGGCAGCTTATACTTGAACAGCACAGTTGCCCTCCTGGCACCTTCATCTGCACAACACACCTCAAGCGAAGAGAAAGTAGGCGGGGCAGTAAAAGAGAATGCAAAAGAGAATGCAAGCAAAAAAGGGAACGCTGATATGGAATGAAAAAAGAAAGGAGATGGATACAGACATGGAAGGAAAAGCAATGGACAGAGAACGAAAGAACAAAAAGAAACACGAATTGACAATGCCAACAGTTTGGGCTTTTGTATAGGAACGGGAAAGGCACTGCTGTAGCGGTATTAACTGGCCATTGAAAGTAGCGGGTGCAAATGGTGCCAGTACCTGGGCATGTAATAGCAGTGCCTGGCAAATGCCGAATACATATACACAAGACAAAACTGTTGGCTTTGAAAATTATTGTTTTTAACAAGACTTCCGAGAAGGGCCTGCAGAGTGCCTATCCATCGATGACAGCAGTAGCATGGTTTACAGCTCCAATGAAGTAATTAACTCTTAGAAGACTGCTTTGAAAAAAACACAGGAAGGCACTTTCAGTGCAAAGTTTGGTGGTAAGGCTTGATTAAAGCAAGCTCAAAGAGTTCCCGTAAGGAGGTGTTTTGGGCGGGGATGGGTGGCACTGGCCATAGGGATTAGCATTGCCAGGGGCAGTCAATGGGTGGGCAAATAAAAAGCAACACCTATAAGCTTTATGTCCTTCCTATATGCCATTTCTCCCTAGCTGTAGACTATTGCAATAGTTTCGGCTTATAGGTGGTGCATGCGCCTCCTAATAGCCCAAATTAAAAGATGGCTAGAAGGGGAGAAACATTTGGGAGATGTTCAAATTATGCCAATCAAATAGCATTACATGTTTACATTTTGTGAACTGCGTAAACTTCAGTTATAGTGTTTCACTGCTGCAGTCATCAGTCAAGCTTACTGGTGCTTTGTAACAGAAGCCCAGCAGCCATGATATGCGTTTTGAAAACAGGCAAGGGTTGGATTAACTGTAAAATGGCGCCATACTTGAGCCAAATGGAGCGCTTATTTTGGGGGCCAATTGAAATGCTTTTAAAAATGAGTTGCTGTTCTCCAAAATGCCACTGGTAATTACCTCAATTTGTGTTAAAATGATGCACGTTTTGCCCTTTAAAAATTACCATTAAGGAGTTCTTCTGGCGTCATTGTAAATGAATGCTTGCTCAGAACTGCTAGATGGTGCTGTGAATCACAGTATGGGTTAAATCGTAGCCACCCTGTAAAAAAATAAGGCCCCAAAGGAAGCAGTCTGCTGGAATCCACCAGAGTAGGGTTCTCCCTTTGCACACTACTGGCAAACCCTGTAAAAAAATAAGGCCCCAAAGGAAGCAGTCTGCTGGAATCCACCAGAGTAGGGTTCTCCCTTTGCACACTACTGGCAAACCCACATGGGGTTCAGTTTCACAGGGCCTCACCACTGAGGTGTACCAGGAGTTTGGAGACTCAGTTTGCAAGTTTGGATTCTTTAGTGTGTGGTGCGCTATGTATAAATTAAATAAATAAAAATAAAGTGGTTTAGGTCTGGTAAGACCAATTGTATATTTTTTATTTATTTATTCATCTACCGGAGGAGTAATACTCTTATTTTTTATTTTTTTTTCAACAACACTTTATTGTTTTTCATATAAACATTAATAGCAAAAGTAACAATGCTTCACAATCAGCAGAAATTGTGATGTGATGGGAATGTGTTGCCAAGTTGCAGGGAGTATAACTGCACACAGCGGTGTATGTTTTGGACAAGTACCTGCACAGGGAAGGGCCTGTGCATTTTTTTTTTTGTTTTGTGTAGCACCCACATGCTGCCTTGCCACCAGTTCAAAGTGTGCACCACACAATGGAAATGGGCCTCAAGCCGATCGCCCACTGTGCATGTCGGGTCCTTTCATCAGCAGGGATGCATGTCCTTGCTTCTTCTGCATACACGTCGCCGCGTTTACCTCTTCAGACCTTTAGTACTTCTGCATTTTACTTCTTCTAACATTCACTTACTCATGGGGCGCACCCCTTTTCTTCCTAGCCCCAACCTTCCCCTCAAAGCTAACCATGGCATATCCATTGCGGCATTGACAATGTGTAGATGCAGGTGAAGTAACGCATGAAGCCGCACACGCATGAAGCCGCACACGCATGAAGCCGCACACAGACTAAGAAAACACGCGTAGAAGAACTTTTCTGGTGGAAGTAATGGGGGGGCACTCTTCTTCTGGAGCTTGACGGAGTACAGTGTGATGATGTTCAATTGGCAGGGCCTTGTCGGTCAGCAGAGGATGGCACTATCCTGGACTGGTCTAGCGTAGGGCGGAAGCAATGCTTCCTGTCCCCCACCTGAAAACCTAGGAGGCCCTAGGCATAGAACGTCTGCCAGTTCAAGCAGAAGAAGGCAATGTGGGACCACTCGCAAAACAAAGGGGTGTTGGGCCAGCTTTGCAAACGTGAAAAGGAAGAGGGGGGGTGTATTGGGATGAACCGCTGTATACCAAGGGGATGCCACATAACTACAGCATTTTGTGATGTACTTTGGGTAGTGTAGAGCGGGCAGAGGATATACTGTTGAAAGGAGAAGCATGTACCCTGAGCTGTGAGATGGTAGGGCACAGACTTCCATTTCACAGAAGAAAGGGGGATTGGTAGTTGAGCTTGGCAAAGTGCACCATTGTAGTCCTGTCCAAACCGAGGAGAGAAATAGGAACATCTGTAACCCCACGACACATGCACACAAAAGACCCCATTCCACAAAATATCATGTGGTTAAAAAGGCGGGGAGGAACAACAACACCCGTTTCAATTGCAAACAGAAGCAAAACGCGGTTCTACGTGAAAATGTCCCCAGGGGAAAAGTTCCCAAATAGGTGACTTTTTCCCCTGCACCCCTAAAAGCCTTTCCCCACATGTTCTAGGAAAGTAATTCATAACTATTCTAACCGAGTGCTAGAATACTTGGAGAAAGTGCTTTATTTACGTGGGAGTGCAAATATGGGGAAATGTCGCACTTCCAGGAGACATTTCCATAGGTGATTATCACTGGATATCGAAAATAACTGAGCACGGCGGCAGTGGACGTAAGGGGCGTGAGAAGGGACCAAAGACTGGTCACATGAAATCACACCTCACAAAACATTACCTGGCACTGTGCCTGAGAAACAGACTATCTTCAAAAGGACTCTCTCTGGACTCATCACAGGACCATAACTGCTCCTACACAGAGCTCTGGGCCACTGTCCCCCCCAGACCCCTAAAGTCTAAAACTAATTTTCTGGTATTGCCCCAAGGACACGTCTCTAAATTTGGACAAGGGTTTGAGGGGCGGAGTAGGACTTCATCAAAGTCAATCAAGTGTTGGAACTTTGAGTAGCGCAATTCTGCGTGCAATTGTGCTGGTTTCCCCCACCTCCATCCCCGCCGGTGCTATACTCTTCCAAGTCCCCAATCCCTCAAACAGAATCAAGGGGATTAAGTCTGCCCAAAAAGGCTACAGACAACAGATTGATCAAACAATGTCCAACACCACACCCGCACAGGGCTCTGGAAGCAACATCTTGATCCACTAGAGCAGAGGTCTTCAAACTGTGGGGCGTGCCCCCCAAGGGGGGGCACGGCCGCATCCCAGGGGGGGACGCCAGAGCCCAGCATGAAATGTAAAAAAAAAATATATATATATATTTTTTTTAGATTGGAGGAAATGGGAAGGGGCAGCTCACATGGTCAGACTGGACCATAAAACGGTCTTAGGCACCAATGAAAAAATAGCCAGCAGTTGCAAATGGATATTCAGTTCTTTAGTCACAGACTATTTGAATAGTACCCAATGGGTTGTTTTTCGTTCAAATGTAAACAAATTGTGATATTTAAAGACTATTTATAACAATGGTCAAAACTACTAGCTGCATAGTGAAGTAACTCCTCAAACTGGCCCACATTGGCCAAAAAATTGGCCCATTTTGACTGGCCTACACTAGCATTTTGCATTTTTGGTATGGTCATCGCACCTATTACCCTATAGGCCTGTCCAAGCCTGGCGGCAGATCCATAATGGGTGAAGGGGTGTCCACCCACTGGCCCCCTCACCCATTATGGAGGAGCCGAGGAGCCAGCCCAGTGAAACACTGAGCACTCCCTAAACTGCTTTTTCCAGCTGAGGGAGTGCTCCTGGGCTGGCTGAACTGTCAAAGGGAAACACTGTTTGCCTTTGATAGTTCAGTTCCCCAGCCGCACTTGATCACTGAGCCATGCAAGGCTGGGGGAGTTTTGCTTCACCAGCCTTGAATAGCTCATTGGAAATGCTGGCTGGGGCACTGTATGTATATATGTGTGAGGGGCTGCTCCTGCGCCTCATCGCACATACGGGCAGAGCAACCTGGAGCGGGGCATTTTAGAAACCACGCGCAGGCCCCTGCAGAAGGTACTTTTACGGCGATTTATTTTTTATTTAAATGTGTCTGGATGTGTGTATGCTTGTGTTATGGGAGCAGGATGGGCGGCAGCACTGGGATAGTGGTGGGATTAGGGTGGGGAGAGCCCAGGGTCTGTACTGGGAGTAGGGTGCGGCGACGGCACGAAAAAGTTCATAGCGATTTCTACATACTGTCCATCTGGCACTTTTGGGGGGGCCCGGCCTGCCCAAACTTTGCTCAGGGGGGACCCAGGCCAAAACAGTTTGAAGACCACTGCACTAGAGACACACACAGGGTGTACATTCCAAGCAGTTTTCCTGCCCAATCCATTCCAGAAAACCAGAGGAGAACCAGGGTCCTCAAGAGGGCGAACCTGAGCACACATCCAAGCAACAAGTCCCCTGACGCGACTGCTCCAACACCTCACTAAGTGTTTACCGTAATCCTAACTCAAGTCTGTTTTGCAACTCTTATTCTGGTAAAAACGTCAAAAATCAATGTCTCTTATCAGAAATTAGACACACAAATCACTTAAGTGCCTATAATAGCGAATGGGCCAGCATTTGCCTTGATAAGTGCGAGAGCAGGCAGGGCGTACAATGATTTCCTACGTAACCCAGGTCGAAAATACATTAAATACATTAAAGCAATCCCTCCCCCACCCCCAAAACCTTCCCCACCAAGTGGAGGATCAGCCGAACCCCAAGAGTGGCAGCCCGATATGAACCCGGACTGGGGCAGGCAGCGCACTCAGCAACCCGGCTTGGCCCGGGAAGGCCAGTGAAGATTAAAGGCTATTCACTGAAGAAAAATATTTAATGCAGGCGGAGATGTTGGTGCGCGCAGTCTGTCAATGCCCGGCCTCCGCCGCGTGACAGGAATCAAAGAGCACGGCGGAGGAGGGGGTGGGGGGGGAGGGGGTTGCGGGTAGAGCCCATCCTTGGGTACTGCTGGGGGAATCGTACACATTTCCAGTTTCACTTGCACTCAGGTGACCTTTGAGGTTTCCACCTCGGTTATTTAACTTGGGTTCCCAACATGGCTCTGGATATACTTCACCCTTTCTAGAGTCCCCCAATATGACCTCACGCCTGCAGTTACTATGCCAATCAGCATTATTTTGAGTGAGGGCTGATCAAAGGATCGCAATTTCAAAGCTTTACACCTCTAATCAAGACCACTTCATGCTTTCCATCTTTTGCAATCTTTGGAAAAACAAAGGCAGCAAAGACCATTCTCGCCCACTGCGGGCACAATAAACGCCTCTAATTAAACACAGGGTTGCAAACTTTCTTAACTGTGCCCACAGAAATGTAATTCTATAGCTCGGGCTGAATAATAAAAATACCAGGTTTTATATAGTGCTTCAAGCTGGATTCATCCCTCTACTAAGCACTGTAATAACAGCTATTACCCAATAATGTATCAATCTCCAAGCATGGGTGGTCGAGTCGACCCTGATGGCCTTCACACTAGTGAAGTGCGGGCTGGCCCAATGCCAGTGGCAAGCGCTTGATCCAGGAGCTATAGAATCACACTGAATGAAAAACAAAAGTGGCACTTAAGGCACTCATTTATTATTGTCCACTTCATGTACATTTCCTGGTCTAGATTCTGTTCCTCCAGATTTGCAATTGTTGCTATAATCCAGGTTTTGTTAATTTCTCGGTTAATAAAAAGATTGAAATAAAAAAAACACTGGTTCAAACCACGTTCTGTCAGATTTTTACATGATTAGCACCTGTGCTGCTCGAGCACAAGGGGTTGAAGACTGGCTGTGATCAGCGTGAGAGGGATCTGGTCATTTAACAGTAAAGCAGTGTTAGGATCACTTTCCTTGGCTTTGCTTGCGTTCATTAGAAGCTAGTTTCACTGTTCAAGAGATGGAATCCACCCAACCAGGGCCAGCCCTCGTTATGACCCGTCGCAAAGAGCAGTGGTGGCAGGCGTGGACCCCAGCTTCTGCAATCAACTCCCAAGTACCTGAGATCCTTCTCCAAGGATCGCGTGGGGCGCCCGCATGCTGCACTCTATAGACTGGAACATCGCAGCCCATTTACGCCTTTAGCGCAATGCAACCCTATGCAGAATTGCAGTCTTGCAGTAACCAGCCTGAAGACAGATCCCTCTTTTTTGTTATTTCAATCATGAACCTTTTACACAATCCATCATAGAAATAGCAAAGATGGCATCCTTATATAAGAAAAGAGAACCTCCATACCAAGAAAAAGAAAAGCAAAAAAAAAAAAAAGTAAACGGACGAAAATAAATAAATAAATAAAAGAACACAAAGAATGACCTTTCTCATATCAATCTCTTCTCGGGCATCCTAAATTAAAACCTAAGCATGTCTTATGACTTCATTTATGGAAAATGAGCACTATAAAGCATAAAGTCGCTAGTCCCCAAGATATCGGGTGGTCTCATTATTTTATCACAAACTTCCTCAATGGTAAGCGCTCCGACTTCATGAGTGACCCAAATAGGTGAGGCCGGATAATCCTTAGGGCTTGACACCCCAAAATCAGGTGGCGTAGAGACTCTACTTTCCCCCAATCGATACAGAAGCAAAACATTCTATTTTGTCGGGGAGAGTGGTTCCTTGCGCCCACTATGGAAGCAAGACGATGCGTAGCAACACAGGTTTCGATCCCTGGGTCTGCGCTTAGAAACCTCTGGGTATTAAGCGCGCTATAAATAAACAAATAAATAAATAAATAAATAATATGTGACCCCAACAGTCTGCACCACCACCCAAGCAAACGTCTTGCCATCACTGCCGCCTGGCATCCATTTGTGATTGAGATGTAGCTTATTGTGCAGCAAACTGCAGATCACAGCGGCAATGCTCTAAGAAGTTTCAAGAAGCTGTTGATGCTGTTTTTTTTCCGGAATGATGGAAAGTCTGGCCCAAGCTGTTGTTCGTTTTGTGACTTATTGAACACCGATATTTATGCAGTTTTTCGGGTATTTTCTGGAGTTCACAGATGTCTCACTGGGGGTAGAATTTGAGTCCCTTTCTTTTCATGAGAATGCACACAAACGACTGCATGTGTCAACGCCTTTAGAAACTGAATCAAAGAGGCACCCCTTAACCCCATGATCAGGGAAGCAGTGACCCGAGACATAAAAGGTCTGTGTAAAGGGCACCCTGGGGCAAGTGGCGCGATATATAAGAATCCAAATAAATAAATAAATAAATAAATAAAGCATTATGTTGAGAGACTTTAACTGGGTTTAATACTCTAAAAGAAACCTTTATTAGACCCAACAGCAAGATGCATGCTCGATTACACTACATTTGCTCCCAAATGGGAGGGAGGTATTTAATGGCCCCCCCCACATTGCTGAAGTGGCTGTGCACAAATGAGGTATAGTAGGGGCCTGTTCAACCAAAAATAGTCACGCTGATATTTCAGAAAACATTCAAATGATCATCGGTGAGCTGGGGTGCAGGTTTGGGTATTGGGGGGGGGGGGGGTGGGGGTTCCGAGAATCTCACTGTGCCCTTCAGGTTTAGATTGGAGAAAAGCTGCACGTAAAACGAGCCCCTAGTTCGCATTTGTATGCACCCAAAACCTGCAGCTCTGCAGACCCCTGGCGTGACTGATCGCAGGCCTCTGCGGCTCGTTTGCCCACAGCAGCTGCGCAGGGCGCCAATAGGCCTCGTGCTCCCTTAATCACGCAGGGAAGCCAGGGCTGCGCTCCCTCCGATTTATATGCACGTCAATGCTTGAGCGGTAATCCCCGCTAAATACTGGAAATGCTACAGTGTATAAGCAGCGATTGATGGGCATATGTTGAGCAGTAGGTGCATGCTGCCTGTCTGACACATGGCACAGCCACTGACCACAATTCAGGGTACTGCAACCGGGGTAGGCACCAGTGCTGCTCACATGGGTTAGCGCTGCTCCCCACCCCGCATATCTGGTGCGTCCCTCTATGTGCCGTCCCCACCGCGCGGCGCAGCCACCACTGCTCCCTAGCCACAGCAGCTACTACTTCCAGTCGGTGCGCAGCCTTGACTTCCTTCCTCAGGACCCATCCAATGTTCTGCATACACCATGTCCATGCTACTTCTAGCTCCTCCAGATCCCCTCTGCACCAGCCGATTGTCTTTCTTGCTCACACCCTAGAGGACCTGTCCCTCACTGCCCCATTATAGACTGGTGGCAAACCTCACCAATTCCCAGCCCCACCTTCACTCCTCCCCCAACCACATCATCACTAAATAGGCCTTCACCACCATCAACCACAGCGCAGCCAACCCACTCTCCCAATCAGCGGCCTGCTCACCTGCCATCAAAACCACCACTCCCAACCAGATGACGGCAGATCTCCCATGACACGCCTCACTCTTGTTCCTCAAAAGGGGGTCCACGGAGTGCCTTATCTGCATAGCTATCAGCACAGCCACCAATCTTCTTGGTTACCCACCAACCTCACAGCACAGCAAGCATGCACATCCCCAACACAGAACACAAGCTTGCAACCTGCGGCTGTCCAGGTGTTTTGGGCTGAGGCTTCCATGATCCCTCACCACTGACTATGCAGGGTAGGAATGATGGGAGTTTTGCATCTGGGAATCCACAAGTTGCAGAGCCCGGGCATACAAGCTGAATACCTGAACTACACGATTCGCTGCACAGCCACCTAGCACAACTTTCTCTTCAATGGCAGCAAAACACCCAAGCAACATTTAGCAACACAATAAAGAAGGAAAATCTTTACTACCACGGCAAATACCACATCCTTGCTTATTGATTAAATTGAGTACTATTTCCATGAATAGCCGTCTTCCACCAGATGTACTCCTCCCTGGCTAAAATCCACAGACTATCCAACCAGAGCCCCCCCCCCCCCCCCCCTATGCATTAGATGTAGATCTGACATGGCTGACTTTATCCATGTTGCCTGTACGCCCCTTCTGGGATGGCATTAAGGATACTATGCCTGAAATGTTAGAAGCCCATAATTTACGCCCCCCACAAAACATGGCTCCATGCCCTACATGGGCTGGGCTCAGAGGGCAATGTGAAATTGAGAGCAATGGCCACAGTAGAGGCCAGGTTAATGATTGCAAGGACTTGGGGGCAACACAGACCTCCCTCCTACGGCGAATGGTCCAACTATATGAATATGTGTGAGAAGAAAGAGTCCCTGTACAAGGGCAGCAGGCCAAATGTTAGCTGACTCCCCCTCAGAAGTTATGTGATCCAGGCCCAAGACGGATCACGCCCCAGTACCTCAGGTGACAATCCAATAGCACGTACCCCCCTCCTCCCTCCGGGAAGTAGCGCTTGTTTGTGGACCCCTCCCTTGACAATATGAGAAGGTGAACTTGCTGCTTTGTTTTTCCTTTCTCCATTTTGTGTTATTCATATGTTCATTGTCTCCATCACAATACTTTGTTTGATCTTGGCACTTCCGTTTGGGGCCTGGCGGGTATGCATCGGGGTCGTTATTCCTTTTTGGACATGTCGTTTCGATCACTGACATGATGTATTTGTATCTACGCCTATGTTTCTTACCAACCAAAACCGAATAAAGAACGTTTAAAAATAAAACCAAACAAACAAAAAAAATGGAGTAATAACACAGATTACTGCAGTGGCTAGAAGCGGGAGAATTTGGCATCAAGGGGCATACAAAAACGTACTATTCTTGGTCCCATCACTGCCTACTTTATTTGCATTCACGACCAGCAATTTTGCGCTCGACCCGCAGCAGCGCAAGCCCCAGACAAATACATGAAGCTTTGCGTCCAACGTGTTAACATGATTGCGCATCGAAAGCGCATCATGAGTAATGGCACCGATGAAGCAGAGGGGAGGAATCCCTTTTCATTTTTTGCGGGTTAATAATCAGTTTTAATGAATTTAAAATCATTTGGGATTATTTTGTAAATAGGATTAAATGTGCTTTTTTATATGTAATTATTTTTGTCTCATTTGTTTTTATATTACATACTATGTAAATTATGTACTGTTCGATACTGACATTTTGTGAAAGGGTTATTTTTTTTACCCAAAACACACAACAAAGTAATCCTTTTCTACGGCGGCCCCCAAACAGATCCCACTCTTTTGGACTCTACAATGGATTTAATGTCAACCATCGCAGCAGGCCAATGATTAAGTGATCTGTATCATTTAATTTTATTCTGAAGTTGTATAACCCGCCAAACTATAAACCAATGATCCTCAAACAGTGGTGTTGGACTAGCCCCCTTTGAGGGGTGGGGGCAGGAGGATGATTTGGTGGGCTAGAGAGGTGGGGGCTGTAAGGCCCCTTCAAATGGGACAACGGTAACTGTATTTAATACACAGCCTAGACACATAACCACTGGGGGAGGGTACACATAACCCCTGGGGGGAGAGCCCCCGCCAACATTATTTGTATTCTGGGGGAGAGGTAGCATAAAAAAGAATGGAAACCACTGTTACGATTAAGAAGGCTACTCTGTGGCTGCACGCATGGTTAGCTTGCCTCATTGCCCAGTTAATGTGTCTCATGGACAAGCCCTCTTAAGAAAAACTCACGACTCAGCTTTTTTTAATTGGATGAGGTTAGTTTCCATTTTCAATGAGTCTCGCTCTGCTACTTCCAATTAGGGAGCCCTGAAGGGATCCGATCTACAGCCAGAGCGCGAGAGAGGATGGTTTAAACAAGGGGTGGTGGATGGGGAGGGAGTGCAGGCTAGCTGGATTGCTGCACGCTCCGCGCTCCTCGATCTCGGACCTGCTTTGTGGAGCAGTATGGTAGAGTCAGGCCTTCTCAAGCTAGTGTTGAAGTGTTTACCATCCCCAACTCTCCCACCCCCCCTCCCCCATCAACCTGCGGTGTAGCAGCACGACAAACAGAAGGGGTATATGCCTAATGGAATAAGTAAGAGGTTTTTTGAGGACACATGGAGCTTCAAGAAGCAATCAGAGGAAAGGCGACTTGTGAAGTCTTCCTTGGAAAACATTCATGGGATCCTGCATCTTCATTTCAGGCAATAGAACATTGGGATAGTCTGGAGAAGACCTACTATTGCTAGATGGACCAGCCAGAGGACTTTGAAGCCTAATCTTCTGCTAAGCTGCGAGAGCATAAGATATACTATCACGAGGGCTTGCAATGTCAAGGATCAGTTCTACAAAGAAATGAGCCACTACCCGGGTCTCGCAAATGATGACGTAGAGGACAGTTTAGTTAAAATTAGACCTCGTACCATCTACTGGAACTACCTCCAATTTCCGTATATGCCAATTATGTTGCTCCATCGCTGGATGGTACAGGGGACAGGGAACATCTTCCAGGATCCTAGTTTCAGGGCCATTGCTTCAATTATCAGATCAAAGGTTGACAGCTGAAGGAGCCTCCATACAAAGGGTTGCAAGCACTCAAGGCGGGTGGAGCTATAGTTTTACAGATGGAACCGATGAAACCTTTAGTCCTTTTACATAGACACTCAAATCACATAGTTCTTGAAATGACTGTCTTAAAACAAGTTTTAATAATTGTAATTGGTATATCACGCCTAACACCCAGAGGTATTAAGCGCAGACCCGGGGATCGAACCTGGGTTGCTCCACGTCGTCTTGCTTCAAAGACGAGCACGTGAGACGATGCAATGCTCTCAAGAGGTGTTGGATGCAATGCTTTTAGAAGACACCTGAACCCCTTTGTGAACACAGCTCTGGAAGGCGAGTTTAGGTTGTTGTTGTGCTGGTACTCGCGCCAAGGTGCCCTCTGGTGTACGTGCGCGTTACAAATTCACCTAACATAACAAATTGGAGGCTAGTGAGCATGTACAACTTCATGCTGTGGCCCATGAAGAGAAACCATGGCATTTGCGTACACGACGTGGCCTCTTATTAACATGAAACAGCAGGCGTTCCACTGACATAGCACGCTGCTGTGCCTCCTCAGTCACGTGTCCATTCAGAAGGCTGACATGTTGAAACGTTACAGATGGATTTATTTACCCATAGCTGGTCTGCCCCTTCTCCCTCTTGGCCCTGCACCACTATCCACTCCTTTAAATCTGCACTAATATTCCACCTCCTTAATCAAGAATGAGCACGCTCTGCTTCCACACTTCCCCTCCCGAATTAACCTGCCACCAATTCCAATGTACGTACTAGCCTGCGTATATAAATGTATTCAGATCTTTTGGCCTAAAGTAATGTCTGTCCTGTTCCTGAGCGAAGTTTCAATGTTTTCTGGAATTTCAACTGGTCGATCAATCATCCCCTCTCCTGCAGGCACGCCATCAGTCTCAGCATTGCCTTTTTGAAAGCGTTCCTGGGGGTAAAATGCCTGCATCTTCAATAGAATACAAATACGTACAAATACAAGACCTATTATGCAGTAGATACAAATGAATGATACTGATGAGCTCGAACAGTGCACAATAGCATCATGCACGGGGTTACAGCATTGAGGAGGATGGTAAGAGAAATGGAGAAAAGACTGCTCAACAGCGCACGCCTTTGGATAAACTGCCAAACTGTGCAATGGAGTACATGCTTTTAAACCAGCTTGATGGTCTTGCAATCCCAATATGAATGCAAACGACATTTGTTTGAACGCGGCAGTTGTGCGCAGGGCTGACGAAACTCTGTCAATCACAAACCAAAATACAAAAAAGTAGACCATCGACAGACATGCTGTCCAACTCCATGCCCCAAGGGCCCGAATCCTGACGGGTTTTCAGGAAATCCCTCATTAATATTAATGAGAAAAATGTGCATGATTTAGAATCATTCTATGCAAATATGTCATGAATATTAATGAGGGGTTTCCTGAAAATCTGACATGTTTTCGACCCTTGAGGCCTGGAGTTGGATAACCCTAATAAACCATCCCATTTTACAGTACTACCCAGTAGCAAATCAGTCCTCAAGGGTGACAAGGAGAGTCATGGTTGGTGTGGTGGCAACTCTATTTACAGGTTAGGAGGTACCCAGGAATGCCATGAAAGGTGGTTGGGAAGGCTATGAAGAAGGACATAAGGAGTTGTGGACATTGAGGTGTGCCATGGGGGTTACCCAAATGGATCGTTTACAAATGATCGTATGGTAAATCTGACCGAATTCGGCCAGTACCATTCGATCGTTTGTAAACGATCAGTTTGGGTAATCACTACCAAACATGGGGAGCATGGGGAGCAGGGGTTGCAGGGGTGTCCCCCGCTCCCCATGTTTGGCAGTGATGGCCTTTGGGGGGTGTTGGGGGTGTCCCCGGCTTCCAGAGGTTTGGAGGCAAGGGATAAAAAAAAAGAAAAGCTGACCCTGCAGTGTCGGATCTGACCCGTGTAGGAGGGACGGATCCGACGCCGCAGGGTCACAAACAAAGCGGAAGCCAAAAAGGTAAGTAGGGGGTAGGTGAGGAGTGTTTTGGGGCCAGTGGGGGGTTTAAATTTGGCCCGATTTGGCCACAGCAAAATTCTCTTCACTGCCAAATTTATCACAGTCAATTTGTCCGCAAACAATTGTGCCACGGGCAAATCGTATACATCAGGGCCATAACAGTGGACAACAAGGAGGACCAGGAACAGAGGCACAAGGGCTTCTTGGAAGGACACAAGGGTGCAGAAAAAGAGGGTCAATGGGAGTGTGCATGAGGAGAAAATCTGGGGAGGAAAGGATGGCAGAGAGGAGGGCAACTGATGGGGGCCACAAGGGCAGAGGTGAGGAAAGCCACTAACGAGGAGAAGATCATCAGATGGGGGGAGAAGGAAGGACACAGGGTGTAAGGGAGAGAGGACAGCCACTAGCAGGAGGGCAATGGATGACCAAGTGTGTGGAGAGCAGATATTACTGCACATCAGTAAAACGGTGCACACGGCACTCACTCGCCCCATGTTACCCGTTACACTTTGCATTTTACAGAGTGGAAAGAAACGGTCTGTAAAAGGGCGGACGGTCCATCCTCCTTCGATCCCCCGCCACGACTCAAGCGTAACAATACTGTTTCCAACACTCACCATGGCATCTTCCCAGAGCCTCGCGCAAGAAATAACATATTGATCCCTCACCAATTACAGCTTTTCCCCTTTCCGAGAGAGCTCAGTGGCTGGCCAGTGCGATAATCCCCCGGGTTGCCAGAGGGCCTTATTGCACTGGAGAACTCTTTCCTGAACCAACACTGGCAAATTAATCAAAACTGCCTCCCCGAAGGCTCTGCGCTAATCAAGAGTAATGCCCACATCCTCCCTCGGGGGGGAATGGCGGGGGCATTGATGCATGCCACAGAAGTCCTTTGCGAAGATGAAACGGAGGGCCTCTGCATGAAATGCATCTCACTCCCCTGCACGTGGTCAAGACAGGCGATTTTAGTCTAGACACACAGTGGACTTGCAGCACTTACCCGTAGTTCTGTAGCAGACCAGGCCCTTTAAGCTTCATGACAGAACAGTTTCACAAGCACGGAAAACACCTAACCACGTCAAAGTCATTGCAAGACATTTGTATGAGGAAACTGCCCCCCTAATATGCAGCTGAGAAGAAAGAAACCACGTGAGTCTGCAAACAGAACACCCACCCGGTCAGCTCTCATCAAGATCAGGGTTCCAAATTGGGGGGAGCTATTTAGCTCTTGCTTGTAGCCTAGAAGAGCCTGGGTAGCTTCACACCAGAAGCGTAAAGAGGGTAGGGCCTGAGCGGGCAAGGCCCACTTCAAATCTTAAAATTCCCACTCAGCAGCGCTGTGTGGGCATTTACAGATGTCAATGTCACTGCGGTGGGCCCAACTACATTAGCTTCAGGCCCCACTTGTTAGACAATCCTGGATACACCTCTGCTTCACAGCAGGAGCTACTTTTGTCTTCCGAGCCCAACTGAAGCCAAACAAACCTAAGTGAATTTAACTGTGCATTTGGGACCATCTGTAAATAAATATTAGGACACATGTCTACATTTAAAGCAGAAGGGACCATAAATAATGGACAAAATGATGTTTACATCTTGGAAGTTAGATTTGCGGAACGCTATGTACTAGCTCCTCTTCCCCCAGTGGTAGCTCCGTGTCAAAGGCTGATGCTGGATACCTAGGAGCTGCTTTTGGCTCCTGCTTATCCAATCTTAATTTCGAGCCCTGTAGATGCAAGGTGTGTGTAGGAATTTTCACTGTAGATAACCCACACTCCACTATGAACCCCAGTCTTGCTTTCCCTGACCTATAGATGGATTTAGTGAATAAGCAGGCCGCTCTGCTGAGCCTTTTCAAGTAATAGTGCTCATTCTGCATAATAATCTTGAGCAGGATGTGATCAGCCTGTCACTTGGCAAATATTTGCAGCGATGTGTCCAAGAAACCATTCCAACATCAAATCATTCCCATTGAGGCATAGGACAAGCAATCGTTATGCCATCACTGAGACTTGGTTCTCAGATTCCCCCCAGACCCGCTACCCAGAGCAAAGACCAATTTCAGGATTGCTGGTGGCGTCACCGTGATTTTCTCTCAAGCCACTAGCTGCAAGGAGATGCCTGGATCCAATCAACTTCTTTAGGCGCGTACTGGTGACACATGGTACTGGCTCCACACAGACTTCATGGAGACCGACATGTATTAACCCCTACGTTACTGTTATCCCGATGGAGCTTCACAATCACGCCCTGTCTCCACTGACCCGATCAACTCAATCTTGAAGAAAGGATGCATCCAACATCAAGGTGCACAACCTCTCAGATTTAATTTCAATAGTGATTCACACTACCATATATTGCCACAAAGTCACACCATTCACACAGGAACACCCCAATGTACTGGACCACCCCCAACCCCCATCAATTCCCATCATGGCACACTGAATTTCCCATCATGCACTGCCAGCCGCTCCGCTGGTTCCAAACATGGCACAGTGCTAAATGCCATCTATTGACCTCAACCACTCATCCATCACCAAACTCACCCCGGATGTCCATTGCTACAGGAAAGAAAACCAAGTCTCAAATCCCTCAATTGTCGTGTGTCCCGTGCCCTGGATGCTGTGGCATCCCTCGAGCAACATCATCTCAACTCCAATGAAGCTGTCACACAAAGGTATGGTTCTTCTATGAAGATCTAAGAGCTATGAATGGCCAAGCCTGGTCACTCTACAACCAACCACTTATGCCACGTCCACAATAAAAAAGGAAGAAAAAGCTCAATTTCAGTCTTTGATGGAAGCTAAATCAGGGTTTCTATTTTACTACCTTCCAAGTTGCCAAAATTCACCGTTTAGGTCTCAATACACCCTATTGACAGTTTCCCCACCTACGGAACCTCAAAGTTAATTTCATCCGTAAGGTGCAAGGCTCTTCTCCAATACTATAAACAATGCATACCCCAATCTCCAATATACGCTAGACTTGCCACATTCCACTCTACTCCGACAAAACACCAAGCAAAGGCACATTCGTCATTACCCTAGTTGAAAACTGACTTAAGTCTTCATTGTATTTTTGCACTTGTAGAACGGGCCATTGTGTACAAAGAGGAAACGCACTCCGCTGCCTCTGTGCAGGATAAAAAATGTGAACACCATGCAAATTAGGACAATTGCGACCACGAGACAACTAAATGAGGATGTCAGAGCTGATCGACACGGATACAATACGGCTGTGCTACATGGTACATAACTAGCCTCTAGAGCCAGCACTATATACTCTTGCAGCTCAGCTTCATGGATTAGGATCTTTGGGAGACCAAGACCGGAGGACTATCCGCATTTGTATTATTTATCTCGGCAAGACTTGGATGCACCGCTTTTAAATCTACGGTCTATCAAAGCTTCTCATACACTTTCTGGGACTATGGGGGCATACAGATAGATAATCAACCTGATCCAGGATTCAAAAGGTGCATGTTGAATATAGGCCAAGTTTATCATTCTAATCTTCCTGGCTTCCACTGGAAAAAAGCCACCTTCCAGGTTAACCTTCAGGAATTGATCACTTGTGAGAAACATTATCATTTCGCTATAATTACTACACATAGACACCATCATTATTTGCGACCGATGTTTTTTCCTTGGAAGACAATATTTAGAAGAAGAAATAAAAATGCGAAAAATACTTTCTTGTTGGCCATGGTTCCAGTCGCAGATGTACTCTTCAGTTTGTTTCCATTTTTTCTTTTGGGACTTTGCGTCTAGCAAATTAAATGTTGCCAGTGTGATGACCTGTAGCTGTCCAATGGAGAATACATTTTATATGCATTTAAATCTCAAATGACCATGAGAATATGCCCAGCCATGGGGTTGATGCCATTTTGTTTAACTTGGTGACCCATAATTCAGAATCCAACTTCTCAGAAGTTGCTTTCAGGAAACATTCGATTTCCACATGGCTTTGCATTGCCCAAGTTCTCAGAACCTGAGATTCTGTTAGACCGACTTCCACAGCTTCTATAGCCATCACTCTTTTGTAAGACAGACAATTGTCTGTAGGAATAAGTTGTAACCAGCACTCATTTATCAATAATTTATTTTATTTGGTTATTTGTAACATGCTTAATACCCAGAGGTTTAAAGACGAGCATGTTGCCCCTGAGCTATCCGCCTGAGACACTGTCCCCAGACAATAACACTGCTTCTCTTTTGCAGGCAATCTCTGGGTGGAGCAGACCATGGTCTACATTTAGAAGCACGCTCTCCGTGGTTTGGGGAATATGAAGGAGCGTTTTACAGAGCCTCCTCTGCATTGTGGCCAAAGGTTCTGCGTTTCCTTGGAGGCCTTACATTTCCGCACTACAGCTATCTCGCGTCACAGCAAGCATCTCTGGTAGGAAAGTGATCACATAGGACACACTAAGTCAGGGAGTATAACAGTACCCTTGAGGCCTCATCCAGTCCTTTCTACGTACAGCAGCAGTAAAATATGTACTTTCCAGTCAAGAGGCCTGGAAACCCTTAGGCTGGGGCATCTGAAGGGGATCCCTTCATCAATAAGGTGGTCTTCCAATACGGGTTCCTGCATCATGCAGCTTCCCCAGCTCATCCTTGTACCTTATCTTTGCTGATCTGGATGTTCTTTACAGCATTATTTTACCATTTTGTTCATAAGTTGTGTTGAGGCCTTGGGAGTCCATGCCAGGGTTTCCTGTTGGTTCACTGACCGTGATTACTAAGTGGTAATTTACCACAACATAATTACTTTGAAATTTCATTGAAAAAATATAGGTATTTGTGGGTAGGGGTTAAAAAGCAGGTGGCGAGGGTTTGGGGTAGGGGCAGTAATGAAGGTAAAGGAGGTTATGAAGGTGGCTCCCCCAAATTTAAAAATACAAATATATATTTTTTTAAAGGGGAAAAAAAAGTAAAAGAAAACGATGACAAATTTCGAAGGAAATCACTTTGTGGCAAAGTACCATAAAGTCATTACTGTCAGCGAATTGACAAGGATCCCCATGCCAGTGGTCCTTCCAGGTGGTAAAGCAATCAGTCGGAGCACCCACATACATCAACAGAGATATCTTAACCAGTGCCCCTCTATCCCCTCCAGAGTGACTGAATGAGCAACTGGATAAGTGGGCATTCTCCCTTGTTAAAAAAAAGGCAAACCTTGTTTAATCGTCATCATTGTATTTGGGGGGGGAGATATACAGCGTTTTTGCAATTTACTTCCCCCGTGCCCTTTTTGAGAACTCCTACCTACTTGAAGGCAGTGCATACTTTCTAGTGGTAATTGACAGCCATTGATGGTTGGTGAGGGGGCGTCCAGTAGCTGTCGACACATTCGGAACACCACTTCCGCAGCAATCCCCAAGGATGCCTACGTATATGGACCACCATGTCTTACAATCACCAGTTAGCAAATTGAAAGGCCCAGCACTGCGGCAGGAATTCCCGTCCTCCCAGAAGTCAAAGGTTAAATTACTTAAAACAAAACACTAAAAACAAAAAAAAAGGGAGAATAAAACAAGAACTGTTCTCTTAAGCCTAAGACTTGACAGGTAAGTGCAAATGAGGCAAATTACATGAAGCAAATCATAAGAGAAACTATGATGGGTGATCCATATGGCTAATGTGTATACATAACATTTGTCATCGACTGCTGCCCACACACATTTTATGCCAATGTGTGTCGCTTAAGCCAAAACCTAAATACAATTGACAAAAGTAAGTAAATGCTATTACAGTGCACAGTTAAATCACCAGCAGCCAGCTGAAAACAAGCAATTAACTAAAAGGTGACGAATGCACCATACGCAAGAAGGCGAAGCAGCAAAGCATGCAAACGATACATGGTGAGAATCCACTGTGGTATTGCATATTTTCAACTTTAGACACCGTGTTTCTGCTGTAAGATGGCTGAAGGAGCTTACAATCAGAGAGATACAGGTGCTCCCCTGCTCCTCCAGAACCATCAAGGACAACATCGCCTCTCTTGCCCGAACCTTGGCTGACCTCTCCAACCATTCCTTTGCCACTGGCTCCTTCCCACAACCCCTTAAGGACTCTCTTATGCACCCTCTACAAAAAACGCTGTCTGCTGACCCTTCTTGCCCAGGTAACTATCAGCCTAGCTCTATCACCCCTTTTTTGGCCAAAAAGCTGGTCATCCCCCAACTGACCATCAACACCAGTCTGGTTTCCGGGCATCCAGAGGCACGAAAACTGCTCTCCTGAACATCTGTGAAGACCGGATATCTAACCTGGACTCAAACACTCCCCTGTTCTGATCCTACTCGATCTTTCTTCTGCCTTTGACACAGTCAAGCACTCCATCCTCAAACCGTGTCCATGATACCTTAGGCATTACAGACCGGGCACTGGCGTGGTAGAGCTCCATCCTTTCAAACAGACCCTCCCAAGTGCAAATGGATCCTTTTCTCTCCCCCCTCACTCTCTACCTGTGGCGTTTCTCGGCCTCTATCTTAACGCCATGGCTTTTCAACATCTACCTGGCCCCTCTGGCCCACTTGATCACCTTCTCCCTTCATTTCCAGTGTTATGCAGACAAGACACAGCTCTCCTTCAAGCTGCCATCCTCTACCTCCTCCCCCTCCTCTATCATACCAGACTGCCCGACTGCTATTCAGGCATAGTGCTCTGCCTTAATGCAAGTAAGATGGAGACCCTTCTCATTGGGATGCCTGCTCCCCCCTCCTCCTCTCCTCACTCTTTGGCCAGCTTCTTTGGGTCCCCACCCCTCACCCACTTGTGAGGCAAAAACCTTTGCATCTTTGACACCTCTCTTTCCCTCCACACATCACAGACCTTGCCAAGAAGTACAACTTTCAGCTCCACCGCCTCAGGGGCATTCTACCTTTCCTCACCTTCCCCCAGAAGTTCAACGTCTCCAGAGCTCTGATTCTCTCTAGGTTGGACTACTGAAACAGGCTCTTTCTCAATCTACCTCTTTTGTCCCTTCGCCCCTTCAACTACTCCAGAATAGCACTGCAAGACTTATCCTTAGCCACAAGCCCATCTCTCCAGCCCTAAAATCTCTCCACTGGCCCCCGGTGACCACACAGATCAAATTCAAGACCCTTTGCATCATCCACAAGGCTGTCTGGGGCTGGGGAACTCTCTACATCCAACTTTCCCTCCCTAAATACCTCCCTGCCAGAGCCCTTCGGTCCTCTTGCTCCAATTCTCTGCAGGTCTAACGTTTCTCCAAGCAGAGAGTGGGAGGTAGATCCCTTTCCCCAGTTGGTTACTCCCTCTGGAACTGCTCCCTGTCCCCCCTCGCACTTGAAGCGGATCTTCTTAAGTTCCGGAAAATTCTCAAGACTTTCCTTTTCTCCTCTTCCGCAGCGACTGATGTCTGGTACCTTCAGAGTCATACAGGGGTCAGACCATCTGCCTACAAGTCCCTCTAACATCCCTTGCCAGCACTTTCCCTCATGCTCCCTTCCTAGCCCTAACCTGGTCCACCGCACTCTTCCTCCCTTCCCCTTGGCACTTGACGTCTTGGCCCCCACAGCACTTGCCTCCCACCCCCTCAATTTGGGCACCCCACTCCTGCACTTCTTCCTCTACCGCCCCTTGCACTTACCACCTAGTCTTGCACTTGCACGGCAGGATTGTCACAAGGCCAATATAACTTTTTTTGTTCTACTTGCTTTCCTATGTCCCCCCCGCCCCCCGCAAAATCCCAACTTGCCTTGTGGCGTCTGGAAACACTTGTGTATAAGTGCCATAAAAATGTCCAATAAATACATAAAATACAGGATAAAATAGCTACTTGTTTTCAGGGTTACGCAGTCTGTCTTGGGCATTCAATAAAGCGTGGAGCCCGAAGGACCCAGATGCGAACGTGCGCCGAAAAGTGAATCATCAATGCATAAGATAGGAAACCCCAGCAAGACAGACTAACTCCTGCAACATGTACAGGGACAAAACGGGTTCAAAAACGCCATGCCAGAGGCAGTGAGCCCTTATCAACAGAGATAAAACCAAAAGCACTGCAGCAGTATCAGACCCATATAAAAAAGGGCTAAAAGGGCAAATGGGCACCAAAATACTGAACTAGCCAACAGGTACACACAAGCCTCTAACACAGAAAGGACAAGCTCACCATGGGCTACCAAAGAAATCAGATCAGAATCCAAGTAACCATAAACCCAACGAATGCACAACCCTCACCAGGCACAACCATGCCAATTACAAAAAGAACTACCAAAGACGTATATAGCAACCCTATTTCTAAGAACGGGTGACACCTAGGAAGGTTTCAGTCAGAACAAATAGAGCTGAGGCTACTACCAACATTCTTCCAGCATAGAAATGGAATGCCTGTTGGTGCATTTTGCATAGTGGACCACCCAACCTTTGCAGCAGTACATCTCACAAAGTTGAGGATTAAGCCACAGTCATGACAGCTCCCCACAGCAGCAACCATATCAGGACAGTTGCTGGTGTAGTCTAGCCCTGTTTAAATTGAGGTGCGTAGCAGCATGTGTTTATCTATTTCTGTATTTCATTTTGGGGGCTGCATCTACTGGCATAGAGATGCGTAATAGCTTCCTTTTCCTGACCAGGCAGTGGCAACTTTCTAGTGGTCTATTATTATGGATAGCTGGGGTATCTGCGGTGGCGTTTACCCCTGTAGAGGGCAGTGTTAGCAGGTTTGCTCGTTATGTAACTTGGGTGGATCTTTGCAGACTGACAGGTCTTGGGCCCAATGCGGTTTGAGAAGGTTGTCAGTTGTCTGATAGGATTCCCTTCAGTGGGAGAGTGTGTTGAGAAAGCCTGGGAAGCAGACGTTCAGGTATCGGATCCCGCAACAAAACCTTTCCAGGACTAGGAGTGTTTTTATTTGTGAACTCCTGGGGCTCCTTCCTCTTAGACAGGAAGAGGGAACCCCACCACATACAAAGGCAGATGCTTCATTGTCGGTGTAGGCATGTGGCTTTAGAGTCTTTTTGAGGGGGCGGGAAGCCTCAGGAATAGCTTGTAATCGCAACAAACTTAGGTCACCAACGGTAGTAAATGGGGTAATCTATATATGCAACCAAGAATGCTCCTACCTACACAGAGTCATACTCAGTCAGGTTACTCAAAATCAAAGAGCACTTGATGCTGTACATTCAGACACCTGACACGCAAACACCAAAACCGCAGTGACATTTATTAAGAATACATATAGCAAAAGTGTATAAGTTCAAATCCAAGGAGAAAGATGCATATGCCACCTAGTACCACCAATGTTTTAAAACAATCACAATGAAAATAAAATAAATTAAGGTCCTATTCAATATTGGGTTGAGATGCAGATAATCTAATCCAATCCATGCACACAAGGTGCCATTGACTTCAGATGTACACAAGGTGCTAATGCTTTCAGAATATTGTTTCCATTCAAAATGGCAATAGTCATCAATCCATATGGTTCCACTCTTTTTGATACATCTGTTGTATTTACTCTAGGAAACCCCATTGGGATCACCATTCACTGAGGAAGTTCATCTGCTTCTCTTAACGTGGGACATGTAGTTGATGGTGAGTGTGTTTGCCATCGTATCAATAAGGGCACACTATTTGGTCTCCATCATGGTAATAATTTGTTGACTCTCCCTTTTATGGTTTCCATTGACAGAATCATCTTTTCTTATTTTATGAGTCCTGATGAAGCGTGTTATTGGTCATACGCAGAAACATCTACAGACATACACAAACCAATGATAAATACAACAGAAGTATGAAAAAAAGAGCGGAACCCTATGGATTTATGGCGATTGACAATTTCGAAGGAAACCATGTTCTAGAGTTACTAGCACCTCGTGTACATCTGAAGTCATTAGCACTTAGTGTGCATGAATTCGATTCTTTTAGCCGCATCTCAACCCAATATTGAATGGGACCTTTATTGTTTATGTTTATTGTTTTAAACCATTGGTGGTACTAAGCATGTATCTCCTTTCTTCTTGCATTTGAACTTGTACACTCTTTGAATATGTGTTCTTAATAAGCGTCACTGCAGTGTTGGGGTTTACGTATAAGGCGTCAACATGTATAGCAATGAATGCTTTTTGATTTCGATTAACCTGACCGAGAATGAATTGGTGTAGTTAGGAATAATTGTTGTTGCATGTATCAGGGATAGCTTGGGCGTAACCTCTGGAGAACTTTAGTCCTGTCCCATCAAGGAGAACGAAAGACATGACCCGCATGTTCGACTATTAGGGAATTTAGGATTTGTACTCGCATGCAAGGGGTATAAAGAGGGCACAGCCCTCTCTAATGAGTTCTCATGCCACCATGGCTGTAAGTATCCTTAGAAAACGGCTTTTTATATGGATTTTTTAACAGGCTGCAAAGCTTGTATTTTGGTTCACCAATTAAGTCAGTGGGACTGGCCGTATAGTGGCATGCCCATACCAGACCCTGCTTAGACTCACTTCATTTACTTGCCAAACAGTGGATATGGTGCTTGTTGGTAGTTCTAGGTGCAACTGACCACACTTGGTTCCCTGAGATGTCTCCTGACATTATGCCCTAGAGGTGCTTTGAGGATAGTGACAAATGGGGAGTTCCATTCTACCTCTCAGGGGCGCCCCGTTTGTGCCTTGGTTTCAGCTTTACCGTCAAAGTAGAGGGCCTCACAGTTACTCTGTCAATGTTCGTGCTTGCACTGCGTCTGTGCACGGTCTCAAGGCGGAGAGTGCCGCCATTTTAGATCCAGCTGTTTCCCAGGGATCTGTACTATGGTTTGTAGGATTCAACCTTGCTGTGCAGTATAGAAGAGTTACCCTGTTTGTATTTATCTGGAGTTATTTTGAAATTATCATTTTGGATCAATGGATAAATATATAGAGTCTTTTTAAACGTAATACCCGCAGCATCACCACTTAATGATAATTAGTTATTGTCTCTGAAATGTTAGTGGATGTGTCGGTAGTCATTACGTTTTGTTAAAAGTGTAATAGTATCCGAGGCACCTGCCAACCTCATTATAATCATGGCAGGTGGAGACATGCACGTAGACAGTAAATGTAGTCCGCATCTATGCAAGCTATAGCATCTAAATGCAATCACACACCACTTCGACTTTATACCGCAAGGAACCCAGGTGCTGCGGTTGAACTCTTTTCCTGGTCATTACAGGTTGGCACCTTGTGACCCGTCATGCCACAGGGGAAATAGTCTGCCCCAAAGAGGGGTTAGCGTAAGACTTCATGATCACCAATACTGCACATGCAGAAACAAAATTCACATGGACACAAGGCCAGGCTGCTTAGTATTGCCTAGTTATATTTTTGAAATACAGCGAGGAAGCAATGCATGGATTACTGCAGTTAGTGGCGACGAGACCAGCTCTCGATGCATGCTTTGGGGATAGGTTATTACTTGGCATGCAGCTTAGTTTTTGTTCGTTTCACACCCACCAGTGCTGTCTTCGAGGCTGTGCTGGGATTGCAGTTGCGGCGCTGAATGTTGCAGGTGGTGGTGGTGGTGTTGCGCGTGGGGGCCCGTGTCCTCACCCTCAGGTTCGGTTGTGCCACTGTCGAGTTGCCCCACGGGCGGCGGCCACGGCAGGTCCTTGATAACTTTGATCTCAACTGGTTGGTGTCAGCAGATTGTGACAGAAAGGGGAGGAGAAAGAGACAGGGCAAAAGAAAAAGGGATATTGAGAATGACTGCATAGATTATAGAACAGAAATTCTACAAGAGAATGCAGAGGGAAGAAGTATAGACATGAGAACCCGAAGAGGCAGGCCAGGTTTAGAAGCCTTTAGTGCTACACGTGCCATTCCACGCTCTACACCCTTCCAGGTCTCCTGCTTCGCTTGCATCTTGGCCATTGGCTCGGAAGATAGCTCCCACACAACCAGTGCTAACTCTAATTGCTCCCTTGGTGACTGGCTAGAGAATTGGACTATGCAACGAAAAAAAGGCAAGGCCAATCCAACGCAAGAACGTTCCAGTGGTTCAGGAAAGCCAATCCAACCATAGAACATTCCAGTGGCTCATGAGTTTGACAGTAGCGCTGTCACCTATCTTCATACTAGCCAAGAAATTCAGCAATGGTGTTTTCATCAAGATTAAACACCCCCTGCATGATCCAACCAATTGTTTGCAAGTGATCGGCCAAAATGCATTTACCCTGGCACTGAAGGATTAGAAGAAGCAGAGAACAGGCTCAACATAATGGGATGGTGGCATTACCCATCAGTCCTAACCACAAAGAGAAACAAAAACACAAAAAAATACATTCTACACACTAGTTAAAAACTCCTATGAAAACCCCCGCTATTCGAACCATGTCCATGCAGGGAGAACTACTACACAGGAGCATCCAATGCTTTCTAACGGCAACCACATACATGCATGGGAGGTGGGCGGTACCTTATGACCTTCACGCCTCCAGCCAACAGTCTTGTACGCATTATTGAAAGCAACTATTTTTGACCCAGGGAAACCCTTGTTCCTGAAAAACGCAATACAGACAATACTCCTACTCCAACCAGGGATACGAAGAGGAAGTGTGTAAAGAGAAAGCGACCAGGACATTGTGCGCATACACCCATTTCCCTTTCACATCAATAACATTAGAAGGGTTTCCTTCCTCTGGCCTACCCAGAGAGCGAAAGATCCACAGGAATCATTGACTCACTAAGCACCCTGGGAATTTGTTGCGATTCCTCAACCTGCTTAGAAGATGCTGAATTTCCGTGTTGCAAAGCAGGAGCTCAAATGTCACTGCAACCTAATGTTCAATTCAACCGGAATCATTTTCCAAGCTTTTCCCACCATCACCGTTTTGTAATAGATCATTTACTTTTTTCATATTGGGTTTCAGAAGATTGGACTTTGAATTTTGGACTATGCACAGCACCAACTTTGCCACATTTGCGGTGTCAGGTGACCTCCTACTACAAACTGACCAAACTCTTGAGCAGCTCCAGAGCCTTCACTGCAGTCGCCACCGAACCCGCTCCTCAATAGAAGCTATATCACCAGTGGGGCAGCAGCCTCCACGCTGGAATGGACCAGGTATGGGGCGGAGCACTGCAAAACACTTCACACGGATCGCACTCAAGCTAGCTACAACACTTTGCATTCCATGACATGTCTACGCGCTTGACTACATTGTATGTACTCAGTAAGCAATCTCTGCCTTCAAGGTCACTTAAGGTTTTTAGAAAAATTAAATGTGTTTTTCATTACTATTAATATTTTATTTGCTACTGGTTTTCCAGCCAAAACGCCTACATTATTTTCAAAATTTGTATTTTCTGAACTGTGTACTATCCCTGTAACAGGAAGTGACATCGTGAGAGGAGAGGTGGAGTCTGCAGATACCTTCTAGCTGCAAAAACCAAGTAAAAGGTTGAGTTTTAATTGATTTTGCAACAGGAAGTACTCCTAGCTATACCAATGGAAGGAGATGCAATAGCAATGAGAAGTCCCAGTCTTGTTAGTACTAGGGCTATATCAGTAATACTACTCCTAGTAAGAACGCAAGTGCTTCTGATACTGGAAGAACAAGTCATATTTAGTGGAAGCATCACTAGTAGTGCCAACAGGAGGATAGCTCAGGGGCAACGTGTTGGAAGCAAGACGACATGAGCAACACAGGTTCGGTCCGTGCTTAGAAACCTCTGGGTATTAAGCACGTTATAAATAACCTAGCATAACAGTACTCCCAGTACTCATAACAGAAGAGTCGTACTGGAGAGACTACCACAGGTGGTACTGCCTCTAATAATAGTCTTGTGGATATTTGCTGCTAAAATAGACCGTAGGACTGAATTTCTTCCCCTCCTCGTTGACACTTCCAGCTGCTGGACTTAAGTTAGTTTGCAAAACCAAATACTACCCAAGTAGTAACAATGCTCATAAAACTGTCAACAATGAGTTGGATGATTTTTTGGGTGAGAAACTGGCAGAAGAGAACACATGAAAAACAAGGACAACATGTTAGTTTTGTATAAACCTTAGGACCTCTTTAAGGTCTGTCATGTGGATCATATGAGACAGACGATACTTCTTTAAAAAATAAAATGCATTAGGGAGGTACGAGTAGAAAGGGTGGGCAAAAAAACCAACATGAGCCTTCACCACACATAGTACTAAGGATGGATATGCTGTCCCATGTCTGGTAAGCATCTTGGAAACTTAACCAAAATAAAAGTGTCCTTCGGGGAAGCAAAGTGCTCAAATAAAAGTTGCTGATAATTCCAGGACCGGGTTTCCCTTGGTCTTGCGTTGCAGGGTTTTGGTGGTCCCTAAACTTATCTCTCAGGCCTAATTTGTGGTTTCTTTAAGGTGGTAGGTCTGTCCTCCAGCCTACTAGCTTTGTTGGGCTTTCTCGAGGCTGAAGAGTTAGTGCTGGAGTTTCTCCACCAGAAGAGCAACCAGCTACACCTCGTGTATCTATGCTTCCTCAGGAAGCTCGCCCCCCTAAAGCAGAGCTGAGCCATGGAGGAGAGTCCTCTTGTCTGCCTAAGGGAAGTTTCTCCAGGAGCAACTTACCCTTTGCTCCCAGGATTTTGGTCCCCTCGTTCACCTCTGAATCTGAGGTAAATGTCCTTCCATGCAGTCGTTCTTCCTCCGGTTTAACACCCAATTAAGGCCAAATAGGCCCACCAGAACATTCCTACCTATCGCTCAGTTCCTCTACCTCTTCTCGGTCCTACTCAATAGCCCTTCTGATATTCTCTCTTCTTTCTCCAACCACTTTTTGGATTTCTCATGTCTCATTTTCTCAAGGGCCACTCCCTCTCTCGTCTCAATCTTCATGAAAGCATCTTTGACAATGTGTTTAAAGTTACCATCTTTCCACACATCACCTCTTGCTATTCTCAAACCAACTCCTCTTTGATACTCCTACATCTCCACACTATTAACATCCTCCTCTGTACTATCACCAACCTCCCCCTTACAATCCCAGATCTTCTCCAAGATGTGCCAACAATCCAAGTCTCTCTTCTCTTTCCCACCTTCTCCCATCTGTGCACAAGGCTGAAACATGTTTGGGGATGCGTGTGGTCTTGTGCAGAAGGGATGTGACCAAGCCCTGATTTGCATATGGTCTTTACCCTTTTGAAATGTATGCATGGAAAACCCACCATAAAAAGAGGGCAAAAAAGTGGCAAAGAACTTGGAAAAGAAAAAGGATATTTTTGTGCTGCAGAAATAAAGTCATGGGGAAGGGAACCCCGAGACTTGAGACATGTATACACTTGAGACCAGAGTCTCAAGGTTCTTTGGTGCTTGGAATAGTATTACTTGGAACTTGAGGAAGGGAGTATTGATAAAACGGTATCATCATGAACTTGAGAGGTACATTTGAGACTTTTGCTGGAACTGTTTTATACTTGGGGAAGGAAGCTGCAAGCTGGAAGAGGCTCAGAACTTTATGTTGGACACTGTTTCTTTTGGTTGCTGGCATCCCTACACATTGTACAGATAAACTGTGAGGGCAAGCATAGGTTCTGGACACAGACAGATTCTTGAGTTGAGCTCTTTGACTCAGACTTTCCTTTGTTTTATTTAGGTAGGCAAGTCGCACCTTAGCATAGCACATGCTAGGCCTTCAACCATCCTGACATTTAAGTTAAATAAAAGTGTTTGTTTTTAATTCACACTATGTTGTCCTTCTTGATGCCTTCAGGCTTTATACGTAATCAGAAAGCAGGAAAAACGGACTTTGTTGAAACAAACTACATGTCTGAGTATCCTAGAGAGACTGAGATGAGGAAGAGGACTGAAGAGGCATGTAGATGTAGTAGGTGAGGCAATTAAGCCTAATAGCCGTTGTAGGAGTCAGGTAATTGGGACTGATGGCTCACACCTGAAGTGAATTGGCAAACCTGTGTGGTATAAAAGGCCCAACAGGAAAGGAGAGCAGGACGCAGCGGGAGCAGGAGTTGTAAGGCTAGTAGTAGTAGAAGAGGAGAAGCAGAATGCTGGCAAATCATGAGGAAGGGGGAACACTGAAGGGACGCCAGAACGTAGAGACAGCAGATTTCACCTGCACGTTCTGAGAAGGTCCTGTGTTCTCAAAACCTGAATTGCAGAGGCTGCGCAGAGAAAGATGTGCTGAAAGTAAAGTTTTCTCCATGTAAGCCGAGGCACGGTGATTGCAGAGCTGTGACTTTGCAGCAAGTCAAGGCCAGAGGCAGAAGGCAAGCCGAAGGTTTAGGGAGTGAAAGCAAGCTGTCAATTAAGGTGGTCGGACCAGAGACACCTGTGCTGGAGGGTATGGGTCCTAAGTGAGCCCAAAGAAGTAGCAGAGGTTGAGGAAGTTGGGGAATCAAAGCAACCCGCAATCGCGGTAAAAGCTGTTTTTCTAAGGTGACCAGATTTTCAAGAAGAAAAACTGAGAAGGCCAACACTATCCTGCCTAACAGCACCCCGCCGCCCCCATTTCCCTCACCACATTTCACCCCCCAGTCCCACTGCATGCCCCCCGCCCGTCGTATTTCCAGAACTGATCATACTTATAAATAAAATGTGCTGTTTTTAATCAGGATGTATACATGTTCATAAAACAGCTATTGCTCTGATTGATATGATAGGCCTTTCTGTTCATCCAATTCTTAGCGTGTCTCTGAGGCTTAACCAGTTAATGCATGTGGGTGGTACCTGAAAGGTTATGGGATCGAGTCCAACCTACAAGTGTGTTATGGTATAAATTAACTTTATAATTGTTTGCGGTTACAATTATGTGAAGTTGGTGAGCCTCCCTTTCCCCAAAATCTGTGCGCAGGAAAAAAAAAAAAAAAAAAAATTTGACAGGGGGACAGAGGCACCAATCCGGGGACAGTCCATGCAAAACCGGGACATCTTGTCACCCAGTGCTTTAAGTGGGCTGGGCCCCCAGTCCCACCACGCCATGGCGGGACACATTATCCAGCCACGGCCGTAGTCGCGACGCGAGGTGTGCACGCCTTTTTAAAAGTCAGCATTGCTGAAACTGGAAGTTGCAGTTTCAGCAACGCTGTGGCTGGCTGGCACTTCTGTCAGTCACTGTAACTTCCTCTTGTGACCCCTCGCGTGAGGAGTCACAAGAGGAAGTTATGGCCCCTTTGTTTCCACAGGTCACTGACCCTTGGCGAACCTGTGGGCTCTGATCTAAACTCCAGATTAGATCACAGAGCCCTCGGGTTCAAAAAGGGTCAACGACCCCTCGGGCTCTGATCTATCTGCTCTGCAGACCACGGATCACTGAGCCCGAGGCATTTTTGTCCGTTGACAAAGCTTTATAAAAGATGGCATGAAAAGTACACAAATTCAAGCCATCTTTTAACAAGCTTTGCCAACGGACAAAGACAGCTCGGGTTTTGTCCGTCCTCAAAGCTTTATAAAAGATGGCTTGAATTGTGTAGGTTTCAAGCCATCTTTTATAAAATATAGAAATATATTACATATTTCTATGTTTATAAAAGATGGCTTGAAAAGTACACAAACCATAGAAATGTACGCATACAAATATATAAATGCTTACATACATTTATATATTTGTTTGCACACCTTACTATGCCGTGTGCACTTTTCAGGCCACGCCCACCATGGAAGCCATGACCCATTATGAGCCCACCCCCCCTCAATCTCTTACCCCAATTAAAGCACTGTGGTCACCCCTGTGTATGTCCCCTAAGATACTGGACTTGTATTGCGTCTTCCTCGCCGAGGCTGATGCGGTGCACAGGCAGCAGATTCATATAGTTTTAATGACTACAGGTGCAGAGTGCACACAGACTGAGCACCCAGGGGAGCTGGGCCGGCACTACCCTTACACGTGACCCCCGCCATGTTCTTTGCTGGAGCTCCGCTTTCCGTTTTGAAAGCCAAGGCCCCTGTTGCGCACATGTATAATAGACGAGATGAACTGCCGGAATCCAATGTAAACACAGCCTCCTGGCTAGTCTTCACTCGGGAAGCTCTATGATTGTATAAAAGTACACTATGGACTGAAACACTGCTTTCCTGAAAATATAAGGGTCGTTCACCAACGCAGCAAAGTGTCAGGAGGCCCGTTTCATCGTCTGCCCCGAGGAAAGGGCTGCTTTAAACTGATTTGTGCTGTAAATTTTACATGGAAACGGCTAGGAAAATATGAATCGCCCCGGGCACCAGTAGCGTGGCCACAGGTGTAAACTGCTTTATTATTTTGCCACAAACATGAGTAGTACCCCGGACATCATCTCTTTGGTAAAACATCATTATCAAATATTGCATTTTACAACACAGCGGGCAAGGCACTCAAGTTTCGCCAATTCCACGTGAGAAAGCCATCCTGTCCCTTTTATTGGAACTGTGGGATTTGTACTACTAGCATTTTTCATTGATTTACGGAAGGCTTCCCACACTTACGGGGTGGGGGCTAAGTATGGTTAATGCTGACATAAATGGTCGATTCTGCTGGCTTACTTTTTGGCGATACTTACTATGCATTGGAGATGCCGTTTTAATTGTCACATAAACAGTATTATGAGTCAATGTTACCTGCCCTAGTAACAGTGTAGCGCTCTGTGGGGTATTGCGGCTGTCAGTGGTATGGTCTGCATGGGACATCCAGACCACACATGGGGAGGGTAAAGGATCTCTGTGCAAGAAGGTGGAGGACCGCAACCCCCCCCCTCAGGAAAATTCATGTTGCTGCTTCGATGTGCGCGCCTTACTGCTCGTGTCAGCGTGCGCAGATCCTCTTTGCGGCAGGCCATTGTGTCTGTTGGAACTACACTGTTGCCAGGAGTGTTGCTAGTCTGGAAAAGATCCGGGGCTACGCTAATTTTGGGCGTCCTCTGACTGTCGCACTTACCCTAGTTGGGGCTGGGGGGAGGAGAGCAGGGGTGCAGTATGTTCTGTGTCCCTTCAACAACCTAAACACCCAGGATATTTATTTTTTGGCCTTGCACTCCTCACCTAAAGCGGTCCGGAACACAAAAATGTCATTCAACTTCCAGTAAACAAAGCTTCAATCCCGGTGAGGCAATGCGGAAGTGGGCTGCAATGGACTGCTTCCGCTTTGTAGTTAAAGCAAACTCAGGGCAGGTAGTAATAATTTATGCTGTGTTTTGTTTATAAAGCTTTATACAGAGCTGAATCACCAACGTGGTGGTCTCAGAGCACCGAATCTTACCTGGAAGTTGTAGCACTGTGCACCCACCATGGGTATCCAGAGATTAGCCTGTGGAGGAAAAGAGCAAAACGGGGCGGCCGAGAATATACTGCATGGATCCCATTTCTGGGGTTTTTGCAAGAAAAGGGGGGGGTGGGCTTCCTGATTTTATTCACTTTACTGTTTGGTTAGCATGAAGTGAAAACGTAGCCATTGTGACTGGTGTCTGTGAAAGCTAGTACATTTTTTGTACACTTAATCCTGACGTCACTGTGGGAGCAAAAAAGAAGTTTAGCACGTGCGATCCTGCATGCAGGGTTGTACAGTGATGTAAACGGCCTGGTGACTTGCTCTTGGCGATGTAGGTGATAATAAGGTTTGCATAGTAGGAGAAGGGGGGGCGCTTGAAGTGTGGCGAGAGAGGGTCTGTAGTGTCTGGCACTTGGAGGCCCTTTTGCTATTGCAATAGGAAACTTGGAAAATAGCATTGAAACGTTAAGTTCCACCTTCAGGGTGGGGCACCACAAAGGGTGAAGTAGCTCACATGGAAGACGCAGATGAAAGCATGCACGCTTCATGACTGCATTCACTTTCATCACGAGCCTCGAGAAACCCCAAAAATGACAGAGGTCGCGTCGGCAAAAGCCACAGTTCATCGAAAAAGACAGATCTTTGACTGGACGGGTCTGCATTTGCAGGCTTGGTCCACCGGGAGATAGAGTGAGCCCAGAGATATGCACCGAGTTCTAGGTCAGTGCTAAGCTTCCAAATGCTAAAGTTGGTGATATGAGCAGCAACCTCCTTATGATGCCCAGCATTTTCTTGAAGATTCTGGAATATTAGTGTTGGCGACGTAAGTGTCAAAGTCATGCACAACGATGTGGAAGGAATGACCTTGAACCACCTGAGCAAGCGTTTTGCATTCTGCAGCGGCACACAGCTCAGCGAGGGGACTTCTGAGGGGATGGCAGGCCATTTAACCTAGTGGGTCCCGTGCAACAGGAAGGCGACCACCAGTTCAGAGATGCCTCTACGAAGACAAGCACTTACTATAGACACCTGCGAACGGTTTAAATCTCTATATTGGTAAATCCACCACAGCAACCTAGTATGGCTCCCCGTCCCCAGTTTCCCAATGGTGGGACGATCTTTAAATATATTGATGACAGGTTGCAAAAATTACACTCCAGGGCGCGCCATCTTAGAGCATTTTCTTCTGGCCAGAGAAGGATTTCACGCTGCAAGGAGGAAAAATAAACAAATTTAAGCAAGAATGGGAGTTTTAGCCCTGCCAGATTTGGTTGAGTCTTTTTGAGTGGATTTTGCCAAAAATATATGGCGCTGGGGGAAGAGGGCTTGGGCTAATAATGAATGTAAATGTTTAAGGTATTTGTACCGCGCACCATCACCAACGGAATTGATCCCCAGGCGCTCTGGCGGATCTGTAAATGATAAGGCGGGGGATTGGTTAGTTGGGTGAAGAGGGAGTAGGATAGTGAGAGGAGTGGTGTTCTGTTGGCAGCTTCAACTCTGTGTACACCGGGTGCTGAGCTTTGGTGCAGGTATTGGATCGGTGTCAGTCCGCGTGAGCTGTTGCTCCGGCTTATCTGTTGTTGCGGTGTTGTGAAGTGCGTGCGGCTTGTTGTGCGAGAGATGGTTGCGTGAGTTTTTGAGTGAGATAAGTATGCAGAGTTTGGGCTTGTATTGGTTAGTGGGTTACATGACCTTTAGCATGCTAACATTCACAGTTTTGTCTAAGTGTGGCACTTGTTGGCCTTCACATGTGGGCATGCCCACATTCACAGTCTTTTCTAGGTGCGGCGCAGGCTAGTGTTTAGAAATCTGTCTAGGTGTGGGCATGATTAACATTCATAACTTAATCTGGATGCTACTCAGGCTAATAGTTCACAATTCTAAGTGTTGCACCTGCTAACATTCAAGTTTGCCAATTGGCCACAGTTCTAAGTGTGGCCTGTGCTAGTCTTCACGTTTAGCGTAGGTGCGGGCATGCTAATATTCAGAGTCCTATCTAGATGCGACGCAGGCTGACATTCACAAATCTATCTTAGTGTGGGACTAAGGCGGGGGGGGTGAGGAGGTTCATCCCACCGCATATATTTGTGGCTAAATCAACCGTTCAATTTTTTTTTTTTTAACTACTAAAATAAAATACCAAAAAAACCTGATGAAAGCAATTCGGCTAAGTCCAATGGAACCTTCCAAGCTAGGCTGCTTGCTGCCCACTGCACTTTCTGCATTAATCCTAACTGCATCTGCCCATTTCCCGTCACATTCCCGACAGGGAATTGGGACGAAGAAGCCAAGAACGCCACATGCACAAAATAACTGAAGGGGTTCAAAGCAGTCTGTTTACATAAATCGATAAGGGGGAGTGAAGGGGACAGCAAAATATTTTGCAATATGTTATGTCACTCTGCTTTGATACTGTGCCAAATCACCAATGTAGTAGTTTCAAAGTACCTGGTCCTTGCCCGCGACGTATTGTGACGCCGCCCAGGGTGCTCCAGACCGTTAGTCTGCTTGAGGAATAGTGAAGAAAATGGGGAATTCAAGAGGGAGAGTGGGGAGAGAGTAAGGCTACTATTTAGGCAATTGGGCAAAGGTAAGTGCTATAGAGTAATTTTAAGCAATTCTTTATTAAAACACAACTTAAAAATGAATGAGCTGTCTAAGAACACCAAGTTATGGATTCATGTAGAAAACATGAGTGGATGCGTACTGCTTACATGGGGTAGCTAGCAGGTGTAAGAAGAAGTCCGAGAGGTGTTCTGAAGTGGTGTAAGTGTCGTGCTGCAGTTAGATTGCGCTGACCTTGGTGCATACAGTGACTGCCATTATGTGGTGTTGTCCTGTAGGTATGATGTTCTTTTATCGTCAGGCATTTCAAAGCCTGCAGCTTAAACTTGTTTGCCAGTTCATCGAATTTGAGGGGAGCGGGGGGGGGGGGGGGCAGATAACTGGTTGGGGGTTGGGTATAGGTAAAAATAGGAGTAGGAGGGGGGATTGCCCCCCCCCCCAAAAACAAATGTTTTTTTATGAACTGTCAAACATTTAAATTGCAGGCTTTGAAATGCCTGATGATGAAATGACATAGAACCGTCCTGTACTCTGCTATTGGGATCCTAGCACCTCCCCCTTTTTTGGTCAGATACCACACAACAAAGTATCTTGAGTGCAAGTGTGAGAATTCGTCTTAATGCTAAACCAAACTATCTAGCTAGTTGGGCTTGGGAAGACCGATGTCAGATATGGGCCACTTTGTACTAATGTAATGCAAGGTTTAGAATTGCTGGTAGCGATGTAGCTACTGCTTCTATACTAGGTGAGCCTGGTTAGCTTGACATCAACATCTCACAGGAGCTACATGTTGGTTCCTCAGGCCAACTGGGGCCTTACACACATGCACATGTCACATTAACTTTGAGTATTTGAGAATGTTAATAGGAAAGAATTAGAACCCATCTAATACACCTTGTAAACACAATGGATTACACATAATGGGTATAAAGTGAAAGTAGCATCTCATGATAGCTCCAGGTACCCCTGTGGTAGCTCCTGTCTACAGGGTGATTGATGCCCAACATCCAGGAGCTGCTTTTAGCTCCTGCATCTTAATTTCGAGCCCTGTTACGCATTTTTTTCATGTGTAGAAACCAGTGCGGCCCTTGCAGAAAGTAAGAGTTATTTGGGGCTGTATAATGTTAATGCACAGAGCAGCACTAAAACTGCTGAAAATAAGTGCAGACTGCACATTTAAAAAAAATGTTTTGTTGTTAGGTCTAGTTTCATTGTTGCCCCACTGTGTTTTGCTTCTTGGCGAATTGATTGTTTACCCAGGATATTAATTGTTCGTCTCTTTTTCACATCCAAACACACTACTCACAGCTACCTACCCGACAACTTCAAGTGCTCACAAACAGGAAAGAAAAAAGGAGGAGGAGGAGGAGGAGGACTTGCAGTAGCATACAAGGAACACCTGAAAATAAAAACAGACGAACCACTAGACATCAAAAACTGTTAATCCCTAATCCTTCACTTAACAGTAAACCCCAAAACAAACCTCAATATCATTCTGGTTTACAGACCACCAACATACAACGCAGCATTTGTTGATACATTCATAGAAGCCATCACTAACCTAGCCATCAAACATGAATATTTGATAATTCTCTGGGACTTAAAAATCTGGTTTGAAGAAGAAAATGCAAAGTCACAAAAAACGCTGACCGAGCAACTCACAATGAAACTACGCCATTTGGTTAAAGGAGCAAGACACGCGCTTGGGGCTATCTTCGCCAACAAAAACCTTATCACCGCTGCACCACCGATACAGATACTGTGGAGCGACCACCTCATAATTACATTTGTGATTATTCTACCAACTAAAGCAACCGAACAACCCAAAAAACTCCCAACTATCGTAAAAGGAAACTGGAAGATTCTCCAAAGATAGCAACTTAACAGAACAACTTGAACTCACCAAACCATCAACCACTAGTCTGGACGGAACTGAACTCGACGGAAAACCAGAGTTACTTCTTAGATGGATCACAGAAACAATCAATAGCATCTCCCCAGAAAAGCCTTTCAACCCATCACAAAGAGAGCAATGGCAAATGGTTTACGCCCCTACTCTGTGCCATAAAAAAACAAGGTGGTCAAGGTAGAATGGAGGAAAGAATACGACCAGACAAAAAAAATAATAATAATCAATCACTTGACCAACGACAAATACGATCTTATAAAAAATTAATTCAAAAAGCAAAAAAATAAAAAATACTACCACAACCGAATCACCAAAGCAGCCAAGACCCAAAAAGAACTGTTCAACAGTATAAACAAAATAAGGAACCCACTGTGTTGCAACAATGCACTGGTACCTTCACCGAAACTATGCAACGATTTTGCAGACCACTTCAAGAATAAAATCGGTGACATCCACCGAATCATGCAGACCAGTCAACCAAAATGCACAACTCCCCCCCCACCAACCGTGAACCACAGAACAATCTCAAACACTTCCCACAAATATCAGAGACATTTGTCAAGCTGGTAAGACATAACAATATAGCAGGCTCCCCCATTGACCCATGCCCTCGAGACATCTATAAATCAATTGTCACACAGAGCACTCCAATGGAACACTTCAGACACCTCTTTAACCCGTCACTCGCAACAGAAGTACCACAATCATTCAAATCAGAGTACATCAAACCACTCAAGGACACGGCAGGCGATGAGGAAGACCTCTCTAACTACCGATCTATCTCAACCATTCCCTGCCCAGCAAAACTGCTAGAAACCAACATCTACAAACTAACACAGGAACATGCAGAAAAACAAAAGCTGCTGAACCAGGCACAAGTTGGCTTCAGACCCACAAGAGGGACAGAGAAGGCACTCAGGTATCTGGGATGACCTAAAGACAAACGCAGACTCCAACACAAACTCTTCCCTGATACTACTCAACCTCTCTGCAGCGTTTGACACAGTCAGCCATGATATCCTCATCAAACGACTATTAGAAACAGAATAGCCGATCAAGCCCTGTTCTGGATTAAATCATTCCTAACTGAAAGAACGGAATCTGTCTATATAAGACCCTTCAAATCCACTCCATGAGATACCGACTGTGGAGTACCACAAGGATCGTCCCTATCCCCAATGCTCTTCAACATCTACCTAACTACATTAATCAAGCAGCCTTACCTGCTACAACTACGCTGATGACACACAAATCATCTACAAAATCAAAGACCTACAAGAAGAGAACACAACGCTGGAAGACTCTCTAAAATAACTATACCACTGGATGAACACAAACAGCCTCAAACTCAACCCAGGCAAGACAGAAATGATGGTTATCACCAAAAACCAGGAAAATAACCATTATATCCCATGACCCAGAGAACTAGGAACAGCACCCACACCATTGAAAATAGTCAAAAACCTGTCCTAATGGACAACGCGCTTACACTAGAACCACAAGTAGGCAAACAAGAAATGCTTCTTCCTCCTATACACTATTCCTCTCCTTTGCTCATAAAACACGGACCATCATTGCACTCATCATGTCGAGAATAGACTGTGCCAACAGCCTGTACCTTGGAATGCTGGACAACTGCTAAAGAAACTGCAATCTATCCAAAGTGCAGCGGCCAGACTTCTCAAACTATCACAAAGGGACTATATCACCCCAGCGCTAAATATTTTACACTGGGCGCCAATCAAACCACAAATTACGTTAAAAACAATGTGCATAACGCACAGCGCGATTCACGGCGAAGGAGCAGAATTCCTACAAAAGAAAATAACCATTTACCCACCAAGAAGAACTCAGATCATATCGAGTTCTTAGGGCACCAATGTATATCAGAAGGACTCTTAATCATTTTAGAAGTTTCTTGCAAAGCACAAACTTCTCCATCAGTTTGTGGCTTCCTGGCCTCGATCACCAGCATCCAGTCTCGTGGTCAGATGTGTGATGGCAGGTGGCGACAACCAGCCAAAGTGTACTTACCGTGACATTACAGAGCTCTGTAGCAGAGGCGGGCAGTTTCAGGGAATTCATCTTATTCGCCTCTCGGGACACCCATGAAAACTTTGAGAAGGCAGCCGGAGGAGTATGATTGGAAGAAATTAATCGGACGTATGAAGCGGTGAAGGGTGATGGAATCTTAGCCCAGAGTTGTGATTTTTTTCTTCAAACGAAGACTATTGCGAGGGGGCGTTGCATGAAGGCTAGGAGGTGGACTGCCAACACCTGCTTGCTCAGTGTTTCACTCATTTTACAGGTCAATTTCAGCACTGACTTGTTCTGTCAGCTCCAATGGAGGAAAATTCATACACACCAATGTTTTGGATTGCCTGGGAGGGAGCTTTTGTCAGGGGAAGCAGGAATTTTAAATGCTCCTATTGAACTGCATTGGATTAAAGATTTTTTAGGTGGAAGAGAGTTACAAAAGCAACATTTCTGATAGAAAAATCGTTAGTCTCTCGCCTTAATCAGGAGGGTTGCATGTATGAAAACAAACTTCTCTCAACAGCATACACATTTGAACTCTCCAGCAGACCTGCCTAACTTCCTGGCTTGTTGCGGGGTCTCTGGGTTTTCATCCTCTTCTTTGGGTCGTCTCTGGGGAGGAGCATAACATCTCTGGGTTTGTAAGAGCCTGCAATAAATTGTGGTGCCCGTCTTCCCTCATAGCTCTGCAATGATCCAAATGACAGAGTGGCATGGGCGTAATTTTGGGGGGGACAGGAGTGTTTGTCCCCCCCCAGCTTTCATGGAACACCATTTTGTCCCCATTCATTTGGCTGGGGCACATTTTCTTCAGATGTCATGTCCCCCCAACTTTTTCAGAAAAGTTACTCCACTGTCTCAGGCAGAAAAGCCCACATTGGGGCCAACTTAACCCCCCCTTTGTAATGGTGAGTGATCAGAGATTAAGGGACATTGGCTATTTTGCATTAGAAAGCCCAAAATAAAGCTTCGGATAAATATCCAAGTCTGTGCCTTTTTTGAAGGTAAGAACATTTCAAGTGTCTCTCTTTTTCATTGCGTTTTAATTTTGACACGCACAAAGATGTGTTTGCATTCATGCAAAATTGAACATTTTCTTGTAACTACATATAAATAAATAGGATGCTTGGGTTAACACAAACAGGCAAACTTATCACACTAGTTTTTTCTGAGGCTTTGTGTTGAGAACACCTTTGCAAAACATAAAGGTCATTTTTGAAACTTACATTATTTTGTGCCCTGAAAGGTGCATTTGTTACATTGGGGAGCAGTAAATGTAGTAAGCTACAATGCTACTGTTTTTTTGCTCAGCATGTTCTTTTTGAATGTATATGTTTCTTAAGCAGTTTGAGTAAAGGTGGATTACTTCTGGAGCCAACAAGCCATTTCTGTAATAGAGTATTCTTAAATGCCAAACATGAACACCCACTACTACTTACTACACCTGAGAAGATACGCTGTCAAGTGCTTAAGTAGCAGACTGGTCTCAAATCTCAGCTTCACCGTTTCACTAAAAGGTGTAATCCTTGACAAATAATTTTAGCTCACTGTGCCTTTTCTACAGATTTGAATGTGTAAACTCTACTTTTTCCCTGGACATATGATCTAATAATTTAACAGAACACATCTGTGCAGTTTTTAATTATAAACAAAAAAGGATTATTTACACCCCCCTCTCCCCCCCACGGAAATAAATTAGAGATTAACCTTTTGCGGCTGTCGTGCCCCGGCAGGCTTGGCACCCGGTGATACGCCAGACTCCGACACTTCCGGTGGCCTCAGGGCGTCACTGTAGGGCGGCATTAAGCGGCCGCGATGATGTCGGGCTGCGACAAGTGAAGGCGGGAGGCAGTGTGAACCCTTGCGAGTCCCGCGAGGGTGGACGGGGAGCCGTGCAGTTTATGCTTTGGCTCACACATCTCTGCTTGTTTGTTCAGCTCGGCCTGTAATTATGCATTTCAAGGGCACCACTCAGCCGCCCACACTTCCCGATGGACACTGCAGCCTAATAACAAGGCCTGCGGCGTTTACAGAAGGCCGCACGCGGCCGAGTTCTGAAAATAACACTTTCTTCCTCCCCCTATCACCGACCACGCGGCGTGCACGTGCTTCGGCGTTGCAGCCCTGCTCATCTTTCTGAGGGAAAGGACCAAACTTGCATGCGAACATAGTTTCCAAATCAAACATGTTGGGAATGAGAGTGAATATGGCAAGGGAAGCTTTGGAGGGGATCCGGCAGAACAGGTACTTTCCACAATGCCTATAAAAATCTTTCCATGAGGCTGTCTAGGGTTCCGTGTTCACAGTGGCCTGCAATTCATTCATTGCTCTCTCAATATAGGGTGACCAGATTTTGAAAATAAAACGCTACAGGCCACTGACACAGAAGTAGGACTACAGCTTCAGCTGTGAAACTAGTCCTACTTCTATGCGGGTGGCCTGTCCCGCGTCATGTTGATGGAGTGAGGAGAGCCCCCGTCCCCGGGTCCCGAGGCTATTTTAAGTTTTAAAAACCCATCTGGGATTTGCATATCAGGGGGATACCAGCCAGCTTTTTGGCCAAATCGATGGAAAAATCATGACATTGGGCCAAAAACCAGGATGGTATCCACCCGATTTCCAAATCCTGGGACAGGTTTTGTAAACTTAAAAAAAGTCTTGGGACTCCGGGACGGAGGCGTCACCCTATCTGAATAGGACAACCGCATGGGTCAACGTGTAAAGTTGAGAGCGGACTCTTAAGTCTACAAGGCAAGTTTGACGGATAATGGGGTCTTGCTTGTTCCTCTCCCCCTCCACCACTCCAGAGGAATGGGCAGCCTGCGTAGGACCCATCCACAACTGCCAATTTGAATGCCACTCTCTTCGTACTGCTCCCAATCTGCTCGTGAATAAGGTCCTACTCAGGCACCCTTAGGAAAGCCCCACTTCCGCCTATCCGGCTTCCGCCGCTCATTCCCTTCTTTATTCTGCATCTTCCCCATACTGGACCAGTAACTCCCACAAACCTAGCCAGTCACGCATGTCAGAGCGGTATCCTAAAGAACACTAACGTTTTCAATACAGACCATTGCAAGCTTTCATATGACGCAAAAGTATTTAGATTCTCAATTATTTACAGTTGATCCATTCAGAAGGCTGGTTTGGTGCATACATGTACTTATACATACTAAAATGATTGGTTTCCAGACATTTGTCTGGACTGCTATTAACATGAGGTATTTGTTACGCAGAGAAACGGCGGACAACACATCCCCAGAGCTGAGATGCAGCTAAATGTTAAACCCGGAAGAATTGAAAAAAACATTTTGATAAATGTCTGGACAAAGATCCATGAAAAATGATTTTTCTCTGGGATCCATACATAACACGTTTGTAATGGTTTAAACTGGAATAAATGAGAATAAAGATACTTCCACACCTGACAATACCGCTCCCAGTCTGAGGCCAGCTCAGCCTACTTCCTGTGGTCGGACAATCAAATATGGATCTCCTGTAAGCAGGGGTGTTGCTAGATCTGGAAAAGATCTGGGGACTCAGGGCTAGCTATAGCCTTTTGGTTGTAGTCCCCGAGCTTCTATCCAAGGCTACAACCAAAAGACCTGGGACATTAGCACCCCCCCCCCCGACCACCTAAACGACGCCTCTGCAAACTCATGACAACAAAGCATGGCAGCACTTGGTCGCCAGTAAACTGGCATGTCAATTATTGGAGCATCTGAGGAGGGAGAGATTATCGTGATGATGACAGGGAGAGGGCAGTGCATCAAGGCAAGTTGCTGACAATAGTCCTAGTGACCGGAGTATGGGCTTACGTCGCTATGCACTATAGCACTGCACAGCCAGCGAAGACCTTTTTGCAGGGCTCTGTTGAAATAACTATTTTTGTAAGACCCGGGGGATTTTATGCACCGACATTCTGCAGGAATTCAAATCGGGTTTAGATGAAAGGGAGCTAAAAGCAGCCCCAAGGCATCACCAAAGTAAGCTGCAACATCAGAGAAACTTGGAGCAAATGCAAGGGGTGCCACAAGTCTAACTCCCACACAAGAGCAAAACTGTACCTTTGTTGTGAATTTTACACGACCCATTTGGATTTAAAGGTTTTGTGGGTCTTTATTGATCTAGTAGACACATTCCAAAACAGTATATTATACCAAAAATGTGCCTCAAGATATTACGGTTTGCCATGAAAAATTGAGAATCCGGATTTACAATTGTGGGTCACCTTTTTATTATGTTCTTTGCCTGTTTTTGACCAACTGCCTAAGATACAACCACAAACTGAATAGCTTCAGGCAATTTTGATGTCTGTTTCTGCGATCAAAGATGGCCTCAAAAACACACCAACTCTCAAAGAAGTTTGAAGGATTTTTGACAGTTTGAATCGGGTCGCACTAACGGCTGCCCCCCATCTCTCTGGTCTCCCATGGGCTTTTCCCTTCCTAGCAGGCATTCCTAAATCCCAAGATGGCCACTAGAGATCAGCAACCCAACTGTCTATGATCTGACTGGTTACTCAAAAGGGCCTAAATACAATTGGCTTCTTCTTGCTCCCTCTGGGAATTTGTATGTGTATCCTAGCAATCAGGATCCCACAAAAAACAAATTATCTTAAGAACGGGTGCCTTTCACTCACCTAGGTTTCACTTGCCCCTTCTTGTTCCTGTACTCATCTTCATGATGTTTTCTCCTTCCCATCTGTTCCTTCTACTGTCCTCTTTCGTTCCCCCTCCATCTTTCCCTCCAATGTTCTTCCATCTCTTTCTCCCCTACACTCCACTGCTCTCCCCTCTACTACTTACCCTCACAACTCTCCCTCTAAACTACACTCCACCCTTACTTCTCCCCACCACAAGTTGTGTCTTCTCCTCCCACCACCTTGTAGAGCGGGCAGTCCTGGACCTCTCCTCCTTGAGATTAGGATTGGTACATATCGACTGTTTAGATCTTACACTTCTCTTTCTTCCACTCGCTCAGTCACCTGTTACACTCACTCTCGATTGACCCCATACTCTTACACTTCTTGCACGTGTCCTTTACAATCCTCAACACACTGCTGCACGTCTTTCCCTCTTCTGGTCTCTCATTCCACCTCCACCTCCTCCCTTGACCTCACCAGACCCACAATGCCATGTTTCCAGTGTCCCCTTCTATGCTCCTCCTGCCTCGCCCATTGGTCCTGGAGCCCACCTGCTTCCCCAGGCAAGTCTTTATCCTGTTTTCCCCTAGCGTTCGGTCATAGAAGTATAAGGCTTTAAAATGCATCTGAAGCCTCTCCCCTTCCTCAAGCGTGGATCCGCCAAAGTATGGCAATGGTAGCCTGCAGAAGAGACAATCCAAAAATCTTTGTTTGTGTGACCTGGAGCTTCCTGGCTGATGGTCTACAACACGTACTGGTCTGGGGCCCTGTGGTTCACAACCAGCTCTCTCTGCTGGCTAGCTCATTCCCACCTCCGCTGCAAGAACTTCTGAGATCTGGAGTACAGAAAAAAAAAGATTAACACTGGCCAGAACAGGGAACGACATGTACTGGGTAATAGCAAGTTGTACTTGACATTTGTAGTCGGGCACGAGTAGGGACAGAGACTGTGACCCTCCAACTCCCAAACTCGGGGGCAAGACTGGCTCTGGCAAGCACGCTCGTAGGCCTCCTGCCCTAGGTTCAGAAGGGTCCCTGACCCCGTCACTATAACTTCTTCAGAGAGTCTATGGCCGATTAAAATTGTGCATTTGGACTTTTGAGTCAAGCACTATAGTATTACAATTACTTCATACACTGCTCAAAATAAAAACATGAAATAGCCAGGACTCGAAGTGGGACAGGGTTAACCGGGTCAGAGCCCCAGCAGTCTGCGAAAAGTGCTACTGAGCTGGGCTCCCCCACTAGACCAAGAGGCACAGATTCCCCCAGACAGCCCTTTAACCCAACAGAGATGCTTGCTGCCATGTGGGGAAAGGGCTGCCTGTGGGGGCTGGCTCTTCTGATTAAGAAACAAAAAAATAGGTGAGGGGACCAACAGGTATGATAGTAGTGCACCTGCCTCTCCTTTTGTTTATTATTTAGAGGCTCCATCCCCCAAAAGGCAGCCCTTTCACCACACGCCTCTGTTGGGTGAAAGAGCTGCAGATTGGGATCGGCACATGTGATTAAGAAAGAAAAGGAGAGGTTGTCACAGCAAAACAAATGACCAAAATATGACTCCCAGTGATCGACCTTGGGAGCAATTTCCAAGCCCCCTACCTGCAGACATCAATTAGGCCATGCCCCTTTGTTACAGCCCACCCCCGCCCCCACATTCTCGATCAGGTCCCATTTAAAGCACGGATCAAAGCCATGAGAACGGTTCACGCAGGTTATGTCACAAATTGTATTAATGGGCGAAGCATTAAAAAGGTAGCTACTTGAAAAATGAAATGTTGAGGTAGCCCTGCTGGCTTTCAAGCCTGCCTAACTCTTGCAGGCATATCATGGGTCACTTAAGGAAAACTCCGATATCTTTTCAGCTTCCAAACCAGAGTACCTTACACACCACCATTTGATGAGGAAAAATGTTTGGGGGTCCAGTCCTGGGCTCAATTCGCGGCTACATGGAGTCCACCCACTTTTTTCAGAGGGTGGACTCCCCTTCACCCCACCCCCCACTCCCCCCAGTTAAAATGAGAAACATTGAATGCCCTCTTTGAATTTATGAATTAAAGCCAACCTCGGGGATCGATATGCAGTGGCCAGGTTTGCAGGCCAGAAGCTTCACTATTGCACTGTATAAACGAAAGAAAAATACACAACCAAAGGTGAAATGTCCCATTTCAGTACTGAATGTCCTAGGGAAAACATTTGTATTGGTTCTTAAGTTTAAACCTGCACACCTTTTAATGTTTTCAAAAACACTATTAGAAGAAACTATACCATCTTGGTTTTGTGTATGTGTTGATTTTATGAAAGGCAAATGCCATTCATCCTGTGCAATTTGAGTGGTTATGCAAAGTCAATTTAATGAAATGTGCATATTTCATCTTGATATGCTAATTTCTGGCGACATCACATCCCATTGCGTTTGTTGATGAGTCCCCCTCACTTAAATTTTTCGGACATGACCCCTGGTCCAGTCGCGGTTCGGCCTGTAACACTGCGAAGCCAGAGGTAACAGACTATGGTGGCAGGAAAAAGAGGCCTCAGTTTGAAGATCCATAAAACCCTCAAACTGATGGCAAGACCCCGATGAGGAGGGAACAAATAAGTAAAAGAAAAAGAAAATGAAATGTACCGTAACACCAGCAACTCATTTTTATTTTCGTTTTAATGTCCTTGTTTTTATCTTTGCCCAAGATCCTTTCCGTTAACTATCAAGGCCGCCCCTCACCGACCCCCTTTTTCCTCACAGTGGGATACCCTTTCTGAATGCTTTGTACTTCCTTGAGCATATAAGGCGACTGACACGCGCTAATTATGCATAGCATCGAAAGTCCCTGATCACATGTTTTCTGGGTAAAGATCTCAAAGTGGTTGCAATGATTGGTACCAGAGTTTCAGTAATTCGAATGCAGCAGGGGGTGTTGTTTTAACATTCCTCTGATAAAGTAGGCCGACACTGTGGCTGCGTCTACCTTATCCTTACCCGCTATGGGACAAAGGGGCCATGCACAGGCCGACGGGTGGTTTTCTTTAAAAGGTTTATGTGTGTGTGATTAGTGCTTGCAATGGAGGTATCAACAATCTTTCAGAAGCGGATTTCCTTTAGCGTCCAATCCCAGTGCAAAAGACTTAAAAGCCATTGTGATCCCCTCCCCTCCGAGCCATGGGAACTCTAGTTTATCCGCATCTTATAGGATTTCTCCAGAGCCTGGATTAAACAAAAAAAGAAGCTGGTTGTGACTGCGATAATATTGCCCACTGATGAATTGCAACAGATTTGGTCTTTGCCGAGAAGCATCAATCAAGGCCCTTTTCCCGATCTCCATTAGCTTATTTGCCATGTTGCATCATTTCAATGTTATTTATTTGGCAGGAGAGTGCAAAAAGGAAAGGCGCTGTCGATGCAACTTGCTTTTGTCGTCAAGATGTCACAGAATGAAAGAATAGCACATTACAAAAAAATGGTTCGAACTGAGCTCTCCGACTCGTCCTCAATCTCTAAACAATAATTCTCTGAACACCTGGGAGAAAGAACCTCATTTGGATAAAAAAAACAAAAATCTTGTGTTCACAGTCACTAGCTATTTTCCCTTTAGATAAAGTGAACCATCCCCGTTTTGATGAAGACTAACTACCCTTAGGTAGCAGTGATGTGCCACCTATATAAGATCGGTAAAGCAGAGAAACTATAACTGACCTCAGAACAATATTCTCACACCTTTGTGTGCATCATAATGATTAAATTGATACAAGGGGTGAAGAAAAGGGACTCTTACTGGCAGGACCCAAGGACAGCCAAAATGTCCTCATTACCAATAATTTAAATGGAATGGTTATGAGGAAACTTAATACTTTATTTCTCCTCTATCACATTACTCAGTTATTTTGCCAAAAGGATTTTGTCTTCTTTTGTAGAGAAACAGGGTATCTCTATTTATGACGATATCCATATCAAAGATGGTCAACCAGTTTCAGTAACATTTTCCTGTGGTCACATTCTTCAGGACCTTAATCATGTTTGTGAAGTGACCAACTCCAAGTTTCCTGGGGCATGCAGCAGTTACATTCTTTTCTGCAGAACCCTTTATTCTGAACTTTTTTGGGGAAGTCTGGGCACCATTCATAAGTTCATGTCTTCCAACTGCAATTCCCACCAGTCTGGAATAGCAAAAAGCACACTCTGCCGGAAAGAACAGTTCCGTTTTGTTCCCACGTCCACAGAATGCACATTGGATACTCCAATGGAGAGCTAAACTCCGACCAAATACCAAATTCTCAGTTCTACAATTCTCTCCATTCCATTAACACCAAGAAAGAATCACATCACATTGCGGCTGGTACTACAATCTGCAATTATGTACCATTTGAGAAGAAAAGTCACCCAATTATAAACCAAACTAAAATGTATTGCAAAACTTTATAGATCTAAAGACTTTGGCCAAAGATCACTAAAAACATTAAATAAAACGTTCAAAAACTTTATTTTTTAGGTCTATTGCATCAAGAAAGTGGCTATAAACTTGTAGATGGTATAACTACGTTTTTGTCAAGAAGAATGGCAGTTCGAACAAACCTGTCGATGTATAGAGAAGACGTAGTTGCAAAAAATGGCTTGTCCTGTGGTTTACATTCTGGTCATAACTGATTAAGCAAACTATGCAAAACAAAAAAATGCAGGTATAAGGGGAACATCCTGTTTAAAAGCCACTATTTTTGAAAATGTAAAAAACACTATTAAAAACACCCGTTAGTTTCCCTTGGCTCTAACAGAACGGTTTACAATTTAAATAACTCACGATTAGTAATATTAACAAGGTAGATACTGTCAGGCAAAGGAGGGAGTGGGTTTGGTAGTGAGAAATTTGCCCATTAATGAATCTTTATGATAATACAAACCGGCAAGTTTATTTATATTTGTCATAAATTGTACCTGTACGGCCAGATTCACTTTTATTTTAAGTTGCCATTTTATGCTTCCAACTGGTTTCCTTGAGACCGATGGTTACTCTGCCAAGTTGCTCATCCAAAATGATTTCATGAATTACTTTTTCATTCACAAGTAATTCTTTGAATCCAGAGAAAAACCAAATCTGTGTCAAATCAACATCTAAGGAGGCTGGGTTGATCCTGTACACCCCCATGGGCACATGCATAGCCATCCCATGGCTCTGTTAAAACCTATGAACATAATGTAGTGAAATTTGAGCCAAAGATTTGGGGGATCGGGGGTGGATTGGTGTACAATTTCAGGGTTGTCCAACTCAAGGCCTCGAGGGCTGGAAACGTCAGATTTACAGGATACCCCTCATTTTCATACAATGATTCTAAACGCATGCACATTTTTTTCTCATGAATATTAAGGAGGGCTATCCTGAAAACCAGTCAGGATTCCAGCCCTAGAGACCTGGAATTGGCTATCCCTGGTGCAAATGGAGAGTGCTGATCAAAGAGAATTTTAAGCACTCTCTCTCCCAACATGGCATCTGCACATCTAAAAACCTGATACAGTAATGCGGGTTAAAAGCATGCCTTGTAGCTTTAGCAGTTACCTCAAAGGTTCTCCACTCGCTAATTACTCTTTACTGTTAGAAAGGGACAGAAACCAGCTGCTTTCAGGTCTGTGATCATTAGTAAGTACATGTGGGGAAAAAAAACAGAAAAAGGGAATGCTTGATCAGTTACTAAGACCCCTGTAACATCAGCAGTGTTATCTCTGCCAGACATCTAGCGGGAATTGAGCCCTACTAGGCCGCGGCACTTCCTGTACCACTGTCAGCCCCAGGAAGTGATGGCTCACTCAGATGAGCACACTTTGGAGAAACATCCACAGCAACAGAGGCAAGAAGCAGCGGCATGGCCTGTGCATGCTACTGCAGCTGGGCGCAAGCCTCTTTGTGGAAATGGAGACTGTTACTGGGCAATTAATGTATTTATTTATAACGCGCCGACAGTCATCACAGCGCGACAAAAACACAGAGGCCATAACAGAAGCAAAGGACATCCTGGGCTCGGAGATAAAAGGCATGCACAAGGCAGAGGATATGGGTAGCAGGCACCGCCTAAAGGTATAGCAGTAATAATTTCTTCTATTCACAGTGTTCATAATAAATATTTGGTGCGCGCCAAGGAAAGCTGAACTGCACCTTTTCAGGGAATTACTGCAAGCAAAAAGGATGGGAAACCCCTACCGCCAACTGGCTTCATCCTAGTAGCAAGTACTACTTTGCCATTAAATGAAACATTAAAAAAAAAAATAATACAAAAAAAAAAAAAGAAAAAAAAAAAAAATCGCTGAGCAAATGAATAGAATAGCTTGGTCACGATGATACAAGTGTTAAATCGTCTTTTAATTCTTGTGCTTCGGTGTGCAAACCGTTTCAGAGGCAGAATCCGCGACCAATGCATTCCCAAGTAGATGCCCATCATCAGGGCCGTCTCTGCCCTCAAACAAAGTGAAACTACAAGCCGTAAAACCTCGCCTTCTTCAAGATGGGTAGTTTCTCTATATAACTAATAAACCTCACGGTGGTTCAAATGAATACTCTACATATGCACGTGTACAGATACTAGGCTTACAGAGGGACGCATGTCAAGTTGCAAGCCTACTAGCCGGCCATAGAAAGTCACTTGCCACCTCAATTCTATACCTACAGAAAATGTCTTACTCGCCCAGGATTATCACTAGCTAACGGTTAGTGGTGAGGGCACATTTTGGGTATAGCTCGAAATGAACCCCCCAAAAAATGCTGAATGCACTTTTACTGCACATTCGACAGAAAATGCTGAATCCAATTATACCGAACAAGGGGAGCAGGGGTTGCGGCAGTGTCCCCCGCTCCCCTTGAGGTATAATGGCTTTAGGGGTGTCCCTGCTCCCATTACATGGATTGTGGGAAGTAATAACGTTTTCAAAGAAGAAGGAAAAAGATGCAGCTGAAGTTCTTACCCACTTTAGGGTTGGGGAATGGACGTTGCAAGGAGGAGGAGTAAAGTTGAGGTATGTATTATGCATGCATAAAGGGGTAGTGTGTATGGGGATGCGGGAAAAAGCAATCCATGTGCTCACTGCGCACCGTGATTTTCGTATTCAGCGTTTTCGTATCTGCCATTTCTGTGCTCACAGTGATTACATAGATCCCTTGCCTTGTTAATATGTGAAATTAAAATGGAAATGTCTAAAAAATAACCTGAAAGCCTTTCCTTACAGATTGCAGATATTGGTACATGATATGATGAGTTATTTATAACACGCTTAATACCCAGAGATTTCTAAGCGCAGACCCGGGGATAGAACCTGTGTTGCTCTGTGTCGTCTTGCTTCCAAGGCGAGCACATTGCCCCTGAGCTATTCTCCCAAGACATGCCTCTGAAAGACCCTTCTTCATTCTTACATGTGTCCTGCAGGAGGGAGAGGACCTGGAAGGAGATGGATTTTGGAATGCAGGAGACTATCCAAAGAGTAAGACAGCAGGTCTCCTCTGGGCTTTCTCCAAGAGTGCTGCAGAGAATGAAGGCCATTATAGGAATACAAATATACTTTTCAGATGTACAACCATTACAAGCTGGCAGAATCAGGATGGGCGGCGCTCAAAAGTATGCGGAAAATACAATTTCTCTGGGCTTATCAAGTGGAAGATATTCTCATTGAGGAGGGGTCTCAAGAAGGACAGGAAAGCAGGACAAAATGGCCCCGGGGTTCACACATTTGAATTATGAGAAAAAGAATGCAGGGGATTCCCTACATTCAGCGTTATCCCAGACAGAATGCAGTGTTGCTAAGAAACACGCCCTTCGGTTTGTGTGCATGGACAGATTGCATACGGGTCTCCCTGTACAGCCGGCCCATGCACAGAAAAAGCCATGTTGCAGCATTTCAAATATCCAGACAACAAATGCGTCTTAAACAGGAAATAGGTTTTAGGTCCAATTTCAGAGAACGGAACTAGAACTGCGTTGGACAGGCCCCTTTGCGATGTCTGAACAGAACCCAAAATGCTACAAAACACATTCCTAAAAAAGGACTTAGTTTGAAAGTTTGACAGAGTCAGGGATTGGCTTGCCCTCGTGCTGACCAGTAAAAATCACTCGTCCAGAGGACTGTAGGACTTGTAGATAAGGCACAGTTGAAAGAATTTGCAAAACGATCGTCATGTAATCCCAGTTCCTATGTTTGCAAAACAGGAGGGTGCAATGAATGTGAGACTTATTTTGGAAGTACATTTTTACCAGCTCTTGTAAGTGCAATTTTGGAAACTGCTCTCTCCTCCCCCCTCTTGAGTTTGTAGCATGTTTTTTTTCTGGTCTAGGTGTTGGGACGTGTGTGTGCATGTGGAATCATTTGGAGGTATCAATTAAAGGCACTCTCGGGGCACCCTCAACTTCTGTGTGCACCCCATCCTCCCATATTAATCCCACCCATTTCGCTGGACTTCGAAAAGCTCATATTGGCATTGGCATTCTGGGTGTGTTCAGAGACTATGGTGCAGGAAACCTGCGAGGGTTGTACGTTCCCTCATTCACACAGTAAATTTCTGGAGGCAATTCCCCCCAGTTCCCCCCTTCCTACTGAAATGGTGCTTTTAGCCTACTTTGAAAAAGGGGGCTGGGTACCCTCTGTTCAGTCAGCAGTGGTTCCTGTATGTGCTGCCGAGGAGGGGCTCTATTTTGGCCTTCACTGGAGGCGAGAGGTAAGTTTCAAATGCTCATGGGTGATGCATATGTTGCTGTGTGCAAGCTGCACTCCTAGGCGTGGTTTGTCTGCACAAAGTCTGAAAACATTTTGTGCCAAATACAGCTTTTTGAATATTGGAAAACCGCAGTTCAAAAGTTCAAAACTGCAATGTGCAAATATAGATTAATTCGCTCACATTCATGTTTTCATTTAAAGTTCAATCAAGACATTTAAAACCCATTAGTGTCCTTAATATTTACTTTACTGTATTAGGCTACATATGGTTTAATTAAAGTTTTAGTGCATCAATACAGATTATATATACGAACAATTCCAGTGCTAATGGCACGCTTTATTCTACACTGTATTAATAATAATATTGTTTCATGATGGATTCCAATTGCTTTTAAGCTCTTTATGGGTTCCTCAACCCAATTTAAATGATTCTCAGTTGAGTAACCCAGGACGTATTGCAAGTGATTTCAATCCGGCACACACCCAAGTCAAAGCCCAGCATGTAGTGCACAACTGAAACCCTTATTTATTTTTGTCTATAAGTTCAATATTCTGAACGATATACCACTCATATCGCACCCTTCTCCCGAGACCCCCCCGCCACACTAAACCAGGAATCAGGCTAGTTTGCAAAGGTAAATATTTATGTATTTAAAATTTAATAACAATATGTTTTAATAGATCAACAACAATCACCAATGGGATGACAGAGCACAGTATAATATCTTCAATACACTAGGAATCAAGTAAACCAAAAACATATGCAGCACAGAAAAGAATACTTTGAGTCGGTTTGGTATAGATGGCACTATGGTTAAAGATTCCCCCTGCCAAACCCATCAACCCCCATAATAGGCAATGTAAAGCGATGGGAGGAGAGAGCAGGTATTCAGGAATAGCACAAATCAAACAGAATATCAGTCACAACTTCCCCCATAAAACACAAGAAAAACGTAATTGACTTTTCAGCTGTCAGAATGGCTTTGAAATTATCTTTGAAATTGACTGGGCAAAAACACCAAATGTGTTCAAAAATACTTACATTGTTATAAATTCCTATGGGAGCCTCTTTGAACAGTTGCACACAATCACAAGCAATGTTTTTGTCCAAAGAAAACATTTGAAATCTTAAAGTCCAAGTTGGAAACAAATTAAAGCTATTTCACACGTGTAACAACTTTTCAGAATTGCAATTCGCTACAAACTTTTCCGTGATATTCGCGATAACGGGAGAATCGCACTGTTTTGCAATGTAGGAGTTGAAATTCCGTTTCTATCACAAAAACTGAGGGAGTTATAGAAGTTTTAGTGAGAGTCGTTTTTGCAAATAGACGCGAGGATGGAAAACAGAAATGCAATTTGAAAATGAAAGATGGGTTTGATTACACTAGATGAGGACTATGAAAAAGCAAATAGCATAGAGGGATCTTACAGTCACATGATCAGCGTAACTTGCCTACTGTGGAAACTTCTTCAGATGCGAAAAGAGTCAGCTCAAAGATAGTTCTAACAATACTGGTTCTGAATGAAAGAGGGGATGGGTTTGAGGTTGGAGTAAGAAAATGCAAGTATACTATGGGTCACTGATCTCCCTATTAATACTTACAGTCCTCTGTAATTAAATGGGACCGTCAGTTCTGGTCATTGGATTGGCTCTGGTCTAGGACGGACAGCACTTCAACGCGGCACTGGATCCCGTCACCGGATTTGCACAGGATCTGCCCTTCTTGTTGTGGGTCTTTCAATCAGCTGGATAGCGAGTTTCTCAGGCAGGCCTAGTGGTGGCAAGCCAGAGAATTTCAGGATACTGGTCCACAAGGTCTACTCCCCCCACAGCGCTCCACTGGGTGGGGAAAATAAGTTTGAGTCTTTAAGAGTTGTTCTTTGTTCATGTTTAGCAACAGAAGGTCCGCCCCTTTTTGTCTCCCTGCAGTCCAGGAGCATCCCCCTCCTTGTTTGTTCCTTCCAGGAGCCATTTACGACCACCTTCACACCTCTGTTTCCTGGGCTGAAGCTCTGTCGTTGTTCCTTCTCTTTCTATAGACGAAAGTCTGGGCTAACCCGCAGTTAGAACCTCCCAGTGAGTTTCTGCTGAGAGGAAGGCCCTCCTCCTAGGAGAAAAACCTGCTTTTCCAGTTCTTGCAGATCAGCCAGGCTAATTAACTTCTTAAATCCAGCCAAACCAAATTTGTTGGATCAAACAAATACATTACTTCCTTAGCTTTAACTCTGTGGGATAAAAAGCAACTGCGATCTATATTCTTTTTAGCAAAAATCCTTTTTATGTTTGCTAATCCAGCAGACTTTTTAGTTTTAGATCCCTTTAAAGTTTCATCAGGAACTCATCTGAGAGCTGTCATTCAGCTAGCCCAGGGTACTGCACCCAGATTTTGACAGAGGCTGTCAGTTTACAGACAATCCAGTTTGTCTGATGAATGTTTTGCTCTTCACATTAGGCCTTTGTATGTTCGCAATGCTTTCTTAGATTACATGAATTTTAGCACCAAGCAAGATTGTGAATGTTGATAAAAACTCCAAAATGCCTATAACACAACACTTTTCAACATTTCGCCTTTCACTTGCAAAGTGCTGCTTCTCTCTCTGCACTCTGTTTACTGGTCTTGGAGCCCACTGGCACATTTTCTGCAGTGTGTGCTCTATCCCACCACATATGCATCATGGGTGGCAGGGTGTGCATCCATCTTTTTGTTGTGCTGCAGAACGTGGTTTTTGGCGCGCACAAAGGTTTTGCCACCATTGTTGCTGTTTCTTTCACCATAACTGACAGGGTGATGCCGCATTGCATAGCGGAGTGGGTCAATACATCCCACAGTATAAAGGGCTGAGGCACCTCTCCTGGCTTTCCAACCTGTGACTGCACAAAGTCCTCTGAAAGCAGGCTCATAATTTCCTGAGCTATCTTGCAGGTTTAACAGGGTTGCAAATATACTGGCCCAATTCGGTGCTTACACAACAGTAAATATTGAAACAGGGGTGTTGCTAGGTTTGTTAAAGATCAGGGGCTATGTGCTAATGTCAGGACTTGAGGCTAGTATTTGGTTGTAGCCCCCAAGCCTCTATCTGGGGCTACAACCAAAAGACCTGGGGCTACAACATCCTGAATAAACCTTCAAAGGTATATTTTCGCTATCTCCCTCAAAGCTTTTCTGACTGAGCGTCCAAGTCATAATCACCAGTCCACCCAAGAAGCCCACCTTAACACTCGGGGTACCCCAAGGATGCATCATCTCCCCTGCTTATCACAGTTTACCACTGTATGCAGGTGGCTCTCAGGTCTTTGAGTGGTTAAATAACCAAAGTGATGATAACCAGCGTACACATGATCTAGAGCAAAGAATGGAGGATTGAATCATAGACCATCTCGGTTTGAACACACCCAAAAATAGAGATATTTTTTTTTTACCTTCCACACCAAACACAAAACACACAACTGATCAAATGGTCGCCACTGATGGTGGCAGCCCAAAGTGCCTCAGAAAAAGTAAACACATCTTGCGAAAATCTGACAATAAAGTGACCCGCCAAACTCAAACCAATATAGTTACTTAAAAGCAAACGTCCAAATACATATCCTAAGAAAAATCATTCCATACTTGGATAAGAACCCTAGAATAATTGTGTGCGGAGCTCTGGTTCTATCCCATCCAGAATACTAAAACAGCCTCTACCTTGCATTGAAATGACACCAAATGCATCAACTGTAACTCAACCAAAATATGGCAGCTAGACTAATGTTTGGCCTAAAGTCTTGGGACCACATTTTACCAGCCTTCGTCTCCCTCAAATACCCCCCGGCCCCCAGTCGAGTAACAGATCATCAAAAAAGCACTTTGTATCACCGTCCACATTTTTGCTAGAAACCGTACATGTGAACATGCCCCCTTCAATTTCGGGAGATACTAGTCCTGGTCCAGTTTTCACTATGCATTCTGGGAGTTTTAGTCCTGGAATTTGGCAGTATAAACCCAGGACTCCAATTCCCAGAATGCAAATCAAGACTGGACTAGTTATCTCCTAAAGGAGTGGGACATGTTGCAATGCATGGGAAACGGTCCCACCTACATGAACAATCACAATGCCAAATCCATACCAAGCACTTTAACCTCTTCGCTGTTCCTTGCTATATCTACCCTTCCAGATTGTGGGTAGCACTTTTATCCTTCCAGCATTTGCAACTTCCATATGAACATTTCCAGACAACCAGCGCTACTTATTTTCTCAGAGATTAACCTTGTTCCGCGTCCTAGGATCGGCCACATGACAGATCATCTGCTGCACCTTCAAAAACCCAATTCACTTTGCTTACGTTTACTTTTCCCCTGCCTATTACCACTTATTGTTGTCTGGTGTACCTCCAAACCCAATCTACCCTGTACTCAAGACTGTGAAGACCTTATAGATCTAGAGATACCATGCTGCAACGCTGACTATCCTGGATCTGTAACCTCATTCTGGCATGACCTCTTTTGCTTCATTTTCCATATGTATTGTACTTCGCTTGCACTATCGTGCTATATAAAATCAAAGAAGTAGGTTATGAATGAGGTTGGGAGATTCACGTGGTGCACATCAATGTGGAAAGTTAAGGGTGTCACCTGGTAGCACGTTCTGTTAGAATAACTCTGGTCTACTAGCCGATGAGTAGGCTGACAGCTTACAGATCTCAGCAGGATGAATAGGGCTATCTATACCAGAAGTGGGCCTATGATATTCACTAGTCGGTTCAGACTGCACACAAATGCGTGAACTTTCTAACCTAGCTATGGGATTCTTGCCAGTACAGTGTATGTCACTCATATGACCTTTACAAGTGCCTGGTGGTCCTTCACCACTTACTACTAGTATGAGTTGCTAGATGGATCTTAAAAGATTGAAAAGTAAAATATTAGTCACAAAAAATTCTACGTATTTGTAATACACATTTGTCATCCAACCCACTTTAGTCATCGTTACGTCTGCGTTCAGCATACTGCTGGCAGATAAATGCCCGTTTTCCACCTCCTAGGCCCACTGCCTAATTTCTGCATCCTACCGACTCCTACGATAACCAATGTGCCCTCCACAGATGTCTCCACTCCCCAACACACACCTTCGCCAATCACCGCCCCACTGATCAAATCTCCACGCGCTAATCTCCTGAAATAGTCCACCCTGCCACCTCATCCGGTTATGCCTTTTGCTCAACTCCTCTACTCAACAACCTGCTGAACAAGGTCCTAAGCAGAGCGTGGGTGGTCAGGAGTTGCGTTAGAGCTGTAAATGTGCTTACTTTAGGACCTGGACATCTGAATTCTAGCCCTGCTTCAGCACTTGACCAAATAATGTTTTTCTCTCTTTACCACAAATTCCAAATGTGTATTGCAAACAAGTAAATGTGTGTCTCAGTTAAATATTTCCACTCACCTCGCTCTTGAGACCACATTATACATGCCAAGATGACACCAATCCGCACTAAGCAGATAATTCTCATCTCTGAGAGCTTTCTATTTCAGTCAATGTTCTTTGTGAAGTACTCCACACCTCTGTGGAGATGTGTTTTTGCTATACTATGAAAAAGAAAAGAAAGAAGAGACTCAAGTGGCCCATCATTACTTTGCGCGCACCATGAAACAAACACACGACAGAAAAGGGGTGGGGGAGTGGGCCGGACCGGAGGGCCTGGTAGAAAAAGGCGGAGTCGAACTTGAAAAGGTGGTTGGAGACCAGAAGTATATCTCATCCCAATCGAGGGACAAAGGTGGAAACAGGGGAGGGAGATGTGTCCCATAACTCACCCTTCTGCATACATCTTCTCAAACTCTGAACTTAACACAACGATACCTCTACAGCACATAATCTTTCCCAACACCACATGGTGACTACCAACCTAAAAACACCTGCGCTCAGTGACCGGTTTCTCCAAAATGAAGCTGCGAACAGCACATCACAGCCCTCTTGCTCTTTTTCCATGCTCAGTCCTACTAACATACCCGCCAACCGGCTTGCTTTACAGATCTGCCATAGCACCAAGGGACCACGTAGGTGGCAACGAATGTCCGTGATTTCATCGTATCCACTTCACCTAGAGGAGAAATCTAAAAGGAAATTCCTTCACATTTTTTATTATGCAGGGGGAGACCCCCGCACCTCCCAATTCCCCCTACCTTATCCTATCCCCTTACCCTACTCCCACATCTATGTTTTAAAATGTACCTACTTATCTACCAATTAAAATAATAAGAATAATTCTAAGATTTCTGAGTGGGTGCAATTGGATTTGGTGAAATCTACGGTTATCAAGTGCCAACAGTGCATGGTATAAGAACCTTTGACATAACATAACCTTGCCATGGGTATGGGACATCCTACAAATTCCCTCATTATCGTTCCACTTTCAATCAATCTGTTTCTTGCCAACAACTGTTAAGGGCAAGAAAGCGCAAGAGAACGTGAGCGAGCAAGTGCATGTGTGAGTGAGCGTGTGTGAGCAAGCATGCTTGCGTGCACCAGCATGAGTGCGAGAGCTCAAACGTGCTCTTGATGGAGTATAGCTTGCGCTTGCCTCTGCAGCATTTGCTGTTCGGATCATTCAAAGCCCAGAGTTTCCATTAGCATGAATTGTGCTGCTATTGACAGCATGTGAGCATTTACAAAAAGAAAGGGAAAAAAAAAACAACAGGTGGAATCGTTTTTTTATAGATTTAAATACACACGTCCCTCAATTACTACTCCAGGCAGGCCCCATGCTTTGTACTTCTGAAAAACACCATTGTTCGCGGTTCTTTGATTTCCATCACAGTGTGGGCACAAAATGCAGAAGCCATTTACTTGCAGTCATTTCCTTGAGAGAAGGCTTGTTTTTGTGCGCCCTAACGCATAATCTGCGTTTACGTGCACATTTTAAAAGCTCCGCGCGGCACCTTCACCTGCCAGCCAGAGTCCTTACATCCAATTGGAATGCGGCCCTCTTTATTGTTATTAAAAAAAAACATTATTTTAAAAAAGTTGCTGTATTTAAACACGATTAATTCTGCCTCGTAAGTGGGCTGTACTTTTAATGGGAGGCTGCACAGAGCAGTCCTCGACGAGACACGGCAGTGAGCGGGAACGGTCGGGAGCAGTGTTCCACTACTTTCATTTTTTCCTGTTTACCATTCCTATACTTTTTACGACCATATTCACCATTCTTTACAGAGGATTTGTCCATTCATGTCCTTGTACAGGTGTAAAATTGTAATAGGAGCCTCAGTTACTAGTCACTTAGACTATTGCAATGCCCCGGCACAACACCATGTCACGTGTTGCACTATGCTTCTGCCTACCCTCTCCCCTGCCGAGACCACAGTTCCACTACTTTTTTCGGTACACTTCTACCACTGGGCGTAGCGAGCTGTCAATCGTGCCAGGAACATCAGACCACTCCTTTTCCCATTTTCGATATTGGTTGCAAATTGGATTTTCTACCCAAAAATTCTCATATCGTATTTACTGGGTCAAATTTGTAAGATGACATCGTATTCCTGCACACAACGTAAACATTAGGCCAGTGATCCTTCCTAGGCGAGTCTGTTTTTATGTAGTCACACCCTGGTCACATGGTATGCATTTTTCATTTGGACTAGCACATGAACTGCGTGTACGGTGAGGTCATCACTGGTCAAATCTGCCCAGCATTACCATGTGTGATCAGGGGTGGAATGGGAACGAAGAGGCCCTGGAAATCATTTTGAAAATGGCCCCATATCACACATTTTCAGCAAGCCCAACCCTTTACCTATAAGAACATTTGGAAATAAAGTAAGTTGGCACGCAAGGTGCAGAGGCCTAGCGAGAAATCTCCAGAGGTCGCTATAGGTCAGTCCACGTGTGGGATCATGGCTATTTCCCTTTGCTGTTAAAAAGACGAGCGTATACGGGGAAATAGTAGAGCAATGCCTTCGTCTATTAAGGTAAGCAGAGTCCATCGCGCCACGTTGAGCCGGAGAAGAGCACGCTGAGACACAGAGGCTCAAGATGCCAAGCAGGGCCAGTTCAGTGATGTCCGCTATGGAGCCGATAGCAGTGAGACCAAAAATGCAATTCATTTATTGTTCACTTGTTAGGCGCCTATAGAGCAACTAAATCAAAGTGCCCATAGGGCAAAGGGAGGGAACAGAGTGTGAAACAAATTTGTTTGCTTATTTGTTTGTTGTGTGTGCCAGACCCGAGGGTATCAGGGTGCAGGCGATAAGAATGCGTACAGTTTAGTTACAGAGGTTGAAGAACACAGTTAAAACAAATTTGCCTCAGAGTTACAGTAGTTGAGGATCAGAAGAAGCAATGTGGACATACACGTGTGGACCTCAAATCATACACGTAAACCACAAAAACAAAAAAACAGTGAGGGGGTGGGGGGAGGACGAACCTACAATGCCTTGTGAGTATTCAGAACTTGCAAGTGCAGCAAGGAAGAGGGAAGGAAGAAGAGGGATGGGGGAAGTGCTAAAGTGTCCGTGCTCGTGGGTGAGCCACAGATGGGATGGTAAGGAGAGTGCTACACGGCCAGGGGCTGCGATGGGTAAGTGCGAGCCTCCAAGGCAGAGGGAGTGTAAGGGCAAGTGCTGCGCGTAGGCAGGCGCGGGGATGATTGGATGTGGGAGGTCAGGGGCCCGAGGATATATGAGGGCCCAGGCCACCAATCACAGCAGCTGTGCAAATTAGCAGAGGAGAAGAAGGCAAGGAGGAGGTCAAGAGGAAAGTCCTGAGGAGCTTCCTGAATTTAAGGATGTTATGCTCAAGGCGCATACAGAGTGGGAGGCTGTTCCATAGGAGGTAGCCAGCGGAGGAGAGCGATCGACCACCTACTCTCTGCTTAGCAAAACGTTTTACACACAGAGAGCTGGTGCCAGAAGAATGTAGAGGTCTATTGCGAGCTTGAGAGGAAAGGCTGGCACAGTCGAGCAAAGGATTAACGACACTCATGACACAGAGCCATCAGGAGATACAGATTAGAGAACGCTGGACGTAGGACCGGAGATGCCTGGCAAGGGGGGAAATATATTTACTCAGTATCGCACACAGTACACCCCTTCTGGATGTAGATTGTGGGGGCGGGGGAGGGGGAGAAATGGTCATACAGACGGGACATGCAGAGTTTATGAGTCAGCTGAGAAGAGGGAACGCAGAAACTCAGGAGCAGAGCCTGCGAGTATGAGGTATATGGGACCACAAAGGAGGAGGTGGCCAGAGCTCATTGAAGAACGCTTGTGACGAGGTATCCATCAAGGAGAGATAGACTTTCACTGACAAGAAGAGACACTGTTGCAAGTGTGAATACCACTGTCACAAAACACTTGCTTGAGGAACAGGGTTAAAGGAGGATACTGATGCACGCTTGAATACTACGGTAGTGATGAAGATGGAATATAAAGAGGGATCATTTGAGAATGGAGAGTGGTAAATCAAGAGATGACCAGGGTGGATCACCGCTGGTGCCGAATGATATAGAAATGAGAATACTACACAATAATGGGTGCAAACAGTGAACGAGTGGGAACGGTATTTGAGGCACACTACCAAAAACATGGATTCAGAATGATAAGAAAAAATAAATCCCAAAGTACTAGAAATCAAAGTTACTGCCGGTTGGGAATCACTATTCGAAAAATGAAAAGAACACCAAGAACTGAAGACTAGTGAGACAGACGCAAGATAAGCCATCCCGAGACTGAAAGCCAACATTACACTCCAACCCCTACCTAGTATGTTAGAAATAATTACAAAGACTTCTAGAAGACCCGAAAATAAAAATAAAAACTGTTGTGTCAACTTGCCAATTACGTGAGCGTCAGGGGACATTGCTATGATCAGGCTTCTTCAGCCTATCAGAATTTGATGAGGAAGGGATGCTTGCATTCAAGTGCGCCAAGTCCACTGTTGGTTGGAATCCATCTAACACATTTGATAGGAAATGTCCAAGGTAGCCCGCTGTCCAAATCTCAGCCGAGATGATATTTTAATACATTCGAAAATTCGACATTTTCGACACATAGCAAGAAGATTATATATTGCATTTTAAATGTGACTGCAGAGTAAAAAATGCTGTCTGCATTCAACCGTGCAGTATGTATAGATCTCAGCCCAATATTTGTTTTAATTAATTCAGTATGCTCTGTGCAAATGTCTGAAGGGCCCGGCAACTCTCTGGGGGAAATGCTGTGCTTTTAAGCCAATGAAATTCAATATCAGATTGTTTGCAAAGCTCTTTCATATTCAGCGCTCTGGGGGATTTCATGTTAGCAGCAAGTGGCTGTTGTCCTCTGGGCACGCAGTACATGGTCACCATGTGCTCTGGCTTCACTTCAGCTACATTTCGATAAAAGAAGGCACCGTTTGTGCAAACCTACAAAATAAGCACAGTACACATAAATCGAGCTTCTATGATGCGCCGTGGCGAGGTGGTCACGTTTTTTCATTGAGGAGCTGTTTGCCTAATTCATCATTTATACTGCTCCCGAATTCCATCCAGTGAATCTCAAAACCGGCTCCTGAGCGAAGCTTGACCTCATCTGGATTATTTTCTTCAGTGCAAAGGTTACCTCTTTATTTTATTTTTCATTTTTAAAGCACTCACACAGCCCGGGGCAGCGAGGCGATGTTACAGGAATGTGTCTCTTAGTTGCGTATTTATAACGCGCTTAATACCCAGAAGTTTCTAAGCGTAGACCCGGGGTTCGAACCTGTGTTGCTTCCTGTCGTTTTGTTTCCAAGGTGAGCATGTTGGCGCTGAGCTATCCTCCCAGGACGGCGCAATAAAGGGCACTCACACGCTCCGCCTGTAACCTCCCTTGATAGCTTGACCCCAGAAACTGACATGCGGGAAAGTCAAACCTTTCCGGTAGGCTCAGTGTACCCCGTGGAATTCCCAAAGGTTTTAACAAGGCAGTGCTTTGGGTCATCACCATCCAATTGTGAGACCCCAGGCACGAGAAGGGAGGTCAATCAGCCAATCCGGGGTCTTCAGCCATTCTAAAATATGTTTAAGAGGCTTTTAAGGGCAGGCTCGTTTTCTGTTCCGATGTCCTGGGTCAAGGAAACAAGAACCAACACCATCCAGATGAATGTTCAGTAGAAGTGCTGTGGACCGCCACCACATGGCTGGCATAGTGCCACACCTCCCCATCTGGCTTTCAGAGGTGTTAGTGGTACCCTTCGTCATAATAGCTACGAGGACAAAATCCCCCTTTTTTAAGTATAGGAAAAATACACAAATGGTGTCTTAAGCGGTCGCTCAGTGGTCTTCACCGTGGCTTTGCCTGTGCCAGATACAAGAGCTGTCAGAATAGCCATGAAAAAGGGCTGCATGGTTCAGAAAAGGCACCACATTACCTGCCGAGTGTGAACGATGTGTCAATGGTGCGTCTTCTAATTTGGAACTGGAGAAACTGGCAAATGATATGGCATTTATAACGCGCCTATACACAATTGTTTCAAGGCGCCATGAGGCAAGGGGGTGGAAACAGGGAAGACGGACAGCGATCCTACTAGGTCCAGCGACATTGAGATTGTGCAAGTGCAGGAGGGAGGGGGAAGGGAAATGCAGGGGAAAAGGGGAGGGGGCAGTGCAGTACATAGGATAACATTCAAATAAATAAGACAATAATTAAAAGTGCGGCCAGCTGGTAGCGAGTGCAAGAATAAGAGCAGACATCAGGGGTCAAGTGCTAGTGGGGGCTTTAGGGATTCAGATACAGTCCCCAAGTGCAAGGTTTGCCATGGGGCAGTGCCGGTGTGCAACTGGCGGGGTGGGGACCTGGGCCCGAGATCAGAGGGTAGCCAGGTAACCAGTGAAGTTTCAGAATCAGCCAGGAGATCAGCAGGGGAGAGGAGAAAAAGCAGAAGCATAGAGGAATGTCTGGAGTTGCTTCCGGAACCGGAGATGGTTCTCCTCAAGTTTCATAGAGGCAGGGAGGCTGTTCCAGAGGAAGACCCCAGGAGAAGAAAGAGATCTACCTGCAACTCGTTGCTTGGAGAAGCGACTGACCCTGAGGCCCGGAGTTGGTGGCGGATGAGTGAAGAGTTCGAGAGGGCAGATATTTAGGAAGAGAGAGTTGAAGGTATTGAGGTCCCAGTCCCCAGAAGGCTTTGTGGACCATGTAGAGGGTTTTGAACGTTCTCTTCACTGCCACTGGGAGCGAGTGAAGAGATTTCAGTCCTGGAGAGAAGCAAGTGACCTCTTGGCTAGAGTACCTCTCCTTGCATCCAAGACCCACCAAGAAACATGAAAGCCTCACAAAGGCAAAATAGGTCCATCTTAGGCCGGGAGGATAGTTCAGGGGCAACACGTTTGTCTTGGGCATAGCAACACAGGTTTGAATCCCAGACTTGCTCTAAGAAACTGGTCTCCGGTATTAAGCACGTTATAAAAGACCAATTAGAATTATTACCAAGCCGCAACAGTGTTCAAGAAGATCCTGGAAGAAAATGGCCATTTGAATGGGTAGAAGCATAGTGCAGACTGGCTGATAACAGATGAAGTAAAGCTTATGCAAATGTTCCCTAAAAACGTCAAATGCCCCTTTACAGCGAGGTTGGACCATATAGTCTACCCCTGCCGAAAATCCTGGAGGGGGGGGGGGGGCGGACACTCAGCCAGCTTAAGATCTGCAACAAAATGCACAAATATAACAAACAAAAAAGTTCACCAACCAAGTTCAAAACTAATAGGAAAAACAACCAGCAGCAGCAAAGAAAATTCACCTACAGCCCAAGATGGACACGTTTCCTGCTCGATCTGGTGAGGCCTCCACTATGACCTCTGCCATGGACCTTGATGATCCATCAAAAGAAATAAATGTGGTACGAAGGTGGGTACCAGTGCCTAAAAACCCAGTAACTTCATTTGCATAGAGAACAGGATGCACCTTGGCAATGCTAATGTGGTAACGGAAATTGTTCCAAGTGCAATTTATTTGTCAAGTACTTGCAGCATACATTTGTCTGTACAGTAACGTCAGACACACAAAACATGCTTCTTTGGAGGACACAAGTGAGCTTTGAATTTCATCTTTTGGGAGGGCCTCGCTGCACCCAAAGTCCTTTCTGTACATACATGTCAAGAGGCTGGCACAATAGTTAGATGTTGCACAGCAGGGGTTCTTCAAGCATTAGTCAGGACTCGGGATGTGCCGAGTGCTAGATTTCACCCTACGCCTACCGTGGATCCAGGCCATCCCTTTGGTGGAAAGACTAATGTCAGACTTTATCGGTGGAATTCAAACTTTAAAAAACATTTATACATGCTTTTATTTTAAAATTGGAGGGCGGTAAGAGGCCCATTCTATACCGCAATTTGTTTTCTTTTGCCACAACAAAGTATTCTTCCTTTTAAATAAAGATAGCGTTCGCTTTACAGTGATTTAAAGACAGTCTTGCATCACGTCCACCCTGGTGTAATTATTCGACAATCTGCCATACTGCATATGCTCTATAAAAGGGCTAACTGCACCTCGACAGTGGTTCATGTGAAATGGGCTTATATCAAATATTTTAGAAACGCTGCTGTAGACGAACCAAAATAATTCAACTGCAGACAGTCTATGTTAAGTCAGACGCAGACGCTTCAGCTGAAAACAAATTTGCGCTCACAAAAATCAAGTGTAAAAATTGTAATTTTGAAATGTGGCGCAAAGCTTCGGGAAATGCTACTAAAACGAGTGCAAAATATAGTATTTTACCCATTCGGGAGGATAGCTCAGGGGCACCGTGCACACTTTGGAAGCAAAACGACATGGAGCACCACAGGTTCGACCCCCGGGTCGGTGCTTAGAAACCTCTGGGTATTAAGCGCGTTAAAAATAAATCATATAATTGCCGCTTATCATAAATTAGTTTGATGAACAAATCTAGCAGCCTCAGCACCAGTGACTGAAAGGCCCACACTGCACGTATATAAAGGAACGCCCCTTTGTGGCAGGAAGTTTTCAAAACGAGGACACAAAGCCAGGAAAATTTAAAATCTGTAGGTTGGCTAGTCACCTCGAAGTATTTCCATTCATCATGAAACAGGGCTAAGATAAGATAAGGGGGCGAGTGACTTTTTATAGCTGGCTAGTAACTTGCAAATTGAAATTTCGACTGATAAAAAGTCACAAAATGTATTTATTTGTACTAAAATATTTCCTTTTTCTTGCTGCAAAATTTGGAAATCAATGCCACTGTATCCTGGGGGCTCTGTTAAGTATTGCTAAGGGGTGACGCGCACAGAGCGTGCTGCAGGAAAACGAAGGTAAGGGTCGAAAAGAGGGTAAAATACTTTTGAACAATGCTCAACATTTTGGAATCTCAAGTTCGACTGAGGGCCAAATTAATAGGAAAAATATGCAACTAATTTGCCACTCCTCATCGTGCCGTTCCAGGGTGGCCATGGACCCAGTGCCCTGTGCTTATCAAGGCATGGCTGTCTGCTGCTCAAGGGAAAGTTACTGGCTCCTGATGTGTAGGAGGGCCACTGTGTTCAAGCAGGGCCTCTTCATCCATCATTGGCGTTTCAGATAAGCAAAAGAACACACTGATAAGACCATCAGCACCGTTATCGAGGACAGTCTTGGCAGCATGACCCAATTTCTACAATTCACAGCCCTTTGCCCACGGCCTGCTCTCTTTGCCCTCTACAAGACGTTAGCATTCGTCTTCCAACATTAATTCTGGGGATGAGAACAGTGACAGAAAAACCAAACCCTCCCAGTGAGGAGGGGGCGGAAGAGCAAACAACCTCGTTTGCTTGTTTGACCGCACAAACATCTATGCCTAGATATGCATAGGCATAAATAGTCTCTGTCTCAACAATGAGGAGACTGAAATTCTCATTGTGGGCTCGCAGCCTAAAGTTAGCGCCCTTCACCCCCAACTATGACTTGATCAACATCGATGGCACCATGATACCTGTCCTGAAACAATTAAAAACCTTAGGAGTTTACCTGGATGCTAATCTGACCATGAACAAACACATCAGCAGCCTCTCGTCTACCACATCCTATACAGCGAAACTAATTACATTAAGTAGAACATTTCTCACCCCTACAACCTGCGTCACTTTGGCCAGAGCACTAATACTGTCACAACTTGACTATTGCAATGCATTACGACTAGGCACCTCTAAATGCAATCTAAAAAAAACTACCACTCATACAAAATAAAGCTCTTAGAGCAGCCCTCAGCATTAGAAAATCAGAGCACATCTCTATGACCAGAAGAGCTCACCACTGTCTACCAGTGGCAGACAGGATCACCTTTAAACCCCTGAGCATATCCATCAATTTGCCAACAGGACACAGCGCCCAAATACCTCAAAAAAGTATTGCAAAAAAAATCTTCATAAGAACACCCAGATCCTATAAACATCGACTACTTGAGATTCCTCGATACAAGAATACCAAAGCGGGTGGTAGCAGTTTCAAATACTTAGCCCCCAAACATTGGAACTCCCTTCCTAACAGCATCAAAGAAGAGGGCTCCTTTTCAGGTTTCAAAAAATCACTCAAAACATGGCTTTTCAATTAATATGATGGGCAATAGTCCTGAGTGATTGTAAATACAATTGTAATTTTATTATGTATTAATTTGTAACTATGTTGCTTGCCATATTGCTAGATTGACTGCCCATAACTAAGCCGTCAAACCTACTGTGCAATAATGTGAATAGTGCTGTGAAATTATGTACTATCTTCCTGTAACCTCGCCGTGATACCTGAGGGTCTGGGCCTGTAACAAATGTAATAAATAAATAAATAAAAATAAAACAAAAAGGGTCACAGAGCGCTACAATGGGAACTGCAAAAATCAGAATCCAAAACACACACAAGTCACGTTCTGACAATTGCCACCCAAAAAATAAAAGGACCCAGGGAATAGTATTGATGCAGGACAAAAGTAAAACTGGCTCCGTATGGCCCTGTCCTTCCTCTCTTTCAATGCTACTAAGCTTCTGATCTCTACATTGTTGTTCTTCCGGCTTCACTACTGCTCTGCTTTACTCTATGGTCTCCCATCTTGCTCCTTTACGCTCCTGATATTCTCACACTCTGCTTGCTCTCCGCCGGTCTTAGATCTCCTCCTCTCCTTTCCATGGCTTACTTTTGACAACCAGCTACTGTTTCACTTTCTCACCATCATTTATAAATCCACCTGTGGTCTTGCCCCTCTCCGTACCGTTCTTCTCTACTTTCTTTCTATGTTTCCTGTAGGGCCCTCCGTTCTGCTAACCAGTTTCTTCCCTCTTCTCCTAAGCACCACTGTACACAATCTTGCTTTCGCTCCTTCTCTCTGTTGGCCTCTAACCTGTGGCACTCTTGCCCTCGGAATCACATCTTCACATTCCTTACACTTTGCCACACTCGACTAACACGTTTTTGCCTGGTTCCCCCTCTTAGCGCTGGGCGGCTTTCTTTTCCTTCTCCCCCTGTTACTTCTTGATGTTCCAACTAGATTTTGCACAGCTTGTTGGCTCTGTTTGTCCAGCGCTGTGGCATTTTATAAAAGCAGAAAGGAAGAAAAAAAAAACAAACGTGTGATCTGTGTCAGAAAAGTAAGAAGCTTAAAAGCCATTCAAAATATTTACTAGAATTCCTTTAAGTAACATGATCATGAATGGTTTACAAACAAAGCAAGGGGCAAATATTTGCAACGGGTACAAAATTTTGTCCAAAATCTCCCCATCAGGTTACCCAAAGAACTTTAAAGGTCCCAGATATCCTTACCATCCCCTGACCACAAACTCTTGTAATAAGCAAAGGAAACTAAGGAAACTACAAAACTAAACACACAAAGCTATCCACCCAAGAAGACTAGACACAAAGTTACCCTCCACCCCACTGCACTGTCCTGCTGGCCCCTGCCAGGTGGTGCCACTTAATCAGCCTTGAGAGCTACCTGTACTAGCACTTAGCCTGCGGTGCTTCTCCTGGCTCCTCTTAGCACTTCCCTCTTGGGCCCTCCTCCAGCACTTGAACACTCCTCTGCTCCCCCTTCCACCCTCTCCCCTGCACTTCTCATCAATGCACTTGCACGGCCAAATGCCACAAGGCCTAGTTCGACCACGACTGTATATATATATATTATTGTTGCTTTTTGTTTCTTGCCACTGATATTATCTTGCCAGCTCCCTTACCATTAGGCCTTGTGGCGCTTTGAAACACAATTCTGTTGTATAAAGCGCCTCACAAATGATCAATTAATAAATAAATCCAACAGGACTAAACGCAAAGCTACCCATACAAGAGGTCTAGACACACAAAGCTAGGCATCCAAGAGGCCTATACACATAAAATGCTACCTGGGATACAATGACTGAACACACAAAGTAATATATACAAAACGACAAACACAAAAGACATCTGATGGAGAAGACTACACACAAAGTTGCCTGGGCCCTCAGGACTACACACACAAAGCTTATCAGTCCGACAGCCCTGTATACACTAAGTTTATCTGGGGGGCGGGGGAGGCAGAATGTCAAACGCTCCCTCATAGGATCAGTGAAATGTCCAAAGCACCCACGCAAGGGACCAAAAGATCCACAGCAATCTGCTCTGGAAGACTAGGTAAAACATTTCTACAACAGCACATTTGGTCGATTTGAAAGTGGAGAAAAAAAACACAGGAACAGAAGTGCATGCATTTGCCTAAAGTGTCAGCACCCATCTACCAGAACCAGCAAGGCCAAATACGGAATAGGCCAAAATTACCCAATACAAATTACCGACCCCACCAAAAGACCTAAAATACATACCAACAAAAGTTTGAACTACAATAAGTTCGAACCTTTTGTGGTATGTATATTTTGGTGGGGTTGGTAAGAAAAAGAAAAACAAAGGCTTCGGGGCTATCCCCGGCAACACCCCGCTCACTATACTATGAAGTATAGTGAGCGGGGTGTTGGGGGACACACCCCCGCAGCTGACCCGAAAAAGAAAAAAAAAGGAAAAGAAAAAGGCTGCAGGGGTGTCCCTCGCAACACCCCGCTCACCATACTATACAGTATAGTGAGCAGGGGATGCGGGGGACACCCCTGCAGCTGCCAGACGAAAACATGTAAAAAGAAAAAAGGACCCTATGGTGCTGGTTCCCCATCACGGAAGTGAAAGGGAACAGGCCTCTCAGGGTCCAGCAAGACGGAAGGCAAAATAAGTAAGGGATTGGGGGTGTGGGTAGGGGTTTTGGCACATTAGGAATGTTCAGGGGAGAAATGACCAAAGATTATTTCAAGCAAATAATCTTCAGTCATTTTGCCCTCGAGCATTTCAGTCGCAGGAAGAAATCACACAGATTCCCAAATACCGTGATAGATGAGATGGTTACCACTTGCGAGGGACTAGAATCAAGGTATAGTAGTCTGGGTTATAACAGATATGAAATACGGCTCTCCCTCCCGATATGGGGGGGGGGGGGGCACAAGGCTGTCAATGGCCTGGCAGCTGATGCAAAGTCCCCCCCCCCCCGAAGCAGGGGTGAAGCCATTCGCACACCAGTGTTTATCTGGTGTGTAAATGGTCTTCCCCCCTCATCCCCCCCGGGAGATTGGATGTCAGATGAAAAAAAATGAAAAATAGATGACTGCCACCATAAGGCAAAGGGACTACGTTCCTTTTCCATTTCTATGGCGGCGGTCAGGAGACGGGAGGAGCGCTGGGAAGGGAGCACAAAGCTCCGGTCAATCATGTAAGTGGAGAGGGACAGGTTGGGAAGGGGTAAGGATTGTTTTTGGGGGGATGGGGCTAGGGAGGCAACAGGGAGACGCTCCCTGTTGCCACTCCACATGAAGAAAACAAAAATGGTGTCATGCGGGGAAGGGCCTCTGGTGGCTGTAAGCAGCGGGCGGATCATTCTCGTCTGATGTTGCATCCACCTGATTGGCTAAGAACCCTTCCCCAGATGTGAATATCCATTTGAACAGTCTGGACTTGCATGTCAGTCAATTCTCCTCTAAAATAGAGTGTCAACAGGAACCTCAGACACACTCCTTATTGAGCATCAGTGAAGTGTGGCTGAGGAGCAGCAGCATCTCACTAGGGACAGAGAGCAAGAGTCGAGGGCTTTTGGTCTTAGCAACTACAGGTGGAATCCCAAGTGTTTCAAATTCTGCCAACAAACATGAGAGCCCTTCCACAGAGAATGAAAAAGGACAAAACCTGCTCTATGGGATGAAGCCCACTCTGGAAGTACATGCACGGAACAGAGGATTAGGGCAGCCGCGGTCTCATATCTGCATAAACATTCATCCGAGTCCGGCCTACACCTGTGGAAGATTAACATGACGAGGTCTTTGATAGGAGAAGATGGTGATCTTTGGCCACTATCCTTTATCGTGTGAATTGTGCCATGCTTACAATGAAGGTGCATCTCTGCCAATACTTATTTTGAAGACTATAAATATTTTAGGTGTATGGTTCATTCCTATTGGCTTACCATGAAGGTACCATGAAACAAGTCTGGTGAGGTCAATATACCTAAACAGTGGTCTTTCCTGCTGCATAGGTCACTCACCCCCCATTGCAACCGCAAGAAAAACAGAAAAAGCAATCCTTTTATGAGATTTGGAGTTCACTAAATGTTCGACAGTCTCCACTTTAAATGATTCAATGTTGGTATAAATAACTTAATAGGAAGACAAATAGAGAGTCCTATAGCGACAGAAACATAACTGTGACCTAGTCTGTATAACAGTATCAATGAAGAACGGAGGATCTCTATTGCGGAACAGAGGACCCACGCATTGGCCCATTCTAAGAGGAAAAAGGCTTCACGCATTAACACTTTAGGACAGAGCATGCAATTGCCAACATTCCCTTCCTTTCCTGGCCAGGCAGAGGCGATGGTCATTAGCGTCTTGAACTGCAAGTATTGTTGAGATCTCAGTGGCCTTAGGACTCGGGTGAGATGCTCCAGGACATAATGCCATCGTTTGCAGCACCACCGCACACCTCTCCATTTCTTCTCATGTCACTTTAGGACATGGTTACTCATGACGCCTTCCGGATCTTCTGGACTTCAACTCCCATCAGCTCTAGCCATCACAGTCAGTTATAAAAGATCATGTGAGTTGTAGGCGAAAACATCTGCGGGGCCAAATATTGCTCTAAATGCAGGATACCTTCTTTTTGTCTGTCGTTAAAGAACTAGCAAAGAGGCAGGCCACAGAAAGAAAATCACTAGTCCTAAAAAGAGTCCAACGCCATATGCAGTGGGTACAAACCACAGAGAAGCTATTTTTACTTCTTGTTTTCATTCCACCATCCCACATATAAAAATGATAATCTTTAGGTAGCTTATGTACGGCCCACATTTATTTTAATGATTGCTAAAATATCTCGCTCCTATTGGGAAGGCCAACCTCATCCTACTTATGAGAATCCGACCTCCCTTTCCCCACCCTTTCAAATGCTATACAATAGTCTTAAGATCTGTCATTCGTGCCATTGTCGCAGGTGTCCCAACTTTGTTCCCAAGGCTGGAACGCCTATGTCAAAATAGCGGGGGCAGCGCATCTCACCTGCAAATGCTTTAGAGATCCGATCTTTCTTCCATTCCCAGGGCTGGTCGTACTCCTCTGGCGGCCTCTCATCATCTTCCGGGAGGCGCGACTCTCTTGGCCGTGGGCCTGCAGACTTCTCAGGGTCTGAATCCACTCCGTTTTCCGTAGGTTCATAGGGAGTATCGTACAAATGCAGCGGTTTGACGGGGGCATCTTTGGATCCCCTTCGACGGATTTCTGTTCACAAAAAGGGAATAAAGCTGTATCTTATTATCTGTTCAACAGAGAACACAGCATCTTATTCTTTATTAAGAATTGACAGTCGAATATAAAGAATAACTAAATATTAATACAATGTAACCTGGCAGGTAAACTTAGGAAGGTCGTTCATTTCTGTTATTGCATTAAATGCAAAGACATCCTACTGGAGATAGCCAATTTAAGAGAGAAACACTCATCTGAGGGATCATTCAATATCTTAAGGAAGAAAAAAACACTTTAATTCGTCAACTGATTGGCACTACCTTTTTAGGTAGGTTGTGGTTTGATTGTATATTTACATAGTTTTTTTTATTGTACATAGGCTTATTACAAACCTTATACATAGAATAATACAAAGAAACAAATACCAAAAAAAGTACCTATCCCCGATATTTGATCTAAGTGTTACGTGTCGATATTTGATCTAAGTGTTACGTGTCAACTTAAGCCCACTTCCAAGTGATTGTCTCTTGGACAGAGTCATGGGAAAAGTCTAGCTTTCTGTTGATTGGCCGAAGTGATTGGCCACTGATTGCCTAATCGGTCTGGTTTTTCTCATCTGTACTGTGAAGGGGCACTGCAAGGCGAGTGTTTGTTGATTGGCTGAGATTGGTCCCTCGAGCGATTGTGGCGACTGATTCCGGTCCACTATTCTATAGAGTGAAAGCTATGCAGCACTTCCCCCAAAAGAAAAAACGAAGAGTACTTCGACATAGGACAGTTGCCAGTTCAAGAAGAAGGAAGCAATGTGGAGTCTTACCCTAAGAACGTCATGCGTGGTCTCAAGAAAAGTGGCCCTCCTTGCCATGCCCAGGAGATAATGGAGTAAAACACTTTCTACTCACTTCTTATCCTGGAACAACCAGATACTATCAGCAGGAAAGCTGTGTAGGACTACGGGCACTCTCAAAAAAGACCGGGCTTTGATCCACCGTCTTGAGGATAGTCACTTCATGGAGAAGGTTATGGGAGAGTTATGCCCCTTGGGCTGAAGCTCTTCAGGGAGCTACCTGCATAATACTCATTTTTCCATCCTTCTATACCTGGGCTGCAGTTACCTTCTTCTCTTAAAAAAAGGGCAACATGGGGAGTTTGGGTCCCACAGGGATAACAGAGGGAACATGCAAAAGGGCATGCTGTATTCGGTGGAAAGCAAGGAAGGAGGGGACACTTTCCAAAATGATGTGACAATGTAGTTCTGAATGTTTTGCTTGTGCGCAGGACTAAATGTTTAGAGAAGCAGCAGGGGCAACTGTGGGGGTGGCATGCGCAACCTAAAGCGTTTCTAAAAGGAAAGGTTAGATGGCTTATTAAGAGGAACGTTTAACAGTTTAACTATTTTTCATACTTGTCACAGTGGTCCATCAACAATGGCGGAGTTCATTTGGGCTGGAAAGCGATAGCTAAATATTATATGGATTTTTCCTCTGCTGTGGATGGGGACTGTAAGGGGTCAGAAAGGAGAGACAGACACAAAGTGGAAGGCTTCTTAACATTAGTCATATTTATTAAAGCAAAATGGGTGGCACAAAGGCCTATCTGTCCCTATTCTAATGGGAATGTTCCTACCTATGAAATTAAAACAAGTTGACCTGTCTCCAAATTGTATCTGACCATCACACTAACATATACATAAATGTGTCTCTACTTCCAACCCAACAAAAGAAAGTGTGAAAGTCCACACTGTTCTTTCCAAATGAATGAACATCTCTCTTTGCATTAGAAAAGCAGAAATGGCTCATCCATACAGTACTGTTGTCAGAATAGCCAAACCCATGTATTTTCCATGGAATACTTTTTTTGAGGAGGGAAAAACCAAATGTCTCTATCATAGAACACATTTCTGAGAATAAGGTTTCTCTCTTACACGATTGTTCTTCTCCTGGTATACTCCCCAGTCAGGAATTTCTATGCTCAATCTTTCAATATCCTGGTTTACTCTCCTGCCAGGAATATCTTCTTTAATATAAAGAAGGCTCTTGATATCCTGGTTTACTCACCTGCCAGGAATATCTTCTTAAATAAAAAGAAGGCTCTTGATATCCTGGTTTACTCACCTGCCAGGAATATCTTCCTTTTGATTCCCACAGCTCCTGGTATACTCTCCTGCAAGACTCCTTCTAAAAGGTCTTACTATCTGATACCCTGATCAGGGCTTCCTTCTACTTTAAATATGACACTACCATATTTCTTCAGTTACACAACTTGTTGACTTCAGTGGCTACTCGTACAAAATCCCCACATGCAGACATTTCATACATGAGGGATTGTTCAAACTCTGCCTGTCAAACCTTATTTCAATTTCTCTGGTTTCTTGGCAATGCTTGCTTTACATCTCCCTCAACTGACATCCCATGTCACGAGAGCTGCCAAACTCTCGCCTCCTCATCTCTCTCCCAATATCTTTGAACATATAGCCATGCTGGTTCCCGATTTCCCCAAAATGACATCTCATGTCAGGAGAACTGTACCACATGTTCCTCTTTATTTCTATCCAAATGTCTTTTGGCTTAGGGCAATGCTGCTTCCAGGTTTCCCCGAACTGACATCTTATGTCAGAAGAATTGCACAAAGTTTGCCTTTTTATTTCTCTCTCAACGGTTTTTGGCTTCTAGAAATGCTGGTTGCAGGTTTTTCCCAACAGACATCTCTTGTTAGGAAAATTGTACCATGTTTGCCTTTTTATTTTACTTTGATTCGGTCGACAATCTAAAGTATTCTTTAAATATTCTTCGCACGACCCGGGGTCCACTTTACTCTCAGGATAACTCAATGGTATGCCATGCTGTGGCTGGCTTTCTCACCTACGCAGAGATTTGTTGGGTTGTCACATCGGCATTCACTTCCTTTGCTGCCAGGACCTGCACCACTTTACAGGGCCTCTTCTCTGCTGCGCTTCATTCACCTGCTTGTTGCTGGAGTTTCTCTTCTCCGGTCTGGAACGTGGACGACCCGCTACAGGCAGAGGTTCACCACTTTCCCTGTGGCTCTTCTCCACTGGACTGCCTCTGCTGCCATCTGGCTTCCCGCTCCGTGTACTCTGCAGCTGCTCTCCTTGCTTCCTTCGACTCTTTAGCTGTAGGTAACCTTCGGTTTTAAATGTCCCGCACGGCTGATTAGGTTTTAAACAACTAGAAACACCTCACTCTTAAAAGGCACATTTACTCCCCCTTGACTCCTTGTTCATCTTCTTCATCTCAGTACCCCAGGTATTATGGGAATTGGAGTCAATATACATGCTAGACTTCTCAGGCGAGATGGGATTGTTTTCAATATTTGTTGTAATAGAGTTTGTCAGAATCAGGAGAGGTTATGTGAAAATTGTGTGTAGTGGTGTTGGGCCCAGGAGTCATAGCAAGATCAAAATCTCTATAATCAAAGGATGTTGAATGTAAGTCATGCATACCTGAGGTGTAAAGGGTATTCCGTTGGGGAGGTTTTCATACACAGTGGTTTGAGTTTTAACAGAGGAAGGATTTGAAAAATGACAACATGCCATCAGGTATTTAAGGATCATGGGGGTCCTCCTCTTCAACTAGAGAAGAGTACTGCATCTCTCCAACAGAAGTAATCACATCTCCCTGACAGCCATCTCCTCCCATGTGATCCTCCCTCATAATACCACCCCCAGGGTCAGGATCAGGTAGCAGCTGCTTTCCCCTGGCCGACACAGAGGAGGTTTTAGGCTTATGGTCAGTGGTGACTCTGCAGGATTCATCAGAGGACTCAGCTCTGTACAGTCTAGATCCAACGTGGTTGATAGATAGTATACAGGGTGGTAATTAATGCCCATCAAAAACTTGTTTTAAACAACCAACTATTTTCATAGAAACTAGCTAAATAAAGCACCTGGCTGCATATCACTGCCTGGAGAACTACATACGATTACCCAAACTTTTGCTTCTCTCCACATTATAGATCTACTTTCACGTCCCTGCCACAGCTCGAGCTTTACCACCCCCGGCTCCGCGGCTGGCTCTGGAGTCAGCTCCATCTCGGGTTGAACACCGTTCTGGGCATCCATGGCAGATACAAGGACTTCTTCTGGTGCTTTTCATTTGGGGCTTAGGGTGTCTTCATTGCAGGTGGCCTTCTGTGCATGTTGGGGATAGTGATCCAACAACTCTGTGCCACATGTACTCTGGGGGCTCCAGACACCACTCCCCTTTGCAGCCCAAGGACCCATTCCTATCAATACACAGCGTGTGCCCATATCAACCATTTGCTTGGCTTTATGTTCATGCCCTGTCCTCCCTGGCTACACCATCACTCTATCAATTACGTTCTTGAGGGCCAATATGGCGCGCACACACACCAGATCATTCCTATTTCAAGAATGCCTACTCCTTGAGCCCTACAGAGAAGGGGTATATCGGCCACTGTTACTGCCTTAAAATAGGCAAATACTGCCAAAAAAAAAAAATGGGGCATAAAAATACTCCCAACAAAAAATTGGAAACAGACACATATGCCCTAGCTTTCACCCACACAGCTCCATAGATATTTTTGGAACAGTAGTGCACGTTGTACCACAGGAAGAAAGTATTATCAGTGCCTGATGAGAAGTAAGCACGCATCTTTCAATGTCTGAATAACTAGGCGCAAATAATAATACATAAACATTAGTTTTCCAGTTAAAACATTTTCACTCGATTATAAAAATACTTCCATTGGGAATTGGACATCATTTGTATTCCCTAAAAAATCATTTTACTCTCAACTTTAAAAAATAGGAAGTAAAATACTCCCACTTTAAAATGTTATCTAGAGCACTGCTCTATTTAATTATATATACACACGGATATCCCATTCCAATATGGCACCTTTTTCCTTGCAGGTTTTGATAGGTGTCCCTCTCCATTAACAGGCAACTCTTTTGCTTCTTTCATGTCAACTTTGCTACACTGCAGGACAGCCCTCTCTAGTATTGTTGCTATCACAATCATTTTCTTTGATGTAATTTTGACCTCCAGAATTCTGGCCATTCTACTGGAATAGTTCTCATTCAAGAATGCGCAGAGGCTTCTACTGAGGTTTCCTCTCCTGAAACCAGGCCAGTGGTACATCCCTCCTTCCTGCTGCATGGTCGGTGAGCTTCGTCTTTCCCCAAGTTCACCATAAAATGGGAAATTCTCCCCAGCTAATATTCAAGGAATAAAAGAAAGGCCCAAGAAGAACCTGGCACACACTGTCCAGGACAGCCATGCCCTATGGCTCCCCGACCATGCTCTCCCCCGTACTGTTCCCCAGACAGCATTGCTGGGACTGGGTGGAGTGTGCTGCGACAGGTGGACGAGGTGCAAAGGCATGGCAACTCTTGCTCAGGATTTCATGCTGCAACTTAAATAAAGCAGTTTGGTTTATGCTTTGATCTCTGGTAAATTCACTTATTTGGAGATGACCCCAATGAATTTCCTTACCTGACTATAGAACTTCACAGATCTACAGGGAAAGAGCGGATGGAATTCACTGGCAGTGCACGTTCAAACCTTTGCCCGTCAGATAATGGGACAGAAGGTCTCTACTGCAGGTAAGTAACCAAGTCATGATGTGGATCTTAAGTACTGTGAGGTGTGCCACTCGCTTCATTGCTGGCCATCACAGTGACACACCTCACGGTAATCAGATGCAACAAACAGGTTGGATGTTTGACACACGTTGCAACACTAGGGAGGGCAGCTATGAAAGTAAGAAACGAGACAGGGAGTCCAGGATCCCGAAGGGTCAAGCATCAAAACTCCTGAAAACAATTTTCTTGAGTAAGCATCTAGAGCAGTGGGAGTAATGGGAGGTAGCAATCTGTATTAGAAGTTACTTTGAGCAGAAGAGCACGTCTCCAATCTGCAAATGTATACAGATGCGCGTTTTATTGCTAGAATGTGGGCCTTAGTCCAATAAATGGTATTGGTGCGCCACAGTCTAGGAGATCATATTTGGCAACAAAATTGTAGGAGTCTCTCGTAACCAGGACTAATGTCTGGCAGAGGGACCCCCAGGATCCCCCCTTGTTAATTTGCATATTTAAGTAACTTTGGGTCTCACCCTAAATTACTAGGGGAATCCAGACGTGGACCCCTTGCTCACTATTCTTAGAGAGGCACAGCTCCTTCCTACTGATGAGGTCCAACCAGACCGAAACACGTGTCTGGGGTTGCGGTTGGTACTCTTGTTCAGAGGAGAATTGCCTAGCATTTCGGTGCTGGACTGCCCCAGGGCAGGACAAAGACTGATATGTTTGGGATATTTCTTCTCTGTGAAAGATAGTGAGCTAAAGACTCTGGGTAAGTCTCTCGTAACCAGGACTAATGTCTGGCAGAGGGACTCGCAGGAAGGGGGCCCCCTTGTTAATTTGCCAGCAACTCAGATTCTCATCAACCAACCAATATATGGTAACTAAAATACCGATAACTGTATTAAAGGAAATGCTAAAAAAGTAATACTAGAAAAATAAATAAAACAATGCCATTACTACAGTCAGTGCAGCCCAGTGAGATTGCCAAATCTACATAAAGCGAGATCCGTTCACAGCGCTCTTCTCTACAAAATACTCTTCACCTTCATCTTTGGAGATACAGGGTTACTGAAACAGTCCCTAAACAACCCGTCTGGCCACGTCGGTAGAGGTTTGTTAGAACCTCATTAAAATAATGCCAGGATTCTTCAGGCACGGCAGTAGTGTCTGGAGATTTGCATTTCTTCTTCCCAGGCCAAGAGCGTGGGTTGGAAACAACATTGAGGATCTATTGTGAATGGAGGACAATGGAACCCTTTGTCATGTGGCCAAGGCCCAGGTGGAAAGAGGATACTGGGAACACCGATCACCAAAGATGCAATGAACACCAACAGGCAAAGAGTGGCTGGAGCACCAAACACTGCACAACTCGCCAGAATCCCGTGGGAAGATGCAGGACCCGACATTCTCCATAAAGTGGAACCCCGTGCAGCTCCCATGCACCTCCTGCCAAGCGTTGAGGCTCAGATGTTGGCCAGTCTCACTTCAATGAGAGGAACCATGCACGCTGTTGTGGATAAAGGGATGCTACCATGGGGAAGCCTTACTTGGCGAAGGTCCATGCCATCATTCTGCCATGAGAGTACAGGCCTTCATTAATGGCACAAAAAGGTGTTCTGGCAGTGCAGTGGCCAATGAATGTTAGAAAAGAAGGGCTTGCCTCTGGGCATGTGGGCAAAAAGTCTTACAGGTGACATGTCCCACAGCAATGGTCGGGCATTCTTGCCAACGTCCAGATTCGCGAAATTAGCTCAATAGCCTCTGAGCAAGCATTGATGGTCCTAGTAATACTTTTCTTCTTTATTTTAAACTAGTGTTTTTTTATTTTGTTTTTAGAAGTCAGTCAGCATCTTCAAGAGCTAAACTGAACTACACCCAACATCCCAGAGGCTAAAAGCACCCCTTCTCTCCAAAGGCTGGCATCCGCTCTGCCTTTTTGCAGCAGGCAAAGATATTCCTGTGCAATCATGAACTTAGGAGGAATGGTTTGTCGCAGGTGAATCAATGGACGTTACCAATATTTGGGAATTATTTTTAAGTGACTGTTTCAAGCGTGCTCCCTTTAAACCCCCCACACCCCCATCCGTGGGTCCTAGGGCTTAATCGTCTATTAAACCAAGTTTGTGGATGACCATGCTTATAGCCAAAGGTTCTATCTAGTTGGTTGACCTATTTGAGAATCCACTCAGGAATTTGTGTTAATGCAGTGCTTACCCAGCATGCCAAGTGGACTCCATGTGGATGCGCTGCAGGCTTCTGTGGGCAAGACAGCAAGACATGCTCTTTTTGCATGTGCATAAATATGTTCAATAGGACAGCCCGAAGCAGAAGGTGATATAAAGCTCCCTGCCCTCCATTACAACATGAACTAAGAACAAAAAAGACGATGCCGACTAGCCTCCTGGTACACCAGCCTACTGTTGGGACACCCATTGTTCTAGAGGAATAGTACTCTAACGGGAGTGACTAGTGTCTAACTGTGGGGACGGTCCTCCTGGGGGTGGGGCCGAAAGATGCCCAGGGGAGAAGCAAGTCTCTTTAAAAAGGGACACGGGCCATTGCTTTTAATGGAAAATATAAGCAGTGCTAGCATTTGGAAGGGTATGCGCTAACACTTACTCAAAAACTGAAGGGTGGGTGGTGAGGGAGGATGGGAGTTTCTCACCATTAAGTTAGGAAACTAATTGGCTAGAAATTGGACCAATAGCTATCGAATCTGTGATTCCCATTGTTGTGTCAATGGGAAAACAGAGAACACCCTATATCAGTGCTTTGAGGAAAGACGAGACTGACAATGGTGAAAAGAAAAACGAAGCCATGCCATAAACTTCAATGGGCCTGAACACTTCTTTATAGCTACAAAATACATTAAGTGGCTTTTCAAGTACGAGAACCAATCTCGCCAACCTGACAATCCAAGTTTGGTTGCATTGTAACCACCTCCCCAGCAGCACCCCACCCAGCCCCCCAAGAAAGATTTCAGCGCCCACAATTCTGTAGACCTAAACAGTGCCGTTAGCTCTGGGATAGCTGCATTCATCTCCGAGTGATGTCCTTGCTGAACCCGCAGATAAGCTTCCGAGACTAGCTTTGGGCAAACTCTTTCGGAGAACTCTCCTCAATCCCAAGTCTCCTTGCACTCTGGAGGTAGCAGTCCAGGCACTCCCGAAAGCCTTGTCCTTAGAGGACCAAACGGGAGACAAAAAACACCCGAGGAAGGGAGACTGGAGCAATATGGACGTCCTCATCGCCATGGTAAATTTTAGACTGAATCATGAATCGTCGTCTTAACGCCTCAATGCAGCCAAAGAGCGGAAGCCGGATCCGTGCCGAATGCCACTCATTTCACAACATTCAGACAGGAAGGTTCTATTTTCCTCATTTATAAGAGAACCAGGATAGACAATATCCAAATGCATGTGAGAGGACACTTTGCAGACAAAAACTTTACCGAGTTCTCCTCAGCCAGTCCACAGGAATAGAGACATGGGGATACTGGACTGCCAGAGTTCTCCTCAGCCAGTCCACGGGAATAGAGACATGGGGATACTGGACTGCCAGAGTTCTCCCCAGCCAGTCCACGGGAATAGAGACATGGGGATACTGGACTTCCAGAGTTCTCCTCAGCCAGTCCACGGGAATAGAGACATGGGGATACTGGACTGCCAGAGTTCTCCTCAGCCAGTCCACGGGAATAGAGACATGGGGATACTGGACTGCCAGAGTTCTCCTCAGCCAGTCCACAGGCATAGAGACGTGAGGATACTGGACCTACTCCAAACCAGTCAACAAGACTGCAAACATGACATTGCACAAAAACCTCCAACGTGAGGAACTTTCAGGAGGCAACATGGGAACCCGTGTAAGCGCTCAGCAGCCTACTCTTTCCAACAGAATCCCTGTTGGAGTTACAATTACATCCCAGTGTGTCAGAGACACAAACCTCCAGAAGATGAAGCGCAGCAGTAGACATTAATGTCGCCCAGAGGTGTGCAACAATTCCGCACCATTGCATTCAGGAACATCTACGTTCTTAATTCAAAATCTGTTCTAGAATTCAGCAGTCCATTTCCCTTCCGCTTCAGCCTCTGCAGCAGAGTCTGAAGACTCAAAACTGTGTGTAGGAGACCGGGGCCCTTCAAGATCCCAGAGGCCACCATCCCTGCTACCCGCCTGCCCGCCTCATTGCCTCCCGGGTCCCGGTCTCCCAAGGATTCTGTACACGTTACTCCAGTGATTCTCCCAACACATTCCTTATGAATAGCCCAGGATCACACACTTGCATTTGAACACATAACTTGCAAGCGCCATAGGCTACAAATACGTACATTTGGGATTTCAAATCTTACAACAATACTGCCTGATACAGCAGAGTGATGAAGTTTCCCAAGGCCATGCATGAGAAGGCAACCCAGTCCCGTTCAGGCTAACCCAAAACACAGAGGGGGGGGAAAAAACAGGACTGGATGGCCTTCTCATGCCTGGACCCTGGAAACTTCCTGGAAGTGGACACAAGAGATTGTTCTCCCAAAGTGAGTAAAATATCACATACACCACATGGGCCCAGTCTTCCTTTAAAGATGGCAGTTAAGGTTCACCATCTGAGTATCATGGGCTCTAGGGCCATTTAACTAGAAGCTGCACATTTACAGTGCCAAAGCGTGTTTTTTGAATGCCGACATTGGTATATTGTACATTAGAGTTTTGATAAATAAGTGGCCGTGGCTTTTGTAACCTTGCAGTACTATTCTGCATCGTTGACATTGGATTTTAAATAGTTGATGACAAGAGACATGTATATATTGGCACGAAAAGCGCCCGTAGTGGAAGCGAAGAATCTGGGACTGTATTTTTAAAATGAACATCATTGTATATCCATTATATGGGCTTGCCTCCTTTCAAAGATGGCGGTTAGATTTTCCTCCCTCTAAAGAGGCAGGAGACCGAGCAGACACGAGTAGAAACCACGTGATTTCTATGATGTTATTATGAATGAGAGGTACTCACCGGAAGCAGTTGTGACTTCCAGGCTGAAGGCCAAAGTTACTGATGCCTGGCGGCAGGTCAATATTGACCTGCGCGAGTAAGCACAGCACAGGTGCGCATAATGAACAGGTAAGCTCAGTGACGTGCTTGGACTTGTATGACTAGTCCATGGGTGTGGGTTTGAAATAACAACGTGCAGCAGGTGTATTACTCGCGGATGCAAGGAATATGGCTATTTATACAAAGTAACAAACACTTTTAGGAGAGGCAGGGAACACCCCTGAAGTAAGGAAGACATCACCAATACCTGAAATGGATGCTTGGTAATCATCTATCAGCGTCTTTTAAGGTGAGCCTTGTTCTAGAAAATAAGCCATGTATTAATACAGCATGACCCATATAATCATTGTGTTGACTGATTTTTGAAACAATGTGTTTTCTCAGGAATGCATAAATCCTGGGCTCTGCTTTGTTCTTGAGGAAAAGAGACAACTTTGTCTCTTCCAGTCTGCCTTCATTTACGTAGCATCTACTAAGGTCAGTCCCTCCTAAGGTTTTGTTTGTTCATTTATAATGCGCACCAGACCCAAAGGTATCAGGGCGCAGAGGATACAAGGAGATACACAGCTTAGATGACAGGAATAAGTTACACATGACAAGCAGTAGAACAATGGTACAGGTAAAAGAAACAAGTACGCGACATAAATACAAGGGAGAGCACCCAGACGGGCCTACAATGTAGGAGCAAAGGCTAGCATGGGTGGTCAGTGTGTCAAGTGGAGGGGTTGCCGGGCCTTAATGATCGGTGGACCTGAGCCAGTTCATGTAGTTAAGTATGAAGTTCAGGAATGATTGATCGTCTCTGAGTGAAGGTGGCATGGCATTACATGACTTGGCCGCTGTGACCAGAAAGCTACTGCTTCCAACCTTCAATAGCTTAAATCTAGGGATGGTGAGGCAGTTGGTGTTGGCTAGTCTAAGGGGTCGGACGGAGGTTCTTCTATGGAATCTCCCAGTGCGATAGCTGGGAGCCGCGTTATTCAATGCTTTGTGGGTGAGTGAAGCAATTTTTAGCTGGATTTTGTTATGGGTCGAGAACCAGTTGTTTTGACGCCTAATCTCAGATATGTGTTCTTCTAGTCACACCGAGGGCCGCTCTAAGAGCATTATTTTAGAGAATTTGGATTCTCTGGATAATCTATTTATTGGAGCCAATGTAAAGTGCGTTGCAATAATCTAACCTGGAGAGAATAAGGGCTCTAGCCAAGATAATGCAACTATAGTCTGAGAGAAAGGGTTTGCCGGTTCTAATAAGCTTACAAGTGTAAGCAGTGGCAGAGGCCATAGCATTCACTTGTTTGGTAAAGGAAAGAGTGGAGTTGAGGTAAAAGCCAAGAGTGTTTACCTCGTTGGCCACTTTAATGAGAATGCCATCAATTATGAAAAAAAAGTGACCCTGACCTAGTTTTATCATCATTCAGGCATAGACCGTGGGTCGCCATCCATGCCTGGATGATGAGGTAAACTCTATTCACCAATGCCAAATCCTTAACGTAGTCTCCTGAAAGTGGTAGGAGAATCTGGGTATAATCTGCATAATTAGTGTAGGTGATACTAATATGGTCCAGATCATCGAAAAGGGGCTTAGTGAATATGTTGTATAGTGTGGGAGAGACGCAAGAACCCTGGGGCACCCCACAGGTGATGGGAATGGTGTCTGCCGCTGCTGAAGGGGGAGAAGACCTTCATGGTCCTATCACTTAAAAATGACTCGATCCAGACTATGGCCTCCTTGGAGAAGTGTGTGGCCAGGTCTAGATGGCTGCAAAGGACCTGGTGGTCCACAAGGTCAAATGCAACCGAGAGGTCAAGGAGGAGAAGGAGCTTGTCCCTTAGCTCATCAACCTGGGCCTTCAGGTCGATGAGGGCAGTCTCCGATCCATGTTGGGGACGAAAGCCTGATTTTCGGGCTCCTAAAAGGTGGTGATGTTCCAGGTATTTCTGAATTTGAAGGTAGGCAACCTTGTCTAGTATATTTAGGAGAAAGGGTACTGTCGTAATGGGGCGGTCATTTGTTGGTATGAGTGGGTCTAGGGTTTTGGTTTTTTAGCAATGGGAGCACTCATGATTGTTTGAGGTTGGTGGGGATGGTACCAGATGCGAATGAGGCATTGATGTGTTCAGAACTAAAAAGGAGCAAGTTCCCTCGCTGCATCCTTTATAAACTGGGCTGGACAAAGTTTACCCTGGCAATTAGAAGCTTAAGAGATAGAATAACCTTTTCTACCTCGAGAGTGGAGGTTTTGGTGAAGTTGAAACCTATAGAAGGGGTATCGGGGGTCATATTTTTGGGAGGGATGTCAGAGGTTGTATTTTTAGGCAGTGATTGAGAGTTTAAAGACGCTTTTTTTTTTTGGCTATTTTGTTTTGGAGGGTAGTTAATTTGTTAGGCAGCGCCTGTTGGATGTCTGACCACCAGGTTTTGTCTTTAGTGCAGGTGCTGGGTTAGGAGTCTCTAGTTCTTTAAGGATTGTGAATAATTCCTTCATACTGGAATTAGCTTGAGAAATGCGGTTGTTATAGGATTCTCGTTTGGCCAGGCAAATTTCATTTTTGTACTGGGAGGAGATCTTAGTCAATTTGATTCTATTTGCTTCTGACGGGAGTGATCTCCAGGAGGTTTCACAGTTACTTTTCCTTTGTGTAGGTTTTTTAGCTGTGGGGTGAACCATTTGTTAAAATGGATTTTAGGCTTACTTGCTTCGAGTTTAATCAAGGCAATAATGTCAAGCGAAGTTAGCATGATTTTGTTGTACTCGTCAACAAGTGTTCCGGGATATAAACTGTCCCCAAGAGAGTTAAGGGCGGGTAGAATAGCGGGAATACGTTTATCCACCGTCATATTCTTTTTATTCATGGTTAAGATGGGTGGTGCAGTAGGAATAACTGGGGGGAGGGGTCTGGTCATAGTGAGTGCAAAGGACAGGAGGGAGTGGTCCGTCCAGACTTGAGGTGAGATGGAAGTAATATTAGCAGTGCAGTTGTAGTTGGCCACCCAATCTAGGGTTCTCCCTTTGTTATGGGTGGGCACGCTAATTTTTTGTGTCAGGCCAAGTTCGGATAAGATGTTGGCAGTAAAGTAGCATGTTTATCCTGTGGATCATTGAAGCCCAGGTTGAGATCGCCTAGAAGTAGTAGTTGCGATGTAGTTTTAAGGTTGTTAGAGAGTATATTATAAATATCCTCTTCGAAAGTCCCAATGGGGCCAGGAGTGTCTATAAATTAGATGAATAGTAAGGGTCTGGGAGTTGAAAAGTGGACGTTTAGCTGTAAGAACTTCGCAGGATTGGATATCTCGGGGGGGGGGGGGGGGGGGTCCAAGTCTCATGGAGAGGCTGGATTTAGAGATAATGGCGATGCCTCCGCCTCACACTAAGTCTGTCCCGTCTAAGAAGCGTGCAACAGTCAGGAACTGCTAATGTGAGTATAAGGCCTGCTGCATCATGCAGCCACGACTCAGTGATGGCGAGAAAGTCAAGGTTGTCTGCCAAAATCAAGTCGCCAATCTCTGTGGCGTGTGCAACCAGAGACCTGGCATTTATTATCCGCTCTCTTAGGTTGATGGACAGTACAGTACTTTGTGGTGACATGGAGAGGTGGCTTATTAGAAATGGGATTAGCTCTGGAGGTATTTTGGATGATGGGAGCGATAGTTTTCCTATTGGAGTGGGACAAGGATCTGGCGAGGAGTTCAGAAAGTTTGGTTAATCTAGAGCAGAGTCTAGTATTCCTAGTATCTGTATTGCAAGGATTATTTAGGAGTAAGCTCAAATCAGTACTAGGTTGTGCACAGTTGGCTAGGGCGTCTATAGTCATACTGGGGTCAGTCAAACTTAAGGGATCTCAATGGTAGGGGGGGCAAAGCCCAATAGAACACCATAGGATATTAAGTGCGAGTAGAGTACCTGTGGCGCTAAGCTGTGATAAGCATACTGGGATGGAGATCTTGGTCGCTTTTGGGATAGCATAGGCTAGTCTGGTCAATGGGATAAATGGGCCGGCCTTGTGTAATGTAATCTCTAGGACAATGGCGAATATAAATACAATTAGTGGAGTGAGCACTAGAAAGTAGTTAGGACCAGTGCCATCAGGGAGAGGGCAGGCCTAACACATTGGCAGAATAGGCTAGTCCAACCTTGGCATAGATCGGTACAATAGGCTAATCCAACCTTGGCTTAGATGGGCAAGTTTGGCAAAATGGGCTAGTCCAGCATTGACATGGGTAGGTGCAATTAGCCAAATGGTCTAGTCCCAACATTAGCTTCAATCGGTAAAGTCAGTGGAATACGCAGGCTTGAGGGGTAAGCAGACTGGTCTAGCTCAGCATGAGAGTAGTTAGGGCGGGTGCGATCAGTGAGACGGCAGGCCTAGTAAGATTAGCAGAATCGGCTAGATCATTGATTGCATAGGCACTTGTGAACAGTATTTATACTTGAATACAGATATAAGCTCCTCTGTTAAGAACTAGTCATGTGCAGCCTTAGCATGAGTAGGTACCATCATTAAACTGGGCGAACATGATAATCTCAGCAGAGTAGGCTAGGACCAATTTATACATATAGGCAACACACCTGGGGGTGTCAATCAATTGGTAGCAGTAGCATACTATTTGCTAGAATAGGTTTAGACAATAGATAGTACAGGAGTGGACGCAACAATCTCAGCGAAGGCAAAACCAATAAAGGTGGAGTATACAGTCCATACTTTAATTGAATGTCACTATAAGAGGATAGGCCCAGTGTTTGTGAGAGAAGAGACGCTTTGAAATAATTTGAAAGTGCCCACATATCAGGTCACACTTACCGCTGAACATGGGAGGGAGGGAGGGGGCGACTCCTTGCGCTTCGGTGCGCTAACAGGGGAGTTCACAGGGCCTCTGTCTGGCCTTCGTCGTGCTGGCGTATCCGCCTGCCGGCGGATGTTGTGTAATAAAATATCCACGAAGTTGCTAGGAAACGAGGCACAGGCTCGCTTGGGGGCCGCTTTGCGTCCGCCCTGACGAGGTCAGGCAATGCAATAGGACAGGAACAGGGCGAACAAACAGTATCAAAGCAAGGTTAACGCCGATCAAGAGCACGTTATATTGGCGAATTGATAAGGTATAGGAGAGGGAACGTGGCCAAGATTCTCACCATACAATCAATTTCCACTGCCCTGGTCTCAGAAGGGCTATGATGTGCAGATGTTGCTGGCGGACCGTGTAATTCAGCTGGTCCCTATCACGATTCTTCGTGATGGACGGGTCACGTCCTTTTGTTTTAATGAAAGAAATCCCAGTTTTTATTGTTAAGTTGTTTGAATGTGTTTTATTGTAGATAGCTGCCTGTGGAATTGTGCAGTGCCTTTTGTTAATCTCGTTGCTGCGTCCTGATGAAGGCCCATGTACAAAGAATTGGGGAACACTTTGAGTGGATTTCCTGATTGAGGGGCGAAACAGTGTCGACATTGTTCCTGTCAGTGCACCATATGCAAAACTAACAAAGGGGTTCAGCAAGAAATAACAAAAGGCATGAAAGACCGAACAGATTTGACATAGAGAAAAATACCCAATACATACAATCTGAGAAGGGGGGAGATGAAAGGGTTGAGGTACAATGCAGGGGGAGCAGAAGGACAGTTGTAGAGTGACAAGTTACAGAATTGAGCAGCAGGTAGAATTTTTAACAGGTACCGAAAAGACATTACGCCAAGCTCCAGGTCAACGCCACATCATAACAGTGCCAGAGTCTGGGTGCATTGGCAGGCAGCACTTGGCATATAATTCCCTTTACTTTTTACTAATAGAATCGCAGCAGTTTAAAAAATGGACCATGCTGAAGGCAACTGAATCCAAGTTGACGGGACTATCTTCAATGCGAAAAAACACTTCTCACCGTAGCCAAAAGGAATGCACAGTGCTCAAGATAAGAAGTGGGAGTATTTTACTCCCTATTGTAGAAAGTTGGAAGTAAAATAATTTTTTTAGGGAGAACACATGTAAGTTCAATTCCCAATAATTATTTCTTTGCACCAAGGTATTCACTTATTTGTTCATGCACATTAAAAGATACACGTTTACTTCTTCCGATCAGGCAGCTATCACAGTTGTTTTTTCCTGTGGTAATCCGTGCATTACTGTTCCAAACATAGCCATATAGCTATGTGAGTGAAAGCGGAAGCGCAACGTCCTACGTGTCAGTTTCCTATTTTTACTCCCCGATTTTTTTGTTGGTAGTATTTGCCTATTTTTAGGGAGTAAAAGTAGCTGATACACCCTGTATCTGTAGTGCTGGGAATGATCATGGATTATCGTTAGGAAAGGGCAATGGACTGCGGGTCAGTGGTACGACCACACATGTACCAAAGCTACATGGTAGTGCCACTGCACGCCAACTGGAGTCCTGTTCTTGTACCCAATACAAGGAGGCGGTGGGATCGCAGAAAGGAGGCGGAATCAGCTAAGCAGGCAGCAATTACCGTGATCGTTGGCGCTTAGGCACGGTGTGTTCATTAAAGCATGGTGATTGCAGATGAAAAATAAACAGGAGCTTCAGCAGAAAGCAATCCCTGAAGAATCTTTGCGGCTATTGACTTTCTCCTCCACCCTGGTGCAGTGGGTTAGTTCACGTGATGGAGCACCGCTCTAGGATTAAAGGGCTCCTGGGAGAGCGGCTTCTGCACAACAAATGGAGTATTTTTAATGAGGAAGTTAAGACCCACCCCGCCACGTGCATGATAATCCTCACCCTGAAAGGGAAAGCGCGTACCCTTTTGGCAGGGAGACTACAAACCAACCACCACACGAATTAAAGGACGGCTTATTTCAAGGGATACATTCTTAGAGAGTTTGCGTCCACTTCCTAGGCCTTCCTTGTCCCTGACCTAGATTTGCTGTTAAAAAACCAACACAAGCACAGTCATCACACATCCTTCTTACAAACATGCACGTGGCAGAAATGGACAAGCAGTGCTTTCAAGTTAGTCTTTATAAGGCAAATTGTTTGTGGGCAAATAGCTTAAAAAGAAAAGCTGCTTGGTAAATTTGAACAATCAGGAACTGGTAAGGGAGCCAAGGGGTTCCATTGCACTCCTTTATGCCCGTACAGGATACCTCTTGGATCAAAGGCGAAGGTATGCACAGTCTGTCCACTTAAGGGAGGGAGGCAGGATGAGCAGAGCTGGCTATAGTGGGCCAGGTCTTCAGATCAACTAATATGCCGAGAGGACTGGTCTGTGTGTAAAAGCCCCACTGAACCAGCACTAAAGCCACGCTTGAAGTAAGGAGCTGGGCTTCTGTTATTCTCTAGTAAACGTCCCCTCTGGCAGCCCTGTTGATCAGCCTGCTAGCAAACACGTTTAAACTTCTAAAATATTCATGAGGTCTAGGCCTCCACCTCGATTGGACCAACACCGGCCAAGAGGAGGGAAGCACTGTGCAATTCCCCAAGTTACCTGTAACCAGCACCCAGGAGGTGACATCACTGGGCCTCCCAGCCAATCAGACAGCTTGGCGGGCATGTATTACTACACAGAATGGCCCACCTTCCAAGCCCCCTGAGCAGCGGGAGGCCGCCATCTTTCTCCTGTTCTACCTCTTGCCCCCCCAATCTACATCTTCCCAGGTCCTGACATGTCACGGGCCTGCTCGCCTTCCAAGCCTGCGTCAAGGGCCACTGTGGAAATGGAGAAGGGACAAGGAGTAGTTCCCTTCTGTGGGGGCCATTTGCTTTTGTAGTTTTTGATAAACAGCCAATATGCATTTTCTCAACTACAAAAAAGCTCATCACCACCCTGGAAATCATGCCACCCCCACCTCAGGGATTATCGCTCAATTTCTTTACTCCTATATGCGAAGAAAGTCAGAACCCGCAATTGTCCAGGTACACTATCATTGACCTGCTTAGTGCCGCTTTTGGGCAGCATCACTTCACCAGGACATTGACTCCCTGGCTCCTGCTCTGGCCGACTTCTGCAACCACTCCTTCGTCACAGGAGTCTTCCCATACCCCCTGAAGCACTCCCTTGTGCAACCTCTTCTCATGAAACCCTCTGCCGACCCGTCCTGCCTGACTAACTTTCACCCAATCTTCATCACTCCCTTCCTGGGCAAACTCCTGGAAAAGCTGGCCATCACCCAGCTTAATCTTCACACTGAATCGGTCGGTTGTCTTCATGACCATCAGTCTGGCTTCTGAGCTGCCAGAAGCACGGATAAACTGCTCTCCTGAACATCCGTGAAGACCTGCTCTCAAACCTCGACTCCAACACCCCCTGTGTCCTCATCTTACTTGATCTCTCTTCTGCCTTTGACACAACCAACCATGCCATCGTGCTCAACCGCCTCTGTGATAACCTGGGTATCACTGGTCAGGCCCTGGCGTGGCTGACTTCTTTCCTCTCTGATCGACCCTCCAGGTCCAACTTGGGTCCTTCCTCTCCTCTATCTATAGCTCTAACCTGTGGTGTCCCCCAAGGGTCTAACCTGTCTCCCTGGCTGTTCAACCTATACCTGGCACTTCTTGCCCACCGCATTGCTGCTCTCTGCCCCAACTTTCAGTACTATGCGGATGACACTCAGCTCATTTTCATGCTACCTTCGGCAACCTCTTTTTCGTCTCTCATCTCGGACTGTCTGCTATCCAGGAATGGTGTGCCGCCAATGATCTCTGCCTTAATGCCAGTAAGACTGAGATTCTACTCATTGGCACATCCGCTCCCTCCTTTCCTGTCACTATCTGGCCGGCCGCTCTTAGCCCTCTTCCTGCTCCCACCTGCGAGGCTAAAAACCTTGGGGTCATCCTCAACTCCACACTCTCCTCCTCTCCTCATATCTCTGACGTCTCTAAGAAATCACACTGCCTGCTGCATCTCCTCAGAGGTATTCTTCCTTTCCCCTCCTTACCGCACAAGCTCACTGTCTCCAGAGCTCTGGTTCACTCTAGGCTGGACTACTGCAACAGCCTCTTTCTAAATCTGCCTGCTTCTACTGTCTGCCCTCTACAACTCATCCAGAACAGGACTGCGAGACTTGGCCTTAAGCCCAGGGATCGTATCTCTCTAGGACTGAAATCTCCTCACTGGCTCCCAGTAGCTGCGAGGATTAAGTTCAAAACCCTCTGCATTGTCCACAAGTCCTTCTGGGGCCTCAATACCTTCAACTCCATCTTCCTAAATATCTTACTTCTCGAGATCTTCGCTCATCTGCCTCCAACTCCCCCAGGGTCAGTCGCTTCTCCAAACAAGGAGTTGGTGGTAGATCTCTTTCCTCGGCTGGGGCCTCCCTCTGGAACAGCCTCCCTTAAACTTTAGGAGAACCATCTCCGGTTCTGGAAGCACCTCAAAACCTTCCTCTTTGCTTCTGCTTTCTCTCCTCCTCTTCCCTGCTGAATTCCTGGATGAACTGTACTGGTTTCCGGCCACCCTCTGATTTCAGGCCCAGGTCCCCTCCCCGCCAGTTACACACCAGTACTGCCTCCCTGGCAACCCCCGCACTTGGGGACTTTTTTCTGTATCCCTACAGTCCCCCTCCAGCACTTGACACCTGATGTCTGCACTTATCCTTGCACTTGCCACCAGATGGCCCTACTTCTTATACTGTTTTATTTATTATATTTTACCCATGTACTGCACTGCCCCCACCCCCTTCGCACTTTTCCTCTTCCCCCTTCCGCTGCACTTGCGCGATCTGAATGACACCTGGCCTAGTAAGATCGTTGACTCCGTCTTCCCTCTGTTCCCCCCCCTCCCTTGCCTCTTCGTGCCTTGAAACACTTGTGTATAGGCGCGTTATAAATGCCATATCATACCACCCAGAACGTTCAACGCTAGTTACATATTTAGCCTCACAGGTACACCACAAGCACACGCAGTTTCCGCTAGTAGCCTATTGCAAACATTATTAGACCGCTCTAGGACTGTCCGTTGATGTTGTAATTACTCTTTTATTGTGTTTGCATTAGGTGGGCGGTATCTAGATTACAGTTCATCAGAAGCACAATCAAACGACAACGCTGCATGGTCACGGCTGTGGAGGTTTTTAGCGCTTCACAAACAAACCCAGATAACACAACACAAGTATATTTGCAAATGAAGTGGTCATGATTCTGGCAAATGAGCAGGGCCGGCCTTAGGGGCAGCAGAACCATGGGTGAATTTGCGCCCCCTTCCCCCCCGCGCGCCCCTGGACAACAGGGGGCGGGGCCAGGAAGTGCCACATTTTTTTTTTTTTAAACCTCCTCGCTCCGGCGAGGAGGTAATGCTATGAATAGGGTGCATCAGCACCCTATTTTTCTTAAATGCGCTGCCGCGGGCGCATTTAATAGCAACAGCCCACCTGCCGCGTCTTCTCCTGCTAAGCCTGCTCGGAAGAGCCCTTGAAAGACTCCCTCGAGCTGGCATGGCGGGGGCTAATTGCGCCCTGGGGATCGTGGCACCCCAGGCAGTCGCTCGGCTCTCCCCCCCCTTAAGGCCGGGCCTCAGCAGGGGCAGTTGTTGCCGCTCTGTTGATAATTTGTGCCCGACAATGTCGAACACTTTCTATTATGCACAGGCTTGAAAATCCTCACTTGCCACTAGCGGTTGCCTATTGGCGAGTAAGAAATTGTGCATGTGGAGAAGTGAGGGGGGGGCAGGTACATTTGTACACTTGGCTAGTAGCTTTCAATCTCAAATTTTGCACCCTGATGTACCCATCTGCCCTTGCCAATTGATCACATTGCTGTTTGTGTCATCGTTTGTTAGGTTATTTAAAATGTAATGAACCAAACAAAACAGGTGTCAATAGTCAGAAACAAGTGAATGATGGGAGATGAGACAGGAGGAAAAAGGGAGGAGATGAGCAAGAAAATAAAAGATAAAAAGAACAAGGAGGCAAGAAAAGAGGGGGTAAAGAAAGGGAAGTGGGAGAAGAAAGAGTAGAGAGGGAAGAAACGGGACTAAAATGGCAGATACCAGGAAGGAGACAAGAGGCTAATTTTCCTTTCCAAGGCTATAAACAACCTGTTCACAATAGGACCACATTTTAAAGACTGCAGATAGTTCAGTAAAACCATAAATCTCTAAACACTGCACAAGGTTCTGGTTTCAGGTAGGCATCACCAGCCCTACATAAAAGGGGGATATTAGCCACTTTTACTACCTAAAAATAGGCAAGTACTTCCAAAAAATAAAAAGAGTGAGTACAAGTACTCGCAACAAAGAATAGGAAACATATACGTAGGACTTTGAGCCCCTGCTTTCACCCACACGGAAATGGACCAGTATTGCAGATAGTGCCACGGGAAGAAGCCACTATCATAACTGCCTGACTGGAAGAAATAAACTTGCATCTTTTCATGTGTTTGAATAACTAGGTGCAATGCATATTTTTACTCGCTTATAAAATACCATTGAGAATTGGATTTACATGTTTACTCCCTAAAAAAATTATAGTACTCCCAACTTCAAAAAAGAGAAAAATACTCCAACTTCAGAATCTTACCTGTAGCCCTGGGCATCACTCATTAAAGAGGTTTGCCTATATTGCTTTGGAGGTGGAAATAAATACTTTAGATGGAACATACAATATTTTTTAAAACTAGACAAGCTGACAGTTAGCACTCTCACCACTGCATTTTACTACTCGTGACAATTCACTTGCAATATGAGTCTCTGATGGATTCTGCTGAAACAAAACATGTTCAAACAATTCTTCAGAAGAAAACACTACGCAGTTGTTCTTCTATTAAGAAGTAATTACTGTGCATCTGCTTTTATGACTAAAGTTGCATTAATTGCTCTGCCTGCTAAATATCCAATCGTGCAACAAGTTTGTGAAAGTTATACATTTGGCAATCTGCATTCAGCATAATTGTTTGATCTTGTGCAAATCACTATCTGCATGGACTGAAATTCTACCAAACTTAGGAGCACTGTAACTGCCCGTCACTAAAAGGTGCTATGGCGAGACTAGTTTAAAGTACTAAACAGAATTTTTATTATATATATAGGTTTTGTAGTTTCAGTTTTACTGATGATTTTATATGAAACCGTAGCCAATCTTGAAAATAATACATCACTTAAAATATAAGCAGGGAGCAAAATTTCAAGTTGCAATTTACCAGACCGCCATAAAAAAATGAACTTTCCACCCCATTTCTATAACAAAGAGCACCCCATTTCTTACTCCCCAAGAGTCAATTATCCCTAGCCAGTGGCCAGTGCAAATTTCACCATGAAAGTGTATATTAGAAATCGTTACAGACCGTTCGACATTTGTTTTTTAGAGGAGTCTTTTTGGTCTGTTCTGTGAAATCGTTGTCACCAACTGTCTGGCTCGCTCATTAGTACACCCTTAGCCCTCCTTTCATAACTTCACACTATTTTGCCCCCATCCCTCTGGCTCCCCTCCATCCACTCAATTGCAGCAGATCCTTACTTCCATTTTTATTTTATTTTTTAACTGTCAGTGTTATCACTAGGGGCTGGAGGTTCTAGTGAGGGGGTTGTCATATGAGGATATAGTACCGTTAGTGGTAAATGTTCACTTTCAACCCGATTTAATATTGAAAAATAAGTTATTCGGTTAAACAAGTACCAAACCACAATGCAATAAAGCAATAAAGCAATAATTGAGGAGCACCCTCCTCCTGTAAATGTATTTCTCGGGGATCGATCACCGGGACACCTGCCATTAAACTCTAATAAAGCATGGGCCATTAGGAGGTGGGGAAGTGCCGTCCTCGTGTATCCCATTTCAGGGTTGAGCAGGACACCACACAATTCTCCATCAGTCTACTCTCTTCCCCTAATTCAGACACTGCACATAGTTTGGAATGGAGTTCACCCATTAGGATAATGTTTTCCCTAGCAGCCAGGGTTAATAGATGTTGGAACACTTTCAACAACTCTGCTAATGATGGGGCTAGTTTTTTGAGGCAGATGGACATTAATGTAAGGCTCTGGTCAAAGGCACAACCCGTCAGCCGTAGTACCAATGATTGGTCTGAGTTGACCGGAAGCCTAACTATGTTAAATGGTAGTGATGAACAGACCCACGTTGTCACCCCTCCCCCACTCGAGTGACCATTTTAACCTTTTTTTTAGTAAGGATGGAGTAGCCAATGTAGCCTGTCAAAGAAAGTTCTTCCCAAATTCATGTTTCCTGGAGGCAAATAATATCAATTTGTCTAGCACAGCTTAGCCACTCCCCATCTAGCATTTTATCTCGCAATCCTGCAATATTCCACAAAATTAAATACAGACCAGGGTGGCTGGACAGTGCCCTGTCAGGGGCTACTGCTGAGTAGGGGGAACGCGGCTTATACAGCTGTAGATGGGATCACAAGCTTGTCTAGACAGGGTCATGCTAGGTTCGCCTCGTTGGAATGGAGTTCAAGGACTGCAGGGATGGGAGGGGCCCTGTGCTAATCAGGTTATTCACCCCAGAGGAATCAGACTGACTCAATATAAGGGAGGAAACCAGGTCGTCAGGCCAAGTGTCATGACAGTGGCACTGTCTGGCTTTGACGTCTAGAAAAACCTTGATGCCAAATCCCATCAATGCCTCCTTGCATTGCATCAGACACAACTTTAGGGACCATTAAACCCAAACCACACATTGAAAGCGCCCACAGAACATACAGTGTGAGAGTACGCGAGAGGAAAAAACCTTAAAAGAAATATCAGCCCCTCCCAAAACTGTGTGCAATGCGCTAAGCAGGGTACGCTTATACGAATTTCTATTTGTGAGTCACCCCCCTCCCCCAAGCACAAATCAAGATGTGCTGCCTCCAGTCTTCAAGAGGATCAGGAAATAAAGCTTCTGCCGGTCTCCGGGTTTACCTTGGTTAAACTTTGGGTGGCAGAAATGTAATCGGTAGGCTTCATACTCATTGTGGCCCTAGTTTGTTGGTGAGGGTCAAGGAGACATTTCTCCACCCCAATGTGGCCCCTGACATTTGCTTTCCCATGAATAGCCTGGGTTTCTGCCAAGGCTCTCTCCGATTCACCCTCCCTTTTAGCAGCCAGTGAGGGGAGGAAGGCGAGGTCATGAACCCTTGATTCCCCGTCAATAAAAACAAGGGATACGGATCTCTTCTATTAGGGTGACTTTACTCCTGAGAGCGCAGCCCGTGAATGTAACGCAACACTAGGCCAAGGGCTCAGGTGAAAAGGTAGGGGGGAAGCACACGTCAACTACAGGGGAGGGAAAAAGACAAAAAGATGCCATTAATATAATGCCATTAGGGAGATTCCTCCCTTCCTTCTCAAGATCCTCCCCTCCTACCTGTAGTATTGTTCACAGAGGATGTTGAACCTAAATTCCACCTCTTACCGAGATTGAAAATGTCCATAAACCAGGAACACTATCCGCCATAGTTGCCAGCAGATGCACAAAGTCAGGTGCGCAGGGAGTTATACCCGGGCGGCATGAGGACGCATACTAAAGGATAATGAAAATCACAAAAGTGCAAATAATCCAAGGAGAGACGAAGAAGAACAAACAAAATAATTATCACAAAGTTCCAAAAACACCAATTCCTGGGAAGATCCAATTCACAATTCAAGAACGCCGAGCAGAGTCCAAAACCAGTAGATCCCAGTTCCAAGGCAAGTCAAGTCAAAATCAGGTCCAGGTCTAGAGCAGCCAACAGGACCCCAAATGACAAGAAACCAACACAGCTACTCACCACAATAGAGAATTGCAATTGAGGAGCACTGTACGGGATCACGCCGCTTCCAGTTTGTGTTTCGGGCATGATGACAAATCACATCATGCCCTGTGTGCGGACGCATGGGCCTTTGGGAATTGAAGTCCTGCCCGAGTCTTGATGCACAAGCTGCCAAGGAACACGCCAGTCAGTAAAGGCTATGGTACGCCACCGGGCGATAGCACCCGAGAGTTGAAGCCAGGACTTGACACTGGGTACACCCTCAGGGATGCCAGCCTCACAACATACTGTTGTCCCTCTCTTAGGAAAAGCATGCTGGAGGCGAAATGTCAGCCACCCTACAGGTTTTCTCAATCCTATGGCTGGCGATATCAACAGAGAGAGGCCTGACCAGCTTCTCTGTTGGATTTACCTGAGGGGCCTTACAATGCATTCAATGGTGTTGGTCACACTGTGTCAAATGGGATGCCGGCCTAAATAGCTGGAAAAGACCAGACGAGGAAGATGGTTAGCACCCACACTAAAGGCCGGGAGGGACAAAAGTTTCTCCATGATTCCCAGTGAGCGGGCCAATAATAGATATTCTTTCATTTTCCCTTCAGCAGAAACCAGTAACTAAAGGAGAGCCGCAATTTCAGCAGGTTTTGAGTGCAAAGGTGCTAGGCGTGCCATAACAGCAGCTACAAAATCACTTTCCACCATGCCAGCATGGAGATAAACACCAGCGACTGGGTATGAAGAGACGTAAATGCGCCTTCGATCAGATTGTCCTGCGTAGTTGAACTGGGACTCGTCCCTCTCCATGGCCGCAGGCTATCCTGGGGTGCTGCAGCTTTGGGTGAGACTCGGAAGTCAATCCGTCTATAGGTGGGCATCTGGACCATTGTGAGGTTATGTCCGTAATAACTGAAGAGATTTCAGGAATTTGTGATTAGCCATTTAGCAGCTGAGGAACCGGCACCCCTTGCCTTGCCGGGGTTGCGGCTCAGTGTTGCCTTTTGGCAGTCCAATGCGGTAGATGTATGATCTTGCCTAGAGGTATGTCCATCCTATTCCTCTGCCTTGCGTCACCAGCAACATTCACCTTTTGCACGCTTTGGCTCGGCAGTTCCAGAATTAATTCTCAGGAATTTACTTACAGATTATTAAATAAACATTCCAAAGTAATAAAGCATATGTATAATCCAGGAATGCCAGAGCATAATCTAGACCCTCTCAGGCACTTAAAACAAAAAAGTATTTGTATCTTGCACTACTCCAAAGGTCCCTTGGAAACCAATTCTGTACGTTATCACAACACATATCGCATTACGTCTCTCTCAAAAGTTCAGGTCACATATTTTGGAGCCACACACATCCATGCAAACACCTTAAACTCTCCTCTGCTGCATCCATGTCTCCATCTGCAACCTTTGGCGAATCTGGGGAGGTGAGCCAGCTAAGCAAGTCCGTCCCTACGGAACCAAGAAAGTGGGACCTCCCTGGTAGTGACTCCCATTTCTACAAGGAACTCCCTAAGAAGAATACACTGTCTGCATATATGGAAATAGAAAATACTGATGTTACGTCTGTTCTACATCCAACGAATAGGGACATTGTTTCCATCGCTGGCTTCAGATAATGCTGGATTGTACTCCACAACCAAAGAGCAACACACCCCTTTGAAAGACAGTGGTGAAAATAAAGAGAAGAGGAACCTTTAATGGAAGAGGAAGAATCCTACGCAGTGGCAAGCCTCTGGTGTACAGACGTCCTGCAGATGCACTACACCGTGGAGCCAGCGGTAGCGTGGTGAGACTGTGAGAAAGCAGAGATGCTGGAAGGTCAGCGTCAAGAAATAGACAGGGACAAAAGAACCATCTTACCTGGTGGCGGGACAACATGGTGGATCTGGGACGCTCAAACTGACTCAAAGACCAGGATAGAGGTGAGGAAATAATCCTCTGCTTTGAACGCGAAGACCACGGAACCTGCAGAGTAGAACCGAATCAGAAAAGCAGATGCTTACGGGCCAGGGACAACGGCGAGAGCCCCGAGCGGCAACATCCACGCTGAACGCCAACCTGCTGGAGCACACCCAAAGGCAGAAAAGGTACCAGAGTTGGCCAGGGTGGAGGGAGGCGAATCAAAGAAAGAGAAGGAAACTGAACAGTTTTATGGGAGCCTTATAAACCAGAGCATTGAATATTGGCATGAAACACAGAAACACGTACAAGGGTTAAGGAAACCAGAAATCTAGAGGGTACTAAAAAGCCCTGGAGAAATAAGGGACATTTGTGAAATTATGAAGAGAAGGGAACCTGAAGGTGTCAATCAGGTTGCTCAGGATTTAAAACCAAAAAGTGGCTAAGGTGGTGGACAAGGAATAAGGAAATCATTCCTGCACGTAAAGAGCTTGAGCCATTTGATTTATATAAAAGACTTGCAACTTTTTATAAAGCGCTTAGAAGGAGAGCTGACACCATTTCCTTTCTGGACTATTTTTTTACTATGAGGTATCGCCAAAAGGGAGATCTATAGAACAATAGCCAGACAAGCCTGAGCAAAGAGACTATTGATCTGGCGAATGTGTGTCGTTTTTCTAGTGGTAGGGCTAGATAGGAAATATGTTTTTGGACTGAGCGCTACTTTGATTTGGACTGATTAGCACCCTTAGTTTAGTTGTTAGGGAAATCCCTCTTAGCAATAGCGACAGATCGGTATTTTTCATTTTAGTTAAATAAACACCTTTGAACTGTCATCCTCGAGTCAAACTCCTCCTTTCTGGTTTGCCACAAACCCATTTCCCCACATTCTCACCCGCTCAACATAACCTTTTCACTCTTGCTCTTCCAGCAGACTTGGGTCTGGCTCCCCAGGGAGGGGCACAATAAGTCACTTTACAAACAAGGATAGGCGTATGAAAACTACTGCAGTGGTGTGATTCGGTGCAATACAAAAGCATATTAACATAACCTCTGCTTAGTGCAATTTAAATTAAATATAAGCTCCCGTCTGCATCTGGGAACATTTTACTCTCATCTGTCACTGTCAGAGGAGATAGCAGAACAAAGAAAGCAAATGTAAATTGACATGCTCAACTTCAAATGCACTTGCCCCCGGACAGCATTTTGTCATTTCACAGTAGTCAGAAGGGATTTGTACAATGCCACAGGCTAGGGTGCACGTGGTAAGATCAGACCCTGCGCAAGAAGAACGTTAAGAGTTTAATGCACTAGTTCTGATATTCCCATTGGTCCACATAGTTCTGGATGGAGGTAACAGAGGGATTAAATCTACTATCTGAATGTAGAGCAAAACTAGGTTGCATGCTAACCTTATTATGATGTACTGATGCACGACATCTTCGGAAATAGGAAGACCAAAAATGTATCAATTTAGGCATGCATGCATGGCCTTTATGGAAATTTAGTTCGCCAATAACACCCCCTCGTTCATGCAGAAGATGCTTACCCTCTCCTCCCCACAGGCGATTCACACATAACCAGGTAAACCCAAAATACAAATAAAAACATTCCTAAGGCAACAGACCAGACCCAGATTGTCGGGATGGCTATCTTGATCTGGGCGTCATCCTGAAAAATCAGGAACGCACCACTGCACAGAAGCTCCTACTAGGACAATTAATATTTTATACAATGCATAAAGCTTTCTGCAGTACAAATGCTGGTCCCTACTCCTGAAGTCTCTGGCCGACTCTTTACCAAACAGCGTGTCAATGTTGAGCAGACCTAATATTGAGAAAACTCCCACAGGGCAGAAGGGTTGGCGTTAAAAAAGGTCCTGACCTATCAAGAGTGCGCCACCATCCCAGCTTGCCTGAAGTAAAAAGCTAGACAATGCTCTGTCAACTAGGAATTGTTACTCTGGTTGGGATTGGATGGGATCTCTAATGGCCTAAAGGGGGACCCTAAATGAGGCAGAGGGCAGGTGGGCAATTATGAAGAACCATTAAACAAGGGGCAGATAGGACATTGCAAAAAGCATAAACCATGGCTGTCTGTTGATAATCCCTGCTTCCTGGCTCCTGACGAGAATAATACAGGTGACCCGATGATCCCCATAGTATGTGCAGGTATAGGAACTTTACATCTGGGGTGGTCTGGTCCTTGGTGCGTGAAGAAGGGGAGACTGGGGTGAATGCACTGTGGACCTAATTCGAGAATAAACAGTTAGCAAGCACATAGAAAACTAGAACTTGATTTTTCACATACGGAACTCTAGAAGTTCCGAAAAATCGATGGTATGAAGAACTGTCAATGGGCGTATTTAGGTGCTGGCAAAAGCTTGTGAACAAGCATGCTGACGCTGTGGACAGTTTCTCACCCAGCATGCAGACAACTAGGTTTAGGTTTAAGGAATATCAAAATAGTAAGAGGGAGAGAAATAATCCAGAAACAGAAGCTAGCATAATGCCACGGTAGGCCGCCCAGTTCACCAGCTATAGTTGTTTTCAAAGCAGATAAGCCATGGTACACAGAAAAAAAGCTTAGGACTGAAAACTGAATGCATTCTCAAAGCGAGTCTCACTGACTGCTCCAATGATGTGCACTCAAAAGGCTTCTGTTGTGGCTTTAAATGAACTATAAATCTATGGTAAAAACCTGGATGCTACCTCCAGTCATCCTTAAGGGAATAACGATGGCCTAAAACTTTCCAATAAATGAAAAAATTGAAAATATGCAATTGCTTCCAGGGGAGTCTAAAAACCATGCCCAAAGGGTCAGTGTTCGATGAGAACCTCCTGCTACTGCTTTCTAGGCGAGGCAGAAGGCCATGACCACAAGCCCAGTTCTCCATGCTCCTCCCCTATTGCTTCCAGGTGAGGCTGAACACCACTGTCAAGGCCCTGTGCTCCTCATTTCCTGATTTTAGGAGAGGCTGAAGACCATCTCCACAGGGGCAATGCTCCTCAACTACAGCTTCCAGGTGAGGCTGAAGGCCATGGCCACAGGTCCACGCAATGGCCACTGGATTCCCACAAGTTGTTGTTCGACCTCTGCATACAGCACCTAAACGGATATGCATTACGATTTATTTTAATGCTCATCTCATTTTCGCTTGCACACCGCCCTACTGCCACGGCTCCAACTTAATTGATAATGTACTATTTTAACATGCCCATATTTTGTAGTAAAAACTATTAACAGCGCAACATTGTTAGCCTATCATTTTGACTGCTATCGGTCTGAACCCCTAAAAAAAGGCAATCAAAAACTATGAGGCAGCTCACTTTTAAGCTCTGTCCAGGCACACTGGGGATTCTCCACCATAGGAGAAGCAGCATTTAATCAGGCAATATATGAAATAATTACCCCAATTAAGTCCCAATAAGATAATGAATTAGCACAAGAGCAATTAAGAGCGCTCCCTCAAGGGCGCGCGCTGATGAACAGCGGTCCGGCCCTTCATAGCAACAATGTAAAAAGCCGCAGAAGCAAGAGCACATGCACATTCAAATGTTAACCAAGACAGCACTGTTAACGACAGCAGAAGATAGACCGCAGCCACTGCGATCACACCGACGCACCCAAAAGACGCACTGTATCGATCGTCATTGTCCAGTCTACCACAATTTATGCAAAACAATGCCTTGTGTCATTGGCGGGGAGCTCATGAATTATAAAAAAATAATCTGTGCTGGGTCCATGGACTTCCCATGAGAAGCCAGACTGGGAGGAGAACGGGAGACCACCAACTCGCTTGCACTGCCCAAAGTTTCTGCGAAGGGGCAGGAGTCTCCCCTTTGGTTTGCACCCAGATTTCTAGCTGCCTGGCACAGGGAATTCTGCAATGCATTTAAAATTCAGCTTTTCCATTTTTCAGCAGAAAAACTTTTGATTATGTACAAAACGTATTATTAAAGAATGAATACATGACTGTTAAAACCAGTGGACAACGAACAAGTATTGATGGCTCCTGGGGTTGCATAAACCCAACTTCCACTACTAATAGGACCCGGTTATATCCAAGTATGTATTGTCCATCACTGGGATATCAATTCGCAGGAACTCTGAATAACTATTTTTAAAACATGTTTACTGTTTCATTTTCGAGTTGTCCACCATTCCCAAGTTTTAAGGTGGTCGGAGGTTGGCTAATTGGTGGTCGGAGGTTGGCTAATCACAGAATCAGTCGATTCACTGGAAACATTGTCTGCTGGCATCAACTCCCCATTTCTGCTAGTGCTAGGTGTGTTATCGCCACTCTTATCTTTAGGAAACCCCTGGAAACTTGGTCCCAGAAAACATATTTCCCCCCAAATAAGGGTCCTGGTCCTCCTTTGTTAGTGTTTTTAAAGCAGTTTCCCTCTTAATAATTTGTCCAGTATTTTGTGATGAGCTATTTTCTATTCAAGCTTTTGGTGCTATGGTCGTGCCTAAGCAAAACTGTAAATCAATACAAATTATAAAATAAAAACTGATGGCAGGTAGGGGGCAGGGGCGGAGGCTATCGGAGACAGGGCATCCATTAAAAGGGCATCACAAACATTTAAAGAGGCAGGGAAAGCCACGATTGCAGGTTACCTATGAATATTCAGAGAGCCATGACAGGCTGAACTTATATTTTATCGACAGCAGTGCAGACCTACGACCTACACCTTTCACTAGTCTGATAGGCCGGTATTGACCATTATTACAATGGGCCCTTATAGGGGACAAATCCGCGTTGCAGTCGATTTGCCACAAGACGGTGCATTCAGACTTCACTCGTTTATGTGGTTTAAAGATTTTAATTTGCAGCCCCCTTCTCTCCATTGGTGAAGTAGAGGATTTCATCTACAAGGCGATATGTAAAACTAAAATATTCTTCTTTAGGTGCTCGAACAAAGATAATAAATTAAAAACATTTTCAAGCAAAAAAATGCCAAAATACCAAACGCAATTAAACATTCAGGATAAACGAGTGCAGGTGTTGAAGGGAAAAAAATAGGATGGTAGGTCGATTAAAAGTACTCCAATCAGTGGGTTGGGAGGATTTTGCTAGTTGGTGGAAAACAAATCTTTGTAAAAGGAAATTAAAACAAGCTTAGAAATGAAAAGTTGGCCCTCAGTTTATCCATGCAAGCTTACTCATCACCCAGGGAACTGCCACTATCAAAAATTCCACTGGTTGCAACAGATGTATTTCAGGATATTGAAATGAATCCATCGTTGAGTCGGATTTTTGTTTAACTTCAACAAAAGCCAAAATTAAGTGTTCTTGAGAAAACCACCCCATCCTTTGGTGTCTACAGAAAACACATTTTCTCTCTTCCCGAGGGCACCTTCTTGCCAAGCGACATTAATCCGTGCTGCATAGAAACGTCTTCTTGTGCACATGGAAAATGATCAGTCCCCCAACAGTGCAGGGGATAGCTATTTAAGTCCTTTGAACCGGAAACAGGGGTTTCATTTTGTGCTACTGGATCTTTCGGATGGATAACTCGCGCGTTAAGCACTAGTCTCTGATGTGACATGGGACCAGTCTGCACTTAGCAAGTTCAAAACCCGCAGACGCAGGCGTTCATACCTCTGAAGTAAATATGATCACATGTTTTTCCAGCACTCATATAGCGATTAATGCCAGATTTCTCCCACTTTTAAGAACCCCAAATGATATTGGGATCTTTGAGGAAATATCAGCTACTGAATTAGTGATACCAACTTACTTAAGAGGTTATATTAAGTTTCACTCGGTTTTTTGTCCACAACAAGATGCTTTTGATATTTTGTAAATTGATTTAATAAGGACGGGGCAATCCTTACCCATCAACATGCTGAAAATACACTTGAGATTGCAACTGTGATGACGAATATAAAGGTTTCTAAGCTGGGACGCTTACCTCAATATTATTGTGCAGGGCTTGAACTGGGCTGAAATGATCAAAAACTGCTACCTGATTCCTCCAATAATACCCAACCCGACAATGCATGTATGCAAAGTCAGAAAGCCTAGGAGACTCACGGTAGATGAGATTGGCAGGCTCAAAGCGAAAAGGAAGGCTTTTAAGCTAACGTGATGAAGTTCCCTGACTTAAGTTTTGAGCTATTCTGATTGAGCAGAGTGCCACCAAAACAGTATAAATCATTCATGGTTTGCAGACATTTTACTGTTAGGGTGAGTGTTTTGACAAATTAAAATAATCACCAAGGCCAGTGTGTATTGCATGCTCAGAATTACTGCATACTTAAATCATTATGTCAGATATATTTGTCAAATATAAACATTGGTGGTCACCCTTATGTTCCCAAAATGTGCTTTGATTTCATGAAAAGCAGCCAGCAACCCTTATTGGTGCCGTTTGTCCCCCTTTCTTATAGAATAGAAACTAGAATCACCATCTGAGTAACCCAAAATATATATTGTATTACTTCAAGTATCCCCAGAGGATATACTGGAAATAGGCTGTTTAGTTTACTAGAGCTGTGCAGTGTAGCTTTTAGTTTTAATGGGGGTTGCTCCTTAAGGATGAGGAATTTCTGAGGGCAACCTGACCCCAAGAGAATATTTATCTAACAAAAATAAAGCCACACGGACATCCTTTGTAAGGGCGCATGTATTATCATATATATACCTCTCATTAAACCAACACCAAATTAGATATAGTTGATTTTATTGTACCACATTTTAATATTTTCGTTTTCACAACACTAGTATCCCACACATGTCTTCAAAATAACAGTGGTGATGAGGGAGTTCAAAAATGTGCTGTTTGGTCAGAAATCTACTTGGAGAATTGGAGATTATGTTCCAACCAAAATAATCAATTTGTACATTTTGTTAGCTGTAGCTATCGTATAAACAATTGCTTTGTTCTCGTGGTGGCCAGGAAAGTCACGGGGTGGAGGGGGGGGCGGGAGAGGCACATGGGGAGAAGGGGGACATCAGCAGGGGGGATTTGGTTGGGAAAGGCACAGGAGAGCAGACAGGAAAGGCAGAGAAGTGGGCGGAAAGTCACAAAGGGCTGGGAAGTACCAAAAGAGGGAAGGCCCAAAAGATGGAAGGGAGAAAGGGAATAGGAGAAATCGGAGCAAAAGGGGACAGAGTGGGCTTTGGCAACTGCAAATTCCCCACACCTTCCCTGGGATGTTCTTGTCCCAATTCATACAGCCGTTAATTGTTTAGTGTCTTCGATGTGTGGGGGGAGTGTGACTTGGGATGATAGAGCTGTTGAATGTGTCATCCCTGATAAAAAAGGACCTGTAAACTGAAGTGAACAAGCATTGGCAAGTGCCATAAGAATATAGGGAACTGTGTAACTTTAAAGGAAAAGCAGCGGCAAAAGCTCTGAATGGTTGCAGAACAAATATTGAGAAAGCTCCAAGAGGATATGTTCAATACCACTGTAAAGCTAAAACAGTGGCAGTGTAACTGTGACGAAGGAAGTAAGGTGCGTCAGTTGCATGACTTGTAATGGTGGACCGTGTGGTCCAACAACTGCGCCTAGACCGAATATACACACCTGAAGGAAAAGCCACTTAACTCACCCATAAGCTTATGATTGACAATCAAGGAAATGTGTTTGATATGAAATGAAGGAATTGAACTCTGATATTGGTGAAATTGGAGAAAGGCAAGAGCCAGAAAAGCTGGGAAGTATCCCAAGGAATTGTGTTGTTTTGGTACATTGAGAGACTTCAAAGCTTGGGGAAGGGAACCCCTCTTTTGGGTAAAGTGAACTATCCTCAATCTTGATGATGGGAAAAGCCTTTTCTAACCAAGAGCTGGAAGAAGCTCTAACTTTGAACACTCCTAATTTGGAAGCCAAAAGCGAGGGTGGAAGCCTTGAAAGCCGAAAAGACGCGACTGGGAGGAGTGAAATGTGTGTGGGTTAGGGAGACCTCGAGACTCCCCCGGTGCCAGTCTGTGAGCATGCCAGGTGCACTGTATAGTGATTGAGTAGCACTGTTAGCAAAATGTAACTGATTGTTTCTTCGACATTGGTACCGTGGAGACCCATGTGATGGAAGACAGACGGGGCTGGGGCCAATGGCCTGACATCCCCTATGGAGTAGGCCGACCATGTATAGGGTTGCACCAACCAGCCACGCAGGTTTTCACTGTATACGAATGACGCTGTGTCCCCTTTTTAAGCTTCTGCTTGCACCCGTTTTGCTCAGAACATTCCACGGCAACAGAGTTCTTTGCTAGTGCACGTATTTTAGTAGAAATAAAACATGTTATCCTTGCAAGAGTTTCTTGGGTCTTTTTCCCTAGCGGGTATTATTTTTTCTGGTGCGAGTGTTTAGGGGCGTGCCTTCAATTATCACATGGAACCATTATGAAAACAGATTTGTTAGGTATGTACTTAGGCTGTTCATTGAGCTACAATGGGCAAGCAAGGATCTTAGTATGTAGTGGTCCCAAACATAGTGCAAAACATTGTTGTTGTCGGGTTAGTTCAGTTGAAAAGAAAATAACTGAAAATATTGTGCCATGAAGAATAATGCATGAGCTTTTGAAGTCACAAAGACTCGGAGGAAATAAAGCAAAAGCGAGGGGACAGAAACAGAGTTCTGAGAGTATTCCATCCAAGGCAGGCATGCAAGAAATGCAGGGCTGTGAAGGTCTTATCTTCAATTGTAATCTACACTACAGAAGCATTCACTGGCAGAGACAGCAGTCGAAATATTGCATTCACAGTTCAAGCAGTTCAGTCTTCTGTGTATTTCCAAACACGTGAGAATTCCTTTTTAAAAAAAGGGGGCCTAGTGAATTTAAAAATATTCATATTTTGGTTCATCATAAACATGGCTCGAGTGTATTGCTGTCTAATGTTGCATCGAATAATACCTAGGACCCAAAAATGTACATTTTATAAAAAGGTGAGAGTATCATTTGACCAGGAGAGCCGGTATGAGAGCAAAATCTCAGTTCTTGCATACCCCCCACTACAGAATTACATTATCTCAGACCTAAAAACTACTGCTGGTCATATGTTGGAATTAGTCAAACTTGACCAGAGTAATTGAGATTGTGGCTAAGTCACGCCAACTCAAATTGAATGTTCCGGGATTGGAACAAGTTGGCATTTTGCACCCTTTCACCCGTGACGAGGTTGTAAACCTCAGGGCAAGGACATCCATTTTACTTCATACCAAATTTCAAACATGTTTATTAGCAATGATGAGAGATGAAAGCCTTTTACTCTCCAGATGTTTTGGACAAAAACTGGCCTCATCCCTAACCAGAATAGTCAACGGTAATGGCTCATGTTTGTGGTTTGCAGAGCCTGGCTTCAAAAGAAGGGGGGACATGTGCATAGTTGGTAAGTGGGTGCACTAACCGAGGCTGTTGTGTAGTGTTGTGTCCTGATGGAACTCGCGCAGATGACTCTGCAGGCAGGTTCATTGTAAGGCTGTCATGTATTCTTCACACCCATAAAACCATCAGTAGTAGCTACAGATAATGTTACATACAACATATAAAGTGTTCCATCGTCTGCCGCCACCCCCGCCCTTCGCAAACGCGTACCCATCACACACGCTTGCTCTGATCAAATTGGTGTCCATGAAACTTTCCCACAGCTCTTGGGTAATGGGTCCATCTGTGACACCTGCTCGGCTGCTCACAGCTGCACCCTGACTTACTATTAAACTGCCGCCCACTCCAAAATACCCTCCCTGGGGGTAGAGGCAAGTGGGACCTCACTGGGAGAGAACTGCCTACAGTGGCACACACTATGGCATATTTGAGATGTTCACAAATTGCAGAAACCTCTTTGCCTGTAAACTGGGATGAAGAAACTATACAGAAATGCCTTTATTTTACAGAAATGCCATTATTTTATTGACAAGACTATGTCCCTTTAAATGGAAAAAAACAATCCACTTTGACGAGTACATCTTATAACGTAACATCGAGGAATCTAGAGAGAAGAAAGCAGATGTCAGCACAGGAAGGCCCAGTGTGACGCAACACTTTTAGGAAGCAGGAACAAGACACCCAGTGAGTTTCAAACTTGCTCCAACATATTGAGCAGAACGCCAACTCCTCATTGTGTCATTGAGGAGAGAACCCAGCAGGGCAGGAGCCCCCAAATAGATGGTGGCGGGACCACAGGAAGACATTTGTTGTGGACCGATAGTCCAAATAAATCCACTAAGATCATTGTGAAGGGGAAGCCTGAGGGCGCCCGGTCCTCCGTTCACAGACAAGAACACTGTACCAAGATAAGAAACCAAGCCTAGGGCAGACCGCAAGAAAACATATGCCAAAGGAGTAAAGGCACCGGTGGTCGAACGCAGGCAAGAAGGATCCTGAGGAACCTAACTTAAGAATGTGTTCTCCTTTGAAGAAGGTAACAGGGAATATGGTAGTTGTAGGTGGCTTCAAAGAGGGGATCGTTATATTATAGCTCCAACTCCTTTCAGTATTAATTTGGAAACACAGATAATCTTGAAGCAAGACAAGAAAGAGTGAGAGCCCAAGAGGAGAAACAATTGAGAAGCGCAATATTGAGAGAGAAGGTTTTGTGATTGCAAGACCCTGGGAAAAGGGGAAATAACCTAAAGTGAATGTAAAGTGTGATAGCTTGAGAGTACAAGTCACACACCCTGGGAAAAGGTGAAAATCTAAAGTGAATACAAAGTGTGACCACTTGAAGGTACAAGTCATTAAAAAACTGAAGAGAGAAGAACCAGTGACCACACTACCTAGGAATGGGGCACAAACTGTTCAACAGATACAAGGTTGGACAGACCAAACTTAACTGAACCATAATAAAGGAAAGTGGATAAAACCCCAAGGCAGGAATATGACCAAGAGTATATTAAGAGCTACAATCAAGAAAGTAAAACGTATAATCAACAACGAAAGAAATGCCAAAAGGGAGAGGAAACCTCCCAAGCCCATTGGAAGAGTTACTGAGCCTGATAAAAGAAATAACGAGAAAATATTTTTAAAACAAACCTATACTAATTAATAGACTAAAAGTATCCAAAGGATCCAAGACTAAGTTGGTTTATATAGTGGTAGGGTCAGTTAGCATATCTTTGGACAGCAGACTTCTTCATTTGGACTTGAACGACTGACTGACTGACTAGCACACTAGTTACAAAGGGAGTCAGGATATTCCCATAAAAATAGGGGAAGTTAGTCCTTCAATAAATCATCCTGCCAATTTCACCGAGACACTGAGTCTTCCTTCTGACTCGCCACAGTACATAGAAACATAGAAGAAAATAACAAAAATACAGGTTTTTAGAGCGCCTCTGCGTACGACTTCTAGGGCTAACTTGGAAGCCGCACCAAGAAAAAGCCTCTTACAGGTTTGAGTTTCAATTTAATCATGATTAAAAAGATTGATTATGCAACCGTGTTAAGATAATACAAAAATGTTGATCTACAATCAGAAAATACCACGTCTTATAGTTCCTAAAGTGTATCCAAAACTAATTTAGCCAAAGATTTTTTATTCTCCAATTTAAAACCTAAAATATTGTCTGGAACCTAGTACAATAATCTAAGAGAATCATCCAATGTTGTTACCCGGTCCTTTCTGAATATTGGTTTTAAAGATTGTTTTGTTTTTGAGGCCTGCATATGTGACAAACTAATACTACATGGCTGAGATTCTGTACTGCGTGGTTAGAGGGTAGAGAGATATGCTTGCTATGGTCAAAGCCGCCCCCAGAGACACTTTCCATTTGAGCTGATCCAGCTTAAACCCAAGCCCTTCAGCCTGCAAGAACATTTCAGAACACTTAAAAGTGAAACGCAAGATTCCATTTGGGGGCGGGAGGGATTACCGTGCTACCCTAAATCTCTTAATCAAGTACTCAATGGCGAAGCAGCCATTGGCTTGTGAGGGTTTAAAGCAGTGGTGCACAACATGCGCCCTGGGAGCCAATGCAGCTCTTCATTATTTATGGCCCTCCAAGTCACCTGAGTTTAATGAAGTAGAAACCATCTTTAGGCCAGGCAACTCTGTCTTTGCATCCTGGTACCTACCAGTTTTACTTTTATTTAAAACATGATTTAAGTCCCATAAAATAAATACAAGGCAATGTATCACGCAGCATGCACGCAGAAATTAGAGCGATACATAAAAATGACGCCTCAACATCCATGTTTTTGTTTTTTAACTCACATTAGCGCAGATGCCCCTAACCACCCTCTCATCTCCACAAACAGTCCAGCCAAATGTATGAGATTTGCTCTGCAGCAAAATCAACCGTGCTGCACTAGCTTAAACCTTCCAAATTGAGGACTTAGAAAGCAGCCCTCTTCAGTGAAGCTGTGAAGCTCAGCCCATGGCGCTGATGTGAAAGTGCTGCAGTAAGAGCCTGTCCAATCAGTTCAAGTTCAAACAATCACTAACGGTGGTTTAATTGGTTAATGCACTTGCTGCAGCCATCTATGTCAGGCAACACTGGTACATTGAGATGGTGTCCTGTTTTCTTCCCAGCACAAGTACTGACCCACCCAGTCCTTCGGGATGTTCTCCACAATTCTTTCAGGACATTTGGGGCAGTGAAAGCTTATGTACGAGGGTTAGTAATGCAAGAGATCAATACGCAAAGGCATAACTGATAGCGGTGGCATGCAAGCACTTAGAAGGCATTGGGTATTGTGAGATTCCAGAGGGACAAAACATAGACAGTGTGCTTCGCAATGCTTTTATTTTAATTCAAAAAGGGGAAAGGAAAAATGCCTCACTGTAGCTAATCCTATGATGAGTTTCACTGCCTCCACAAAACTAAACAATTGACCAGTCTCTGTCAGGAGGTCCAAAGTAAAAAGGTCTAGTCCTTTGTCCAAAACCCTACTCTGAGCCTCACACTTAATATACTACAAAACTCCCACCTGGGAAAACTAATAATTGTCTGTACTTCCACAGCAGTTTGATGGCTCCGAAGCCTACCGTTTTCTAATTAAGGTAATTTGCCAGGGTGACAACCCCCCTCCCTGGTTGTTCCCAACTTGACATGGCTTTAGAACCCACAATGCCAGGGAGTCACTCCCCTTCCCTGGTTTTTCCCACCTTGTCAAACCTTTAGAACCCACATTGTCAAGGGGACACTCCCCTTTCCTGGTCTTTTCCAATAGTGTGCATGCCAGTTACTTGGTAGGATATCCTACCCGAATCGGGGTCATTGTGTTCTTATTCAGTGCCCCTTTTGATCAGCACGTTAGGGTGTTTAGCCCAAGCCCCCGCTCCCCTGCTGTAAACTGTACTTTTGGGCTGCTGGCAGGATTTAGCACTTGTATGACAAAGAGCGAGCACGCCTTGCCTGTCCTGGTGACACCTTCCAAATCTCTTCACAACAGCCACAACACACACATCCTCATCCCTCTATGCAGGCAGTCAGGCACAGTGGAATAACAGATCTGTCTTAAGGACTCGCTCACAGGGCCCTGGGCTAAACATTTCTCATGGCTAGTGGGGCCCATTTCAATATGAATGCCCCTTCCCCCGTTGCTTACAGTTGGGGGTGGGCACGGTTTGTGGCACCCTTGGGTCCCTTTGATAAGAATGCTCTTTGATCTCAAGGGGCAGGCAGCCACTGTGGACCTAAACTGCCGCTAAAACAGTTAGGAATTAATCTGTCAGCAAGGTGCTAACGTAGATGAAACCAGAGTAAAGCGGTGGTAACACTGCTGGAGGCTGGGTGCCATCAAAGCCAATAACCTGCTGCAATGTGCACATATAAAGTCTTCAGTTAATGTGACAGCAGCCAGCAAATGGCTGCCTGTAACATGGGCAGCTGCATGAGCGATCCCTCTTCCCTGTGGCTTTTGTATACATACACAGAACAAAATCACAACACTGTGGACTGTTAGGCACAAGGCGCTGATATGTTCTAAAGTGTCTTCTCTTCTGGATCTGGCCATCAAAAGATATACAGAACCCTAATTTTCACTAGGTGGAGCGACATGATCAGAAGCGACATCACAGTAAATAACATTACAAGCAGTATCATCAGTCTTCAGTACTCTAGGGCACCCTTGGTAAAGCCATTAAAAGAAATTGTCAAGTGTAACCCAAGAGAATAATGTCCTGTGCAATATATACATATTCACTATTATTTATATAAAACAACTCAATAGTTTAGTATATCATGAAGGATTTTCTTCATAGGAAGAATTGCAACCTAAATCACTTCTAGCGACACCCAGTGTCAGCTGATCAGGCACAGTGAGATTAAATGATTTGCCCAGGATCACATATTTTATTAAAGTGGTGAAATCAATATTTGGATCCAGGCTGCGATTTAAGCACCTGACTGCATATCTTCCCAGGGATAGGAAAACAAATTAAACAATATTTTTACCTATCAAAGCCTTGAAAAGTAATTCAATCACATAAGAAACCAACCTGACATTATATGCATTGTTATAGAAATAGGTCAGCAAAAAGACCTGCACAGCTTTAAATACGCTCCCTGAATACACAATTGCAGTAGCAGCCAGCAAAGGAATGTCAGCCTAAAACCAATATCATTTGGTTTTAAGAAAGGTATTTACAGTGAAAGAGAATTCAATATAAGGTAATCTGCACGAGTCATTATTTTACACAGCATGCAGCGTTATTCCATTTCACCCACCAAGTGCACCTTCTAAGGGAAAACCGTATGTATCCAGGTGCCCCCCCCCCCCCTGTCGAGTCTGGGTCATCAACCTTTATTTGGGTTATTGAAATGAGGTTGACACAAAGCTGAACTTGGGGGAGCAGTGGGAAAGGCGCTGTGCTTCCCTGCGCTTTTACCCATCACATGAACGTGAGCTGGGAAGACTTTGCACAGTTGATCCCGCTTCAGAGGAGAAAATACCGGCCTTATTCCTGTGCCGAGCTGGCTAGGTGTGAGGCATGGGACACAGCCTTGCAAAATGCTGGATGGTTGGCCACACTACAGCACACCCAGCCCTGTTCCTCAATCTGGGTTTCAGGTGGGCTTGTTTAGCTGGCAACTTTGTATAAGGTGAACACGGAGAACTCACACACATGGAATTTTCATCAACCATGTGGATCTTTTTGGCCCATTTCATTGCAACCTTATGTATGTGGCTGCACCTTAATTGTTTCCCTCTTCATGTATCTATTGCAGCTGTGACTGCATATAGGTGGGCATCTAGGGCAAGTGTCTGCTGACCTCAAAAATATGCTCCCCTTTTACTCCTTTTCCTCCCGCTTCCTTTTTGGCCTATAAAGCATTCTTTTTGCCCCCCTTTATTCCTTTCCAGCAATCTCCTCTCTACTTTCCTACTCTTTTTTAACACTATCTCGTCCCCTGTTCTTGCCCCATATCCTTATACCTACTGCCTTTTTTTTCTTTCTCCATTTCTGCCAAAGGCTTTTTTTTAAAGATCCCACTCTCTGCCTCATTTTGCTGCTATTCACATACTCGCCCCATAACTCAACTTTTCCCTCCCTCATTTACCCACTTCACATACCATTTGCCTTTACATTGCTGCACTTTACTCTCCTTTCTTCACTCACTTGCCTCCCTTCTCGCCCTTTCTCCTGCTCTCCCTCACTCTTTGCACTCGGGTGCCTGATTAACTATTGCCCCATTCCCCTGCCCTCGTTCATTCTCTGTACCCTTTTATCCTCACCGGCTCCCTTCAATCATACTTATCTTCTGCCTTCCCTCACACTCAATATTTCACTCACCCTTCTGCCCTCCTTCATACTTCAGTCCCATCAGTGTTCATGGTAACTGCTCCTTCTCTACTTTTCTCCCTCACTCTCCTACCCTTATGTCCCCTCCATTTCCATTCACTGCTGGAGGAGATATGGCGATGGTGGGTTGGAGATAAGATGTCTTTCAAGTGCCACAAGCAGCACCCACCAAAAACGTACCCTGTGGTATGTTTTAAGACTAAAAGGTTAACTCTCAAGTCTGTGATGTTCAATGAAATTTCAATTGTGCGGTTAAAAACACTGGGACATGCACAAAATGGTTCTACATGTAGTAGGAATTACCCTGTGACATCACCTCCTATAATGTCCCTTGACATTGCCCATGTTATTGCCAATTTCTTTGAATCCTATAATTTCCAACATTAGCTGCAGTCTTGTTCATTCAATATTACCACCATTGACAGCAAATCCTGCCGAGGGGGCCCAGCTGTCTCTTATTAGAATCAGACCCTCAACACAGAAAACGGTTAAAAAAAAAATATATATATATATATATTTTAAAAAATGAAGCATTTGTCCCTAAAGTTCATTATAGTGCAACTTCGCCAACTCTAGGCTCTGCCTCCAAGACGCCCTCGCCCCCCCCCACACCCCCCATATGGGGCCCTCTGTCATTTTTGCCACAGGGCCCGTTGCCTTGAATCTGCCACTGGCTGCTGAGCTTCCTTAAAATAGCGGCTCCCGGCATAGGCATGTCCCTGCTCAGTGGCTGCTGAGCTTCCTCAAGATGGTGGTTCCGGGCGTAGGCACATCGCCGCTCGGCTCCGGCAGTCTGCTGTGCTTCGCACCAGGCTCCAAAGCCTTTTTGCAGAGTGGTCCGCTTGCTGCGGTTCCTTCTCTCTGGATACTGGAGTCTTCTCCAATCCTCTGGCTCTGTTTCCCGCAGTGGTTTTGCCGCATCCGGGGTATGGTATATCTGAATCTGATTGGTAAATTGAGGTGGGATTTTGTTTCAATTTTCTCGGACTATGCGCGGCAATTCCATTCCTGCCTACTGATTTTGGGAAGAAGGCTCCTGATTTGTCACATTATTGTGTCACTCGTGGACCCCGCTTGCGACAACTGTCCTGCAGGCCCAGCCCCAGCCCCTTAAATGTTAAGGCTGCCTATGCCCCTGTAATAGGGTGACCAGACGTCCTGGTTTTGCCGTGACTTTCTCTGTATTTGGTGCTCTGTCCCCTTGGAAACAGTTTTTGGTAGTAGGTCCTCATAGCTGCCAGGCAGGAATGTACAATCTTGCACAGAAGAAATGCTGCATTTTACAACTTAAGGTAGCGTTAGTTCGTGATAAATAAATTAGAACATGTTTATTTGAACAGTAACACTCAACCCCCCCTTCTCCTCCAAACGCTATTGAAGTGTAGTGCCGTGACAGCCACTTTCAAGAGTTAGTCCTACTTGTATGTTAATTGCGCTATCCCTTTTTTTACTTTTTTTTAATATGGCCACCCTACCCTGAAAGTACTTTAATGACGATTGCAAAGACGTGTGCATTCAAGACCGAGTGAAAGAAAGGCGAAAAAACACCGTCAAAGTCGATCCACAGAAGCCAATTTAAAAGAAATTCGTGTTAATCTTCTGTGCCAACTTTACTGTTTTTGCCCCCCCCCCAATTAAATTTCCGTCCCCTCCCCTCTCAAACCAGTTTCAATGACGGTTATTCGTACTGTCTTTCCCGTCTGCTTTCTTCCTTTTGCCAGTCAGTTTGGGCAGCTGCAGGCTGGCAACACACGAGAGGGCAGCGGCAAGGCAACAGCCGCAGCTGTCGGTAGAAGACGAGAAAGAAGGTCTGGGCTTCGGGAGGCCCGCGACTTACCAGTCCATATGGATGTCCTGGCACCTTGTCAGCTGTGTGGGCACTGTGCCAGCTCGAGGCCTCACATATCTCAGTGACCGCCATTTACCATACGGCTGCAGCTGCGCGATTTGTGCAGCCGGGCCTGCATTGCCCGCCTCTCGGGTTCCTGAAGGAGAAAGCGCAGGTGCAGGCAGATGGGCCATTGCGGACAAACCACGCCCAGCGGCGCAATATGAGCCAAAACACGGCCCTATCGCGCATCGTGTCCACAGGCACCCAGCGTGCCACTTCTCCAGTGCTGCAGACATCCGCTTTCTGGGGAATGGGGAAATGGCGGGCTACCCCACTGAGAAAAAGAGGGTAGCACAGGGGACTCCTATAACAGAGGAGATTCAATCAAAAATGTCTGCCAAAATTGAAAATGCAACTGCCCAATTTTTATTGCATTTGTACAAATCAATCCCTTTTTTGGAAATATAAGATTTTAAACATTAAATACATCAAAGTGTAAAACCTGATTAGATCGTAGGAGACAAAGTGACCCTTATACACCATCGCTCAATTTTAGCAGTCATTCTGGAAATCCTCTTTCTCTAGGCATGGAAAACCCCATTTAGTGACAACAAACGGCACCATGGCAAGTTACCAAATTGCACTGAGGCCTCAGCATCCCACAGTCTGAACTTTGTCCGTTCTTGGACAACCCCCTTTCCACTTGGTTCTCTTTCATACACAAAGAAAGAAAAACAACCATTGTGGGGGCCAGCACGAGAACTCTAATAAGGGGGGATTTGGTGAAAGTACCACTAACATTTCTCAAACTTCCATAATCCCTTTGAGTGTCCTCAATCCCCATAATCCTTTTGAGTGCCCTCAATCCCCATAATCCCTTTGAGTGCCCCAATGACTATTAAAACAAGTATTGGCCACAGTTTTGCCTTTTGTGTCAGCGCGCAAATGGCCTTTGCCAGGCACTGCCGTATTGGTACTACTGTCTATTTTGATTGTAACAGGTGCACAATGTATTGTAGTTGTCATTTATATTGTTCCTTTTCCCATTTGTGTGGCCTCAACCTGCTTTGTGGTAGGAACGCACCCAGGGACCGAAGTGCAAGTATGGGAGCATGTGTGCATGCATGTGTGCATTTGGCTAAGATTAGGATTTAGGAGGGCTGACAAGGCTCCAGTAAGCAACCCAAGAGGTCAGGCATGGCGACGGGTGCTGAGGGAGGTCACGACAGAGCGCTAGTGCAAAAGACTCGATGTGTGCCCAGCTAAACCGACAATTGTCATAGGTTGTCGCTGTATTCTAATGGCAGAGGTGTTGAGGCGTGTCCAGTTAGACCAAATTTGTTGTAGTTGCATTCTAAAGTGTGTGGTTGGATAGCTGTGCCTACGCCAGATGTCCCCCGAAGTGGTGTGTTTATACATATCTTAAGCTCAGCTGGAGATTAACATTGATCTCCCTGTGTGATCAGGTCGTTTGCAAGGAATTCATAAATGGTGCAAGTACCTGGGCAGTGCATGGCAAATGCCTAATACTTATATAGAAGACAAAAGTATTGGCTTTGACAATGCAGCACGTCCGTGAAAGCCATGCATAGTGCTTATAAATCGAGTAGCTGAAGACATGCCTGGTTGAGACATTTTTATTACACCAGTAGTGCGTTTACAGCTACAATGAAGTCATTACCTCTCAGAAGACTGAAAAAACACGGGCAGGTGCTTCGTGTGCCAGGTTTGATAGTAAGGCTTGTTTAAAGTGAGCTCAACAAACTCCCACAAAGAGGTTTTTCTGGGCAGGGAGGGGCAGCAACTGGGTGGGAATGGCCACAGGTATAAGCATGGTCATGGGCAGTCAATGGATGGGCAAATAACCAAACACCTAGAAGCTTTGTGCCCCTCCTCATATGCCATTTCTCCCTAGCTGTACTCTAATGTAATAGTTACTGCTTATAGGTGGCAGTAAAGCACCGCCTAGTAGCACATACAAACAAATCTAAAAAAGGTGGTCCTGGTATGTTATATCACCAAGCTCAGCATTTGTGGAGTGTGAGGCCAGTAAATCCTGTTCCTGGATAACCTCCATCCCACAAGTAGGGGGTGCTGCAGGCAAAAACCTTTTTTTAAATCCTGCAACAGTGACCCTTAAGGGGGAGGAGTGTGCAATCAAAACTTTAAAGTGCACGGCCGGAACCAAACCATTAGAAGAAAATAAACATAATCCCTTCCCTTTGTGATGTCTCAATAAAATGAGGCAAATTACTTCCACACTTGAACTATTTTCCACTTACCCGCGGGTGTCCAGCAGCTTCTGGACCATATGCCTCCAAGGCAAGCAATGCTACATTCTCACAGCACTGGACACAAAGGCCTGTGGTTCCCAAATACACCAATGTGCAACATTCCCTCAACTGACAGAAGACTACAAACTGGACCATGCAGGCATTGCATGGGGACAACCAACCAGACCAAAAGACAGGCATAGTTAAGGTTCCTCACAGCAAGGCTTTTGGATTGGAGGTCACATGAAGAATTACATCCGGACTACACACTACCCACATAAATGCACCTTGGCAGCTAAATAACATGCACAAAACACAATCACCAAAAACTCAATAAAACTGCTACACCTCATGGTATCTCTGAAAACAGATTTATCACAAACCCCCAAATCATCCTACGCAGTCAAACTCATGACTGCCCGTAAGTGGTAGCGGCGCATGGTATAAGTCAACGTAACATGTACGAGAGAGAGAGCCTGCGGCATGTATGTCAGTGAAGTATAACGATCAATAACTTTGCAAACCCCCCACCCGACCCTACTCCAACACACCATCAAAACGAATGCAGAATTTCAACATATCCTCTTCAAGCTATCAGCAATTAACCCAGCGAGATCCATCCTTCGAGGTGGCGGGCATCAAGACCCAGCCCCCTCAGAGAACTCTCAGACATGTAACCTTACAAAGCCCACGCTGCACTGCCAGGTAACGAGAGGTCAGCACTCACCATGCGGGTAAGGAAACATCGCACGCAGACATGGGTACTTGGAATGGCCACCAGAGGTCAGTGCACATGCCGTAACTGCCTTCATCAAACCCACAAACAAAAACCCACTGCTAGCCCAAGGGACATTCGAGAACCCACCCACTGCTTCCAACAGATAACCCTGCCCACACTCACACATCTGCCACACAGTGAAGGCGACGATGCATGCAACTCTATAGTCCACAAATGCATATGAGTTAGGAAGGCTGAAAGATCCAACTTTTTCCCAGCCCCACACCCAAGGCAGGAAATCATTAACTAGCGAACAGCGATATGCATACACGTCAAGGGGCAAGGTAGGTGCTAATTAACATGAACACCCTTGCCCAAAACCATGTAACACACAGGATTCTACATGCGCAGCAAATGTAGGCATCAAACCTTGAGCTGGCAAAGCATCTAGAAGTAATGGCCACAAAATGAAAGAGTGGGCTGTGTGGCAGCCCTACGCAACCCTGTTTTTAATGAAGGCTGGTGCTTCCTGTATATTCAAACATGAGAAGGATTAGGGTCCATGCCCAGCTCAATGTCCACTACCATTCCTCCCCATATCCCCCATGCATCTGCTCAGTCTAGGTCTATCTCTAATGGATGTCAAGCATGCACTCTGTGCTGTCACGTGCACCAAGACCCCCTAAAATGTACATGATTTCAGAGAAGCTCACCCGCGGTTCCATGCGTTTTCACTGCGGCCACTTTTTCAGCGTGACGAGATGCTGACCCGATGTGTCTGAAGGACTGCAGCGTGGCTATGTAGACGTGTCTACAGAGAGCCGAAGTGAAGCATCTTGCAGGCTGCTGTTGGTGGGGAAAACATTGCTCGTTCCCTTGGGACCGGTGTGAGCCCTAAGGGTTGTGGGACCCTTAACCTCAGGCCCGCACAACCTGGAGGAACCGCTCGTCACTGCGCTGCTGGCTGGGTGAGTCTCGTAGTGAGAGAGAGATTGAGAGAGACTCTGGAGGATGCGACTGATTGAAGCAGAGCGGGCAGAACAAAATGTATGTAACGGCACAGAGCGGAGAAAAGGAAACTAGTAAAGAAAGCAGCTTGAGAGAAAAGTAACCAGATTGAGAGAAAGTGACAAAGTCAGAAAGCAGCGCGTGCAAGGGATGCAAAGGAAAATGACTATATTAAAGAGGGTGCAAGAGACCCGAAAACAGAGAAATGGTGCAAGCAACCCAGCAAAGTGGAAAAGGTGCTAGTGGGCACAAAGAGAAAGCGCAAGTGTGCAGGTGAAGGAAAGAAAGGTGGCAGTGGGTATAAGATGGAAAGTCAAGAAAACGGAGGGGAACAAGAAGCGGTGCAGAAAGCCCCTGAAGGAAAAAGTAAAGAGCAGTAAAATCAAAGGGAGGGCTTAGGAGGAGAAAATAACCTGCCATTTTTCAAAGGTCTCTGGTGCTAACCCTTTGAGAGAACTGTATATGAAAAACAAGGTACATCCTGACAAACTGAACTTGTGTTTTCTTTGGGTCTAAGCTTGGGACAGGGAACCCTTAGAGGCCCAAGAAGTGTACTTGTGTTTGAACTTGAAAGAGTCCTATCAAAGTGGAAACTTGACTAGTTTGTGTTACTGAAGGAACTGAAGCTTGAGGAAGGGAACCCTGAGGCATTAAAGACATTGACATTGTTTGGACTATGGAGAAGGTCCTATGAACTGTCCCTTTTGATGGATCTCATCCTTTTGAAGCTGTCCAACCTGCCATTGGTGAGAAGACCACCTGAAACCAATCCTGGTTTCCTATTTTTGTTGAAACACCACCTTTTGCTTTTGTAAGACTTCCCAACATATTTTGTTTGTCAAAGAGAGAGGGCAAGCGTACATGTAAACAAAGACAGATTCTTATTTTGGACTTCTGGACTTCGACAGCCCTTAGAAACATCAGTTAAGGGAACCATCCCCTTAGTGTTAGGGCCAGTTAGGCATTACACCAACCCATATACTTGTAGAAATAAAGGTTTTGAAAACGTAACCTTTGAGTCTGTGTCTCTCTTGATACCATGCCTGTCTCGCTCATCCTAGATCATAGGCCAACAGAGACTCCTCTTTGTTTGCACACAAAGCCATTTTCCAGCATCTCCTAACTCTTCAGCCCTGATCTGTTTCTGAGGTAGTTAGAATGGCTCTTCTCACGAGCTGGTGACCATTTTCTAATCGTGGCCACCATATCCACGTTATACATTCCTCTCTAGCAAGTCTGTACGACTCATCAATCTTTGCATTGCTGCATATTTACACGTATATATCCATAAGTTACTTCATCTTCTTTTTACATACATGATTACTTATCATTTTGTACATGTTTCTCTTGTTGCTTCAGTTACACTGTCATTCTTAAGTATTTTCATATCGCTTCAGCATATTCTCGTATATCTTCTTCATGACATCAGTCTGCCCTCAATGTCACTTCAATGTTCCATGATGTCTAATGGTGCGTGCAGACATCCATCCACTCCATGTTCGGTATGGTTGTCTGAGTGAATAACATCTCGCATACACGCAATACAGTATAGGGACAACATTGGGGCTCCCACATGCAGCTCTTCTCCTGCCGTTCCATTATGAAAGCGGTGAGGGGCCGGCAGTTAGGGTATATGCGTCTACCTGCTCCTCAACATGCGCGGTTTTGGTCATATTGGTGGGATTCACCCCAAACCTCCCCTTTAACGCAGCACCCTCCCAATCTCACAACATATTTAAATTTGTCCAAAATGACTGCAGTGAAAACTGCAGTTTTAAAGCGCAAACAGGGAAACTGGCTGCAACGGAAACACTGCATATACACCCCAACAACTAATCATTATATATTCGTTATAAGGGTCAATACCACGAAAGTCAATTCAAACACACATTGGCACAAGGGTAAAAGAGAATGTTTTAGTGATTTGATTTAATTGATTACAATGGTGAGGGCTGCTGTACAAAGGCTTCACATAATACAAAAACTAAGGTTTGAATAATTCTCCCCAAGAGAAAGAAGCACTAAAAGTAAAGCTGGACAACAGCCAGCAAATTTCAGACGCTAGCTAGTGATATTTGACTCTTGGCAAGTAGGGGTGCTGTGTGTATGTATAGTATCGAGGTGGCAAGTAACTTATTTTTCTGGCTGGTCAGAAGCCTGCAACCTGTTTTTTTTGCCCCCTGCTAGAAGATGTATTTGTTTCCTTGTTCTTGACGGCACAATCTAAAATCCCAAAAGACATGTGGGGGATTAAAAAATGTATAACGTTTGAATGCTAGAATACAATTTCTTTCTTTCATTTCCCAAGAATGACAAACTAAAGAAAAAATGATGTTGAAATACAATAAACATGTTTTCGGGTTGGACAAGACCACTCAAGGACATTACAGGATGGCTCCAATAGGGCCTCTCAGGCATTAATGGGCAACCTACGGCTGCCATGTGTTAGGAGCCAGATGGTGTGTCCGTGTCCCTTAGCACATGGCCATTAATACACATTAATCTTCAGGAAACAGAGGCACACATTCTTTCCCTGCTCAGAGAATAGGAACAGCTTGTTCGATCCAGTGGCAACCTTGATGGTGGGGAAGGGCAGAAGGGCCTCACAGCAACAAGAGAAGCTGCATACAGCTTTCCCTGCAATTTCAACCATTTTGAGCACTTGCAAATTATACCGACTCGAACATCGCCTGCCCGTCCTAACCTTTCTGCATCAGAGTGCTGTTGCCGCTTGTTGAATTGCACCGGGTAGCTGAATCCCACCACACCAGCTGGATCACTTCAAACTTGGCTGGCACATTGGAAAATGCCCAGAAGCCCAGTTTGACACTTCAGCGCCAGAAATACGTATTTTAAGGTATCTAGAGTGGTTCTGTCCTCCTGGACCTGTTCTATTGGCCTAGTGACAATGAAGATACTCCCACCACCCCCCTTCTTACCTTGTTTACAGCACACCCTTTCTTACTAGCCAAGAGTCAAATATCACTAGCCCAGGCTAGTGGCCGAGTGCACATTTTGCACCCGTGACATATACTTAAAAAATGTAACCTTGCAGCAAAGACCTGCATAACGTTGTCGCATACCCAGAGTGCCCCTTCAAACTAAAAGTCTGCATATTATGTGTATTTATTTGCAGGGGAGGGCTGTCAGTGCTCTTATTAGTTTCTGTCCTTTTACTTGGATTCAAGTCTTGCATTTTTTAGAGAAGTTTAATTGGAGATTTCTTTTATTTAGGTATCACAGAGCAACTGTTTGGATGCTTGCTTGCTGGCTCACACCCCTGCTGAAGAGTATATAGCCTGCCATCGGCCCATGCTACCGTAAAGAGGCGAAAGGCGGTGTACCTTTCATGCTGTGCTTGTTTCACCTTTATGATCAAGATCTCTGCTGTTTATCAGCGTGGCACTGATTGGGAAACCGCCAATCATCCCTGTACGCCTGCAAAACAGTAGTCATTTTGTCACATGCTGGATGACCTCAAATTCCCCTGACAAATCGCTGGGAATTCCTAAATATTTGCAGGATTTTCAAGCACAAGAAACTCTGGTGTTTTGAAGAATTCCCAACATATTTGCCCAGGTTTAGCATCTCGGGACTGTTGCTCAACTCTACCAGTGTTATGCTTTGCACTAGCACTTTATCGTTTCATTGTCGCTCATTTTGATGCTTTGTTCTTGTCCTAGAATTTTTTCTTAAGTATTGTGATGAATCCGGAGGTATTGTCACTGCTTCAGATGGGGGAGCCCCATTCCATGAGTCTAGGGTGGTGAGGCTGCTACCCGATCGTCCCCATGGGGGTGGTGCTCAGCAGGAGGATCTCATGGGGAGGGAGAACCAAATTGAGAGTAGTGACCACTTTGAGAAAATGTGGTATCCCCTTGACCCTCGCCCGCCTTCCCTCAGGACCCACTTCAATTTGCCATTACCTAGTACTTCCATGTGCTGTAGTAATCTATCTCAAGTAAGAACAACTGGGACGAGGAAGAGGCCACAAGGAATGATGATCACTCACCAGAATCAACACACACGTTCTAGTCTCCTGGAAAGGAGTGTTGTAGGTGTGGAAAAGATCCAGGGCTATGCTAATGTTGGGACTGTCGGGACGCGGGGCTAGCTAGCCTTTTGCTTGAAGCCCCTGAGCTTCTGTCCGGGGAATACAACCAAAAGACCCGGGGCTAAGCCCCCCTGGCCCACTCCCGCCACAACACATCTGCTCCTGAATGCTCCTATTGACAAGCTGTCTTTTACAGCAAGAGAGGGAGGAGAAGGAAAGCATCTTCAACTTCGGTCCAGCAGAGCCGCACAGATCCTGAGTGTTAGAAAGGCTGATAAGTGTCCTGGAGGAAAGCACGCTCGTAGAAGGCCCGCAACGCAGAAGTCAGATTGGAGGTGGGGCAAGCCACCCACTGGTAACCAAAGCTGCCAGCGTGCAACAAACCCGCCAGAGAGCTGCAAAGAAGGGATGTGGAAGACCAGAGAAGGTCCTGAGAAGCCAGGAGCACCGCCAAAGCTCTTGGGAGACCCGCGTACAGTCAGAACATGACAGCGAAGACCCCCACAGATACATGGCTGGCTAACCACTGGGGTGGGGAGACCCAGAGAGCGCAAGGGGATAGAAGCAAAGGAGAAATACCATGTTCAACGGGGCAGAGTAACCAAGTTAAGGGCCAATACAAGGTAAACCCCTACCAGTAACAAAGGGGGATACTAACTGTACCTATAAAAGTGACATTCCCAGACCTTGGCAGGAGAGTAAACCAAGGGTGCGGAACGAAGGAAAATCAGGCCAGGAGAACATTGTTTGTAATCAAGAGAACTGGGTCTGGGAACCACATAAGGAAAGCATACCCCAACAAGGAAGAGGGGAATACAAACTTTGTATACAGAAGTAATATTCAAAGACCTTGGCAGGAGAGCAAACCAAGGCAGTGGAACAAAAAGAGAATAGAAAAAAAGAGAATATTGTGAACAGTCATGTGAAGGAGGACTGGGACCCAGCTTGAGGAAGTACACCCCAAATTGTAAGCAAGAGGAATACAGAGCTTGTGTGTACAGGAGAGACTCAAACTTTGGCAGGAGAGTAAAGCAAGGCCCTGGGTGGAAGTGAATCCAGAGAAAGTGTTGTGAATACAAGTGTCCACCTTGAGAGCACACCAAGGGAACGGATACTGAGAATAGGGTATGGAACCCTCAACCAGGCTTGGAAAAGGTGTCTAGGCCGTTCTTCATTGTTGCAGGGCCCGAAAGTCAGGTTTATAGAAAGATAAAGATTTGTTCCAACTGTTAAAGACACAATAACTGTATTGGATAAAGGTGGAAAAACTCGGTAGAAAGGGAAAAAAAACCCTTGAGTCTTGTGTAACTGTTTGCTTTGCCACACCCTTTTGGAACATTTGGTTTGAACTGCAAATCGGGGCTGCAGGTCGGCTGCCATTAGACACCTCCCCTTTCCACCTTATGTTTAGTTTCATTTGTGAGGGACAGGTGAGGATTTGGAGACAGGATGACAAACTTTACTTTGGACATTCTGACACAGACAGTTTCATTGCTAGTTTTGTTGAGGAAGGAAACCCCCTCTCCTTAGCAGTAGGGCTAGTTAGGATTTCCTCCAACCCCACCATTTTGTCATTCAGAAAAGTCTTTGCCAATCAACATGGCACCTTTGTGTCTGTCTCTTACTACCAGACCCTCACAGTATAGAAATGTGTTTAATTTACTCATGCAAAGAATTCGCTGCAAGCCATACAAAAGAAATGTAAAATGTGTGAGCCATTCCAAAGTGCCCCGCAAATATATTCAGTTCCAATTAATTGAGTGTATATAGGTTTCATTTTTTTTTATTTCACAGATTTGTATGGTTTTCCTTATTTTAAACCTTTAATCTGTTGTAGACCAAGTTTCCGTGATTTGTCTGCCGCCTTTGTTTAGCTCACACGTCTTTGGTAATTGTCCCTTTGTCTGTGTCACTACGTAGCCCTTCCAATTTTTTAAGTATTAAAATCACCAGTCTGACAAGCGCTATATTGATTTTCATTATTTCTCCGTCTATGGGATCTTCCACCAGTCTTCAGCGCTCCTTGTGACGAAGCTTCTCAGGGCATTGCCCAAACATTGCTCACGGGCTTCTGGTAGTCACGTGCAATGGAGTGTGAGATGTTTCAGGGTTTCTTTTTCTCCTTCGAGTTCACACACTCTGCATTTTGCTTCTCTGTTCATGACTTTCCTCCTTTGTAATATTTCTCCCGTTGGCAGGATGTTCAGTCTGAATCTTAAAAAGAGAGCTCGAAAGTACCAGTTTGGGAATAAAGTCAAATAGCTTGGAATCTGATTCAATTTTTTCGCGGTTGTGCCCAGATGTCTTCATAGCCTTTGTATTTGCCGATGGTTTCCTGGGTTTCTATCCAGTCTGCCATGTATCATTTTTTTCTTGGTTTTATCTGGGTTTATCCACAGATCGTCCTCTGATTCGTTTAGATTCACCAAGATCTCTCGACGTGCTCTTGCCACTCTGTTAGTATTGCATCTGTTTTTCTTTTATTGCTTTATTCAACACTTTGAAACCTCCGGTTGCGTTTTCCTCCAGGCATTTTCGATAGAAGGTTAGCATTTTCCATATCACTATGGTTTTAAGTGAAGTTAATGCCAACTCTCTCCTTATCAGCTCTATTGGCACAGATTTGGGGAGTTGTAGTACTTTTCGCCAAAACTGGCCTTCCAGAATTGACCATGTTTGTGTCGATATGTGTAACGCTCACCTGGTTCCCACGGGGGCGCTGGTCTAGTCTGGATTGCTGTGGCCTCTTCTAGCGTGATGCGCAGGACCCGGAACACCGATTGGACAGGACCTCCAAATCGTGCTTGCCTGGCCCGTAGGAATATCCTTCTGCAGATGAGAAAGGGGATTAACAGTCTGCAGAATAGTGTGCTAGCTCCCCCCTTCCCCCCTTCGTTCCTCTCTAACTTCCTCCAAACCCCGGTTTAAGCTCACCTTATGGTTTGGAAGGATGAACTCTCCATCCTGCTTCTGGTGCAGAGGCGCGCGTTCGTCCAGTTGCTTCACTGGTTTTCAGAATGGCGCTGGCAAAATCCACTTGACTTTCCTGAGCGATGCGCCGTAAGTATGAAAGTTCAAAGTTCAAGTGAGGCCCCCTTTATGTTGTCTTTCTAACCTGTGATCTGTCCTTTATTTCAGGTGCAGAATGAAGGCGATGCGTCGAGGGGTTAAACTGCCGAGGTGAGTAGTGATGAGGGCGATCCCTCTAAATGTCCTTATCATTCCCCAGAAATGTCTCTTGTCCTTTCCCCATAGGGGCCGGGGTACGGTACCTGCAAACGGGGCGGCGCTGACCCGAAATGTGGAAGAAAAGCCGGTAAGTATTATGGCTGTTAATCAGGCTTTCCTTCTGTGTTCCTTCTGCTCACCTTTTGTTTCTTCCTCTCTCCCCTAGGTGCAGAGATGTGGCGTCCGATGCTGACAGCCGCGATGGAGCCGGGAGATGTCTCGAGGACAGGTGAGTGAAGCGTGGCGCTGCAGCGAGCAACGCAATGCTTTTAAATGGAAGTCTTTCTTCAGGGATGCTGGCGAGAAGATTCCGGATGCAGGTAAGAAGTGGTTTTCACCTTTCTCTTCCCTTCCTTCCTTGTAGGTCTTCCAGGTTCGAGGCGGGCGTGGCTGGAGTCCAGGAGCAGGAGCAGACACGGTGAGCGTTAAGTTGCAGGAAGCAGAACAACGCGAAGCATGAGCTGCTGTCTGGCGTGGCTTAAATAGCCTCCAAAGAAGTCCCAGGTATGTATCCTTCCCCAACTAGGTATGTGTCCTTCCCAAAGAAGTCCCAGGTATGTATCCTTCCCCAACTAGGTATGTGTCCTTCCCTGGCCACGCCCGAGTGAAAAAATAGTCCCTATGAAAAAATAGTCCCTTTCAGGTCTCAGGGAGGCCTGAAGCGTGCAGCATGGTCTGCATCAGGTAAGTGCACAAAACACCTCCCTTTATGAGCCTTGCGCCTATGGCGCCAGGACTGAGTCCAAAGAGCCTCTATAAGGGGCCGCTGGGCTTTTACCCGAGGGCATGATGCCTGCTTCCGGGGGTGCTGGGCCTGGCCTGGTGCTCCGTGGTAGGCATCATGACAGCCTTCCCCCCACCCCCCCCAAGCCCCCTCCCAAGGTCGTTCCTTCTGGAGGTTTCGGTTTGTTTGGGAAATTCCGATGGAACCTTTTTACCAGCCGAGGTGCATGTACGTGATCACTGGGTTCCCAAGACCTTTCCTGAGGCCCGTACCCTTTCCAATCAATTAGATAGAAAAGTTTTGATTTTGAGATCTTAGAATCCAAAATGTTCTTCACCTCGAATTCAGGCTCCCCATCTATCTGAATCGGTTCTGGCGGCTTTGTTAATCTGGTTCCTGGGTGCACTGGTTTCAAAAGTGACACATGAAAAACGGGGTGAATCCGCATGTTAGCTGGTAGATCGAGCTTGACTGCCACTGGGTTGATTATAGCTTTGATCGAGTAAGGGCCTAAATACCTTGGATTAAAAGTTCGAGGCCCCTTGAGTGATAGGTGTTTGGTAGCCAACCATACTTGATCCCCTATTTGGTAGGGAGGCGCCTCTCTTCGATGCAGATCCGCATTCTTTTTGTATTTCCCTTTCGCATGTTGCAAATGTGCAGTTGCATCCTTGAAGGCTTGAGTAATCGTAGAATGCAAATTGTCCACTGCGGGCATTTCAAGGCTCAGAGGTGAGTCCAAGTCTGAAGTACGAGGGTGATGTCCATATAGGGTATAAAAGGGGCTCTGACCAGTTCCAGAGTGTATCGAGTTATTGTATGCATATTCAGCCACCCATAAAATGTCCTTCCAATTACCCTCCGATTGGTGCAACATACATCGTAGATATTGTTCAAGGTTCTGGTTCGTTCTCTCCGTCTGACCATCGGTCTGTGGGTGGTGGCTGGTCGAGAGTCTTACGTCGATTTGTGCCAGTTGACAACACTTTTTCCAAAAATGAGAAATAAACTGGCTTCCCCGATCGGAGACTTGTATGGACGGGAATCCATGCAAACGGATGATATTTTCGAGGAATTCCTTGGCAAGAACAAAGGCTGAAGGTAATCCTTTCAACGGAATAAAGTGGGCCATTTTGGAAAATAAATCCACCACGACCAGAATAGTATTGTAACCATTACAAGAGGGCAGGTCCGTGATAAAATCTAGTGACAGGGTGTGCCAAGGTGCTGGTGGAATGTCTAAGGGCTGAAGAAGACCGGCGGGTCTTGTCTTTTGACCTTTGTTTTGGGCACCAACTCCACAGGACATCACAAAAGATTTAATATCCTTTCGACAGGAAGGCCACCAGAATTGTCGTTTAACCTTTTCCTCTGTTTTGGCAATGCCAGGATGTCCTTCCATTAGGGTATCATGATGACGGGAAATAACCAGTTCTTGCAATTCCTTTTCTGGCAAAAATAAGCGTCCTTGGAAGTAAGGTAAGCCATCCTTGACTGAAAAGTTAGACCCCCTTTTGATCCAATCCTGCAAGGCTGAAGAGTCCAGGAATGGTTTCACTCATGCTTGAATGTCTTCAAGGGTTTGTAAAGTGGTTATCCCCAAAATTCTTTGTTTGGGAATTATCGGCACAGGTTCTGAGTTTGTGTCTATTTCTTCCATTCCAATTCGGGATAGAGCGTCCGACTTACCATTCTTATAGCCGGGGCGGTAGGTGATTACAAAATCGAACTCAGCAAAGAACAAAGCCCATCGGAGCTGTCGAGACGATTGAGCCTTGGCAGTTTTTAAATATTGTAAATTTCGGTGATCACGGTGATGGTATGCCGGGCGCCGAGGAGATAATGCCGCCAAGCCTTAAAGGTGGACTTAATGGCTAATAGTTCCTTATCGGTGATCGCATAATATATCTCCGGCGGCGAGAACTTTCTGGACCAAAATGCTACGGGTGCAGTTGGTTGGTTTCAGGGTCTCTCTGAGACAGGACAGCTCCCATGGCTAAGCTGGACGCGTCGGTTTCGACTATATATGGGAGATTGGGACGCGGGTGCTTCAAAATAGGTGTGGACGTGAACTTAGCTTTCAACTCCTGAAAGGCCTGTTCGGCTTCCTCGGTCCATTCAAAACGTTTATTTTTTCGCAAGAGTGCAGTGATGGGTTGCACCACACGTGAAAACTCCGGGATAAACCTGCGATAAAAGTTGGCAAAACCAAGCATGCTTTGGACACCTTTCACCGAACTAGGTGATGGCCATTTGAGGATGGCATCCACTTTCCGTGAATCCATTCGGACCCCTTTAGGTGTCAGGATGAATCCGAGAAACTCAACCTCGGTGGTATGGAAAACACATTTTTCCAGCTTGGCAAACAGTTTGTGCTGGCGCAGTTTCTCTAGGACGGCCCTGACATGCTTTCTGTGATCAGATTCCGAAGAGGAGTACACAAGAATGTCATCGATATACACGACAACACAGACATCGATGAGTTCCCGAAGGACATCGTTCATGAAGAATTGGAAGGCTGCAGGCGCGTTGCACAACCCGAAAGGCATCACCTGGTATTCGAATAGTCCATATTTTGTACGGAAGGCCGTTTTCCATTTGTCGCCTTCTTTTACTCGTACCAGATGATAAGCCCCCCGGAGATCTAACTTGGTGTATATGCAAGCGTCCTTCACCTGGTCAAGGAGTTCAGGGATCAAAGGCAGAGGGTAACGATTTTTAACAGTTATCTGGTTCAATGCGGGGTAATCAATACAAGTTCTAAGGTCGCCTTCTTTTTTAGAAGAACAAAGCTGAGGATGCCGGGGACTTTGACGGGCGAATGAAACCATTGGCGAGGTATTGATCTAAATATTGTCTCAAATGCAGATTCTCTAGTTCAGTAAGGGCGTAAATCCTGCTACAAGGGGGTTGTGCACCGGGCACCAGATCGATTTGGCAATCGTACGATCTGTGGGGAGGTAACGTGTTGGCCTGATCCTTTTGGAAGACGTCCTGAAAGTCTTGGTACTCTGGAGGTAGTTGCACGGGGACAGAGGTTACTGATGCTAGATTAATCTTTGGATTTTCTGGGTAGCAGGTTTGTGCACAATCCAGGAAGGTTATTCTCTTCGCTCGCCAATCAATTTGAGGATTATGTGTCTCTAACCAAGGGATTCCGAGAATAAGCTGAAACTGTGGAGCCTTGATTACATCAAACACAACTGCCTCCCGATGGCCATCCGGACCTACAAGTGTCACCTCAGCTGTGGAATGTGTTACCGGTCCAGATGCAATTTTGGTTCCATCTACTGTGGTGATGACATCTTTGTTGGTTTTAGGACGCAGAGGGAGGTTTATCCTAGAGACCAATTCTCGATCCACATAGTTTCCTACAGCCCTGCTATCGATGTATGCCTTTATAGCATGCAACCATTTAGGCTGTTCCGGATCGACGAGGACCATTGGCACAATGAAATGCGAGGTCTGAGAGTTAGTTTTCAAGCTCGGCAAGCGGACCCCTACGCTTGCCGGGCGTGGTCGTTTCCCGATACAGAGTTTCCATGGATTTTATCAGCGGCTCCTACCACCTTCTTGGGCGGCTTAACCGGGCAATCTCGTAGAAAGTGTCCAGAGGACCCACAATAAAGGCATAATTGCATCTGTCGTCTTCTTTCCCGTTCTTTTTGAGTTAGGGGTCCTTTAACCCCTCCGATTTGCATATTTGCGATTTGCTCCGAGCCATCAGACCCCTTGGGGTTAGCGTGGGTCTTGGCCAACACCCGGGTTTCAAACTTGGACCGATCTGCTTTTCTGTTTTGCAGCCTGTGATCCAATTGGACCACTAAGTCTATATATTCAGTGCATTCTTGGGGCAGATTTACAACCTGTGCCAGGACATCTTTAAGTTCTCCGCGTAGACCTCGATAGAATAACGTGATTCTTTTATCCTCTGGCCAACCAGTTTCCACAATTAGTCTATTGAAGGTTGCAATGTAGGATAGAAGGTCTTGATTGCCCTGTCGCAGAGATAGAAGTTCGTCATCCAGAGCCTGTCCCTGGGAGTGTCGAGCAAACAACCTTTCCATGCTTGTTTGAAATCCTTGAAAATCACGAAGAATCGGGTCATCTTGAGTTACCAGTGGGACTGACCAATCGGCAGCACAGCCGCTGAGATATGACAACACAAAGGCTACCTTGGTCTGATCATTAAGGGAGGCCCCAGGTCTACATAGGAAGTGCAAACGACACTGATTCATGAATACGACGAATCGTTTGGGGTCCCCAGCAAAGCATTCAGGTGGGGCCAGCGGCATGTTTCCAGGTAGATTAATCTGCACCGGGTTACTGGAAACCACAGGAGCGGGGTTCCCCCCCGGAACTGGGTAAAGGAGTTTGTCCAGCTTGACCTTGCAAAAGCTGTCTAGCCAGGTCATCAGCTCTATCCTTTATTACAATCACTTCCCTCCTGAGGGCACTAGTCTCTTGACGAGCGGCGTGTACTTTGGCCCGTAATTCCCCCAGTAATTGGGCCAACTGGTCAGTTTCGGAAGTTTCCATAGCGCCTGGGTGGGAATTTGTAGGAAGGCTTCGCGTTCTGTAACGCTCACCTGGTTCCCACGGGGGCGCTGGTCTAGTCTGGATTGCTGTGGCCTCTTCTAGCGTGATGCGCAGGACCCGGAACACCGATTGGACAGGACCTCCAAATCGTGCTTGCCTGGCCCGTAGGAATATCCTTCTGCAGATGAGAAAGGGGATTAACAGTCTGCAGAATAGTGTGCTAGCTCCCCCCTTTGCCCCTTCGTTCCTCTCTAACTTCCTCCAAACCCCGGTTTAAGCTCACCTTATGGTTTGGAAGGATGAACTCTCCATCCTGCTTCTGGTGCAGGGGCGCGCGTTCGTCCAGTTACTTCACTGGTTTTCAGAATGGCGCTGGCAAAATCCACTTGACTTTCCTGAGCGATGCGCCGTAAGTATGAAAGTTCAAAGTTCAAGTGAGGCCCCCTTTATGTTGTCTTTCTAACCTGTGATCTGTCCTTTATTTCAGGTGCAGAATGAAGGCGATGCGTCGAGGGGTTAAACTGCCGAGGTGAGTAGTGATGAGGGCGATCCCTCTAAATGTCCTCATCATTCCCCAGAAATGTCTCTTGTCCTTTCCCCATAGGGGCCGGGGTACGGTACCTGCCAACGGGGCGGCGCCGACCCGAAATGTGGAAGAAAAGCCGGTAAGTATTATGGCTGTTAATCCGGCTTTCCTCCTGTGTTCCTTCTGCTCAACTTTTGTTTCTTCCTCTCTCCCCTAGGTGCAGAGATGTGGCGTCCGATGCTGACAGCCGCGATGGAGCCGGGAGATGTCTCGAGGACAGGTGAGTGAAGCGTGGCGCTGCAGCGAGCAACGCAATGCTTTTAAATGGAAGTCTTTCTTCAGGGATGCTGGCGAGAAGATTCTGGATGCAGGTAAGAAGTTTGAAATAGTCCTTGGTTTTCACCTTTCTCTTCTCTTCCTTCCTTGCAGGTCTTCCAGGTTCGAGGCAGGCGTGGCTGGAGTCCAGGAGCAGACACGGTGAGCGTTAAGCTGCAGGAAGCAGAACAACGTGAAGCATGAGCTGCTGTCTGGGCGTGGCTTAAATAGCCTCCAAAGAAGTCCCAGGTATGTATCCTTCCCCAACTAGGTATGTGTCCTTCCCTGGCCACGCCCGAGTGAAAAAATAGTCCCTATGAAAAAATAGTCCCTTTCAGGTCTCAGGGAGGCCTGAAGCGTGCAGCATGGTCTGCATCAGGTAAGTGCACAAAACACCTCCCTTTATGAGCCTAGCGCCTATGGCGCCAGGACTGATGTCCAACATGAGCCTGGCGCCAAAGGCGCCAGGACTGAGTCCAAAGAGCCCCTATAAGGGGCCGCTGGGCTTTTACCCGAGGGCATGATGCCTGCTTCCGGGGGTGCTGGGCCTGGCCTGGTGCTCCGGGGGTAGGCATCATGACAATATGGGTCTTGGTGATTCAACTCCATGTGTCAGTGTGGGCATGACTTTCATCCTGTAGAAAGTTACCAATGGTGTTAAGGTAAATCTACAGTATCTTTTCATCAGGATTTTCCCTTGAGACGCTAAATTGTTTGCTTTCCGTTTTAGCCCTTCAATTCTTGGTTTTTCGCTTTTCATGTTATTTATGCAGACTCCCAGGTATGTCAATAATAATAATAATAATAATAATAATAATAATAATAATAATGCCTCCACTTTCAGAATTCTTTTACCGTTTAGAAGCCAACCTGACTTTCTCGTTCTGTTTTTTCTCCCTCCTGGGCGCAGCTTTAGGATCCTTGATTTTCCTGCATTAATTACCAAGTCGTTTGTGTCCACATACTGTTGCAACGCCGTCAGCTGTCGTTGGAGGCCTATTTGGGTCTGGTCCATAAGGACGATGTCGTCTGCATATAGCAGTCTCCCTATTGAGGTCCCTGCAATCTTAGGTGGAAGTTCTAAGGAGTCCTTGATGTCTGATGTATACAGGTTATAAAGTTCTGGTGCGAGTGGGCACCCTTGTTTTAGACCCGTTCTTATCGGGATTTGGTCTGTCAATGTTCCTGCTTTGTCCAACCTGACTCTTATGCTTGTGTCTGTGTACAGGTCTTTGATGTTCTCTACCAGTATCTGCAGGCATTTCCAGTTCTCCAGTTTCTCCCACAACTTGGCTCTTTTGATTGTGTCAAAAGCTTTTGACAAAATCGATAAAAGCAACATTTTGTTCTTTGTAGCATTTCATACACAGAAAAAGGTCCAGTGCCCAAGAGGTGAAAAAAGTCTTTGGGACCTGCCCTACCAATCCATAACTCCTGACCCCCCACCCCAATTCCAGCCCCCACAAGATCCCTCAGCACCCAAGCTTCTACCTCTCTCTCACCCTAATACACTGAAGTGGGGAGACTCTGCGTCAGTGCTGATGGCTACTCCCGACTGGCTAAAGGGAAGGATATGTATGATTGTGACCAAGCACAAAGACATGCTCATGTCCTCCAGTCTGTTCAGACTTGGCCCAATATCCCTGCTGCCAAGGGGAGGGCAGGCATTGCTGTCTAAACAGCTGTAGGGCAGAGTAGGAAAATTATGTATTTTTGTGAAGTAGTTGTGTGGTGATCACATCTACAGGAGGTAACCTGGAAGATCACCTGTTTTTATAAGACAGTAGAGCCAGGAGTAAACTAGGGCAGAAGGCGAGCACATGTGTCAATTTTAGGCCCACAGGGAGTGGACAGTTGAGTTTGGATGGGAGAGGGTGGCTGGGTTAGAGGTAAAAGGTCAATTGGGCATGTGAGAAAGGTTTGGTTTACCTTGACGGAAAGCTTTATTTGGGCCAAAGGTGGACGGGGTAATTGGAGCCAGTGGAGGGAGCTTTTAGTGTCGTTAGGGTGTGTATTTTTGAGGAGCAAATGGAGCAGAGGAGGCCATTTGGGGTTGTTCTGGGAGGGGGCATTAGAAGCCGGAAAGGGAGGGCTTGCTTCACTTGAAACTGGGAGTGATGCATTTGATAACCAGGGAAGATGGCTATTAGTGTGAGGCCTGATAAAGCCAAATCTGCCGGGGCCGGAAGCTACGGATGGGTAAAGAAGAAATAGTTCAGCCCATAGTCAGTGGTGGGGAGCCCTTGGTTCAAAGGGTGGGAGGAATTAATCTTTTATAGCATGCTTTATACCGGAGACCAGTCTCCAAGCGTGGGACCAGGATTCAAACCTGTGTTGATTTGTGTTGTCTTGCTTCCAAGACAAACACGTTGCCCCTGAGCTATCCTCCCGGAATATTTGCATTGAGGAGTGGTATTATTGGGCCCAGAGGGTTGAGGGTATTTGGGGTTGGGATATTCATGCCTTTGCAGGACACTGCTAAGCATAAATGGATGGACATTTAGAAGCATAATCATTGTTCGGGTTTGTGATAAAGGATTTGTGGGTCCACAATTATGGGTCATCGTTAGGAATAAGGTTATTTTATGTGTATTAGTTTATAGGTTAGGCTAATTAGTAAGGAAAATTGGTAAAATATTGTGTTCGTAGGACGAATCAACTTCTGGGTTACCAGCCGTCCAGGGTTGAATATCAGTTTCTAAACCATCCATCAGCCCCACAAATCAAAAACACCAGAAGGAATCCTAACCGATGGGAATTACAAGGAAATTATAAACCTCTTTGTCCAATTTTGGGAACGTGGCTTATCTTTGAAAAGTCGTGGATGGTTAGTTAGTTGAAACACAGTGAAAATGCAATTATTACCTAATCATAAATGGGACTGTCCAGTCAAGATTTTATCAAAAATATCTACTTTATTTATACACAACAAACAGTTCTATCAACAAGGAAAAGGAATGTACTCTGGATACAGATACAGATGGGAGGGTAGTCGGTATGGTTAATAACCACAACAGTTTAAGGTAACTTGGCTATTTGTCCATTTGATTATTTCTTACGCGCACCAAGCAGCATAAACTGCATTCGGGCGCAGCTATTAACTATAATTCGACTTTTTACCTGTGAAGCGCTGTTCTCATCCTTACCTCTTAAATTCACTTAAATAAGAAGGTTTTAAGTTCTTTTCTAAAACCACTTGGCTTCAGCACAAAGTGAACAATGGCCTCGAGGGGCCTTCCCGGAAGTCCACGGGAACAGAAATACAATGTACCTTGTGCTCTAGGTGTTCTTGGTGCTCGACAGGGTCGAGTCGGCTTCAGGCCACCTTGCAGGATTCTGGGACAGAGTTCAAGACAGGAGTCAACTGCGGGTATCAGGCGGCAAGACGGTTCCGCAAATGAAGCGGGATGAATGGCTGCAGCATGGCAAAAATGGCAGCAGCTCAGGGTCATGAATCGTTTCTCAGTGCAGGTCGGCGGTTTTGAAGCACTGGTCGAGACATCTCGGTCGTTTTTAAGTGACTGTGGCTTGACAACTGTCAGAGTTGCAGTCGGTTGCAGCTCAAGGAATTTGACTGGTTCGAAAAATGTCCTTTAAGGCAGACATTGGTAGATGCTTGTTGGGGCACTTCTCCCAGCTTTTTCAATGGGCTCTTGTTGTCCTTTAAGGCAGACGGCCCAAAGCTGCTGAGGAGTGTGTTGCCGGCAGCTGCCTTGTGCTTTGTTGTAGATTCAGAGAGCTTCTGACGCTTCCTACATAGGAAGCTTTCTGCCAGGCTTAGCAGGGCACGCTATGTGCTGGCGGGGTACTGGTTCTTGAATGGCCAGAGGGTTGTCTGAGGTCTTTATCTCCCTCTGTTCCCTGGCAGATGTTTATGGGAGGGATCTTGCTTCCCTCTTTCGAGGTCCTGACCTTCCCTTACTGGCGGAAGATGTAAGGCAGACTGTACCTTCAGCCAGGGTAAAATGATGAGTTCTTCTTGCTACTCCTTGCAAAGTCTTTAGATCAGCTGCCAAAAGAGGAACTCTGCCCTCTTTTAAAGCCAAATGGGCTACAGTGATTGGTGTAGAGAAAGCCTACCTTAATGAACAAATCCTGGGGTCCATACCAACAATTTCCTGTATGCACAAGGTCAGAACCAGATTGCTTTGCAATAACAAAGATAAAGGGCCTCCTTGCACCCTCAGTCTTGAGCCAGATCTTCTTAAGTTCTGTAAACTTCTCAAGACTTTCCTTTTATCCTCTTGCTTCCCACTCCCCCTCCAGTGCTAATGTTCCCTCTGCCTCTGCGACTGGGGCCTGGTCCCTTCAGTCCTACAGGGGCCAGACCATCCCCACTACCAGTCCCCCAGCATCCCTTGCCAGCACTTGCCCACAGTCTTCCTTCCCCAAACTAGCCCCAACATGGTCCACCCTGTCCACCGCACTCATCCTCCCTCCCCCTCTCTTTCCTCTAGCACTTGCCGTCTTGGCCCAACTAGAACTTGCCCCCCCTCACTTCGGGCACCCCATTCCTGCATTCATCCTCTTTTCTTGCATTGGTACGGTAGGATTGTCACAAAGCCAATAAACTGTTTTTTGTTCTGCTTTCTCTGCTATGTCCACTCCTCTCTCCAACTTGTCTTGTGGTACCTAGAAACACTTGTCTATGGGTGTATGGATGCCATACAAATGTCCAATAAATAAAATAGAACATGTGATACTAAGTCCCACCCATCTTCCTGTCTGTTGTTGATTAAAGAAACTCTTTGGTTAATGGATATCTCTGTGGTTCCAGTTTAAAGCGGCAGGTTTCCCTTGAAGCTGTGGCAAGACCAGGCCCTCTGGCTCCTGCAAACCACATTCTCATAACTTGTGAATGGGGTCCCCCTAACGGGGTGGCCTACTGTAAACATGCAGCCCCAGGCATGAGAGTTCACTGTCAAGGACAATGAGGGCTGGAGCTGGCTTCAGGTTGACAGTTAAACATGCAAGGTTGTTGGGGTTTCCGGTCTCCTTTGTTAGCCTCTGTTGACAGGTCCCATGCAGGCCTGTTTGTACACTTCCATCAGCTGCAGGGCCGAACAAAAGAGCTGGGAGGCTCCATGGTGCTTTTATTTAATCAAGCTGGTCATGGCAGGGGGAAGCTTGGTCCTCCCCCTTCCTGGAGAGCACAGAGTGCACTCTGTGCTGTCACATTCCTACTAAATATGACAGGGCGGACTGTGCCTGTAGGCTGTGTCCACCTAGAGTAGACGGGTCTATGTATTTGTCATGGTGTGAGCACAGGAAAATGTGTGTGTATTAGCCCCACACATTTTCCTGAGGTTGGTCTACCATCATTCCATTTACTTAAACATTTCTAAGAAGCCCAGGTGAGCACACATCCACCATGCAGATGGTTGAAGTCCTCACAGTTTGATTTCATCATAGCTCTCAGCTAGACAAATGTTAGGCTAGTGTAGGCCATCCAGTCATTCAATCCTGCTACTTCTCTATATGCATTTATAATGGGAAAAGAAACTTCAGAACTCAAATTATAAAAACTGGACTGGGTGGACCTCGCCTGCCTGAGAGTCCGTCCAAAACGATTACTGTCCAGTGGTCAAACCACAAACACGCATTGGCAAAGCTAATAGACTGGCTGTCGTTTGTCCAGTGCAGCCTGAAATGCCCCAGCCAAGTTCATGCCATGACTAAACGACAGCAACCAAGTTTGCATCATCAGAAGTGTGAATTATTAAATTAAAAACGAAACACTGTCTGCCCCTCAATTCAAACAAAAAGAAGCGCACAATCACTGTTCTGTCAAGCCTCAGACTTTGTGTACGCTCACCATCAAATTGACAGCAGAGGCGACTGAGGGACCCACGGTGTATTTACTTGTTAGCAAATCCCAATACCCGAAACAAAGAAGGAACGCATCACACCTTATAAAGGTTGGTGTGTATTCACATGCGCCTATCACCATCCATAACAAACGCTTTTGCCACTTTAGCAACTGAAAACGAGGCAAGGGGGAGAAAAGAAATGCAGCCTTTGTGTAGCAGGGACCGGGTACAGAGCATTTCCCTAAATTAGATGCAGCGAAGATAGACAAGTCGATAGCGCCCGCCGTCATACACAGAGTTTGTTCCACGGCCCAGGGAGCTCGAGCGGTTTTAATCAGACACAGAAACGAAAGCCCGCGCTCAGCCCTTCGAGGAGGGCTCGGCACAGGTGCTCGGCCTGGGCACAGATCCCTTCCCATTACTTCCGCATCTCCGAGGCCCCGGGCCCGGCTAATGGCTCCTTGTAAGGCATTCTTCCCTCCCCGCAGGCGGCTCGTGTCTGCAATGAAATATTTAGCTAATCCCGCGGATTTACTACCCTCGCAGACAGCTTTTCCTCCGGAGAAGTTCACCCCCCACCCCTCGGTTGCTGCTGCCTCCCGAATGCAATCAATACAAGCAAAGGGCCACTTTAAGGCAACCTGTGACTGGCAATAACTCACAGCTCACAGGTCACTACACAGAATAGAGTCCAGTTATTGAAACGCCAATTCAAGTACAGCGCGAACGGAAAATCTAACCTTGCGCAGGGCACGAGTGAGCTGAGCTCAGGCATATGCAACAAAAATCACTAAAAGACGTGCACAAAAGCAGTGGCGTCGCCAGAAATCAAATTTAGGAGGGGCACAGGGCGGGGGGGGGGGGGGTTGGGGGGGGTTGGAGCTCAAAGCCAAAAGAAGTGGGGCCGCTTAGTAAAGGGCACGTGTGACGTCACAAGCACTCCTGCCGGGAGGCTTTAGTGCACACCAACTACACACAAGCCCCACTGCACCTTCCCGCCCATCAAAATGCAGGCACGAAACCATTCAGTGACTAATGGCCCATCATTAGCAGTTTCATGCTCTACATTCTGATTGAAGGGGCTGGTCTTAGCTGAAGAGGGAACTGAACTGTTTTGATAAAGTTGTGCTTCTGAAGACTTATGACAGCCTCCTTTCACTATCTACTTCTGCACAACGGTACACTATCCTGTTCAGCACTGTACAAAAGGAATACAATTAAGAAATAATTTACCTCATATGTCAATAAGGCAACAGGACCATCCAGTGACAAAGCCTGCCATAGTAGGCTGGGCTACATTAAATATCATTTGTACAGCACATAGGACCCGGCCAGCCATTCTGGCATCTAGTTACGACCAGTTACAGGGTGCAACTCCCCTCTCTACACTACAGGGGCTGCAACTCCCCTCTCTACACTACAGGCTTGAAAAATGCTACCTTCGATTCCACAAAGGCGTTCAGCTCGTGTACTGCCGCTTGTTTTTGACCTGCGGTAGTCTCGCTAATATTTGTTAACTGGGAGCCCCCGCCGGGCTCGAAAGGCAGTAACACTGAGGTCTATTGACCGTTTGTACATGTAAAAACCTCTCTTTTCTCGTTTGCTTTTACCTCAAACCGGATCCAAATGTACTCCTGCTCCAATAACGCAGCCGTCATGCAGCGGGAGCACTTCAGAAATAATAAAAAGCACAATCCCAAGGTATTATCAAATATGTATAATTCTGTCCCAAAATAATCATGTGGCTGTATTGTTGTGTATCACGGCGTTCCCAGGTGAGCTGAAGTGGCCCCCGACCCATTCTGGGCCTGTTTATTTATTTGGGCCGTGTCCCCATGTGCCCTGTGACCCGCGTGCAGCCTCCATTTCCCAACCCTCCTCCCTTCCTCTTCCCCTCCCTCCGCCCGCCTCCCGATCCTCCCTGCAAACGTGATTGGCCCGCATGGGCCAGCACTGTGTGGGGACTTCGGCCTCACCGTGGGACAACGCCATTGAGAGCGCGGCATTCCCAGGTGAGCTGAAGTGGCCCCCGACCCATTCTGGGCCTGTTTATTTATTTGGGCCGTGTCCCCATGTGCCCTGTGACCTGCGTGCAGCCTCCATTTCCCAACCCTCCTCCCTTCCTCTTCCCCTCCGTTCCCCCGCCTCCCGATCCTCCCTGCAAACGTGATTGGTCCACATTCTGGCCTAACTGAAACCTCCAGGGCAGCCCTCTGCCCAGCAGCCCATGCGGCTAAGGGCCCTAAGGCCAAGGGCGGCTCCAACATTGGCGGCTCCAAGATGTGTCTGCAGGTGTCAGCAGGGGAAGCCAATGAAGCCAGCAACTAACAGACACCAACAAAACCGTGAGTGTGGTATGAGTGGGGAGTAGAGCAATCACTCCACTCCAGAAAGCCCATGCCACTCCATCTTACCTCCAAATAACATAGACTGCCATAATATTAGCGTGTCCACACTTAGATAGAATTGTGAATATTGGCATGTCCACACTTAGATGGAATTGTGAACATTGGCATGTCCACACTTAGATGGAATTGTGAACATTGGCATGTCCACACTTAGATGGAATTGTGAACATTGGCATGTCCACACTTAGGTAGAATTGTGAATATTGGCATGTCCACACTTAGATAGAATTGTGAATATTAGCATGCCCACACCTAGACAGAATTGTGAATATTAGCATGCCCACACTTGGATGGAATTGTGAATATTGGCAGGTCCACACTTGGATAGAATTGTGAATATTAGCATGCCCACACCTAGACAGAATTGTGAATATTAGCATGCCCACACCTAGACAGAATTGTGAATATTAGCATGTCCACACCTAGACAGAATGGTGAACATTAGCTTGCGTCGCATCTGGATGGGATTTTGAATGTAGGCATGTCCACACCTAGATAGAATTGTGAATATTAGCATGCCCACACCTAGATAGAATTGTGAATATTAGCATATCCACACCTAGATAGAATAGTGAATATTAGAATGTCCACACCTAGATAGAATGTGAATATTAGCATGTCCACGCCTAGAAAGAATAGTGAATATTAGCATGTCCACACTTAGATACAATAGTGAACATTAGCTTGCGTCGCATCTGGATGGGATTCTGAATGTTAGCATGTCCACGCTTAGATAGAATTGTGAATATTAGCATGTCCACACCTAGATAGAATTGTGAATATTGGCATGTCCACACCTAGATAGAATTGTGAATATTAGCATGTCCACACCTAGATAGAATTGTGAACATTAGCATGTCCACACCTAGATAGAATAGTGAACATTGTTTTGCGTCGCATCTGGATGGGATTTTGAATGTTAGCGTGTATGCCAGTCAGACCCAGATCAGGACAGAGCCGCAACAGGGGAGACTACGCAAGCCGAGCGCTTCAATTCAGGAAAGACGCAAATTAACCAACCCTACTAACAATTTCCCTTTCTGCATACACCTCTCAAGCTCCAAACCAAACACAACCAAAACCTACAGCACAACAAACCGCACAAACTTCACTACATTGCAACAACAAAACAAAAACACACAGCCTTGCACAACAGTACACGACGACTACCGGCTGCAAACACCCCAGGCCCAGCCAACGGACCCACCGGGCTGAGGCCGCCAACAGCACATCACTGCTCTCTTGCACTTTTCCTGCTTCCTCCCACTAACTCAACCTCCCCTCCTCTTTCAGAGCCGCCAGAGCGCCAAGGGACCACTACGGTGGTGATAGTGCGCGGTACAAATGTCCTTTAACATTAACATTAATACAAGTGGTCTTGTCTAATACCCTTCTCCCACTTTCGGTGGTATCACTGCGCCTGGCTCTGTAAGAAAAGGGGGTAGGCGGGTCATTTGTGGGACAGTGGAAGAGGCAGATGTGAAACCTGTGGTATTGATGGGTGCACGTTGGATGTACCCAGTTGCTGTGTGCTGATCTGCTTTCAATGGGCTCGGCGGGGACACTTGGGAGTTTGCTATCCATAAGGAAGAGCCCACGATTGGGGAGACGGCAGCTCTTTGGGTCGGGTGAGCCACTGATATGACATAGGGCCGAAGAGGAGAGCTTAGTCATGGCTCGATTAGTGGTGGTCTGCCAATAGCTAGGCTGGTGGCCGCCGGTGGTGGGGGATATCCGTGGGTAGTGTAAGATGGTGGGAGATTGGAGGGGAGATGGTTAGTTGGATGATGACAGGACTAAGCCTTCAAAGACCAAACCACCTGCAAACCTGCACTCCTACCACTGGCCTCCGACAGACCGGCCTCATTTAATTCTCCCCCGTTGCCACGGTCAACCTCTCTCCCGTTCCATCTCAAAGAATACATTGTACCGCATGTACACCAAAACAAGATTTTGCAAATGGATAGATGAAAGGGGGGGGGGACATTCTATATTCAGCCGATTACCAGAAGCTACTTGCTGAGGTTTTATGGGAGGCAAGACATTTTGGTTCAGGGATGGGTCTGCTTGACATTTGAGGACAGCAGGTGCTCATTTCACCTGCCTTAATATGTTGGCTGGTGTGCTGAGCGACGCCTCAAACCTCGCGGTGTAGTGCTCAGAGGCCTGCTGGGAATCCTGTCCAACAAGGCATTTGCCCGTCATGGTCCTCAAGGAGTTTGTCGGGTATTGGTCAGGTCAGGGACCCAAATCCAGGCTGGTTTCTCCCAGAGTTCGACCATGCTGTCACCCACAAGCCTTAAACTCCTCTCATACGGTGCACGGAGCCACAAGCAAAAATGGACTTCGCACCACTCTCACTAAACCACAACTCTTCAAATGTTGAAACAGCACCAGAACTTCACAACTCCAACAACCTTGTTTTATGTACGCTTGCGTTGATCTTGTGCCAGCATGGCATCAAAGAGTTTTCTGGACAGAGTAGGAAGCAGAGCCACTGGACTGACGAGATAATAGACTGGCAAGTAAACCGCTCTAGGTCCCGCTAGTGGTGTCAATGCACTGAACAGCATGAAAGTGCAAAGCCAATGGGTAAAGGTGTATGCTTTTCCACACAGGTACATCGGTTGCTTATGGAGCATAAACACTTGACAGAATGCGGTCTAGTTACTAATCAAGCAGCTGTGAAATGATCTCCTTATGGAGGTATGCTTGGCGATTAACCTACCAATGGTAGACCTGAAATGCAAATTGCTTGCAAAATAGGTGGGTTCCCAATGCCATCCTTTGAAAATGGGGCACCGAGTGAAGAGGGGTGGGGGGATCCAGAAGCTTCAGTGGCAGGATTGCAAAATTAACTTTTACAGCATTCCTGAGGACAGGGCATGGGGGCACCTCTGTTGGCAGGCTGCTCTTCCACAGTCTGGGGGCCTGAATGGCAAAGTGTCTGTTGCCTCTGCCAACATCTTTGTAGGGGATGGCGTCAAAAACCTTGAGTCCGGCCTCTAATCGCGGGACTGGATATTCGACCCATGCTGTTCAGCGTCAAATCCCGAGATGGGTTTTCCATTCGATGCCAGGCATTTGCAGGTACAGAAGTTGAATGTCATACACCGTCAATGGAATCCAAAGTTCTATTTGCAGGTTATAGTGCACGACTGCTGTTTTTATTGTTAGAACGAGTCTGTATTCTGCAAGCTGGACTTTTGAGTGTCTCGAGAGCTGAAGTATGTGCTCGAAGGCCTTAGGGTTTGGACTATAAAACACTACCCAACATCGGGCGGATTTTAGCAGCAATGTACAAAATTAGACGAGTGGTTTTTAAGGGGCTCTTTGATGGCTAAGAAATTGATCTTGAGACACTGGAAGTCAAGGGTATGTCCTGCGGTGAGCGTGTGGATGGATGACATGTCCAAGCTTGCCGGGATGCAGAGAGATTTATAGACGTCAGAAGAAAAACAAGTTGCTAGAGAATATTTGGGGCTTGTACTCAATCTGTGTGGGTGGGGTCTTTTTTCTGTCTCTTATTATGTAAATATTGTACATTTGTGAATGAAAAAAAGAATTCCTGATTTGCTGCCGATAGAATTGTCCATCTCTCATTACTCCATGTGATGTTTTGTTCATCTCCACAAGCAGAACAGGACCACTTCTGAATCTGGGGAGGGGTTAGAAGGAGTGTGGGCATCATAGGCAAGCTGAGGTAGGCAAGGGAATAAATAGTGAGTGGGCAGGGAACACATTCAAAGCAAGCCTTACAGCTATATTCCTGAGGGTCTAGTGCCATGTGGTTGGGGTAAGTGCAGATGGAGTGGGGTTTTAGGCGATCTTGACACCTGGGCCCATTCTTGCTGCTCTGTTTTGGGCTAGTTGTAGGAGTCAGGCAGGCTTTTTTGGCAACTCTGCAAATAATGCGTTGAAACAGTCCAGTCTAGCCAGGGTCTACTCCACTTTCCAATGAAACGCCAAGAAGCGCAGAAATGTGTGCAGCACCTTTAGCCGGCAGTGAGCAATCCATGTGCCTGACTGAACTGGGACTAAAGGGAATTTCTGGAGGCGGCCCTGCGGCAGGCGGGCTTGGGTTGGAAATGGAGCAATGGCCCTTTACAAGAATACCAGGGCCAAAGTGGTCATAAACGGGATAGCGTCAGAGTTCTCGCTGACCCGAGGCACTCCGCAGGGGCGCCACTTATCCCCATTGATTTTCGCGGTGACCCTTAGGCAAGGACCCTATGGGCGTGAAGACCGGTGCAGGGTCTGGAACGGTTTGGCAAGGAATATAAACTTGCCTTATTTCTGGACGACATGCTGTTGTACGTCACAAACCCAGAAACCTCAGTACTGGCCCTGATCTCTAATATAACAGAATAGGGGAGTATGTCTGGGTTCAAAATAAACAAAACATAGGCCCTGCCCTTGACAGAAAGTGCTCTTCAATTCAGCGGGGGGCTAGTAGCGCATGGTATTCGGGTGCAGGTGGAGGGTATCAAATATCTAAGCGTGACCATCAGGAAACGACTCAACGACCTGTATTGGGTGAATTACCTGCCATTTTGGAAACGGATAAGAAAAGATGTGGAGAAATGATCAAGAATAACGTTGACATGGGCAGCGCGGCTTGTCACGATCAAAAGAAAAGTACTGCTGTTCCTGTTTCAGGCCCTGTCGATTACAATCCCTGCCGCCTCACATTTTTGGTGGGCAGGGAATAACTCTAATATTGCCCACAGAACCGGGAGGGGCAGGATACCCAGATTTTATGAATACCATAGAACATCACCACTTCGGGTATTGGTAGATCATTTAAAGGAATCGAAAGACAAACAATGGGTGGAACTAGAGAATGGTCTGTGTTTCCACCAGTAACCTTAGGGGCAGTGCATTAAGTGGGCTGGGGTTGGTCCCCAGCTGTCTCCGAAAAGTGGGGCTGAGCCGGGCCCCCCGGTCCCACCACAACATTGACAGGACACATTATCCTGCTGCAGTTGCAGCCACGATGGGAGATGCGCCAGTGCCAGCCAGCCACAGCGATGCTGTGGCTCTCTGGCACTTCTGTCAGTCACTGTAAATTCCTCTGGTGACCCCTCGTGCAAGGGGTCACCAGAGGAAGTTACTGTCCCTTTGTTTCCCCCAGGTAGCTGAGGCATCTTTAACCCTTGGCGAACCTGGGGATTCAGCTTGAAAAGTACACAATTTAAGCCTTCTTTTATAAAGCTTTGCCGATGGACAAAGACGCCTCAGGATTTGTCCGTCATCGAAGCTTTATAAACAATGGCTTGAATTGTGTACTTTTCAAGCCATCTTTTATAAACCTCAAAATATATTACATATATGTTTATAAAAGATGGCTTTCATACTAAACAGACCATAGTAAGGTACACATACAAATATATAAATTATTACATGCATTTATATATTGGTTTGCGTACCTTTCTATGTTTTGTGTACATTTTAGGCCACGCCCATCCCACAAGCCATGCCCCCAAATGAGGGTCCCTCCTCGAGTTCTTAACTCACTTAAAGCCCTGCCTAGGGGGAATGGACAACCACTTGCCACATAGAATGAGACAACACCCGATCCTAGAACCTCTTTGGCACATGCAAAAAAAAAAAAAATCCAGGAAATTGAGGGAGTGACAAAACGGCCCTCTCCATTGAGCGGCATATGGGCTCCCACTCAAGAGATAAAATTGCAACCCCTAATGGGTTACAAACACTTTCATCACAAAAACAGCTCTAGAGGAGACACTGCATATTCCTCCAATGCCCCCCCCCTCTTATTGTATCTACAACTTCGGAGCTCCCTCGCAGACAGACAGGGAGTGGACAAACGGAAACGCTCACAGACACCGTTTGCACGGACACTGTACACACAGGTGGTAACTAGGGGGTTTATATCGGCGATTTATAGGGCTCTTTTGACTAGAGGTCACATAGCTACCCCTAACACACAAACAATAGGCTAGCGACCTAGCAATACAGAGAACCAGGACATATAGCGCACAATATATAGGGCGGTATATTCCTCTACGATAGCAGTCCAATACAAGATGCACAAGAGCAGGTTGTAGTTTCAGTGACACCTAACCCCTCCCCCCCACCCCCACCACCACCACCACCACCACCACCACCACCACCTCCGGCTTACAAACGTGTACTGTGAGGGGTCAGAAATTAAAGCTGGACACAAGGTTGTCATATTTTTATTCAAAAACATTTATTAATTATAAATGGGTTGGGAAATGCCTCTGGCTCTATTCTAAAGAGGAACTTCCCTACATAGAAACCAAAAACTAAGGAGCTTTATGTGTCAGGATGTCAGTAACTGAAAAGCCATCCTCTTGTCCAAAACGTCCTATCCTGACCCCCACACTATAAACAAACCAACAAAGGGTGCAAGGAAATGTCTAACTTGATGTTGGTAAAAGTGTTCAAAATCAAAGTATAAGAATGACTCCAACGAAAATGTTCTCCAAGGTAAAGACCATTGGATCCAGACCCTTCCCTGAATTCTTAAATAGGAATGTCAAAAATGTCAGCTAAAAGTTCCTCTGTGTCTTCACTGGACTCACAAAGTTCTTTTTTAAGCAATAGGTTCTGTAACAGTCTTTCTGTAGAATGTCTTGCAACTTTGCAGATCACCTGGTATACTCCCCTGCCATGACTTCTTATGCGTTTCACAGTTCTTTAGCTATACCACAATAGCATATACCGTGAAGTGCTTGGTATATCCGTCTATGGAAATATTTGCTCAAACTTCCCCCCCCCCCCCCACACTGGCATCTCCTGCACGTTTACTTGATGGGGTTTGCCTTTGTACTGTGCCTTAAAACATTCTGAGTATTTTCTGCATCAGCAATTTTGTACCAAACATTTGCTGGCATGCTTGTCGGAACGCCCCAGGGTCCCCAGCTGCTTTGGGCAGAATCACTGCTGTCTTAAATTCTGCTCACGCCTCTGCGGAGCGATTCCTTAACCTGCTTTCCACTGTTGAGTGTGCAGATGTTCCTCCAGCATCCTGTGCGGCTCCGCGTTCACGCCGGCTTTCCTTTTCAGCCCGGACCAGAGAGCACTGCCTCTTCAAGTGGCCCAACATCCAGGAGCTCCAGCGCCAATCCCAGATTCTCAACAGCCCTTCTTGCTTGCACGCAGCATCCTGGCGGTCTTTTCTGTTCCGCCAGACTTGTCCATGTGCCCCACATTGCTCGATCCAATATTGCGGTTGCCATCTTTAAATGTCCCGTGCACTGAGGACTTGGAAAAACAACAAGTCTGAATGTTGTACTTCGAGCTCCTGTCACTTTGCACAAACTCCCTCATGCTCCTCCTCGTCTCAGTACCTGGATGGTTATGAGCGTTGGACTCATGAACGTCAGTTAACTCTTAGATGGTTTCTCTCAGAGATTTCACCTAAAGGCACATTATTAACAAAAAGGTGATATGTGTGAGTTGTGGGTGTTTGGGTCAAAGATGTTGGCCTGACCAGAGTAGTGTAGAGAAAAGGTTGATTGACTACCTCTACAAGAGGAAACCGTTCGCCGACAATAGGCCATTAAGGTCTTGAGTGTCAAAGGGTCAAAGGGTCTTCCTCATGCGAAAGGGGGGAAATACTGTGTCTCATCCAATGGGTTTTGGGTATCTCATTATCTTCTCCCTTGTGATCCTCCCTCAGATAGCCACCCGCAGATTCAGGATCAGGTAGCAGCTGGCTTGCCCTGACCACATGGGTGGTGGTCCCCATCGGGAAAACGGGGATGAATCCATCAGATTCATCACAGTACCCTGAGGTGAGCCCGCATTGCTGGAGGAACTGTAGTGAGAGAAGTGATTACTTGCATATGTGTGGGGTTGCACTTTGGTGCAGCAGTATTGGAATGAAGTCCTGGCCTAGACCAGGGGCATAGACAGTATAAATCGAACACCATCCACACACTTAGTTCTCGTTAGCCTAGAGAACAGAGGGGGGGCAAAACTACGCTTGGTTACCTCACATGCCTAGGAACCTGTTGTCTGCGAGGGTATGCAGGACTATAACATGGAAGAGGAGCATCCTCCCAACAAGAAAAGAGTGGCTGGACAAAGCGTATGAATTGTATGACAGCTGTGCTAATTGAATCCCATTCACACAAAGGCATGGAATGGTTGCCCTTTCTGGAATTTTACAGATCACAAGTGAAAATGGGGCAGGAAAGGGAAGGCGAGAAGCTTGCGGTGCAGGTACAGAGTGAGAAAGACTCGAGGCATTCAGGCCCAGAATGAGGCAAAGCCCAAGACGTCTTGAATGCAGGAGGAGGTCGACCCAACCCCTCCTCAATGTACGGATGATTGGTCATCCAACAAACCCGATGTATCACTCACTGTCTGTGGGTGGGTGGGAGGTGGAAGGGTAGGAAGGGCCATGGGACATTTCATGTTAAATTTCTGCCCGTTTTGACCTGATGATGGAACTGTTTTACATCGTGCATTTCTAGCAAAATCTGTATATCAGTAGCTGTAGTAAATATTGCTGGTTCTCTGACAAAACCAATAAAAATGCAATTTTCCACACAATAAAAGGGAAGTCCCTCTATTTCCTCCAGGTTCCTGACCATTTCCATTGCCTTTAAGGTTAAGCAAGAGTACTGACAGCAAATTGGCATGTTTGAGGACCCATGTTCTCCTTAAAGTATCGACTTACTAGTTCATGCTTATATCACCAAATACGTCAGATTTTTAGCAGAGGACGTGAAAGAAGTGGTTGGCTGAAGGAGAGGTCATTGGGTGGAGTTCATCAGGTCAAAGTCCAAGGAAGAGGATTACCATAATGTTCTGGTCAACCAGACGCCCTCTTGACATCCATTCCTTCAACAGGATCCAGACCTTTAGCAATGTTGGTTAAAGTGGTATCAGAACAGGTATGGACGCTGTAGAGGGCTGGATGGTTGGCACAAAGCATAACATCTAAATGAAAACAATGAAAGTAAAGGACCTTCAGGGACTGTATTGGCGAACAAAGCTGTTCCAATAGGAGTAGACCTAGCTTGACCTGCTGGGTATTGTTGGCGAGGAAGATCTGACCCCACTCAAGGGTACGGTCTACAGCATGAATTTCTAGATGGGTCCTGTAGAAGGACATTTAGGTCCGGGAGGGTGATCATTATGAGGGTGTCGGAGCTGGCATTCCACAGCATGTCATCCCGGGCAGCAATGAGAGCTGGTTCACAGCACTGTCTTAGGCAGATTGGGCCTAGACAAAATGGCTTTCCATAGAGTGCTCAAATGGCATTACCATGAACTTTTGAGAGGTTTTGTCAATTCAGGGGAAGTAGATGATGGTGTGATAGTCGCCTACTACGACGTCAGATTTTCCAGGAGGATGGCAGGTTGAGAATGGAGACGGACCATGCGAGGGGCAGTCCCGGTGAGCAGTTCACCTAGGTTATTTGGGAGTGAAATTTAGCGTAAGGTAGTCAGGGACTTGGAGGGTGGTGTAATCCTTTTGGACAGGTGTTGGTGTCAACAGGAACTTGGGAAGGCTTGAGGGTGCCACAGGGGTGACCTTTATGCAGGAGCCAGTGAGGGTAAAAGCATTTAGACCTCCCAAAATGGAGGTTGATGATCAAGAACATTGGGAGGGTTGGAGATGGAGCCGTAATGCGTTGTTTTCAGTTGGGAGGCAGCATCTCTCTGGGTGACATACCCCGCCACTGAAGAAGTTACTCATTACACTTCATCCGAGATCTTGAAAAAAAGTTGCAGAATTCTAAATGACTCATTATGGGGAAAAGAGGCAAGAGAGAAGAAACACGCTTCATGGGCAACATCCAGCTCCAGTGGGTAAAAGAAACAAACCAAGTTGGTGGGTAAAGCAAGAATGGATGTGTACATCAAAAGGGCCAGTGAAAGTCTGCTGATCACACAGAGCTCATCCAGTAAGCAAAACACTGAGCACAGTATCTGCAGAAGATGATGAACAACCAATCATGGAGGGGAAATTCAAGAGTAATTCGTGCCATACCACCAAAACAGGACAGCGACACCAATAGCACAGGACAACCAAACGACTCATTCCCTTACAGTCACCTGGATTTAATGGGCACACACAAGCATATATGTCTTGGGAGGATAGCTCAGGGGCAACATGCTCGCCTTGGAAAAAAGGCACAGAGCAACTCAGTTTTGATCCCCGGGTCAAAGCTTAGAAACCTCTGGGTATTAAGAGCCTTATAAATAACCAATTACATTATTACGATACAATATATCTTGCACGGAAGGTACTGAACCTCCATTATTCTAGATGATCGGGAAGCGCTCAGTCTCTTTCCAACAGGCTTCATCTGTACAGTGAGAATGTTGTGTTGCAACTCAGACCGATAGTATGGGAACGGTCTGAAAAATAGAGTCAAAGAACAGGGGATAAGACAATGTGCATTATCGCCCAAGCGGTCATCCTGGCCCTGCAGCTCCTATGTAGCGGTACGGCACGATGGGAGAATAAAGGGGGTTTGCAGCTGTGGAGTGGAAACTAGAACTGCTGCTATATCTGTAGGATACAATGGGCACACCGTAAGAACCAGAGAAATCAAAGTGTACTAAAGAGCCTAAGCAAGAGTTCTCAGACGCCTTTGGTTTCGGAAAGAAGCCGATATCTTTCCGAAACCAAAGGCGTCTGAGAACTCTTTCCGAAACCACAATCTGCCACCTTCCGGGCGGGTCAAATGAGTTAATCATTTTCAGGAGATCCATGAGAATTTGCTTGGAAACACTTGTATCTGAAACATGGTGACCAGAAAGAGGAGATTGGTTCTATGTTCATTTATCGACTGGGATTTTCTTCGATTGTTTTTTTGCCAAAATTCGTTTTTCAAAAAAACTCATGGAATTTTTTTTTTCTTTTTAGGGTTGTCCCCCCCGCCACCCAACCCCATCTTCCCTATTCATTTAGCACGATTCCTTAACCTCCACCCCTTCTATACCCTTCCCCAAACCCCCTTATTTTTTTTTTCTTCATTTTTATGATAAAAGAAAATGTCGGCAAAAAACCCATTGAAAAAATGACTTGTGAGTAAATGACTGTTGTACCAGGAGATTGTAAATGTTCACAGAGGCCTTTTGCCCAAGACAAGTTGCGTCCTTTGAAGCCAACACGTTCTAATCCTGGCTTCTTGATTTAAACAAAAAATCGTTCAAGAGCAAATTCGCATAATCTTCCTGTACCGCATTGTTTATGCATACAATAACAGGATCTATACCGAGGGCCGTTGATAGATCTGGAATAGATCTGGGGCTACACTCATTTTGGGACTGTTGAGACTGGGGGCTAGCTAGCCTTTTGGTTGTAACCCCTGAGCTTCAGGGATATAGCCTCCTCAGCCCCCCCAGTAGCAACGCCACTGCCTATACTATATTAATATCAAAATCAAATAAACGCCCCATCATATCGCATTCAGCTTTATTTGTAATCTAGCCTCTCCCAGACCATCCTGTTCGATATTGAGGAGACTATGTTGAGAATAGCCCAATATACATTCAGAGTAAAGCACAGCGTTGCCCTTTGGCACTATGTAGAAGAAAAGGTCCTCTCTACCTGAATAGTCCATTTTAAAGAATGGTGGGAGCAAAGGTCAAAACAAGTTCCAATATAATCAGACCCGTATTTAGAGGCAGCATGCCCTCGTATTATTATTATTATTATTATGGTATTTATTGAGCACAGTCTTAGCTTTGAGAAGCGATGGAGCGCCTTACAGACGTATACAACAATACAGATGCATAACAGAGCTCTTTTCAGAGGTAACGATATACAGCAGGCGGTAGGCTACAGAAGAGGGGTAAAGCTGTACCGAGTGGAAGGGAACCGAGGGGTGGGCGGCGTCTAGCGAGTCAGGTGGCACAATGGTGCGACGTGATGGGCTAGGTGATGAGGGGGAGAGATTCCTTGAAGAGGTGGTTCTTGAGTTATACACACATCTTCAATACATGTCCAGTATGTCAGATGAAAACTTTTAAGCAATGCAAAGGCATGCGCTTGGGGTGAAGGAAGCAGAGCGCAAGCCCCCCCCCCATAAGTGCACACTGTTTGGCACAGTGCGTCTTTGTTTTGTTGAATCCTCCATTTCTCAACTTCTCCCTTCTCGATCTGCTCAACTCGCCCAGCGCTGAGAGCGGGTCTTACTGCGGAGCAAAGTAATAAGCAACCGACATAGCAGGTAGGGCCCGAAGAATACCTCGACCCAGTGGTCGAAGTGTATGAAAAGAATTGGTGGAACTATGTTCCCTGCTAGCCTGCACCCACTCCCCACAAAACCCATCATCACGCCCTCTCCCACACACAATGCACACCACCAAACACTTGCACCTGCTGTTTAAGGGAACGTTCAGTGCAGTGTACTGAAAGTGCAAATTTCAACTTCTTCATACATTTTTATTGTAAAACAAAACCATTCTGGAATGGTTTCTTTTTAAAATAAAAGTATAGAAGCTGTAAAAGGTAATTTAAAAAAGTAGAATCACCGCTCCCGCTAACTTCGACCACTGCCTCGACCAATGGAAAGTGCGAAGACAATGAATAAGCATTCTATGGGACCCAGGCTTTTCATCAGGGAACGCAATGGACAAGAGCAGATGAGCACCTAAACTACGGTACGTTTAGGGGGGTCAGAGTGGGGAAAAGAGTTATTATTTGTCAGTGGCTTGCTCAATGTATTCCCAGAGACACTTGCCCACCCATCGCATGACACTGCACCACGACCTTTGCAAGCTTCTATCTGAATGCACCAGTCTCTACTTGGTTTGACAGTCTTTCCCCAGCGCTCCATGTTAACGTGAGGACACTCACCACGAGTAGAATTAACTCCAACTGTGCACATGCTGCAGTGAACACCAAGCATGGCTCAAAGCAGCCCTTTCGGAGCACCACTGTGGCATCACCAATTCCATGAATTTATGCATACACCTGCATCTAGGAAACACAGTAGTTCACACCTGCACTCTGTTGAAAGACAGTCACCCTCCCACGTGCAAATTGCTTGCAGTGGCAGCAACAACCTTGCATAATTTAGGCGTTGGCACCAGTTCAGAGTACTCTCTCTGACACCACCATAACCCTGAAAATCACCAGGTCAAGTGCCGGAGCTGTTGCAGCTACTTCATCTTCAGGCATGGCTACAGCACTGCACAGCCATAGCAATGGCAGCGGTGTGCTACAGAAGCGCATCTGATGCAGACGTTTGTAGGAATAAGTGGAGGCAAGCAGTGGAGAAGCAGACAGTTTTGGCTTGTGTAGGCATGTGTGAGGCACTGCCAGGATGGAAATACTTGGCCATTAGATGGCAACATCTGGAAAATGGTCCGACTATCTTTGCATAAGATAGTGCCTGGCCAATACCATTTAAAACCTATACATGAGTCAACAGTGCTGACTATGTCAATTCTCGTTTCCAACAGGACTGCAATGCAAGGAACAGATGTAAATCAAGTGGCTGTAAGCATACTTGGCTAAGATGTTTTTATTTACACCAGTGTTAGGAAAGGTTCCCAATTATGTGAAGTTTCCTTCCAGTTGTGTATCCACCAACTTGTTGCTGCTGTTTAAACACTATAGTCTGACTTTGGCAATGGAGCACAGCCTTCAGCTGCACTCCCCTCAGCTTTTCGCTCACTTTATTATGGGGAAACAGACATGCTCTTAAAGACAGTCATTACTGGGAGACTTGGTTTCCCTAAGTCCTTTCCAATGTTGCAACTTTTCTACAACATGTTACAAGTGCACCATGTACCTTACAGTACAGTGTGCTTGGGTCTTCCTGTCATTTCCAAAGGCCATAGACACCATCAAAAGGATTTTTAGAAGAAGTGCAGATGTGCCTTGGACAGGGCCAGTGACTGCTTATCTTTTCATGTATTTTTAACCCTTTCTTGCCATGCAAACCGCGTTTACCGCGGTTGGCACAGAAAGGTGGCCTAGCTCCAAAATGCTCTCTATACGAGCATTCCCCAGACAGCAGCCTTGGAGTTTATAAGACACCACCTCACTCACCACATGGAGCAAAGCAGACTCCCTGTCAATTTCATTCTTGAACTTTTGGAAATTGCTTTGACAAGAAACTTTTTTACCTTTGAAGAAATATTTTACTTACAGATCAGTGGCACCGCCATGGGAGCGGCATTCGCTCCAAGTCTTGCCATCATCTTCATGGCAGAATCTGAAGCCTCTTTTGTGCTCAACCAACAGAACCCATTCTTTGACAAAATCCTCCATTGGTACAGATACATAGATGACATTCTGTTTGTCTGGAAAGGAACCATACCAGAACTCACTACGTTCCACACATGGCTAAACACTCAATTAGCAGAAATTCAATTCACCTTGAACAACAGCCATACAGCTATCAATTTCCTGGACCTAACAATCACCACAGATGACAATAGGCTTCAATGCACACTATATGGGAAAGAAACCGACCGCAATACACTGCTCCATTTCAACAGCAACCACCCACAAAGTCTGAGAACGAATTTACCATTCGGTCAATTTCTCAGAGTTCGCAGGAATTGTTCAGAGACGCAACAATATCGCCAGCATGCATCACATCTTGAATGTAAACTCGTGGCACGAGGCTACCCCAGAAAACTGGTCAAAAACGCACGCAAAAGAGTCTTATGCATCCCCAGGGAGACATTGCTCCAACCCAAGGATCATGGCACACAAGAAGATCGTATCACCTGCGTGACCACTTTTGGACCAGATACTAACAGGATCAAAAAAATCATTAAACAATTCTGGCCACTTGTCCACCAAAACCTCCCACACGAACCAATACCCAGGATGGCATTTAAAAGGTCTAAAAACCTCAGTGAGTGGCTCACACATGCTTGTCTGCCCAAGAAATCTACTAGAACAGGATTATGGGACCTCAGAACAGCAACAGGACACCATCCGTGTGGCAACTGCACAGTTTGCAAATATACGAGCAAAATCAAATCCTTCAAAATTGAAGGCAAGGCTGGACCCTCAGGCAATTCACCAATTGCAAAACTCCAAATGTGATTTACGCCATTGAGTGCCCATGCGGACTCCGCTATGTAGGCCAAACGACAAGACCGGTACACAAACGCATTGGAGAACATCGCTCCAAAATAAGATGCTGCTCTATCACAGCACCACTGGTCTCCCACTACGTGGAATTCAAACATACACAGGAACAATTGAAATGGTGGGTCCTTGACAAAATCCAGTATACCTCTAACATCACAAATGCCCTCAATTATAAAGAGGCTTGGTGGATGGACAAATTGCATACTATTAAACATGGACTGAATGAAGCCTCCCCCCCGAAAACTACCACTAGAATTGGTATCTCTGTATTTTTCATGCTTTTTCCCAATCTTGTTCCCTTTTTTCAGCAGGGTTAGACCTTACAACTTTATGTTCCTACAGTATCTCTAACAAAGGAAATCTCTCCAACCCCCCCCCCCCTGGCCCAGCCTAGCCCATCCCACCTCAGCTATTCTAACATCCAGAGTACATGGCATGGTACTTGCACACAGGCCTGTGAGCTTTACCACCCTGCCTACCAGGCTCAACATATACAGCCTCTTATTCTGTGCATCACTTTTAACGCACGTACTTCGCGTCCAGACTAGCTGTCTGTGCTGCCACATCTCCAGCCAGGCAGTCATCGCAGCCGAGCACTCCACAGCACCGCTTCATGCCCCTGGGCGAATGCGCGGGGAGACTAGTGGCTCCGCACCAGGGACTACACACACTGTCCCGGAGCGGGTCCACGGGCTCCCAGCGCATGCGCCTTAGGACACGGCTCCCCAGTCCGATGCACACACTATTCTTTAGCGCATGCGCATTGCAGCGCATCCACTGCTGAGCGATCCAGCAGCCCGTATGCATACCTACGGATGGCAGCAGCGCTCGTGTACGCCGCATCCGCGCATTAACGCAGCTAAGCTGCAGATCTAAGCAGTCCCACACAGGTCTGCTTCCACACAATACCGGCAATCTGTCTTGGTCCCGCGGCACCCTGCTCACATTAGCTCTCCCATTCCTTTCAGCTGCATCATGTAATGAAAGTTCCATCTGGCGCCATATCGGGCCTCATGACCAGTCTCTCAGTCAGACGGACTTATCCCTGCTCCAGCCACACATCAACTCCCAGAAGGCTGAGCCTTTAATCAGAGGTATGCTACATTTTGTATACCACTAGATGCAAATGTTGACTTTACCTGCACCAAAGTCAAGATACAGTGGTACCCCCCTTTTACATTCCTCTTTCTTTCTTTTTGCTCCCTCATGTTTTCTGCTGCAGCCCTACCTACGGACATTACAGGGCGCAACAGTCATCTCCCTGCACGCCACAACAGGGTGCTCCACACACCCAGATACTGGATCCCATTCTACATGGTCCAGTCTGAGTTTGGCTCTGTTCCCTCCCCTTCCCAGTCCGGACATATTCAAGGTCAGTTGTTTTAATCCCCTGTAGACCAGAATACATATCTGCATGTGTACTCTAGTGTTCTTTTTTTAACTGTTGACCTGATCATACCTGCCGTGGATGCTTTCTCCCGAGCATGTCCTTGATCTAAAACATAACATTCTCTTCTCTTACACATTATTTTAGGCTTCCACAATCCTTTTGGCCCAGAAGAAGGCTGACAATTCTAAAGCCGAAACGTCACTGCAGCAGGCCCTTGCCTGCCTCCAGTCAAACATCAGGGATTTTTCATTTCCCGACGTAGACCAAGGATTGGCCACCACCCCATGAATGTGAAAGACTTCATTATAAAACAACAGAACTTGGCTTTTCTAACCAAACTGCCATAAGTCAGGCTTGGTACTTTCCAAATAATGATACACTTGAGATGTGTGCTCTCTTTTTCTCCTGATCGCATTGTCTTGTACACAGCTACCTAATGGCGCTCACAGAACACAATGTACCTAACTTTTTGTATGAATTTTCTGTTTGGTATAATTGCAGTATATTCTGATGCCATAAACACTGACTGCATTAGAGAGTATTCCAGCTCTGTTAGCAGACCACAGTAGCAGCACAATTGTGTACATACACATTTTCCAAGTTTCCAGTTCAAACATTAAGAACCTATCATTGTTATAGACAGGTTCATGTAAAGGAAATATCCTTCTAAACTATATGCAAATGTTGGTTGCACTCCTGAATACAGAATCCATGCTTAGCTTTGAATGAGGACAATCCTAGTGTTGAATAATGAGTTCTTTTTGCCTGAAGATGTTTATGTGATTTTCTTTTAGACTACATGTAAATAAACACATGTCCCCTGATTGAAAAGGGTGCACAACAATTGACATGATTTAATCTATGCTTGCTGTTTCCTAGAAAAATGCGAGTTCATGTTTAAGCTCTTGCAAGTTTGGAATAGGGTGATTATTTCTAAACATCACTACATTTTCCCTCTAAATAAAACATTCTAAAATCTAAGAATTGTCTTAATTTGATCGGCGGCAACCACCCCCCTTGTTATACACTGGCTCCAAAATGGCCATAGTAAGGAAAAGAAGAGTCATCAGCTACCTCTTTTCAACTATGTAGTGGAGGTAGGCTTAAAAGAGGCAGGTAGCTAGTTTGTGCAAATACTAGCTACGGAAGGTCACAGGATGATTGAGAGAATTTTATGGTAAATCAATCTATTCATTAATTCAAACACACATCTAAAATCTGTAGGTTCACAAAGAACGATTGAACCTATGAAAAATTACATATGAGCCAAATGGAGCTCGAAAAAGAATTTGTAAACTGTTCTATACATAACAGTTTAGTGAGTGAGGGTTAGTAACACATAGTGCGAATTTTAATACTACTTGTGAACTGGTAGTATTTGTTGTCAACATGTAATTATGTTTCTGGTTCAGGATGGAGTCAGCCTTCACTGGAAATAAACTGTTCGCAGATGAAGGGTCCGAACTGTCATCAGGACGTAGTTCAAGAAGGAGAGTGCCTATCGGGATTGATGACACAAAGTGCGTTGGAGAAGGGAGTGACCTCACAAAAAAAGAATTCCTGTATGGAACTGCGTGTTAAAAGCCTACCTGGGTAGTATCAGCGGTTGAACTTGAATTTATTAGGTGCCTGCGCTGTTGTCTGGCAGGCTCTGTGTTCAGGGCACTCTCACGCCGAATTTCGTACACTTGGCATTCCCAGGTCTGAAGTAAAGAGAGAGTGCCCGAACTAGAGTACACGCGGTTACCGTGTCGCCCAGTCATGGTGATGAACTTTGCAGGTGCCTTGCTGCTGTGCCCCTCTGTGCCCTGAAGCCCGATACAGTGAAACTGGCCTAATCCATCCACCAGGAGCAGAGAAATCGCCACTGTCCCGTTTGGGAACAACCCTGTACATTCGCTGCTGAAAGCCTCAGAGCTGCACAATTGCTGCATTTGACCCTGCAAACGAAGCGGACTCGACTGCCGAAGTTTGGTCCTGAGTGCGCCGGGGATCCGTGAGTACTTGCAACCCTTACCAGTGGCTCCTAGCGTATCCACCCAATTTTACGCACGTGTGTCCCCTGAGGGCCACTCATTTCCACAGATATCCTGAGCTATCGAACCATTCCCATCTCCTGGAACCAGTTCTGCCCTTTTGGGTACGATCCTCCACGAATAGTGGGAACTTATTCTGCATCACCTCACCCAACTTCCTGAGCTGCTACACACCCTACAGGAGACTCCGTTTTCGCCCTTCTTGAATATCGCGTGCACCAGCATCTGAAAGTACATTTGAGCACTAGGCTGCTCTCAACGTAGGGACTGGACTGCCTTTCAGTTAGGTATTGAACTTGGCAGAACTGCTTAAAGATAATTCACACTGCCCGTTTCCTTCCCTTGCAGGTTGTGGACCCATTCTGTGTGTTTCACCCTTTAGGCCACTTTGTCTTGTATATATGTATTGTAGTAGGATCATATTGGCTTAAATGTATTACTGTTGATAATTACTGTGTTGAAACTCAAAGGCCTTGAATAAATGTATTTGTATTATATATATATATATATATATATATATTGCCCGACTGGGAGTGATTTGTAAGTGTCCTTTACTCTGTGTGCTCATTGAGGTCTTTCAGTCACCCTCACCCCTCCCGAGACCTAGTCTTGACTGCCGCCAATGCTACCTCGATTGGTATGGCTTGTCCAGAAGGTTACCCTGTTCCAAGAAACTAGGCTGCCCTTCTGAACCTCTGCCCACCAGGTCAGAGTTCATAAATACATCTTAACAGCTAGTAGCACATTCACAGCTGCAATTAAGCCATTAACTATCAGCAGAATACTTAGAAATAACACTTGCTGTCTAACCTTTGATGTTACTGCTTGTTAGAGCTAGCTGAAGGAGATCCCACAAGGATACGTTTTGTGTGGGGAGTGGCAGGTAGAGGCTGTGAATGCCAAAAGAATTCGTTTGGCCACTAGCACTCAATCTGTGGGTGAATAATCGAGCACCCACAAGCTCTGCCCGCCCTCAAACGGTAGCTACCTCTTCACTGTACTCGAATGCAATTGTTTTGGCTTATCAGTGATGTTCAGGCACGACCTATTAGCCAAAACTAAAAAGGATGGAATGTGAACCTGAATGACACTGATGGAAGCATCATGTGGTAGTGTACAGCAAGGGAGAGAAATGTAGAGTGGGTTGCACCCATAAGGGATTTCAGTGCCACAATTGTAAGGAGCAAAGAGTAAACGGCGGAAAACAGAAGCACAATTAACGCGATCCTCACCCGTAATTACCCAAATTGCAGGCACGTTCGGAAGAACATGTACACTCAGCAGTGGAGTCATGGGGGAACTTTGTGATACTTCCAAAGCAGTCACTCACAGTTACGTTATTTGATATGCGTATAGTGCTTAATGCCATTGCTACGGCTTCAAAGCACTGTGTGTTGGAAGGCCCTTCGGAGGACAGAATAAAAAGAGCTTTACATTACTTGCAAATAGTAATTGGCCAATTTCGAGCACAGTTGACTAGTTTAAAAGATTATAAAAATCATGCACAGCATTGCGTTCAGGCGCAGGGATGGCTGCTGCCATCTCGGTGACTGACAGCTGGCCCGACATTAGAATGATCAATGCAACAAGCTGGAAAATCTGCCGTTATCAAACGACTCCATGTCAACAGAGACGCACCATACAGCAGTCCTGGGCTTTGCTTTTACTTTAATGTTACTTCAGTCCATTCCACCTCAATTGCAGTAATTCAAAACTACTACTCCCGGAAGGCAACTGATGGAGAAACGAAAGCCCAGTACAGGCGTAATCTAGTAACCCATAACTTCTTCTCCCCCCTCTTCCAAGTAAACCCTAGAGGCGTGTCCTCGGCCGGCAGTTCCGGGAACGTGCGCTATTGACGGGTGATGTATGAATTGGGACTGACGCTTGTAATGGCCACCGTCCCAGAAGGGCAGGCGCCCTATGAAATCATTCCCTGGTGAGGCTCCCAGACGCCAATTCAAGTGAACACAATATTAAATTACTCGGAAGGAGCGAGCAATTACCTCTCCTCTTAAATAGCTCCATACGGCTGGAACATTGCATTAAAGCCGATTGATCTTTATTTGGCAATCACAGCCCCGTCCACAGAAAGCCTGGAGGATGCGGCTAAGGAAAACAGGCAGAACAGCGCACAGCAAACAAGCCATCAATGTCATTACAGGTCAGGTCATCAGTGAAGCACTACACAACAGAACTGCGTCACGTCAATATCTTCATTATATACCGGTAGACTACTTGCAAGCAACACACTGGTATCGTAGAAAAGGCAGAAAAAAAAATGTACTCTGGGAACCCTCTCCTTGTGGGAGGGACTCGGCTGAGAATGGGCGGGGTCAAGGGGCGTGGCTGCGACCAGGTCACGCCTTTTCATGTAACCCCCAAGCCTGGCAAATTTGCATAAAAGCAAGGAACATTTTGGGAGCTATTCAGGAACAACCCCCTTGTGTGCGCGTAATGAACTCTTCTCTTTTTATTGGCCACAATCCGAGGCGTACAAGGCTCACCCAAAATCTGTCAATGCCCACTCAACAGCGCTGTATGGGCATCGACAGATGTTAATGTCACTACGGTGGGCCCGGCTACATTAGCTTCAGGCCCCACTTGTTAGACAATCCTGGCTACGCCTCTGGCCACAATACTCACCCTAACAAAAAATATGTCTAAATTACAGGTCACATATCAAATGTGTACAACTCTGAAGATTCAACGGTTAGGCTGTGGCTGTTTCCGCATCCGGTCTCTTGTGCAGAGTTTTCTGAAGTACTAGTTGGTTGTGCAGCAGAGGTCAGCAGTGATGTTATCGAATAGAAAACAAATGATGCTTTTTTAAACAAGCCCAAAACATCTATAAAAAAATACTGAATTTTATAAAACTATATATGTGGTTGGAAATGGGAATATTAGTTTTAGGGGTGGGGAAAGTTTTTTTTGTTTTTAAAAGGGGGACTTGAGGGGGGGGGACCACCAAAAAAAAACATTGCTAAAAAATAATGTTTCGATTTTTTTTCTTCGTTCAAAATTCATTCTTTGTTTTATCATTCGATAAAATCACATGTAGCCGCAAAGGAAGACACTGGGTCTGCACAGTTATTCATAGAATGCTTTATACAATCTAACACGTTTCTAAGCACTTTCATTTTTGACACGTACAAGAAAAAAGCACACAAGGAGATTGAATATAGTTTAAGCAGGGATTTTGGATTCCAAACTAGGTCTTCTAGATCCAAAGTCCGAAATGTAGTTGTTGGACAACACCCGCTTTCTATTTCTTAGGATATTGATTGGGTGGAAAGATGTACAGCCATTGGCATGGGACTAAACCTAGACTTTATGACCAATCTTAAAAACACCTTTCAAGTTATAGGCCTCAGAGTTACTGCTAACGCAGTATGGAGAGCTTCATTAATTTAGACTTCTAGCCTCAAAGCAAAAGAAAATGGACTTCAACCACTTTTACCAATAGAAGAAGAGATAGGGGAACAGAGAGGGGGAGGGGGGGCTTCAAGCACATTAGTGATGACTGCCACCAAAAACCCTGACCCCAAGAGGGGTAGACGTAGAGTGACAAGTCCTGTCCAAGCACAATCTACATTGCAGGCAACAGAGTGGGTCAGGACCAAATAAGAGGGAAACTGCAGAATACGCGTGTCAAATAAGGCCCTGAACAAGGCGTAAAACCACTATTGTTATTATGGTATTTATTGAGCGCAGACCTAGCTTCGAGAACCAACAGAGCACTTTCCAGAGGTATACAACACTACAGATGCATAATGGAGCGCTTTAGAGTGGTAAGAACAGATACAGCGGGGTGGGATACAGTGGGGCACAAAGGAGGGGTACAGCTGTACCGGGTGGTGGGGTGGAAAGGGGTGGGTGTCTAGCGAGTCTGGTGGCGTGAGGGGCGATGCGATTGCCTAAGTGTTGAGGAGGAGAGACTCCTTGAAGAGGTGGGTCTTGAGTTATTTTCTGAATTGTAGGAGCCTGGGGGCGAGTCTGATGCAGACAGGGAGGATGTTCAATAGTATTGGGGTGTAGGCAGAGAAGGCTCGTTTTCTGGTCTTATCCCTCCTTCCTACAGGCAGCGTGACAAAATTGTGGTATATACGTGGGACTCTGCACATCTTGTGGTTTTTATACTGGCAGGTTTCGAGAGTAAAATGTGAACCGGGCAAATTCGGCACAACTCTGGATTTAATTTTCCACCTATTGTCCGAAACCTAAGTTGCAATGTTGGCCCAGAACAAAGTGTTGCTAACCTGAACCGTCCTGTTCACCCAGAAGTGAAAAGTTATCACAATCCGGAAGTTGCATTTCATCTAGAAATGCTTGTAAAAAAAGTTGCACAATCAGTCAAACTAAAAGGATACCCACTGCTGAAAATTGATTGCCTGCAAGTTTACTCTGGTGAACACTAGTTGAGAACTAGGAGGGAAAGCAAGTTTGATATGCTATCCCCAGTGCAGTGGTTGGGATCCACTCCGCCTTGCTCAGCCACCACGCTACAGATCTCTCCCATACGTGGATTATGCACATATCGTGAGAATGTGCTGCCCCTGCATTTATTTGCTCTGTCGCAACCTTTGCGGTCTGTTTTTTGCCTGATATGCATGGGACTCAGACAGTCCATTCTAGAAGCAAGATCAACCAATGAAGGACCAGCACATGGTTTTTGAGGCAAACTCACTAGACTTTGCCTTAATGACCCCCAAATGTCACTGTACGTTTTCCAGGCCTTGTATGCCTCTTTTGCATGGTCATCTTGACATTACATAATATAGTCTATGTTATCCTATTCCATATTACTCTACAACAATGATTGAACTCTGGCACTGTAATTTAAGATCACATGTCACATCGGACACGCCGACTGAAGGGCCAATGATCCTCGCACGATTATCACAGCACAATGGAGCTGCACAAGCACCATGCATTAATAACTAATCCAACCACCAACACATATCGCAGCCATGGCATTATCATGCTGACAGGTACCAGTTGAAGGATAGCCTGTTCTGATCTGCTGATTTATTAGGCCTCAAGAGCATGCCAAATGTCAATGCAGAAATATGCCAAATGTGGGTCTTTTTGCAAATCACTTACATAAGGCCTTATATTATGCAATGCTAGAATACGGTCCAGCAGCATCCCAGAGCAGTACAAGGTGGCATTCAAGACTGACGGGAGTGGTATGATGAATGCTGTGGCCGAAGCCCATCCCACGAGCAGAGGACGAGTCTGGGGAACAGGAAGTTTGGCCTCCAAGTACCTTCGGGCAAGTACCATGATCCACCTGCAAGGAGACAGGATTAGAATTTGCAGAGCCTTCATCTCATTCCATATCCCCATGGATTGGAAGCCCCAGTTATATTAATCAAAGCAAGACACCCCCCCCCCCCAAATCCAAAAGTCATGTTCCAAAATTATAAATGCAGCCAGTGAGTGAAAGAGTGCATTGAGTCGGACGGGGAAAACTTGAACCGGAGTTGTACCAAAACCTCAGAGTATCATTGCCAAGAGTCGTCACTATGGAATCTGGGCTCTGAGGGACAGTAGGTACAGGATGGGAGTAGCCCTACTAACGAGCGGCACTGCCCCACGCAAGCCTGCTTACCAATTGGGATCTCTGGCACTGCAGGGAGACGTGGCGCTGAACGATTTGCAACCACTAAAGTTGTTCATAGGAGTAGAAGCCGAGACTGTGTGCAAGAGGCGGGGTTCCTGCCTGATCTCTGAATGACCACTGGGCCATTTTGAGCATCAGAAATGCACGGCAAGTTGGCAGGTAAAGCCAGTCACCTATTCAAGTGTGGAACCCAATCAGAAGGGCTAAAAAGGTACACGCTGTTCGTGAAGTAGAACTGCGAGGGTAGCATAAATGACTGAACCACATAAAGCACGCGCAGAAAGCTCATACACACAGATGTCAGTTCCTTTTGGTTCTGCACGCATCAACAGATGAGCAGACATTCTATCCTATCCCTCCATAACTAACCAATCCTACCCACTTTTCTTACAGAGCCACGTGAGCGCCTGGAGACCATGCAAATGGCAGTGGTGTGCGTTATAAAATCAATATAGCAACACAAATCAGATCAAGGGTTGCAGGTACTTGGAACTGGCAGAAAGAGCAAGATGCCAGAGGGAGGGAAAGGGATAACCCAAAAAGAAACAACTACGTGTTGTGGAAGAGAAACCTTTTCACAGTACACACCTGCACAAGCTGAAAGAGCAGAGATGTCAGAGAAAGCGGAGAATAGCAGCGCACCTGAGCATTGCCCACAGGAGGCCAACCCTGAGGGTGGACAGCTGGGGTTGGCTGCAAGCATTGGCGAGTGACGCAATACTTAAATGTCCTCTCACTAGTTCCCTATGGGCCGTATTGTGACCATATTTTAAAATCTGAAGACGAGTAAATTGGAAAACGGTGCAAATAGGCTAGTTGTTTTCCCCTAAATATTCTAGGAGGGTACAATTTACTATTCCAACTCCAGTCCTAGGAAATGTGGACAAAGTTGTGGATTTTGGAACACCTGTACAGGTGTCTCCCGGGGGAACTTTAGAGAATACTTAAGTCATTGCACGAACAGGGTGTTTTATCCATAAAGGAACAGTGAGCTGGGTGCCATTTTCAAGGAAGTAGGCTGACAATGTAACCCTGGGAGTTTACGGATAGCGTGTAGAGGTCTATATACCTGAAAGTGTTTGCCCAAGCACGCAGACTGCTAGAACCTTGAGATTGTGAGATAGAAGCCAGAAGGCGACCAGTATTCCTGCCAGAGAGGCACACCGATACACATTAGTTCAGTCCCATCCCTGCCAGACGGGACACACTCATGCAAATAGTTTATCCCAGTCCTAAACCTTTTGTCTGGACTGTTTCGAGAGGATACAATGTATTTTTAATCAGAAAGTTAGGCCCTATAGGCGTTCAACATTGTAAATCGCATGGCAAGAATAAACCAGCCTGAAATATAGCACATATTCGGTTGACCCACCACATGCGGCCCTTCCAATGGCAGACGAGTGCTCAGTTGACTCCCAACAGCAACTGGAAGCACCCCAACCACCCTGTATCTGTAGGGGGTAGAGTGTGTTGGACTGCAGAAGGCCCACAGGCCCACATGTGCCTTGTACTTTGTGTTCGGTGCCGTAAGCGAGCAGGGTTGAGTGCCAGAGGAGTGCTGGAGCCCCGTATAGAGGCAGCCACAACTATGTCCTTGGCGCTGGGGGTTCTGTTGAGCGAATCAGCTGTGGTGTGAAGACAGGGCCATGAATTCTCCAAGACAACTCCCGGCAGCAGCATAAAAACACAAGAGTGGTATTTGGGGAAGCTACAGTGCCTCTCCCTGCTGCCCCACTGCATACCTTGGACATTCTCAAGGTAGACCCCCCCCCCACCCGCCCCAAAGTGGCTGCCAAAAACCTCACCAACATGGAAAAAAGAAGAGAAGCAAAAGGTCTTTGGTCCGTGGGGGTCAAAGAATGCATCTGTGCCAATCTCAATGCATGAGCGGACAAAATTGAATCAGCAGTCATGGCGGCAGCGGCCACATTAGAAGACCTTTCTTGTAGTGTTGCAAACTGAGAAAACACTTGCCATGGTGGAAAACCTGAGGGTATGGAATGGCAGAGTGTTGACCCATCAGGAAACTAGGAGGAGATGGTCAGGGTTAAAAACTGTGCTGTAGGGAACAGTCTATGAATAGATGCTATATTGGAGACCCTTAACACTTTGAGAAGGGGTGTGCAATTGGGCATTGTCTCCAATCTTGAGGCTCCTGACCTAATGTTCAGTTATTTGGCATTTATATAGCGCTCTAAATATCATTGGTATGACCTCAAAGCGCTGGTAGGTTGAACGCCCTCGGGGACAGGGGGCAAAGATAATGGTAATGGCAAAGATATAGGAAGCGATGGTGAGTCCATGTCACCCCGGAGAACAGGATGTTCAAACAACAGAGCACTTTGTCTACAGACCAACAAGGGGCCGAAGTTGGCTGCACAGTGTTGGCGGACATACCCTTTGTGGCTCTTCGTGAAAAACTGAGAAAATGTGGCGACTGCACACAAGGTAACCGTCAATACAGTTCAGAGAACCTTAAAAGCATAAATAATGTCTATGCTGGTGCCTGCTGGAAAAAGGGTTCAGCCCTCGGCAGACCCAAATGTAATAAATGTAAAAAAAAGTCTAGACGCCATAGTGACTAGAACCCAGCCGCACACTGCTAGGGTGAAAGCAAAGGTTTCAATCTCTTTGCGAAAAGCCATCTAATGAAACAAAGGCGGCGAGCATGAGCAACCATCCGAGGGTGCGCTTCCCGACCTATCTCCAGTGCCTTGGAAAGGAAGTGGGTTCAGCTGGAGATGAAATAGGATTTGAATTCTTTGGGGGTCTCCGCTTTGGTGGGTTCCAAGATCCAGTTGAGGATGGACCACAAATGGAAGAGATGGGCCGAGCAAGAGAATAGACTTTTTTTTAAGCAATTGTCTTTCCTGGTGCTTTCTGTTGCCACAGTGTGTTGTTTGGAGAGGGGGTTGGGGGTTGCGGGGTAGGGATGTAACGGTATTACGGTATACCGTTAAAGATACCGTGAACCACTTAATTGAACAATAATAACCGCCACATTGTTTATAAAGGTATACCGTTCATACCGTTAAGTGTGCTTTTCAATCGGATTTGGAAAGGCTGCAGTAAGCAAGTTCTGCGCAGTCTTGGTCTTGCACTGTTGGATGTGCCGTCTGCCAAGTAGTTTCAGTTTGAGCAGTTTTTAATGCCATTCCATAAACCACAAATGCTTGACACAAAATCATTAGGTTAGCAATAGGAAGAATAAATACAGTGCCAAGAAGGAAAGGGGTTTACTTTTTTTTATTAAAGCGCTCACACAGCCCCAGGGCATCGAGGCGCTGTTAAAGAAATTGGTTTTGTTTATTTTGTTCCGTAATTGTTTTTGTCTTAGTTGCGTATTTATAACATGCTTAAACACCTAGAGGTTTCTAAGCGCGGACCCAGGGATCGAACCTGTGTTGCTTCATGTCGTCTTGCTTCCAAGGCACGCACGTTGCCGCTGAGCTATCCTCCCGGGACTTTGGGTTGGAGGCTTTGGGGTTTATATATTTATAATGGATAATGTTTTCTAAACATATGACAATGGCGGATTTCCCTGGTTCTATCATTGAATTTACATATAATAAGTCACACTGCGAAATTTAATCATCTCTGTGGGTATTCCCTGCTGCCATACCAAAGGGTAACATGTCCGTGATTACTGAACGCCTTTTGGCCCAGAAGTAAACTAAAGGCTGTAACGTAAAGAGAGAGTGCGTGTGTGCGTGTATGTGCACAAGTATATACTACCATCAGACTCCATTGATCTGTGGCATGCAGATTATCAATTTGGCAACATGTTCATCTTCACCAGAAGCCAGTGGGGGAGCTAAAAGCCTAAATGACCACTTAAGAAAAGCTATTCAGTTTGCTTTGCCAGTCGCAGCAGCGCCCCACCTCGACCCTCCTCTCCACACATGCGTTTGTGTTTGGTGCAAGCAAGGGGTGGCATTTCAGTGGAAAGTATGTTGAAAAGCCCAATTCTGGCCCTCGGTGCATGGTTTTGTTTGTGATGATAAATCTGACAATTTATGACCGTTTAGAAAATATTTGTTAAGATTAGTTAACTCCACCTGCTATACCGCGATAACCATGATATACCGTCATTTGGCAAGAAGGTTATTGTACCGTCATAAAACTAATACCGTGACACCCCTAGTGCGGGGTGTGACTTATGTGCTAGTTGGCATGCACAGGGGCTACTCCCCTGGGAGCTGAAGAGTTCTGATGCTTGGGACTGGCTCTGGCCTGGAGTTTCTCCCTATTCTGGGGTTTGGAATGCCTTTCTCATTCCCTGCTAGTCCTCACAGGACCTGCTGTGCTTCATAGCGGAAGTGTCTGGGTTTTATGATGGTTTCATGACCCAAGTTGAGCCTTTTATGTATGCAGAGTGGGTGGGTGAGATTTTACATTTGTCTTTCGCATGTCTGCATCGTTTCTCGCAATTCCAATAAAAAAATCTTTTTTTTTCAACAATGGGAGGCACAGCAATAAGGCTATCGTCTGGTGATTGCATATAGCCGTACACGTGGCCTACACCATTACTTGTACAGGACCTGAAGCATAGCTGCAAAGATAACCAGTCGCACGTGGACTCTTCGAGCCAGTCCTGGTTTTTTTTTCTGCACTGCATGCTGCGACTTGTAGTCAAACCCCCTGCAAGACCTTCTTTTCTTCTGCCTTCGCTCCCCCTCTCCCCTGCTGATCTGTTATCTCTTGGCACTGTGCACCTGACCACCCTGTGTCCTCTGGGACCACGTACCTGCTCACCCTCCCACCCTCCTGCACTGCCTCCGGGCCACCCCTTGCACTGGGGTCTGTATCTGTACCCCTTTTTCTTACCTACCCTGTCTGCTGCCTTTTGCTGGCTGAACTACCACTGTTTGTTGCCTTTATTATTTATTTATTTTTATTTATCTGTACCTCCTCTGCTTCGCACTTTCCACTTCTCCCCCTTCCATGCACTTTTCCCCCTCCCCCTCTCCCATGCACTTGCTCGTTTTCAATGTCACTGGGCCTAGTAAGATCGCCGTTTTGTTCTCCCCTGAAACACTTGTGTATGTGCGCGATAGAAATAAAATATCAATATGAAAAACGAAACTACATGTTTCAGCATGCATTTGGAAGCAAAAACCAGGACTGGCTCGTGCTGGCACGCATGAAACGGGAAAACCTGACAGGGAGGCTGATGGACACTTTTTTCTTTCTGTGAGGCTTTTAAAAAGAAAACGTCTAATAACGCTCCCACTTATCAGAGCTGGTTATGGGTCTTTATGAAATCTGTTATCAGTGAAATAAGTAGCATTTAATTCCATTCTTGTAAGAAAACTCTTTGCGTAGTAAATTAATAGACACGATTCTTCCGTGAAAACTGAATGCATGAAGCAGACACAAAGCGCGCGAAAACGGACTAAGTAAACAACTCGAGGGATTGCCAAGGCTGCTTGATCCAGACTAAGGGAGGTATGGAGGGCGAGCCCCCAAGGAGGCTGCCGCCCTGCCGGGGAAGTGAGTGGGACACATGACAGAAGGGCCACGTCAAGCCAAAAGGCAGACAAGTGAACCGTGCAGCGCCGCCTGAAAGCGGACTCCCGCCGGCCTCCGCGGCAGCCCGGCCGGGCAGGAAGGAAGCTGCCAGCCTACAGAGCAGCACAAGACCAATATTGATTTCACGGCCGCTCCCCAGGGGTCATTGGGCTGTAAATGAAGCATTGGAGGGCCTTCGGGCTGCAGGCGAGTAGGCTCTGCCTGTCTGCTTCTCTTTTATTGCCAACAGCTGTCAGGGCGGCAGATGTCAGCGCCTCGCGGGCAGTTCTGGCCACTTAAGCCCGCACTGGCGTGCTACAGCCCGGCGGTCAGGCGGCAACTAAAGTGGGCTTCCAAGCGTTGAGGGGCTATCCTGCCTTTTACTGCAAAACGCATTTATAGGTCATAAAACCGAGCAGTGTGAAATCAAATGTTTAACACGACCACTTATATAAACCTCGGTCTGCCCCCAAACAAACAGCCGACTACTTGGCATTGTGTACCTCACAGCCAGGCCTCACAGCACTGCATGATGCAGGCGTCAAAACATCAAATTATAAAAGGGGGGGAAAAGTAACAAGCAGCCTGCTCAATCAGGTACACCTATTTCCTACCCCAGAGCAGGATATTTGTCCACAAGCTTCTGGACGCCGCTCGTTTTGGCTTTGGGCGCACTTACCCTTTTGGTGCTGTTGATATGTAGCATTTAGAATAACGGTATATTTAAGGAACACACACAGTAAACAAAGCTCTATTCACTTTAAGTGAAATGTAAACACTACACTCCATATGATATTATAGTTTATTTATATAGCGCCTATACACAATATGTTTCAAAGCGCTTCTAGGCAAGGGAGGGAACAAGGGAAAATACAATGACATTCTTACAGGCCATGAACAGTAAGGATGTGAAATTAACTATCAAACTCGGCCTGATGACATTTCAGAGAGTGCAAGTGCTAAGACATAGATAAGGAAGGGAGGGAGAGAGTGGGAAGGAAATGGAAACAGACAGGCGACTACCGTACAAGGCTGGATGACGTTTCTTGTAGAGCCGGAGAAAAACAAAAGGTGAGGGAGAGGGGTGCAGAAAGGGAGGGGAGGAACAAAAAGCGACCATCATACTAGGCCTGACAAGATTTCAGATAGTGCTGGAGGGTGGGGGGGGAATAGTAAGGGGAGGTGGGAGGAGACAGACAAGGTTGCTATCATACTAGGTCCAGAGACGATCTGATAGAGTAAGTGCATAGAAGAAAGTGAGGGGAGGAGATAGGAAAAGGGGAGAGGAGGAGAGAACAGAGAGTAAGCAGTCAAAGAGTGGAGAAGCAAGCGTGGGGAGCGAATACAATTGCAGAAGTCAGTAGTAACACATAATGTTGCAAGCCAGGATACAAGATGAAGATGGGAACAGCAGGATTCAGGGCCACCATGAGTATAAGATGCAAAGGAAGTCCAGCATGAGAGTTGAGAAAGGGAGACGCACTGTGAATCAATAAAGTCCATGAAAGTCAAATCCAGCATTGGCCACAAGATGGTGATGGTGAAACCAGAATGCATCAGGACTCATCCCAGTGCTATGCCATACTCAAGTCTACGGTCCATTTTTTGTATATTTAACACTACACTCCAGACATACACTGCTTTGTCCTGCAGCGTATGTGTGAGTGGAGTTTTCACTTAAAGGGAAAGTAGAGTCCATTTACTGTGGGTAATATAAATATACTTTCACCCCAATGGCCACAGTTATTTTGCGGGATGACAATATATTTAATGATACTGAAAGCACCAAAAGGGACACAGCCTAGTTCCCAAAGTAGGGCGCACCGCCCATAAGAATACTGCATACTGGAGCTTGGGGTGTGCAACACCTCCTGCAGGTGTAAATGTGATACTTCATCTTAGTGAGGAGTAATCATTTGACTATGGGAAATATTATTTACATTTGCAAATATGACAAGGTAAGTACCCTGTCCTTGTCAAGAGGGAGTGGGAACCCCTCTCGTCCTGGGGTGGGAGACCTACCCAGGGAGTTACCCAGTGCCAGCCCTACACCCCACTGCTCTGCCACTCTCCAAAGTTCCAGCCTATATCTGGGCAGTACCCCGTTGCATCACACCACACCTCTTAAGAAAAATTCTTGCCAGATTTTCTCTCTTGATAACGTGGCAGAGAGGCCACCCAGCGTTCCAGTATCCGTATCCCAGTACCAGAAACCTGGAACCAGCAGAGAGAGAAAAGCCCTGTTGTGTTTAAAGCTGACAAGACTAGGACACAACCTCAAGTCAGGGGGCATGGCATTCCATAGTCGAGGTGTCGAGATTGGAAAGCATCCATCTTTTACATGTGACAATTTTGCTTTCGGTTGTTGTAGTAGACCAGTGTTGTTGGATCTCAGGCTACGCCTGTCCGGTAACCGTTTGAGTTGCGCTACCAGGTAAGTCAAACTCTTTCCATAGAGACAAGAGTGTGCAATGCAAACAGTGCGAAACATGACCCTTTTTGCTATCGGAAGCCAGTGTAGTGATCGCTGTGCTGCCGACATATGTTCAGTTTTGCGCAGACCTACAACCACCCTCACTGTGTTCTGAACAACTTGCAGGCAGTTGATTTCTCCTTTTCCTGTGCCTATTAGGATGCTAACACAGTAGTCCAGGTGACTACTTGTGATGGTCCTGGCCAAAGTGGCACAGCTGGACACTTCCAGATAAGGTCCGAGTTGTGCCAGAAGCTTAATGTAGTATGACGAGTTGGACATTAAGCAACTAATGTGAGACCCCATTGAGAGCTCTTGATTAATAGTAAACTGCTAGGGTCTTCACTTTCTTGAGGGTGGAGGGGACGACAATCTGCAGTTTGGAAGGAGGAGTAGGCTTGGTCTAAACGATGCAACTTGGAAGAAGTGCCCAAGATTATAATATGTGTTTCGAAGTTGTTCAGGGCAAGGCCATTGTACAACATCCAGAGATGAGTTCAGTTGTATGTGGTGTTGATAACCTCTTTGATGTAGTTACCCGAAAGCGGGAAAAGACACAGAGTATCGTCCGCGTAGTTGGCATAGCAGGCACCTTCTGCATCCAGTTGATCAAACAGTGTGAGCATTAATATGTTAAAAAAAAAAGTGGGTGATGGACAGGAGCCCTCTGGCACTCCACAGCTTAAAACATATCCCTCTGACATAGCTTCATCATGGAAGACCTTGGCGGTCCGATCTGATAGGAAAGAGCACCCACTGACCGCTTCATTGGAAAAAGAGGCCCGCTCAAGCAGTCTGCTGGCTAAGATGGAATGATCAACCAGATCAAAAGCAGCTGTTAGATCTAGGAGCATCAGCAATGATGATTTGCCATTAGTTGTAAAATATTGGTTGTAAGGTCTAGCAGTGTAGATTTAATGCTACGAGAACTCAGAAAACCAGATTGCTTGGGGCCTAGTAAGCTATGTGCACTCAGGAATGCCTGGATGTGTTCATGTGCAATCGTGTCCAGAACTTTCAGCAGAAAAGTGGAGTTAGTAATCAGGTGATAATTACTCACCACACCAGGATCCAATGAGGACTTCTTCAGAAGGGGGAGTTTATCCAAGTTTGCTTGACATCTTTTGGAACTAGCATTTCTTTGAACGACACATTTACAAACTTTGTAATGAAAGGGTCCAGGGACAGGTCACACAGGCTTTGACTATTTTAGCCGGACAGATATCATTGCAGCTATTGTGTTTTATCCTGATCAATATGTCCAGAACCTCTGCTTCAGACACCTCTTCAAAATTAAAGGGCTTAGGTAAGTCTGGGCCAGTGCTGGCCAGAAACAGTAGGAGGTGGAGGATTCAACTTGGCTAACCTGGATTCAGTGTCCCCTTTGATCAAGAAAATCTTGTTGGACATAGCCTTTTCGATTTGAATACACCAGTCAGAGTCTTTCATGACTGTGATGTCAATCGAACAAGGGTCTTTGATTTCGGTTAGAATCTTAGTGCTACCATATTCATGTATATAGTTGCAAGGACGTTAAGGTGAGAACATAATGCAACAAAACCATTGAAATTCAGCTAAACCCACCTTAACTTCGCGCTCCCTGTTGCACAACCTATGACCACAATGATGACATCACTAATTACAGGTTGTATGAGAACACCAATGACATCACTGGTGGCCACACCAATTGCATTGTATATAAATTGCATTAGATATAACATCATTAATAAGTTAGCTCCTAAAAACTTTTGATTATCTTAACAATTTAGTCTGTGAACTTGGCAGTGATGAAGGCTGTGGTCACTGGCCGTCACCAAACACCATAGCTGTGGTCAGTTAGTGTTTTTAAAATACCAATGTGCATGGTTAAAAGCCATGCCTAATGGCCCGTCACTTTTGTAAAATATACAGTGGGCAAGGTTGAAACCTGTAGTCCGTGCCCATGGCTAAAGGCTATAGCTAGTTCCCATTAATATGTTAGAATGTACAGTTGGCACAGCCAAAGGACATGGCTAGTATTGTATTGAAGTCCATGTCTAGTGGTTGGTTAGTTTATATAATATACAGTGCGCACCGCCAAAAGGCCATACCTTATGGCATGTTAAATATACAATGGGCATGGGAAAAATATGTACTAACTGCTCATGGTCAAAGGCCATGGCTAGTGGCCCATTATAGGTTAGAATATATAGTGGGGACAGCCAAAAGCTGTGGGCACTGGCAAGTATTGTGCTAAAGCCCATGGCTAGAGGCTGCTTAGTGTATATAATATACAATGGACACGGCTGAAGGTTGTAGACACCGGTGAAGGACAAAGTTCATGGTTTGTGGTCTGTTAGTGTTTTAAAATATATAGTGCACATGGCTGAAGGTTGTGGCCAGTGTCCACGATTAGTGGGCATTAAAGTATTAAAAAATATTTAGCCAGGCATATCAACAATGTCTGAAGGTCATGTTTAGACCGGATACTGTTGTAATGTAATCAGTGATGCCATCACTGTGGTCATAGGCTGCGCAACAGGGGACGCAAAGTTAAGGTGGGATTAGCTGAATTTCAGGGTTTTTGTTGCATTCATTAAGTTCTCACCTTAATGTCCCTGCAACTAATGTTTTTTCCTAGCATTTCAAGGGTTTTGTTATTCTATAGATTGTCGCTGGACGCGCCCACTTTATATTTTAGAACTCTATCAGACCACTAGCCATGGGCTTCGGCCATGGCCAAAGACTACCAGACCACTAGCCATGACATTCAGCCATGCCCAATGTCCATTTTAAAAACAAGGGTTTGTGATCTTTTGTGTAAGCACTGCACTGGGAATATTACAACCTGAATACAATTCTGGTACCCAAATACTTACTTGTCAACCTCAAACAAAAAAAAAACAAAAAAAAAGGGGGGTAGCGTCCGCCCTCTGAAAAATAGTTACTCTCCACCAACATGGGTCAATTATTTGTGCTTAGCTTCAAAGCGAGGAAGGCCATGTTGCCTAATAAACGAGCACAAGTTACAAGACCACTTAGAGCAACATGGCCTGAGGGCGCTACCCCTTGCTAGCTTAGAAGCTAAGCAGGGTCGGTCCCAGTTATTGCACGGATGGGAGACAATGGACAGTCCCAGATGATGTGTGTTTTCTTAGTTTTAAATCTCATCACACACAAAAACACAATCACCACATAAAAAAACATACTACTGCTAGTCCTTCAAAGTATTGCACTCAGATACCATTTCTTTGCCTTTTAATTGCATTCTGGTATTTGTAGTATCCCGGTCAAGATGTGGGGAATAATGCCACAATTTAACACGTTTTGCCTAACATAGTTCTATAAGGATTTATATATTTGAGTGACACTGTATTATGTGTACTTTTCAAGTTATCTTTCTAAAGCAGAGTATTGTTGAAAGCCAGACATGGGAGTGAGGAGGGTAAATGGTGAGATGGCAAGTAAGTCATGAGTATTTGCCCAGGATGTGGAAAGAGTTTGCAATCCTGGACACTGATGCAGTTTTTTTCCCCTGATGGTGGCTCCTTTTCACGGCACAAGTAAAGAACAAATGTGGGTGGACAGCATAACTTTCTTTCAGAGGGCGAACACAACCTCTTGGGTATTTTTGAGGTTGCCAAGCTTGCTCAAGTATTTGGATACAAGGATTTTACTCAGTTGCCATCTTCCCAGTGCAGACGCTTACCCGCAAGACCACAGGAACTTGTTTTGCATTGGGATTTTGTTTCCATGGGAATATTTCACTACAGATTGCTGGGTTTAAGGGGTGAGCGCCTTTTATACTTTGCCAGCATATTTATTGGAACATTTTCTCTCTCAGGGTATTTTTCTGGTGTTCATTACTTTTTTTTGAAAGGTCCAATGTTATTTTGACTTGCACACTTTCTTCTAAGGGGAAGGTCAATTGAACTACATTTGTATATTTCACTTTAAGATATATGTTCACTTACTGTGCGTATATTCACGGAGGCCAGCTTTTGATTTTCGCTAATTGGGGCAAAAATAACTGGGCATATGTTATTCTTGCAGCCAGTCATTTATTTCCCTTTTCCGTGCTGCTTAAATGCGGTTAGTTGTGGTTGTGAGATGTATCACAACAGTCACCAAGAGATAGGCCATAATAGGGGCTTAAAGCATGTTGCTTAACCAAAGTGTGTGCAAATAATTTAATCTCACTGCGCATTGCCTAAAAAAAAAGGTGGATTCTCAAAGCCTGCCATCTTTTATACATAATACCAATGTCAAAACAGATAAAAATCAGTCTGTGATTGATGAATGTCTTTGTTTTAGAACACTAGCAACCCATCACACAGAGTGCCCGGCCATGGTCAAAGGCCATGGCTAGTGGTCTGCAAGTGTTTTAAAATGGACCCTGGCCATTGCCAAAGGCCATAATTTGTAGTCTGGTAGTGTTCTAAAATATCAGTGGGCACGGCCGAAAGCCATGGCCAGTGGTGCGGAATAATTCCACGGAGTAACAAAACACATGAAATTCAAAGAAAAAAACTTTAGATGCAGGGACATATAAAGATGTGCAGCCTGTGACCGCAATTACAACATCCCAGATGACATCACTGGTGACATCACTGGGGACATGATATATAACAACACTGATTACATCTGTGATGACATCAGCCACAATATAATTCATGACTTGGCTAATAAAAGCTTTAACTAAATAATGTAGGTGGGGGGGAAAGTGGGCTCTAGGATGGAACACTCCTGTGCTGAGCTCTATTCATTTGCTGGTTATCTCTAATTATTCGGTGCAAGGTCACAGGTGTGGAAAGGTGAACACAACACCTTTTATAATGAAAAAGTGGAAATTCCCAGTTACCTTGCTGTAATTAGTTTTCATAGAGTTTTGTAATTACAAGAAATTACACGCTAGATGCAGTGTCTTTTGTGTTTTTTTAATATACATAGGATAGACAGGTAGTCTAGAAAGTGGTCAGCCGACACCTGTTTCGAACCCTAAGGTTCCTTCTCAAGGCACGAAAGGTAGTCTGGGTCTTTGACTGTAGACTGATCGTGGACAATTGTAGAATGATGGTAGAAACATATGGCCGTGTGGTTGAAGTTCAAAATTGTTAAATTTTCAGGGCTGTTGCCTGCGTCTCTGAAATCTGCAGCCGAGTGGAGTCGGCTCCAGATTTCAGAGATGGTCGTGCATGCAACAGCCCTGCAAATTGAACAAATTTGAACTTCAACCACACGGCTATACATTTCTACCATCACACTACAATTTTCCACCATCAGCCTTCCCCCGCATTTATATGCAGCAAAATCAACCTGTCAAAAAACAAAAAAAACAAAAAGAAACCTATGCATTCTCCTTCGAGGAAATGTATTCGAGCAAAATCCTAAATCTTAAGGTCTCACCTTAACGTCCCTGCAAATAATGTGTTTTTCCTTGGAAAAAAAAATTATATATATATTCCTTCAACTGCGCTGGTCACTAAGCGGATGACCATTCTACTTTCCCCTTATAGACGCACAGACTAGCAATTCACATGATGTATGTGATGTGAATACCTGCTATTACCCCCCGAGCCTAGACAACATCTTCCACATGCGATACCACGCCTGACACCTTGTCGCACACAAATCTGGCATCAGGCGGCCGCCAAAATGCCAGAAGTTGCGCTTTGCAGGATCACTTTACATTACATCACATTCATAAGGCTCAAAGGTCTATTTTTGAAGGAGTAGGTGGTGGGCTCGATTTCGAAGTGTTCTATTGGGCAAACATTTACGAGTATTGAGGGGCCACAGGGTGCATTGAAGAGACTTCGACGCAGCCCCGGGACAGACTGAAGGAGCAGTATGAGCGTCACCAGTGTCAAAGTAAAGAAGGGGACAAAACCAGTTATGCCCAAGCGGCAACCAGAGCTTGCTCAAAGTAAAAACATCCTTCAAAAAAACACAGTCAATGACTCCCACTTTGAGATCTTATCGGGAGCCTGGGGAGCAGACAGAGGCAAGAAGCTCGAACAGATGAAAGGGTATTGGTGTTAAGAACACTTTTGGGCAGAGCATTCCTTCCCACCCTATGAAAGATAGGTTCCATGTCATTTCATCGCGGGAAGTTTTTTTGCTGGGTTTTTCCCAGCAATTTTTTTTTAACGAAAATACCCATTGCATTTTTGAAAATTACTTTTGGGGGGGTTCTCGCCCCAAAACCCCCCATTTTCTTTAATGTGTATTTATTCCCAAACACCCACACCCCTTATATATAATTCACTAACCCCCCTAAAAAATTTGATGGGTTTTTTCGAAAAACATTTGTGGCAAAAAACCCTGCGAAAAAACATCCCACGATGAAAGGTCGTCGTATCGAAAGATAGATCAGGAATCGGGCCATAGTACCGTCTCAGTGTTGGTGCCCAGTGCATGCACAGAAGGGTGTTGGCTTTTTGGCAATCCACCTTTCCCTCACTGAGAACAGCGTGGATAAGAAGACTCTTACCGGCCATCATCTTCTGTGCCTCGTATGGTTCCATGTAGCCATCGTTTTCCGTCACCTTCTCTGGTGCTGCCGGGATGCTCGAGGTCTGCTTTGCGTCAAATGGGTCTGCGTAGTCCTCGAGGATGACAACCTGGTCAGGAGAGACAGAAATGAAACATGAGCAGAAGCCTCATGGGCTTTTTGGCAACAGGTTCGGTCTTCCAAGCAGTTGTATATCACCATCAATGTTCAAATCATACACTTGCAGGTTTGAGATCCATGAGGACTCCCCTGCATCATAAATGGAGGAAGCTATGAGGTACAAGATGAAGACGCTGACCCTCAATCTGCACAAAAGTAGATTACAAATTGTATATCCTCATGAGTGCACCAGAAGGTGGGGGAAAGAGGGAGGGGGTGGAGAATTGCAATGTTTCAATGGCCCACTACATTGGTAAGGAGGTCGGGGGGACAAATCAACAATATATGGATTAAATGTGGGACATGATTTTCACATATTTCTTATAATCTAATTACCACATGCTCGCTATCACCAAACTCGTTTCCTAAACCCCCACCCCGAACACAGAACAGTAGCTTAAGTTGTGAAACCGACTGTTTTTGTACAATCTTCCCCACTACATTACACCAACCAACCAGTTTTGGAAATGGCCAACCCAATGATGAAACCGCATAGACATTGCTGACAAAATGTCGGCATTGGAACAGACAATATAAAGATGGCTAGTATTGGCACAACCTACACACAGGATGTACTCAAATAGATCAGGAGAATGGCAGTGTAAGCCAAGATACAACAATACCATTTCCGCAAGTTACAACTACAACCTTGATCTGCACAACGCCAACACCCAGTACACATGAGAGTATTAATTCACTTGCAGCCCAGCCAAAACATTTACATCAATGGATCTACATAATTAAACTCTGAATAGCGAAGCATCCCACAATTACAGACAACTAGCCACGATAAAACGGCATGACAGAAGATTTTCTCGTAACAGGGACAATGACAAGCATTGAGCCATGAATCAGCTCTGCAGTGTGGACTTTCAACATCAATACACAATGCTGGGTAACAATGAATCTCGAGACTTGGGCTGGTGATGGATTGACGTCTACAAAACGCTCAAGAACTGGCTCACAGCATTGCACAATCGCGAGAGTGAAAGCAATATTTCGATTTCAATAACGCAATGTGCTTTTGAGGCCTTTCTCGTCATCGATGTTGTCTGAACCCTAAGTTTAGATGAACTCGTTTCTTGTATGTCTTCTTGGACAGGTCTGTGGGCTTGTTAAAGCAGTAAAGGCGATCTGGTCTTTCTTACCACTCTATGAAGCAACTCATTGACCCTATTTCACACAGGTCAGCCACCAGATATTCCTTTCCCACAATGCACCTTAATGACAGCCATTCATCGGCACATGTCCCTTTCACTTTTTTCTCCTGCATGCACAGTATTTTGGGCTCATGATGCATTTTTCTAACAGGGGCATTAATTTATCTCTTTTTGGGTCACCCACACACAGACACCCTCATAGTTGCGAACATGGTCAATTTGTAAGTTGTAAGAGGATTCAATCCCGCACTACAGCTAAGTCAATGCCTAGTCCAGAATACTGAATGAAAACCCTTATTGATATATCTTTATGTCCAGTTCATGCGTTCTGGATGACTACCCCTATATAACACCCCTCTCTTGGAATCCTCCTGACCCCACGGAGCCAAGAAGTAGTTCTGTTTTGCAAGTTAAAAGGTTTATTTGAGACTTTAAACAATATAGATATATATATCACGCTTTATAATAAATTAATAATTGAATATCACACTTAATCTGATATGATAAAGATTAACAACGGAGAATCTGGCACTAGCACACTTCTTTATAATCACTAAGGAGTTGACATGAAATGGATAAGGTAGCACACTGGTAACTAGGGACAGAAGAATAATGTGGTAGAGAATGCTTTATGGATTTCAGATGGATGCAATGTTGAAGGAAATGCAGTACAGAAAATACTCAATATGATTTCAACAAAACAATGTAATCACTTTTCTCTGGCAATTCACCCCTCCCCCCTTTTATGCAATGCAAGGAAATGGAAGGAAGCACACAGTTCTCAGAAATGCAATTCAAATGTAATTCAGTTCACCCAGCAACTTAGACTCCAGAAGTTGAAAACACAGGCAAAATGCTTTTAAATGTGCTGGAAATGAAGAAAAAAAATATGCTAAAATGCTTTTAATTCCCTTTAGAGGTTCAGGGTGAGTGAAATCTAGTTAATATTAGTCCAGGCTCACACTAGCAATGATTCAGGGATGATTAGCAGATTAAACGAATTTCTCGCAAATGGAAGGCAAGCAGCAGCTGTTTTTACACGTGGAGAAATTTGCAAATCGCGGTAAAATTCGCAGATGCGTGTTCCGCGATTGCGGTAAAACTATAAGGGGTAAGAATGTGGTTCTTGGTGCGATTAAAAGCTAAGATTCTCAGCTTTCAGATAAAAGTTACTGCAAGTCTCTAGCACAAACGGTTGCGGAGATATGAGCGATTAAATAAAGGTCGTTTTTCAGATTTGAAATTTTAAAGTTCAAAAAGACAAGTGACAGATTTTGCAGCTAGAATGACAGGTGACAGATTTGGAGCTATCAGGCAGTTCTACTTAGGTTAAATAGATTGAATTAGATGAATTTAAACTAAGAGCTTTGGTTTGGTACAGTTTGGCGGTACTCACAAGAGATTTTAAACAGGAAGGCGGCTTTGTCACGATCTGGTCAACTGGTCTGGACTTCGGACGGTCTCTGGGCACAGCGTCTGGTCTCTGGAACTGCTCACAGCATCGGGGTCAGCACTCTGGATACAATGGCCTGGTCTCTGCTAGGCACCGGTTCTCTGGGTCGGGTCCTGCCTTCTCTTTGGATATTTCTGTCACCGGGTTCTTGCAAAAGTTCTTGGCAAAATTCAGACGGCGTCAGCCGGCTGTCTGAAGAGTTCAGTTGCAAAAAGATTTTTAGGCCTGCTGACAAATACTCTTGCTGGCAGTGACCTTTTTGGTTAAGGTTCTGAAGTCTCTGTTTATCTTGGAGTCTAAGTGTTGGCTCTTTGAAGTTTGATGGAGGTAAGTATGGATTTTTCCGGCAGAGCTTCCAGCGGCAGATGGAATTGAAGGTCTCTACCTAAGTTTCAGTGGTCCATTTATATGTTCTGCAAGTGGGTGTGTGTGTTGGTCATAACTAAACTTGCCCCTCTCCCTTGTCATTGGTCAAATTTCCATTCCTCACTTGATTGGGGAAGGAACTGTGAGTCAGAGTGATGTCATTTTATGGCTTGCAGATAGGACACTCCCCTGTCAGATTGCACATATTCTATATTTGATAACAAAAGACATATTTCACAGTTACACAGTTGCTTGAAATTACATATACATGGTGTGGCTGAATTTAGCCATGTCTCTGTCCAAATCTGCTGTTTCTAAGAGCTTGCATTCAGAAATGGCACATAATTGACTTTTTAACTGATTTTTCAATTTCTGACATTGACCCAACTTTACATACATGTGCGCAGGGAGTATGGACATTAACTGATGAAGTTTCAGATTTTTAACATGCATACATTTAGAGTAATATCCACTTTTCCGCTAACACCCCCCTGAACATACCACCGGTTCTAAAAACCTCTTAAACTGTGGGCAGAAAAATCACAAGAATTATGGTATCATTTATAAAATTTTCACATGTCCGCACCATGAGTTATTCATCTTTTTCTAAACAATATTCTGGCTACAAAGGGGTGTGGTTTCCCAGGTCACATGGTGGAAATACTGGTTTTCCCACTCCCCCCAAGCCAGCTTCTGTCTCCAGTTTCTCCCCCTCCCAGTTTCTGCCAAGAGTAAGCCACTTTTACGACCCCTGCAATAAAACCTTTGCCTGAGTCATGACAGGCTTTGTTCAGAGCTCCTGTATCCTGTGGGGCCCCCCTTAATTCAATTATCAGAGAGATGGCATATCCTTAGTGTGGCCAGCAAAAGGCAGATAGGCCTGGGAACACAGTTGTGACTCAAGTTTCACCCCTGATGGGGGTAGTTGCCAGGCAGAATCAAGTTCCTTAAGCCAGACTTTCAGCTAACTGTCATGTTTTTTGTTGCTTTTTAAATTAACTTGCAATTTTACACATGCAGCTAGAATGCTGATTCTAAGTGCAAAACTATGACATTTCAACAGTTACAAAGGCATGTGACACCAAACATAGGTCACTCATTTAATCTAAACATTTTCGATTTTAGTGTCTTTAAATCCAGTGCAACTTAAACTGCTGCAATCCACAGCTCAGCCAGTCTTGTTATAAACCTTCAAGTCACTCCAGAATATCACTTTACATTGTATCCACCTCTCAGTAAGTCTTTCTTTGGCTTGCTTTGGGTTCATTCAGTTTTACACAAAAAAGTAAAATCTGGTGTTGTTTTAAAATGCCGGCTTTTGGATAGTGGTGAGTACTGGTACTGCACCCATTTTTGGGATTTAAGAAATTAATTCCCCACAATTCTAGGTTGCATTTGGCAATCAGCATTGCCATTCCCAATGGTTTCAGACTACTGTGCGGGTAGTCCAATGGTGGTTTTAGGCAGTTCCCTTCTGTGCCCATAACATCGGCAAAAATGGGTGGCAGCCTATTCTTCATGCATTTCCCTGGGCATTTTCTGGGAAACTCTGGCCATCATGATGTTTTCCATGTCAGCACTGCACAGTTTTGAGGTACGGCTCGGATGCATGGGTAAATACATCCCACAAAGTGCTACTCCAGGCTTGTTTCTTTCCATTGCATGCTGGGATTTGCTGTTCTGCTTTGACCATTCTGGCCATCAGGTTATTAGAACCCCCTGCCAACTAAGCTGAGGCAGCAATTAGTCTGTCAAAAAACCTAATGAGTGATGAAGAGAATAGACTCCAGCAGACCGCCGGACAGGATCTGCGCCACGTCAACGAAATAAAAAACCACCCTGGACACACGGGTACGTATCGCAAGTCGATGGAAGATAGCTGCAGGTACTACCACCCGCCCGCACACATCTGCAATCATACGCTACTATCGCACAACGCCTCTGCCATTAGAATGCAGCTATGTCCCACAAAAAATGTCGGTCTAGCTGGACACGTACATCTCCTGCACTTGCATGGTATCCAGACAACCTTGCAGCATCCATCCACATGGCAGCTCGACGTGAGTCGCTAGCAGGGACTTGGCCACCCATACCTACCTTTGTATTGGCTAAAATGCGCACACACATTTTAAACTCCTCTGACAAATGTGCCATACCACAGACTTCGGTCCGCTGAGGGTGTTCACCTACAGCGCTGTGAGGCCATACCAATGGGAAAAGGCGCTATACTAGGACTGGGCAATATATTGAGTTTTGGAGATATATAGATTTCCAAAAGTGATATAGAATTAGAGAATATCGTTAACATCGAGAAAGAGATATACGTCTCCATCGGTCACCCATTAAATTAAGATGACAAATCAATATGACAATGTCACTTAATGCCTACTTTCAGTGCATATCAGCATTTGTATCCTACTTGCATTTATTTGCTAGTATTGCCCTTTTTGCTGAGATGATGTCCTTATGAATAAATTGCAATTTTACGACGAGGTTGACTGACAATGTTATAGTTGGGTTTGCATTTACTGTTCAGTATTAATACTGTTGACATTTCACATGTTATGTGGTCTTGTACTGCGCACTGCTGCCACATGCGTGGTCTCTTGCCATTCTGGCAGGTCTGCAATGGAAGGAGGGTCGTGGGTTGTTAGTAGGATTGAAAGGGAATAGAGCAGAGAGCTTTGATGCGCTGCTGGCAGCTTCAGTTCCCAAAAAACAGTCCATGAGCGTTGGTGTATTTTTGGTTGGTAGCCGCCATGCGGTGTTGAGGTCCAATTGGGCATGGGTGCTTTGTGTGTACTTGTGGTTTGGTTTCATGTTTGGTGCTGCAAAGTGTGTGCGGTTCGTGGTGTGGTAGAGGTAGGGTTGTGTTCAGTTTAGAGTTTGAGGTTGAGTGTGCAGAATATTGAGTTTTTAGTACGGTTATTTAAGTGCAACACATTCCTTACCCCAACATACAGCTAAGGGCGATCCATTCCCATCACCCGAAATCCATCTAAGTGCAACACACTTCCACCCCCAGATTACAGCCAAGTGCAACATTTCCTACCCCCAAAATACAGCGGAGTGTGACACATTTCCTACCTACCCCCTAATACTGCCAAGTGTAATGCATTTCCTATCCCCCCAAAAATCCATCTAAGTGCAACACACACATACGTCCCAATAAATCCATCAGGCTACCTATGGGGGGAAGGAGGTGATCTACACAGTGTTATAATATGATGGTGGTAATGTATGATTGGCAGGGCTTCAATTGAGCACAGTAATGGCTGTGTTCACCGACCATGTCATCTTACCTTAGGTTGTAGCTGTAGGGTGCTGTGTCTGTTGTCCATGTGCGAAAAGGGGCAAACAGGGAGATGAGCTGCCCAGAAAGGAGCTGCCCTTTGCCTCTGGCACTTAGTCGTCAAACTGGGCAAGGCTGCCCTGGGGCCCTCAGTTAAGACAGCTGCTGAAACTATAGCTGCTGTTTAGATTTTGTGCCCGGGTCAAAGCCGTCTTGGATACACACAAGACCTTCAAGTGTGACTGGGACATTAAGCGGCCAAAGGATAGCGCCCTCCACAACTAAGCTTTCAAGTGTGCAGCACTTGAGGGGTTCAGTAGCATGTAGGGGGTTCAGTATTCTGCCACTACCCTCGACCCACCCTCCAACAGTAGTGCTTGAACAGCTACCAAGAACCTGTTCTCGGCTACATCGTGTGGTCAGACAAAAAGACAAATCGCTGCCAGGAGTGAGGGGGCTATTCCATACATGACAACATGTGAAGCATCTGGGAGGGAGATTGTCTCACTGAAATAAGAAGAAATAAAAGTTCCCCATAGGTCTGCATAGGGGTTAGAATTATCCTAGATGGGAGAATGGGGAAAAATAGCAACATGTTTTATTTCCCGCCTAAATCGGGAGGGTTGGCATGCATGCTCTTGATCAGTGTTTTGTAGGGTGGCCTGCAGTTAGGGGGCGGTCAAATCAAATTCATGCCCTGCTGGGAGAAAGCGTAGTAGAAGCTACTGGCAGGTTTAACTGAATGTGAAAGATGCGTTTTGGTGCACCTATGTACCACTTGTGCTCGATGCCAGATTTCCAACACGTTTACAACCTGTTGGTGCACAGTGGTGCATAAATCAGCAATTGAGAGGGTAACATTTTGGCAGCAGGAGCCTGCCCACGTGCAATATCGCTCTTTTGCATGGGGGTACGTAGGTAGGCAAGAGGAGAGGGGTAGCGGGCAAGGATAGTTTTCTGGATGCATCAGTTGGAGGTCAGTGGCGGGAGGGCGGAGGCCATGTTTCCAGCGAATGTGGAGAATTGAATACTTTCCTTATGTAACAGGAGGGGAGAGGGAAGGTTGAAGGCAGGGGAGGGTGAGAAAAATGGCATGTCTTCCATAGTTTTGGAAACCAGTCGGCACACAGGTGTGTTGGGGTGCGTGCGAGTTTCAGACCAATGGGACTTAGACTGGTAGAATGTGAGTGTGGAGGACCTTGTGCGGTCATTACAACAGAGGGTAGTTTGGAAAAATATATACATGCCGCAACTAGAGTGAAGGTCCTTGGTGAGGCGGTGTAGCTAAAAGAGAATGAACAAAGCCAAAATGGTGACTAGTAAGGATGCCGCACTTTGAACCCTGCAAGGGATCCAATGTTAAATCTTTGGGCCCCGGAGGGAGGGGTGCAGCTTGTCGAACCCAAAAGGCATGTGGCAGTTCTGAAACTTCCTGGGAAGAGGGGCTTCTCTGCTCAGGGGTCAGATAGGTTTATAATGCGAGGAGAAGAGAAGACTGTAACCCTATAGAGTTATTTTCTTTCCCTACAAATGGGAATATCACTTTTTATGTAGTGCTTCATACCAGATTCCTTCTGCCTCCAAGCACTGTAATACGAGGTGTTATTACCCAATTTAACCAGAGATAAAAGCTGCAAGCTAGTATCCAGCTATAAAAGTCACTTGCTGCCGCAATTGTACACATGTACACATCACACCATTTCTTTCTCGTCAAGGGACAACCACTAGCCAATGTCTGGTGGCGAGTGCAATTCTTGAACCCACATTTAACTATATTCAACTTATTGACCCCTGAAGGTTGTAGTCAGGCCTGCCATGATTTTAACTATTGTCGTGCAGACTGGACAGGTTTCTGTAGCAAGAACTTAACTCCTCAAGCTATCTTGCCAACTTGGCTGGTGAGAGCGTCAGCAAAAGAAGGGTTGTGAAATTAGAGAAGGGATCCTATGGCACATTCAATTGGAGGACATCCCTCTTTGAATTGCATAAGTATGAAGTCTGTGTATTGGAACACCTTACAACTGCCAGTCACCATATACATGCAATCCACACTGAAGGCATGATCCATACAGATACCAGATTCCCGTCTACACAAGCTGTGCATTGACCTCCCATTCGAACAAGGATACAGCACATCCAAATGACCGCTGCACACTATAGAAAGCACCTTTGATATGGACCCTTGATCACTAGGTCCAGTTGGCCTCCTTCTGCACTTTGGATGTCACAGGTCTTGAACTCAGGAAGGCCCAGAGAGAGAGAGAGAGAGAGAGAGAGAGAGAGAGAGAGAGAGAGAGATTCTTCAGCATCCAAGAGGAGACCGGGCAGGAGAGATCCTACGAAGGATGGGAGGTGTCGCTCAGAAAGGGAGAAGGCTTTGGGGCACCGACAGGGGAGGGCTGGGAATTGGCTTTCCTCTCGAGGCAGAGAGCAGTCCTAGGGCAATACCTTACCAGACAGATCCATTCACTGGCGAGCAGATTGGTAGAGGGTGGCATGGCCAATGAGGTGAAAGAGGCGCAAAACCAAGAGAGATAATTGCACAGCTTTGCCAGAGTCGCAGAAGACGAGTAGCTCCTGAGAGGCCACGAAGTAGCAATTTCTTACATTTTAAAATTGGGTGGAAACTGGAAGGTGGTGATTACAGAAGAGGGGGTTGTGCAGGGGAGTACTCTTGCGGGATACGTCCTTTGAAATTGTTGCGTTTCTCATGATGGGCCGCAGCCTGAAAGGGTACTTCAGAAGGAATTCACAAAAGCATGGGCCCACACAACCTGTCCTTTAAAGGGGGACCAGTGAGAATCAGTGGGGCGCATAGGCCGGGGCAAGCACACCGCACAGGAACTTCATGGCCGGCATCAGACTATCAAAGCAATACAAGCTTGAAAAAGCAGGATCAGGTCCGCTTCCAAGATGGCAGCAGTGCACACAAGTTATCAAAGAAGACTTCAAGTAAAGAAGATCTTGAAATACAGGGGCTGGGTAGTCCTACTCACACTGCGCTCCTCCTGGTTATATTGCGTACTGTTATTCTTCTTGAAGGACATTACCTGCCCCAGGTACCAGTAAGGTGTACCCAAGACCTTGAAATTATGAGAATCAGTTTAGTTAGGTAGCCAGATCCTGGCGCTTGTCTTTCCTGAATAAATTGTAATAATTGGTCAAAGAATAAAGCAAGAATTGCCATAAGTTAAAGCTATACATGAAGTTCCTTTATTAACAAGTGTGCCTTTAGGTTGACACGTGTTTCGAGCTGTGCTAGGTCTTTTTCAAAACTGGGCACTTATATGTTTTCTGCACTCGGGGGATAGCACGCTCTTCTTGGAAGCAAGACCATGCAGAGCAACCGAGATTCGAACCCCAGATACGTGCTTAGAAACCAAACTCAGGTACAGTATTAGACGCGCTATAAAAAACAATTAAATAAATACAAAATAAATACCTAGCACAGGTCGAAACATGTGTCTCGTTAATAAAGGCACTTCATGTATAACTACCTTATGGCAACTCTTGCTTTATTCATTGACCAATTGTTACATTTCATTCAGGGAGGACCAGCGCCAGGATCTGGGATCCTAACTAAGCTGAATCTATAGAAGATCTTGATCACCCGCAGGAACCCCAAATAAGCTTCAGTGGAAGAACACCAAGATTGTATTAAAGCAGAAATTAGAACGTGGGATCAAGCCTCTCCCTGACAACCAAAGCAATACAAATGCCCAGGGAGGCTGCTCGCGAGCCATGAGACCATACTGATCCCGTCTAATCCGCGAGTATCTGAATGCAATTTCAATTATTCCAGCTATCTGGGCTGATAAGGCAGCTCTTTATCAGCACAATAAGGAGCTGGCAGTATTACAATCCTTAATTAGGAGTGAGCCATGCGTTGCAGAGGCCACTCGCTAACAGCCTGCCCTTATCTGGGGAATGAACGAACCACACAGAGGGCTTTTCATGCTAGAGGTGGTTTTCTTTTTGTGTTCCTGTCTCTCGTACACGGCTGCTGTGTTGGCACTGTGCTTCATCTGGTTTCTTTCCAGGGGACACATGTTCTGTTTCATCGCACAATCACAAAAACAGTTTAAAGGATAAGGCCACTTCAGCCCTCAAGCCACCAAATACAACACAGAAAAATAATTACACAAACACATGATCTGCACAGAGTAACTGCAATGAATGTTGTTCCTTCACGTCTGAAAAAAGGTAGCAGTACGTGCATGTAAATTATACATATAGGGAAAGCCCATTTGAGGCAAGTCACACATTCCACAACACCACCTAGTAGCAATCGCTGGAAGTTCACCTTCAGTTCTGAGCCACAACAGCAAGGCATTGTGGGTATGCAAATTAGCTCAAATGCAAACCTTTTTCTCCAGGAAATTGTCTAAGAGGGCACTTTATGCATAGCTTAATCAGCCCAAGACAAGACATTGTGCAAGGCTGCCAGGACAACTACGTACCTGGTTTCACCCTTATTAGGGCTCATCAGTGCAATATAGTCCTGACAGCCTTGTGGTTGGAGCATTTGGCCATGTTTTCACAACACCAAGAAAGTTCTGGTGGGTTTAAAAAGGTTTGAAAAAAATAAACCTTTCACCTGTAATGTGAAAATAAGAAAGCCCATTAGAGCCAAGTCACACATGCCACAAAGCCACCTAGAAGCCATCGTTGGAAGTCAGTGCTTTAAATGGGCCAGTCCTGAGTAACTGCATGTATTTGTTTTGAGCATTTGAGTACCTGCACTTCTCAACACCTCAAAGAGTACCGGTACTCAACTATGTTTCAAGGTCAAAATGAAAACGTTTAGTTTCACTTTATCGCAACTTAAAGGATTAAACCTTTACTGTGGAAAGCAGTGCCCCCTCCCCTCGTCCTCCCTCTCTCCACCACCCGCAGTGCCCATAATGTCTCCTTCAGGACCCATCCTGCAGAACAAAAGGAGAAACAAACATGCTGCTACAGTGCTCCCGGCACACTAGGCGCAGAACACTGTTTTGCTAAGTGGGCTTCACCTGTTACCATTGGTGTCCTTTGCTGGAGCAGGGATTGATTTGCAAAGCCTTGGAAATGTCTCTAAGATGTTATTAGCAGTGCCTATTATAATATGTAAATGTTTAAGTTATTGGAGTTGTGATGGAACGTTTGACAGAAAACGAAGCGAGCAATACTAAAACCCCCCTTCAAAAGCTTAGTTTACAGCTATGATATCTGCTATAGTTTGATAGGCAAAAAAGGAAAGTCTCCTTTAATATAGATATTCAAACTTTCTAAATAATGCATAACAGCAAACTGGAAGTGTGTGCGAAAGGATTTCCGATACACTGCTTTACCCAAGTGTGTGCTGTTTGGCACATCATTTAATATTGCTGTGCTTTACCTGCAAACAGGCTGTGCCTAAAAGGGACCTGTGCCTAAGGTACCGCGCCGAAACAGCCGGCGCACAAAGCACTTTGCCAGAATGTCCGGCTTCGTAGCTTGCCAAGTACCTGCACTTCTTTTTTTGCATTTAAACCACTGCTGAAGTTCACCCCCAGTTCAGAGCCACATCAGCAAGGCATTGTGGGTATGCAAATGAGCCCAGATGTAAATCTTTTGCCCCAGGAAAGTGCCTTTGTTTTACAGGGCATCGCTACTTTATACATAGCTTTATCTACCCAAGAACGACATTTCTCAAGACTGCCATCTGACGCTGCGATAGTCAAACTTTTTCTAGCCAATCAGAGTAATTCCTGCAGCTATCAGTTGAAGTGGATGGCTTGGCTTCCGGTCCTGCGCTATGCACGTCAAAGTGAGTGTATTGCGCCTCGAGTGTAGGCCCTTCTCCCCTTCTCAACACGAGCAGGCCCATTATCTGCAAAGAGAGATGCCTATGGAGGGGGCAGGATCACAAAAGAAATGCAACAGAAAGCAATTAACTGAAAATGTCAAGTGGCCTCAAATTAGTCATTTGAATATTGACACCGGGTTGAGAAAGCGGGCACTGCCACATGCTCCCTCATTAGTCGACAATTCAACAACAAGCCGCCTGTCAATCATGCACCATTTTAGGAAGCTATTAAAGCCTGATGGCAACAATAGCAGCAACTTTGCTGCAACATTAACCCGGTTACAGCTAGCGGCTCGCTCGAAAAGCGGCATCGCCATGCACCCTCCCTCCCTGGAAATGCCCAACACTCCCCCCTCAGCATTCTGCCTCTCCTTTGCCCTCTTGCCCTCTCTGTCTCTGCTGCTAGGATTCTCTGTGTGCTCCTCCAAAGCCGTCTTTCACAAGCCATCAATGTGGTTGACTTGCAGCAATAAGCTGCGACTTGTGCAGGTGCGCAGTAGCTAGGATAGGCCACATGTTGCCCGCTGCACACTGAACCGGCTCCCCCTTCATCAAGGCAAGTCGGGGGGGGGGACCGCTGGGGGGGGAGAAATCGATCCGGGTATAAGACTATCACCTTAAATACTGCTAAAATGTCAGATTGACATGAAAAGGAACGCCCTCCTAAAAATATGCATGGTTTTGCTTGAGCTGCTGTTGCGGAAAGACAGCACGCTGGATGATGAGGCGTGTAACCTTGGTGTTGCTGCAGACGTGCTAGTACTCATGGGGTTGTGTATGGCTGTGTGATGGGCTCAAGCATTCCAATGGGGCGCGACAGCAGCCCGAGGTAAGAAGGTGAGTCCGCTTTGTATCCATCGTGATGTCTCAGGTCAAAGTCCTGGGGTGGCACCTAAAACTGCACATGGCAGAGAGCAGTTTTAGGTGCCGAATACTCCCGTGCACACATTCCGTGGTGCGCTTGTCTGCTTCCTGCGGTGAATTATGGCGATGGAAAAGAACAATGGAAGCCGGCAGGCAGTGCCGTGAAGTGCCGGCAGCGGAGCAGGCTGGACCGGCTAAGGAATTTTTATTACGCAGCCCAAAAACCATACTGGCTGGCCAATTATTGCAACATCCTGGCACGTGAAGGCAACGCGCAACAACACAGAGAGTAGCAGAGCTGCTGACAACCAAGGCAACCAATTTAAAAGGTTTCCACCACTCAGTGATGAATGCTGGAATTGAAATCTGTAACCCTGACATTACTCGAGGGTCTCTGCAGCAGTCCTGCAGGGTTTCATAGGCTATTCAAGAAGCCTATATTTTTTTCTGTGCACTTTTGGTCGTCATGAACTAAACTAGATTCGTTTTTTTTTTAAATGTAGGCTGCTCTCCCGAGCTCATGCCCCCACACACATATGTAATTGGTCGATTTCAACCAAAAACGCAGACGCGAAATGCAAACTTTTAAACGGCAGTCTGAAGTATTACTACCTTCGGCAGGTCTATCAAAGGCTGCCAGATGTGCATCCAAGAGATGAACGGCCAGAAAGTGGAACATTCTGGTTTACACCCCGCTTGGGGACTGGTAGGGGCAGGGTAGGGCTTACCACTGCCACGGTAGATCGTCATTCCGTTTGGGTAGGGACAGAGTGTGTGTGGTGTGTGTGTGGTGTGTGGGAGAGAGAGGGAGGACAGGGGTTGAGAGAGAAAGGGAGGACAGGGGTTGAGAGAGAAAGGGAGGACAGGGGTTGAGAGAGAGAGGGAGGACAGGGGTTGAGAGAGAGAGGGAGGACAGGGGTTGTGAGAGGGAGGGCAGGGGTTGTGAGAGAGGGAGGGCAGGGGTTGTGTGAGAGGGAGGGTGGACAGGGGTTGTGAGAGAGGGAGGGAGGACAGGGGTTGAGAGAGAGAGGGAGGACAGGGGTTGAGAGAGAGAGGGAGGACAGGGGTTGAGAGAGAGAGGGAGGACAGGGGTTGAGAGAGAGAGGGAGGACAGGGGTTGTGAGAGAGGGAGGGCAGGGGTTGTGTGAGAGGGAGGGTGGACAGGGGTTGTGAGAGAGGGAGGGTGGACAGGGGTTGTGAGAGAGGGAGGACAGGGGTTGAGAGAGAGAGGGAGGGCAGGGGTTGAGAGAGAGAGGGAGGGCAGGGGTTGTGAGAGAGGGAGGGCAGGGGTTGTGAGAGAGGGAGGGCAGGGGTTGTGTGAGAGGGAGGGTGGACAGGGGTTGTGAGAGAGGGAGGGTGGACAGGGGTTGTGAGAGAGGGAGGGTGGACAGGGGTTGTGAGAGAGGGTGGACAGGGGTTGTGAGAGAGAGGGTGGACAGGGGTTGTGAGAGAGGGTGGATAGGGGTTGTGAGAGAAAGGGAGGACAGGGGATGGGAGAGGGAGGACAGGGGTTGAGAGAGAGAGGGAGGACAGGGGTTGTGAGAGAGGGAGGGTGGACAGGGGTTGTAAGAGAGGGTGGACAGGGGTTGTAAGAGAGAGGGAGGACAGGGGTTGTGAGAGAGAGGGAGGGCAGGGGTTGTGAGAGAGAGGGAGGACAGGGGTTGTGAGAGAGAGGGAGGACAGGGGTTGTGAGAGAGAGGGAGGACAGGGGTTGTGAGAGAGAGGGAGGGCAGGGGTTGTGAGAGAGGGAGGGCAGGGGTTGTGAGAGAGGGAGGGCAGGGGTTGTGAGAGAGGGAGGGTGGACAGGGGTTGTGAGGGTGGACAGGGGATGTGAGAGAGAGGGTGGACAGGGGTTGAGAGAGAGAGGGAGGACAGGGGTTGAGAGAGAGAGGGAGGACAAGGGTTGTGAGAGAGGGAGGGTGGACAGGGGTTGTAAGAGAGAGGGTGGACAGGGGTTGTAAGAGAGGGAGGACAGGGGTTGTGAGAGAGGGAGGACAGGGGTTGTGAGAGAGGGAGGGCAGGGGTTGTGAGAGAGGGAGGGCAGGGGTTGTGTGAGAGGGAGGGTGGACAGGGGTTGTGAGAGAGGGAGGGTGGACAGGGGTTGTGAGAGAGGGAGGGTGGACAGGGGTTGTGAGAGAGAGGGTGGACAGGGGTTGTGAGAGAGGGAGGGTGGACAGGGGTTGTGAGAGAGAGGGAGGACAGGGGTTGTGAGAGAGAGGGAGGACAGGGGTTGAGAGAGAGGGAGGACAGGGGTTGAGAGAGAGGGAGGACAGGGGTTGAGAGAGAGAGGGACAGGGGTAGAGAGAGAGGGAGGACAGGGGTAGAGAGAGAGAGGGAGGGTGGACAGGGGTTGTAAGAGGGTGGACAGGGGTTGTAAGAGAGAGGGAGGACAGGGGTTGTGAGAGAGGGAGGGCAGGGGTTGTGTGAGAGGGAGGGTGGACAGGGGTTGTGTGAGAGGGAGGGTGGACAGGGGTTGTGAGAGAGGGAGGGTGGACAGGGGTTGTGAGGGAGGGTGGACAGGGGTTGTGAGGGAGGGTGGACAGGGGTTGTGAGAGAGGGGTTGTGAGAGAGGGGTTGTGAGAGAGGGAGTGTGGACAGGGGATGTGAGAGAGAGGGTGGACAGGGGATGTGAGAGAGAGGGTGGACAGGGGATGTGAGAGAGAGGGTGGACAGGGGTTGTGAGAGAGAGGGAGGACAGGGGTTGTGAGAGAGAGGGAGGACAGGGGTTGTGAGAGAGAGGGAGGACAGGGGTTGTGAGAGAGAGGGAGGACAGGGGTTGTGAGAGAGAGGGAGGACAGGGGTTGTGAGAGAGAGGGAGGACAGGGGTTGTGAGAGGGAGGACAGGGGTTGTGAGAGAGGGGGGAAAGGGTGTGAGGGGGGAAAGGGTGTGAGGGGGGACAGGGTGCGAGAGGGGGACAGGGTGCGGGGGGGCACAGGGTGCGAGAGGGGGGGCACAGGGTGCGAGAGAGGGGGCACAGGGTGCGAGAGAGGGGGCACAGGGTGCGAGAGAGAGGGGGCACAGGGTGTGTGTGATAGGGGGCACAGGGTGTGTGTGAGAGGGAGCACAGGGTGTGTGTGAGAGGGAGCACAGGGGGTGTGTGAGAGGGGACACAGGGAGTGTGTGAGAGGGGACACAGGGTGTGTGAGAGGGGACACAGGGTGTGTGAGAGGGGACACAGGGTGTGTGAGAGGGGACACAGGGTGTGTGAGAGGGGACACAGGGTATGTGAGAGGGGACACAGGGTATGTGAGGGGGCAGTGGTGTGTGCGAGCGGGACATGGGTTTGTGTGTGAGGGGGACATGGTGTGAGAGAGGGGGGACGGAGGACAGGGTGTGTGTGAGAGGAAGGACAGGGGGAACAGGGTGTGTGTGTGTGAGGGGGCAGGGTGTGTGTGACGGGGATAGGGTGTGTGTGACGGGGACAGGGTGTGTGTGACGGGGACAGTGGGTGTGTGAGGGGGACAGTGGGTGTGTGAGGGGGACAGTGGGTGTGTGAGGGGGACAGGGTGGGTGTGTGAGGGGGACAGGGTGTGTGTGTGAGGGGGACAGGGTGTGTGTGAGGGGGGACAGGGTGTGTGTGTGAGGGGGGACAGGGTGTGTGTGTGGGGGGACAGGGGGTGTGTGTGGGGGGGACAGGGGGTGTGTGAGGGGGGACAGGGGGTGTGTGAGGGGAGACAGGGGGTGTGTGAGGGGGGACAGGGGGTGTGTGAGGGGGGACAGGGAGTGTGTGGGGGGGACAGGGGGTGTGTGTGTGTGGGGGACAGAGTGTGTTTGTGTGGGGCACAGGGTGTGTGTGTGAGGGGGACAGGGTGTGTGTGAGGGGGACAGGGTGTGTGTGAGACAGGGGGACAGGGTGTGTGTGAGACAGGGGGACAGGGTGTGTGGGGGACAGGGTGTGTGAGAGACAGGGGGACAGGGTGTGTGTGTGTGAGAGAGAGGGGGGACAGGGTGCATGCGAGGGGGACAGGGTGCATGCGAGGGGGACAGGGTGCATGCGAGGGGGACAGGGTGCATGCGAGGGGGGACAGGGCGCATGCGAGGGGGGACAGGGCGCATGCGAGGGGGGACCGGGTGTGTGGGGAAGGGGGACCATGAGTGTGGGGGAAGGGGACTGAGGTTGTGGGGGAAGTGTGTGGGGCGCACATGGGATGTGTGAGGTGCCCATGTGTGAGCGGAGAAGGGGGGTGCATGTGAGGGGTGTGCATGTGTGAATGGGATGTCTGTGAGAGAGGTGGCAGAGGATGTATGCATGGTTGCATGTATGATGGGGTGTGGGTGTATGAGTGAGCGAGAGACACAGGGTGGGGATCTCCCTATTAACAGAGGCCCTGACCAAATTGAAAGTGCCTGCACCCACTCTAGCTGAAGAGGATCTACACAATCTTAGCTGCCACCCATCCTCCAAAGGGCCTGCTCCTTGAAACCAAGGCATCTGGTTCATGGCCTGTGCCAAGAAAGCTGCTTCTGACCACAGCAGTTCCTTTTTCCCTCTAGCACTGGTGGTGTTAGCAAGCAGCAAAAGAAAACACCTTCCCTTAATATCCCCTGCGAGTTAGTATTTTCTTTCCCTGGAGGAATGTGGGCGTTTTCATTTTTTCGCCCAGAAGGTCGCCTTTCAAGCCCCTGTCACACTTTATAATCGCTTTGCATTATAGAGCTTCAAAAGCGCAGGCGCAGGACATGGAAGGGTTTCTTGTATGGATAAGTTATTACTACTGAAGTTTACCCAGCAGCCCTGCTTGATTCTAACCTTTGACCTCTAGGTTACACCCACACAGCTCTATCGAACCATAAAACATAAAAGGCCTGGCTATTACTCATGCATTCTGCAGTATAAATCTAGCACAGATCAAACATGCTGTTTTAGTGCTGAGCAAAGGTAACTTCACAAATTCTTTACTTTAACGAAACTAGTGGGGTAAAGATCTAAGTATTTTCAATTTCATCCTACCCATCGGCCCATCTCATTCCCTACTCTCCAACTCGGCTCACCTCTTTGCCACCTCGTGTGCCCCTTGCCCTCCCTCTCATTTCCGCGCTTCCTCTCTTTCTCTGCGCTACTCCCACTAGCTCTATTTAAATCGAACCCCCTAGCTCTCCTCCTTTCTGAAGAACCATTTGTAAAGCATTCTTTGCCACCACATCCCCCTGTTTGCCTCTCCCCTATCTCTCTAGAACAACTCCACAGCACTTATCCTGTACCCATTCATCCTAAAACGTAGCACTTCCTCCACTATCCTGTTGCTCTACTGCCCTTGTCCCTGGTTCATGTTTCCAACTCCCCTGCATTATCTGGTCTTATATCCACATCCTCTCACCCATTGTACAGGACACTACTGGTCCTCTTCTCTGTAAATCAATGTTAAAAAGGTTTTGTGAGCATTTTTGTGCAAGACAACGCTGGGTCTTCCCTGTAATTTTCATTAAATACATAAAATATATAATATTTGCCACAGTACTGTGAGGTGTCAGAAATGTGAGGGAGACCCCATTGTGAAGTTTTCTCAACAAATGCTATTTTATTATTGTAGAAGGTTGGATGAACACCTTGCTATCCTTACCCTAATGAGGATTTCCCTGTCTAAAATAAAAGAAACTCTTAACAAAGGATATCTGTCTCTCACACTCAAACATATAACAAATATACAAGGAAAGGTATGGCAGTTCAAAACAATAATGGTCGAATTCAAAATGTGAGCAGTCTCTCTTCATAACCTGGGCGAATTCCCCTACCCCAGGTTTAAATGCGATTCTGTTACACAGTTCAAGAAAGAACACAAGGAAATCCTGATTCATAACTAAAGTTCCGATACATTTTGATGCACATTCAACTTGTCAACAGAAATTTCCAACACAGAAGATACAAGTCTCTTTCTTTAAACAGGTTCTTAGTTCCTCAGTAGCAACAATGATCGTCTTGGTCAGGGTGATTTGCCACTCTGGCAAATCAAAGTAATACCGCTCCTCCAGAATCACTAACAAAGTGTCTGTCAGGACCACTTTGTAGCACTCCTTCAACTTCCACCCGGCCTGCTTCCATGCCAGGCCTACAGTCTCCAAAGGAGTGCCATCCGGATATACTCCCCTGCCCAAACAGTTTTTCACGCCAAGTGCTTTTGTGGTCAGTGTCAACTGACAAGAGGTTCACAACAACTTCACAGCATTCAACAAATTGTAGCTTACAAACTTTCAACAACTTTTCATGGAAAACAAGGTTCACATTGATGCTCTTTAGCACTCTTCTGCAAATGATGCGCCTCTCCTTCTGTATACCTTTTCCCAGAAGGGCAGCCTTTTTGCCACTCTTGTTTCCCCAGTACTCAAGCAACCAAAGACTGATAGGGATAGGGTCTCTTCCTGCCTCTCTCCTAGTTTTGGCAATGTGTGTGTATCCCAGCTTGTACAAGATGTATACAATATGGTCAACAGGTTTCTGAGTTTATAGATGTTGCATTAGACCCCTTCTGTTGGCAATACTGGTTACATTGCGCTTGCCTTGGTTTCAGTTTCCCTTGGCTTGGGAAATGCTTATTGAAGTTAACTCTTAAAGTCGCCCCCACTGGTGTTTGGGATTCCACAGACTCATACTTTCAAGGTTACAGTAATTTGGCTTCGATATAATAAAGTGTTGCTGCTTTTCCCTAGTTCTGCATTGAGAATTGACTTGGGAATCACTTTCACACACGCGCAAGGGCTGTTTTACAACAGTTCGGTATTCAAAAGTTACGTGTGAATCCCTTTCATTCACACGCAAGTACTTCTTCTGCTGCTTTGCACTAGTTCTGCTTCTACACAAGCGCTGCTCACTTGCAGAACGCCTGCTTCAAACACGTGAGCGGGACACAGCAGTCCGGGGTCACTCGCAACCTGTGAACTCACCGGATCAGACATGCGCCTCTGTTCCCCTCTCTGCTCACAGGACTTCTGCTGCTGTGGCTCCTCACGACCTGGCAAACTGCTTCAGCAAGTCTGCCTTCATCCATGCCACTTCCATTTGGAGCTCCTCTTGCTCCCGAGCCTCTCTGGTGCACACCAGCCACAGGAGCCAGCCTCCTGCATGCGTTCTTCTGCACGGCCTCTGCACTTCAGATTTCTTGGGGCACAGACCCGCTCAGGACTGGCAGCTGATATCTGCCAGGCAGTGGTCCCGGCGTCTTCCCTCTCCCCCAGCTTCTGCCTGGGCTGCCAGCACAAACCATGTTGCTTCCAACTTACTCTACTCTTTACCAACACCAGCAGCTCTACTGCCCTGCACCTCAGGGGGCATTTTAAGCCTCTCTGTCACCGGTCAGGTGTGGGTCATTTGCACGAGTGAACTAACCACTCGTGCAACATTGTGCCTCTTCAGCCCTCTTCTTTGTCCCAGTACTTAGGGAATTCTGGGAATAAGACCCTAATAAAAACATTGGGTTTTCTTATGTCTGTTTTAATTTTAAACCCCAGTTTTGTTCCTTATAACATTATTTAAAGGAACACCATAAGAATTAGTCATTAGCCTTGGTTGTACAGGGAAAGGCAATAATTTTACGCTGGTGTTATTCCCAAATTTCTTATCACTGCCTCTCTGGGTTTTAGGGAGGTTTTCAGATTTACAGGTCTCCCGAACATTAAAAGGGTTTTGATTTCTCCCCATACCTAGGGGTGTATGATTGAATTCACCCTTATATATATGTGCATCTTGTGGAACAGTAAGATAGTTATTAAAACAAGCCATTGTATATGTTGGCATTGGCGGAGCCATCCTCCCTAGAGGAAGACCAATACAGTGTCTCATTCCATGGATTCTTCTCAATCCCCTGGGACATTTCTCCTCCAAGGTGATCCTCCCGCAGAACACCAACCCCAAGGTCAGGATCAGGAAGTGTCTGCCTTTCCCTGGCCACTGGAGAGGAGACTTTAGGCTGGGAATTAGTGAGGAGTATGTAGGATTTATCAAAGTACTCATCTCCCCAAAGCCTAGTTTGAAAATACCACCAATAAGCCAAACACAGGCTAAGTTGCCTGATCAGTAACCCACCACAACTATCCCCTTGATTGAATCACCAACGTACAAGGTCATGGTGCAGCGATTTCAATGTTAAACTATCAGGATTGAATTTTCTGGGAGCTAGTTACCTCTTGCTTGTAGCCTAGAAGACAGGGCCAGGAGGATAGCTCGCAAATGCCTTCGTCTTGGAAGCAAGAAAATGCAGAGGCGCACATGTTTGAATCCTGGTCCCACACTTAGAGGCTGGTGTGTGGCCTGAAGCGCAATAAAAAAAAGCTCCTGACCAACTAACATCGCTCTGAGTCACCTAAATCAACTGGTGCCATACAAACAGACCTACGTGACATCTGTGCTTGGGAATGTGCATAAAGGAGCATTAGGACGCATCTGGGAAATATTTCAAGCAGAAAAGGACGTTTACAGGGCATAGAACGTTTAAGTGTGCACCTCACAGGGAAGATAGACTTCCAACACGCTATGTTCCAGCTCCTGGTTCCCCAGATGTAGATCCTGCTTCCTGCTCACTGGGGGATGCCTGATACCCAGGAGCTGGTTTTAGCCCAAGCTCATCAAACGTAACCCAGGGTTCACAACTGTGTGTGTAAAGTACTGGTCTTCAAAATGCGATCCGCCTGCAATTCGCAGTTTCGATTCCTTCGGCAGGGGCGATTCAGTCTTTCATTCTTCCAAGGTCAACACATCAAGTAGAAATCAAAATGGCATATTAACACCAGTAATTGCAGTGCTTAGAAGATAGCGGCGTCTGGCACAAAGTGCTATATAGAACACAGTATTATTATTAAAAGGCTGAATTGGCTCCCTGTAAATGTTTTAGGAAATTGTGCACTTTCATTGTCCTTGCTCATACTCCCTCTGTATAAAGGGTATATAAATAGTAAAAAATAAAAATTAAAACACTCCATCCTCCTTGCCCTTGCCTGGCTGAGCGATTAAAGACACACACACACACACACTAACATTACAATACACGAACAAACGTACCCATAGCTACAAAGCCGTTGTTATCAACTAATTTATAAAAAGGACGATACATTTTGACATTTTCTTTGCAATCCCCACCCAAACTCCATGAGTTCTTAAGGTGCAGAAAACTAGGGAAGAAATGCAAATCTAGATAGATGTCCGCGCGACATCGGGGGGAAAAACAAACTTTCACGCCACAGTTTTTAAGATGCCTCCATGGACACATGCACAGGAGGACACCCTACGCCCCGCATTGAAAAACAATCCTTTCATCGATTTTTCAGCCACAGTTCTCTGTGCCATAAGCGTGCCGCTGACGCCGAAGCAACCAGGCCGTGTGGGCACATGACTGCGCTCAGGGACGCAGGCCAGCAACATCACGTGACCAGAAACTCAATATGCCGTTTGTACTTCCTTGATTATACACTTGGATGTATATCTTAGCCTTTGCGATCGCGCGGCTGTCATTACAAGAATTTAACATCATCGCTACCTCTAATTTAAAATTTTTCAACAGCTGTGGTTACTCCCAAATCCAGTAGTTCATTCGCAGCAAAAATATATCGTAGATTCAAGACTGCTTATCGAAAGGCCTGCGCCTCCGTGACGTGATTTCTCTGGCCACAGGCTGCAGACGGGAGTCTGGGGAGCCTGGCACGCCCATGTATTATCCTAAAAAAATATAATAATGAATGCAAAGCTCTCTAGTACATATGTGTAGGTTGTTTTCATACAGAATACCCTTCCTGTTGAAAACCACGCCCTCTGGTCCACCATCACACACTATGATTGTTTATGGTTGAATAGAAGCAACGTTCCCTCACCAGTATTTTAAATGTGCGCAAATGTGACCTGCTCAAGCTGAGAATTCCAGTGTGGTTTAGCCAGCATATTCGAGAGCGCCTGGTAGACTTCGTCTGGATGGTAATGGTGCGCGGTATAACATAAAATTTGGAAAAGGCTTTCTTTATCAGGCGACTAGATTTAAAAAGTAAAAAAGGGATAGGGCAACTAACAAAGGTAGGACTACCTCTTGAAAGTGGCTGTCCAGGCACTACACTTCAGTAGCGTGTGGAGGAGAAGGGGGTTTAAGCGTTACTATTAAAAAAAACACACATAATCAATGTATCACAAACAAACACTATCTTAAATTGTATAATGCAGCACTTCTACTGTGTGAGATTGTGCATTCCTGCCTGCCAGCTATGAAGACCTACTATCAAAAAAACGGGACCACTGCAGTTTCCAATGGAAACAAAATCTTGAGAAAGGGGGACAGAGCTACATTCCGTGACTGTCCCGGCAAAACCGGGACGCCTGGTCACACCATTTCTGTAACAGATCTCAAACAAGCTTTTAACCTGCTCACGGAATCCCAGCCTGCTACATGCACATGCAGGTACAAGCCCGAAGGGTGGTAGGTCCCTTAAGCTACGTCTTAAAAGGTTGGCATCATACATGCCAACATTCCGAGGCACCTAGGAGGGAGATTTCTTCAGAGAAATCGGGAGAGAACAATTTCCCCATAGGAATGCATTGGAGAAAGTACAATTTTAGGCGGGAGAATGTGAAAAATAGCAGTCTTTTTCCCTGAAAAATCAGGAGTCTCCCCCCTAAATCGGGAGGGTTGACATGTATGTGACCAAGGGCTAGTTCCATGAGCCGTTTCCGTCAGGAAGTTAATTTCTTGTTAAATTAGGGAAATTTTCAAAGTGGGTGTAAAAGCTATGCAGTGGTGGCGATGTCCTTAAAAGGGGCAGTTCTGGTCCTCGAACACCACAATAAAAAACACTCATATAGGAAGCGGCACAGACAATATAGGTTTTATTTTTATATTGCGATAGTGATTTACAATAGATAAACCTTGCACAAAACATAATATGTATCCAACATTTAAGACAATATCAAATACACCAATCATTTCAGTTAGAAACGTTCCAAAATATAAAAAAAGATACATATTTCTTAATAAAGTGCTACGTGCTTAACTTATTTCCATCCCTGCAGTAAGATTTTTTTTGTTTTGCTTAAGCACCAATTTATTCCAATAGCCCCCAAAATGTTTAACAGCAATTGTCGCAAGGGTTTCGTCGTCACTCGTTAAGCAACACCAGAAATCTTCCACAAAAGCCATTCGTTCATATTGAAGACTTTACTCAGAATTAATATACGAGTATCAGTTAAATTAGGACATTCAAGTAACAGGTGCTTAAGAGATTGAGCAGCTGCTGTTAACCCACAGGCATAGGACACCTATACAATTATAATGGAGCCTTTTCTTACAATCAATACTTCACCTGTAGGGAGCAAATTAAATCCAAACTTTAAGAATTGGTCTCCCCAAAAAGCGTTGAGAAATGTGTTCAAATATCTCGGCAAAGATCCTAAAGGTTTATCAAATTTTGGAATAGGACTATACATTTAATATGTAATTATCAAGAATCAATATTATGCTCGATTTCTGCTACGTTAAGGACAACAGGCCTCATTACGAGTTTGCCGTGCGGAAATAACGTGCCAGTAATTCCGTTTATGACACTTTTCTGCACCGCCACACTCCAAGTTTGCCTGTGGGTTGCTGGAATTACCGGCAGCTCTGAGGTGCCAGGAATTCCAGCACTCCACCGGCACAAAAAAATGCTGGTATTACCAGTGCCGTTAATTTACGGCAATTCCGCCATGCAGTCCTATGGGACTCCATGGAATGGGGAATTCCCACATTTACCGCCACTTGTAATCTGCCGGTAATTTCAGCATGCCAAGTGGCAGTAACAGTGTTGGCGTCTGGTGGTATCCCGCCAGATTCCGCCAGATCACCAAATCTGTAATGAAACCCAATGCATTTTTCCAACAATATAACCAACACAGAAAACTCCACACCGGTACTGTTTAGGCCCAAATATGACCACAGACTAAACACATTCTCTGTTTTTTAGCATTTTCCTTAGTACAGGTTAAATCAAATTTTGATGTATAGTGGGGCTGTTACACTCCTCAGATGTACAGCCAGAATGTGAGGCTTATGTGCCCTCAATAATTAGTCCACAATGCAACAGATTAGCAACAGATTAGCATGCTCATTTCATGCCTACTCGAACCAACAAAAAGCACAAAATAAGTGTGTGGTATCAGGCTAGTCTAAAAGTCTGCACGCAAGGATAATTCACACAAAATAACTCGGGAATAAATTCAATGAACTAGTTACATAATGACTTAAGAGGGAAATCAAAAAGAGAAGGCTGATCAACAAGCTTAATGACTAGAATTACAAACAAGCATAATACATCCATCAACAAGTATTGTCTTTATTAAATAAACAAAAAAAAGAATATAGCTTTACAAAAGGATTGCCGCAGTAACGAAATGTTTCGGTTAAAAGTAGAGACTTTATTACCGTGGGCAAAATGCAGAGAAAATGAATAAAATTAAATTAGCTATTTCTTGCAAAAAGGTAAACCAACATGATCAGAACACAGAAATATATTGAGTGTCTGCACACATTTTGGAATGCAAAAGAAAGCCTCTGTATCAAGAACATTCATGTGGCGTTAAACCCTCATTGCAAGTGCTGGAACGGGGCGGCGGGAGAAAAGACCTGGAGCCCTTGTAATGGCCTGAGCAGGGATCCCGGGTTACCAAAGCGGTAACCCAGGGGTGTAAAATATTTTCAGTCATTGAACGGGATGCCTCCTGCATCCCGCTCAATGACTGAAAATACAGTCTAAAGATGGCCACCATGGACAGGGAAGAGGGGTTTTGATGGCGGCGTGCAGTGGGGGGGGGGAGCGAAGATGGCAATTGTTGCCACCGAAATAAGGTAAGTAGGGGGTGGAAAGGGAGAAAAAAAAGGGACGGAGTGTGGGGGGTAGCATCGGGGGACAGAGGGCTGAGATAGCGGGTTTCAGCCTGTGCTCCTAGCCACCTTATTGGCTTTCTCTCCCCACCAGGTTGCTAATGTAAAGTGAGTTTAGAAAGGTACAATCATTTTCATACAAAACACTTCACATACTCTGGGGTCAGGGGTCAACATTTCAAGTTGCACGCTAAAAGTCACCCTCCTCCTCACTTGTATGCATGCACACGGCACACCATTCCTTACGTTAAGATCCAATTAGAACTAGTCAACGGCAAGTGCAAACTGCGAGTCCTGCTATGGTTTAGTCTCGCTACAGTCAATCTAGCTCTGGTATGGCTGTGCTCTACCAATCCATTTCAGTATGGGATGTGTCTTGGGTCAGAATCAAGAGACACAAGGTGTCATTTTGGTGAACCTCTTGCTTTATTCACCATAAATCTAACTGTCCTCCCTGTCGCTCGTTGGCCATATCCTAGAGAAAGAAAGTCTAAAGGCTGTTTGTCAGAACGTCCTACAATACAATTTCTGTCCGGCTTTTAGAAAACCTTGTCTTGTCCTGTTCTCTGTCCCTACCACTGCAACAGAACAGAATAGAAGAAATAAAGGGAATGAATCGCGGTAGGTCTCTGACCCAGTGTTTGGACTCTGTTTCTCAAGGCAGGGTCCCTGAGCCCGTTTCTCAGTTCACACAATCAGGCACAGAATGTCTGTTTCACCTTCTTCCTTCTTAGACCGCAAGCTTACTGTAAATCAAGGTCTTTATTTACCCCAGCCCTGCACACCCGGTAACCCGCGGTGTTACTGGGGCTAGACTTTTCTATTCCAGGTACTCTTCGGAACTCAGTTTCCCGTAATGACAGACGTCTTTTTGACTCCTGTTCTCGCTTTCCTCTCCCTGGAATCCCTTGTTGTATCCGTGGGTGTTCTCTTTCTTCAGCGCAACTTGGACTTGTGTTCTTTCCCCGACCCTGGGAGGATTTGACTATCACCCCACATTGGGGTCGTTTGGCTTCCACCCCACTGTGTGGTCATTTGGCTATTAACTCCGATTGGGGACCTTTGGCTCTCACCCCACCTTGCGGTAGTTTGGCTCTCCCTCCACTCTGCGCTTGTCGGCTTCTCACAAAACCCTGGGGTCTGTTTTGACCTTGCTACCCGGCTTCCCATAGTGTCCACATAACGCGTCTTCTCAGGCGGTGCTCCTCCAGTTTGTCATCTCGGAAAGGAGGGCGGTTTTGTTTGGTTGGGTTCCTTCATCTCCGTTGGAGTGGATGCTACCCTCCCAACAATTCCTAGCGTGAACTTTGTGGTGGCACCACGTCACACTGCTGTTCGATGGTCCCCACTTCCTTGGCTGGACCTCTGCTCTCAAGGCTTCTGTTTTGGTGCACCAGCCTCTTTGCCCAGTGTTCCGCGGCCTCCACTGCATGCAGGCTCGTCTCCCCGGGCCACACTTCCCAGGAGGGTCTTTCTGTCTCTCTCTCTCTCTCTCTCTCTCTCTCTCTCTTTTCCCCCTTTTCTCCCCCCCCTCTTGACAGTGTGGATGAATGTCTTTGTCTTGTTCTCTGATCCAGATTGAGGACGGTGCCCGGACAGTGTCAGAAACCAAACTAGCCATTGATACATGTAGTGGTAATTCGTTACATATGTCAATTCCCATGTAAACAACAAACCTATTATGTGCATGAGATAAGGGAGGGCAACATATCCGTATCTAGGGATTGTGTGTCCTCTAAATTACCACCAGTGGGATCCCGCTTGCCCTGTCCACTAGCGGGTGATAACCTAAGCGGGGTCAACTCCATAATCCCAAACAATTTTTCTGCAGCACATTAGAAGATGCATATTAGGTCTTTTCAATCCAAATAGAATCTGCTTTGATTTGATGTATCACCAACTCTGAGCTATTTTACATTAGATTAAACAAGAGGCTAGCTATTAAAAGGGGATGGCATTGGGTGGCCATGTGTTGTAAAACTAAAATAAAAACATCCCTACCATATGGAACAAGGATATTGCCAGTCACATCAGAGGTCTGTGGCCTTTTAAAGGAACATGTGGTCACAGAACTCCTCGGAGGTGTGCAATAACCTGATAATGTACGACTAGGGGTACTTTATCCACATGTAAAGCACGGTGGTCGTAGAAGACATTAACCTCCGTCCCCAACCTCGTGTATTTGCAGTTTGTTAGTTAGCTACAAGTTAAGGCAACCTCGGGGTGGCAGTGGCCCCCACAGCTACACTAGAGGTGTCCATGCGCTTTGCTGCGGTCATTTCCGTACTAGTGATAGCCCTATCCACAGCCATACCTATAGGCCACCTTGTCCATTTGCGTTGCATCTATGTGCTGCAGTTACACCAGCTGTGGCTAGGGCGGCTCCAGAGCTTCACGGTACATGATGCAATGCAAACTTGTGGCTATCCCATTTCTTTCGGAAGACCTGTGAACTTCTTTAGTATTGACCACCATAGTGCTTTGCTGTTGCCAGTAGCAAAGGCAGCTTTTGGTGGCAGGGGGGCAGATGATGGGGCGGCTGGGGGGCGCACAGTGCACCAGTGGGGAGAACGGGGGACGCCCCTCCAACACCCCCAGCTCCACCACAGGTTGTTGCCTTGGAGACTGCGAGAACTGTGTAAGCTAATTATTAGAATAAGTATGACGACCCAAGGGAAGTGCCCCACCACAAGAGACGGTGCTAACCTTACACAACTCCCTTGAAGGTAAGTGCTCATAATTATGATGACCCAGTTACAGCTGAATAGCGGAGGCCCAGAGAGCGTTTAGTCTCATCTATCGGTAATGCCCTGGAGAGCCCAGCTGGAGAGCCCAGCTCGGTATCATTTAAAAAAATGTTGTGGGGTATGAAACAGAGGAAGGTATAAACGTCCTTTTTTTTAATTAATTACAGTCTCTGCTCACTGTCCTAGAGACCCAGTTTCACGTAAACCAGAAATATTATCCATCTACACCTCCCCCTTAATTCCCCCAAACGTTTCACTACAAAATTGGGACGCCATCTATAGTCCCATAACCATCAAGCAAAGCTTGCAGTAGATTGTCATTTAAGTGGGTTTAGTAATGTTAGGAACAAGAGATGGGATTTCTGTGGACTGCTCGCTGGATTGGTGGTCTGAGTGTGACCTCTGCAGACAAGGGCTTGGCGAATATAAGAAATGGTCTAGAACTCACGATGGCCATCAGTTGAGTGTTCCGATTTCACATCATCTGCACTTGGTTGAGGATTGTCATAGCAACAACGAGATGCAGGCCTTCACTGGCAATCTTAATATCAGAGTATACGATTTGTGCACTATGTGTCAGCGTACACATGCACGGATCCGCTACTATAATCCAAAGGCACCGTTCTCAAACTCCATGCAGCATCAACAGGCTGGCCCTATCCCTTCCCAAGCCTAGCCCTCTCATCCACTCCTTAAACTCTGCCACTCCAAGCTCCCTCCCCCTGCCCAATTTTAACACTGCCCCTCCTCGCTACTCAGACCCTCCATCTAAATCCATGCTACTTCTTGTAAACCTAGTTACCACACTCACCCCTCTTTCCAAACCTTAGCCACCTCACACACCCTCACTTAATACCTTCCAAGCATCTACTGGACATTCAATCAGTCAGTAAGTAGGTAGGTATTGTGGTCTTGTAGAACTCCTTTTGCCATCTGGGGCCCTCTCTCTACATGTCAATAAAACAACATTCCTTTCCAACCACTCGCTAGGTCATATATGGAATTCCAAACATTCTTTGTATTTTGTGCGCTTTACAAAATGCCATGGCTGAACACAACCTACACAGAAAGCGATTTGCCAAATTTGTGGCATGGCATTACAAAGTCCCCTAACTGCATCTCCTAAGGGGGAGGGGACAATGAGAAAGTACTGAGTGTGCACACTGGTGTGTAAGTGTATTTGCCAATGTAATCAATTTTCTTTGCTCCTAAACCTCCATTTTGACCACTGCATGACGAATAGGAAAAAAGACAGTAGGCCAAACTAACCCAAGATATTGTTCTGCACAACTTTGCAATGTGGAGTACCGGCAATAATACCATTGTCTTCTTGGAGCCTTTGTAGAGCTGCAGGCCATCTCGCCCCCCCCGCACCGCACGCATCACGAGTAAATCCCATGCAACCCCTGGCAAAACCCTCTTTCACATTTGGAAGATTTTTCTTACAGGTTCGAACTTTGGCAGATGGGTTTATACTCCTTGGCAAGCTCTAGTGGCGTCATATGCACCAATAGGCTCCATCCAACTCATCTAGTATCAAGGATCACATTGAAGTTCTTGCAATAGTAAGAAACGGGAGGACAAAGCTTTCAGCGTGGGGTGAAGATCGCCGAGGGACCACCACCACCAGCCCTACAGATTGTGAAGGAAACATTTGGGTATTTTGTCAGAGAGTGGTCCAGTGGCGCAACAAGGATCGGGCTTGCATTAAGACAACGAAAAAGCTAGAGGTTATGTAAGGCGTAAGCATTGGGCAGTGTGGATACACACACTAGGCCAAGGGTTGAAGCAGGCTTTTCATCTAGAAAACAAGGAAGTAGCGAGGCTGGCAGCCGTATCCAAAAAAGATTAAACCATCGGATGCACATCGATTACATCAGGGTTGCCCATCTCCAGGCCTTGAGGGCCGGACATCCGACAGGTTTTTAGGGTATTCCTGAATATTCATGAGAAAAAATGTGCATACATTTAGAGTCAGTGTATGAACATTTATCTCATGAATTTTAATGAGTGGTATCCTGAAAATCCTACATGGGTCTGGCCCTCGAGGCTTGAAGTTGGACAACCCTGTGGTTCTGCAAACTCCTTTTCAATAAATAGTAAGGCGCACATCAGACTTTAAACCTGGATATGGACATAATTAAGACCGAAGAAAAGCATCTTGCACAATAAAAGCTGACTTGCGTCCTGCTGTCAGGTACTCTATTGATGGACACTACTCATACACCCACAAACCGGATGCATTCAGGAGACTCAAAAGCAGGGCGGAAAAGGGGACAGAAATGCAAAAGGATTCAAGGATCGTAGCCAACTGAAAGGAATTGTATATGGTTGAAATGTTTGGAAGAATGCTTGCTCAAAAATCTCAATTTCACCAATAGTCGAGTGAACAAATGGTCACTTGATACAATATCAAACGATGAGCTACAGGCTGCAGACATAAAAGACAAGGAATGCCCACTCGGAAGTTAGAATTGTGCCAACCACCCAATTCTTCCACCGACGGCCCCATCAAAGGCACTAGTTGCAAGCGAGAGTGCATCACTCCAATGAATGAATGAATCTTTAAATCATGGGATTGCCCAATCACAATAGTTAGTCTGCTTCACAAACCCGATTGCTCCCAGGCAAAGGGTGTTTAGGGTGTTCTACACAAAGCCCACATGCAGTCTGCTCTTCCGTCCCAGTGACAGCCGCTGTGGTGCTGAAAACGAAACAAAAAGAGTGCCAAAACTCTCACGTTGATGCATGACATCATTAATTAAAAAAAATATAATATATATGATGCAGTGGGGGTGAGAAAAATGTTTCAGGAGCTTAAAACAAGATCAACGGTCATCATGGGAGTAAATCGATCCAGTAAATAAATACATGCACATCTGGGCGACACGATGCAGGGGGAGGGGTTTCTGTGCAGGGGGACTTGTCGAGAAAAACCTCTGCGACATAAAACAGAATGACTCCATCCCTATGGTGGTTTCTCACCCATATGAACCTTTGTTTTCTTTATCTAAAGGACTAATTAGACCATCGCTTCCTATGTTGGTGTGAGCAATTCAATCATCCGCACAGGGAGTGTTGCGCTCGCCTGGGCTTTTTTGAATTTTGCAAATGAACATGAATGTTGGGAGATCAATCTCCAAAAATGTGTGGGGACATTCCGCACACATTTTCCCTGCTCACCGCACAACAAACTCATAGTCGAGTGTACTCCGGGAGGACACAGCCTACAGGCGCCGTCCTCCCCTGTCATGTTCAGCTGGAATGAGACAGCCACGGGTACATCAAAAGCATCTGAGAGGGGGAAGGAGCCACCTCCCTCGGGACATGGCCAGCCTAATTAAAATATGAAAGGCTCGATGGATCTGCCTCTCTCTTGTCTAAATCTGCTGGTGGCAGTGCATACTGATAAGAGTAAATTGAAACAAGCCTGCGACAAGCTTAGTCACAGAACAGACAAAAGGGAGGCAGGACTAACACCTCTTGGATATGTAATGTGTCAATTTGAAGCTAGCACCTATTCTCTGCATGAAAGGCAGTGAATGGCATGTATGGGTCCACCATTTAGCGTAGGCAACCCCTGCAGAGAGGAACCCTTGCAGAGGGAAGAAGCCTGTGATTTAAGGGAGGCGGGAAGTCTGCTCTAGTCACAAATGTTAAGGAAGGCCTGCGCTTTGATCAAGGGTCCCAGAGGGCTCAGTTAACCAGAGAGACACTTTCATATACAACAAACAGGAAGATGGGTGGGACTTAGGAGTACATGTTGTCACCCCTTACCTTTCCTGTTGCAAAGCACTCGGGTCCTGACCTCACGCATAACAGACTGTTGTTGGTGGGGACCCAGGATTGGTTCCTTAAGGTAAGCTTAGCCTGCACCAATCACTGTGGCCTATTTGGCTTTAAAGGCAGGCTGAACCCCTCACTTAGCAGATCATCCAACAATTTCAAACGGAGTAAGAAGGACTTATGTGGGCCCTGGCTGAAGGTACAGTCTGCCTCACATCTTCCACCAGTGAAGGAAGGCCAGGATTTCCAAGAGGGAAGCAAGATCCCTCCCCTAAACATCTCCCAGGGAACAGAGGGAGATGCCGGACTCAGAGGACCAGTCTAGCAGCTCCAGAACTGGCCCCCAGACAGCACACAGCGTGGCTTGCTAGGTTATACCAGCAAGCCTCTTTGGTGGGAAGTGCCAGAGAGTCTCTGAACAAAGGACAAGGCTGTTGCCTGCAAACTCTCCTCAGCTTTGGGACGTCCGCCTTAAAGGACAACACAAACCCTGAGATGAAGCTAGGAGGAGTGCCACAACAAGCATCAACCAGCATCCATCTTTTAAGGACATTTTCGAGGCAGTCGAGCCCTCGAACCGCGACCAGCTGCACCACTGACTGTTGCCACGATGCAGTCACTGAAGCCGTCCGAGACGCCGGGACCAGTGTTCCAGATCCGCCAAACAGCACTAAGACAATAATTCTTGACCCGAGCCGCCATGTAGGCCAGCCTGCAGCCGTCCGTCCAGCCTCGTTAGCCGAAATGCCTGCCGCCTGATACCCACAGCTGTCTCCCATCTTGAACTCTGTCACAGGAGCATCAAGATAATCTTAAGCACCATGTAAATTGTGGTTCTGTCCTCCTGGTCCATCTCCGAAGGCCTCCAGTGACGATCCCTTGCTCTCTTGGTGCTGAAACCAAATAACATTGAACTGTTAAGTCTGATTGCTTTACCAACTACCATCCTGTCAGTATCCAGAGTGCATCCCTTTCCTTTGTGCAACAGTCTGTTTTATGTGTTCCTTTACAGGGTGGGTTGTATTTTGTAGTGTGCTAGAACTGTCTGTTGTAATAATAAAGTAGATATTTTTATACAGTGCCTTTTATCATTGGGTAATAGTTTTTATTCGCTGTGTTGCAACTAACCAACGATCCACGACCTTGCAGAGATAAGCCTGCCATTCCGTCCACGTTACCAAAATTGGACAAGGAGGTTTATAATTTACTTGTGTTTCCAATTTGTTTGGATCACTTCTGGTGTACTAGAGGTGTGGGGCTGATTGATGGTTTATAACCCGATATTCATCCCTGGACCACTGAAGCCCTGGAAGCCGATTCGTCACAGTCGGCCAATGCTTGTTCATCATGAACTGGTTGGTGCATGCACGTCAAGACTGAGGGTTCCGGCCCCCTCAGGGTTACTGGAGCAAGCCTGCAGGCCTGAGTCCAGTGGAACAGTCCAACATGAACTGGATAGAATTAACCGATGATTAAACTGATTTTTTTTCCAGGGTATAGGACCTACGCCCCTCAGCTCTTGGGGGAGAGTAGAAGCAAATCCAGGCAAAAAGGTTCACTCCCCCCTTGCGAGTTCATGCTTGACTGCAAGTACATAACTTCAGTCCATGAACACCAATGACGGACCCAGGACTTGCATGAATGGGGCTGCTAAGGTGCGATAAGTGTGCCGGAAGGGCCTAGTGGTAACATTCGCTAATCTTCTCAGGTCAGGTGACCAATGATCTATAAAGGTAACGGGTCAGTCAGGTCAGTCAAGTGCATCCTGGTTAGAGACCAGATGCTGTGATCATTGGAAATTGATGTTTGGGTCTGGTTTCTCCGATACCATTAAGCTGGAGGAGGTTTCATTTAAAGATTCCTTGTAAAGTGGAACTCTTTATCAGCTAGAATTGTTTTACTATAGGGCAACCTACCTTCTTTGTATGCGTCTTAGAATGTGTTCTGGTCAGAATCCACCATACATGCCCTCCCCATCACTGGAAGGCTCGCCCTGGGATTCGCTGGTGCCAAGCAAGCCACTTTGTAAACTGAGCAGCGAGGGCGGTCCAAGGAGAGCACACAAATGGACCATCAACACTCCCCTAGGAGAGGACAATTTTCTTCCTTCTTCGGAAATAGTTGATAGCTTCCAGACTTTGGTGCTCTGGAGGCAAGCAAGGGCGCATGCACCTGTTTAATTATTAGGCTTTTGTGTAATTTTCCTTCCAAATTGCAGTTTTATACTTTTTTTTGCTGAGCCTACAAGAGGATGACAACATTATTTTTTTTTTAGAAGAAAAGAGGCTGAATTCCATTAGTAGATTGTGCATGCAGTACTTTACAGCTAGTAAAATATTGTTAATTTAGGATTCATAATTTTCCAATTTTCTGGATTTCGTCCAGCTTCTTAGAATAACTGGCCCACAGGATATAATCAGTACAGATTTAGTTCAAGAGTTTAGCCTTCCAACATCCAGTTTGCTGAAGTACGGCAATTCCTGAAGGCCTGGAGAACCGTGAGCAGCAGGGTAAGGTAAATGGAGTTAACCCTGACTGGACATCAACAGTAGTGGACTACCAGGGTTTGAACCCTCGTACTCCAGAAAGTATACGCTTACCCAGGGAGTGCAGAGGTACCCCCTCCATTAAAAAAATAGTGCTTTCAATGAAAGCAAGCATTAAAAACACTCACAAAAACAGGCAAATGGGGTAATGTCGTTTTCAGCCAGCTCCTTAAGAGAGAGGTGACTTACTTTATCAAGTGCACAGTTTCATCCAAACGTGCTCTGCTCTTGAATAATCTGAGATCAGGTATAGCTCATGTACAAGTGCCACCCATTTAAAGGTTTCTTCCAGTGAAGCCGCAACCTTACTCACAAATGGAATGTGAGGGGGTGACACAAATCTTGCTCTCGCTGCATTTACACGACACACTCACTGGAGGGCCTGGAGGCAAAGCTGCAGCGTGGAACAGAGAAGGCATCAAGAAAAGGTCACCTTTGCGTTCCGGGCTACTATGCGAAAAGGTAGGTTTCTGTAGCTGGTTTGCCGGTATTAGTATAATTGTTCAATTTTATTTGACCGAATATTACATTTGACTGAATTTGGTCAGTAACATTCGATCGAATTAAACCGAACAATTAAGCTAATACATAACGCTCCCTAATTTCCGTATGTAATCGCCTCGGTGGTTGCAGGGGTGTCGCCTGCTTCTTTAATATTGGAGGCGGGGACAAATAAAAAGAGGAAAAAAAAAGAAAAAGGGACCCTGTGGCGTCGGATCCGACCCGCGTTAGAGGGACGGATCTGACGATGCAAGGCTGAAGTGCACCAGGCAGGCAGGAAAGAGGGAAGGGGGATGGCGAGTGTGGGGTGGGTTGGTTTAAGCGCGATTGATCATATGAAAAGTGAACGCATGCAGGCTGTTTTTTTTCCGATCAGTTTGCCCCAGTCACTTTTCATACGATCAAACACCCCCAAACGGGCTTGCCAGCACATGTGGGTCTGCCAGCAAACAGCAGCTTCTAGTGGGATATCTATTCATCAGTGTATTCATGCTGGTCTGCACAAGTGAAGTGAATCAAAATGTGGCATTGCCTCATCGCTAGAGACCTAGACCTCTGAGGCCCCAGACGAAGCACCAACTCACTCTAGTTTCCAAGGAAATAAACAGCAATGATGTCGACTCCTTTCGCCCACGCCGACCCAATCCCTACCCTCGCATCATTTCTCCTGGCAGTGAAACACACTTTGGATAAGCAGAGATCATCCCATCTCCTGCTCGCGGGAAAGGCCTCGGATTTCTGCCAAAAAACAACTATATGTGTGACACGAAGTAGTAAATTGGGGTCGCAGACTGTTTAACCAAAGATGGACATTAGAGGGTAGTATACACCATGACTGCGGGCAAGTGGCCATTTTGTGCAGAGGTGGCAAGTACATTATTGCTATATTTAGCCCTTGTGTGTGTGGGGAGTGTTATTTGTTAGGTCAGGAATACGTTTTTGCTTGCACGAGAACCTAATTGGCTATATGTGTGATGCTCATGCCACCATTTTAGTTGGTTGAGTCACATGCCAAACATTTTATAGCAAATTATTACAATTGGGGGGAATACAATTACACGTTAGACAGTACTTTACATTGGATACATGCTTGGGAAACATCACATGTTAAACTGTGCATTGCACTGCATGCATTGTTAGTAGGCCGAAGAGTGGTCAAACAGTTGCAAGTACACTATTTTTTATACGTGCATGCCACATTAAGCTGAGCACGTTATATTGCATGGTGGCCTGCAAGGTGAAAGAGCGGCACAAAGTAGTAACAGAAATCACAGGAGGAGTACTTTAGATTTCGACCCTACATCCAAGCCCAAGTAGAGCTCTCAGCACCGTGCATTTAAGACTACTTGGCTGAGGTCTGGTGGCGGTGCCAGCAACACAAGTACAGATGTGCAGGTGTGAGGCCCTCCATCTTCCCCCGTTTCATTGGTAAAGCCCTGGCAAAGGCAGTGATGCCCCCACATGTGCCATCCCTTCAAGGGTGCAAACCGAAAATGCAAAAAGCAGTTTATAAAGAGATACTGCATGCTAGGCGTAAACGGTCACCTTGCAGGCAGTGTGAATAATAATGGTCAGTCACACTGCCATATCTCAAAAATTAAAGCAAAGGAAACGCCCCATTTTGGCTGCCGAGTTTCGAGGTGAAGGTGAACAGTGTATTTGGTCAATGTCCATCTCGAACTCGCAACCGGGCACCTTAAACACTCCGCTTTCACAGGCCATCATGCCAAAGCATGTGATCAGATGTTAGGGACTGTGCAACGCGGATTCTGCAGGTCAGTAGAAGCTGCATTCATACCTTTAGAAACTGCATAGTGCAATTAAATGTCGTTTTAAAAGTCATGGTGTAATGAAAGTCAATCCACTCAAGGATATTCTTCAAACGATTACTGTGGTGCCAGTTAGAACAACCACAGGCCACAATTTACTCTGTTCAGTTCAACTCTAACAAGAAACCTCATGCTCATTCTGGAACAGTCTACAGGCTAACATGCGTGTTGCGGTCTGGCAAACCTTCAACCTCTGCAACACTACACAACTACAATTCTGTACATTACACTACCACTTCTACTGAGCCAAATAGCGTGCACACATTAACACATCCCCCTGGTTTTAACATATGGGGCTTCATTACAAGTCAGCCGGTCCGGAAACAACGGTGGTAGTAAATCCGCCATCACTGTTTCTGGACCGGCTGATTCCAAAGTCCTGCAGGCGGGAGGTGTCACTCCCGCCAGGTCTAATCTGGTGGGAGTAACACCACCTGCCTGCAGGCGGACATGGAAACACCGGCTCTGTCATAGGCGGAATTAGTGATTCCATGGTTCCCATCCCCATAGTCCTATGGGATTCCATGGGAATGGGAATTTACAGAATTCCGCCTCCAGAATTACCGGGTCACTGTGGTTGTAATGCCCCGTTGATTCCAGCAATCACGGAGGCGGAATGGTATTACGGGTCTGGCGGCAGCCTGCCGGTTTTTCCGGCACGGCTACCGCCAGACTTGTAATGAGGCCCATAGCATACTTTCACACCAACAAAACCCTGCATGAATTCCAAAACACAGGTGGAAACTGGTTTCCGTTTCACAGCAACTCATCTATTAACGTCCAAATGTGTCTATGGCTCGTCTGCACTGAATTCTGTATAATACCACTGACGTTATGGGATCTGAAGCTCTTATACAAGAACATCCAATTTGTGTACAGCCATCCTCACATATTTTTGTCTCGTCTGCACTCCATCTTAATCTCACTATACTGTCATTACACTGAACTCGCTTTGAACTTTGTAGCCATAAAACTTAAATACTGTTAGCTTTTCACAATCTTCAAAAGCAGTGAGGCTAGTTGGCCTACTCTTGACAATGTTTTTGGCAAACACGACACCATCCAAACGTACTGTTTACCCACTCTGCAGCACCATTACGTTATGGGTGATACAAGGATGATCTTTGTGTCTGATCCGGTGCAGTTGATACACAAACATTCTCGATATCTTTCTCTTCAAAGCGTTTGATCTAGAAAATACACTATTTTCTCTCTGGTAATTTACCTGATAAACTTTGGGTTTGAAACATTTCCAGAACACACTCAAAACTAAATTTGCAATTTTTTCTCTTCACTAACTGTAATTTGGGCATGCTAAGTGTTTTCAATCACTGAGCTCCGGTTTTACAATATTGTCAGATGCCTCACACTCAACATCAAGAATAACTTTTTCCTCAAATTCAGACATTCCACACAACAAATCATCTTTTCTAAGACCCGGTATAATTTGTATAAAATCCAATATGCCCTTCATGTGCAATACCAACTAGTTTTCAACAAACTCCTAGCGGAGCTAATGCCCTCCAGCCTCCAGACAGTAAGTTCGACACAATGAGTGCATGCTTAATGAGCCAGAAATCCGTCAGTTTCTCAGTATGTCGTTGTAATTGTTTATTTATACAGCACTTATACACAAGTTAAGAAGGCGGGAAGGGAACCAGGGAATACAGTAATCATTCTTAGGCCTTGAAATTTCTGAGTGATCTAAACAGAAAAACTAGCATACTAGGCCTGATGCATTTCTCCTAGTGCAAGTGGATGATGTGTTACAGTTTATACCCAGCTAGGGAGGGGGGGGACAGAAAAAGGTGGGGGTGGGTGGGGGACAGGACAGATTAACTTTCTAGTCCTAGTACATTTAGGTAACGCATGAGTACACACGGAGGTGCAAGTAAGCGGGGTGGAAGTTGGGGGCTGGTGGGAGGGGGACAAATGCGTCCACTCCAACAAGGTCCTGGGTTGAGTGCAGAGAGGTTGCCTCGCTCATGGAGTGTAAGCTGAAAGTGCAGTAATGCTGAACATAGTGCAGTGGCCCGGAGGCAGGTGCAAAGACTGGTGGGGGGTCCTGGGACCTGTAAGGCTCTGGAGGGGAACCAGGCAACCAGTCAGTGAGTATGAGCTTGCTTATATGGGCAACCACTTACAGGAAGTCCGACTACCCCCGAATGAGATCGGCACACTCGCTGCCATAAATTTCATTGCATAAGATACAACTTGGTAGGAAGAAAGAATACCTACTTTGTCCCTTTCACAGGACAAGTTGAGAAAACAGGCAGCTGTAAGAAAGCAAAGAAACGAAAAGGGGCCCTCTACTGCATCACATTAGTTTAAAACACTAATCAGCACTGCCACACGAGAGGATAGCAACACATTAAAAATACGTTTTCTGACATTAAAAAAAAAAAAAGAATGCAAATGGACTAAAGGCAGAAACCATTCTGGCCAGCGCACTTGGGCCGGGTTTAAATTATCCTCAACACCAGCCATGGGAAAAGTGACAGATTTAAAAACCTCAAGATCATGGTTTTACAACCTCCTGTCCGAAACACGTGACTGCCTGCCATCTATACAAGATGGCTTAAAAATGCGCATACATAACATGTTATTTGTACTTCCATGTCATACCTTCCTTGTCAGTGCTCAGCCTGCAAGCGAGTTATCAAATAAAAAAATAAAAAGCACTCAAGATAAGCAGCATGCACCCTGATTTACACTTACAATTAGGAAAATAGTCCACACCTCAACAACAACAAAAATAGCGTACAAAACAAGTAGGTATCTGACCCTTGTTGCCATGTGCCCTGCTCTGTTGATGTCATACAGTCAATTGGAAACGATCAATTTGGGTACTACCGTTTGGACTAGAGGCATCAGCCGACCATGAGACAAAAACGAGCACCTAGTCTTATATGAACCGAAACGGGTTATAATAAAATGTTAATTACTGACCATTAAGAAAAGTATCAGATACAACAACAATGCATTTCTTTTAAAAATTAAAATGTGTTTTACTCGCTTTAAGGTACTCCAGTTGATTAAAAAAAAAAGTTTTTTTCACTGGGGGAGGAGGGAAGCTTCAAGGCTTTGGGGGCGCAGGCTGTTCGAGCATGCAGGTCAGTAATGTTACTGCAGGTGTCTAAACAGACACACTGGAATTGGTAATTTCTCATATCGTACCATGCTGACAGACAGAAATTCCTGTCACCTTGCTGTCACTTAACACCGCGACGCGCGCTCGATAACTGCTGAATGCGATATTGTTGGTGTTGTAGACTTATACTTATAATGCACAATACAAAACAATGACATGAGCCCAAATATTAAAAAAGACAGCAAGTAATTGAAACCAACGAAGAGCCGCCAACGCAGGTACACGGCCTTATGAATAATCGCATTACTACTCAGGGTTTGAAAGTGCCAGGGGCTACGAGCTCCCGATTACAGCCAAGAAGAGCCTCCTTGGCTTGACAGCTACAGAAGCCAGGAGCTACGTTTGACACTGCCGGCAAACCAAGGTCAGACATTTTCCTAAATTATATTATCCAAGTGTGTTTTGGTATGTGTATAAAAGGGCATTAGAACACATCTAGAAGACATCAGCGCCCCGATGCCTGTGGCCTTTCGGCACTTTATAATTAAACAAATACATTTAAAGCAAAATGAGTCGTGCACAATGGCCAAAAAGTTATAGTTACATCATACGTGGGAGTGAAGTTAGCAGCAGGCTATATATTGGCTCCTAGTGCCCCAGAGGAGCTGCAGCGTCCGGGTGATGCCAGATACTTTCACTGCTCATCAAATCCTTATTTCAAGCCACGTTTCTGTGGGCAAGTTCGTGTTTACAGGCGCAATATAGTGAGGCGGGAATTCATTGGAAACGAAGGACACAGTGCAGCTGAAGAGAAGGCAGGGTTGGCTAAAGGTAACAAGTGGAATGTTTTGTAGGTGGCATGGGAAACGTGGGATGTTAATGTTAAAGGATATTTTTTAGCGCGCACTATCACCACAGTAGTTGTCCCCTGGCGTATCTCTAGTGGGGAAGTCTCGACTTTCATCCTGAGGGCCTGTGTTCAAGTCCCTGCTTCAGCAATGACAAAGGGGCATACATGGATATCCCAGCTACAAGATCCAATGAGAGGAATGTTGCCGGATCCCAGATCCGAGAAAATCCGCCCCAATGACCAGCGCTGGCCCTGAATCGAATTATAAGCATAGATGGTTTACAGGTAGTGTGTTTGGGGGAGTAGGCGGGGTTGGGGCACTGCTCCAGTGCGTTAAGCTGGTTTAGCCTTCCATGCAGAGCCGCAGTGTGTAAAGCTGGTTCAACATTGCATGCAGACTCACTACCACAGCGCAGATTCTTCAGGCTGCCAAAGTGTGTCATTCAGGTTAGCAAGTAGATGCAATCATGCGCTAACTGGCCGTGCAAACATGGGCGTAATTTTAGGGGGGACAGGGGTGTTTGTCCCCCCAACTTTCATGGCACACCATTTTGTCCCCATTCATTTGGCTGGGGCACCTTTTCTTCAGATGTCTTGTCCCCCCCAACATTTTCAGCAAAGTTACTCCACTGCAAATAAACGCACTTTCAATCAGTGCTATAATCCTGGTGCAGATCAGAACGCGCTCGGAATCAGTGCTTTGATCTGAACGCGCTCTGAGGCAGTGCTTTAATCTCGGTGCAGATCCGAATGCTCTTTGAATCAGTGCTTTGATCTGGGTGCAGATCCGAACGCGCTCTAAATCAGTGCTTTGATCTGGGTGCAAATCAGAACGCGCTCTAAATCAGTGCTTTGATCTGAACGCGCTCGGAGGCAGTGCTTTAATCTCGGTGCAGATCCGAACGCACTTTGAATCAGTGCTTTGATCTGGATGCAGATCCGAACACGCTCTAAATCAGTGCTTTGATCTGGGTGCAGATCAGAACGCGCTCCGAATCAGTGCTTTGATCTGGGTGCAGACCCATTCAGTTAGAGTGCTTATGCTTCACGCTGGATGCACTGCATGCATCTCAGTGCATAGGTTTAATTGGTTAATTAGAAAATGCAGTGCCTTTACAGGTATGCATGCCCAGCACTTGCCTATGCACAGTTGCTTTGGGCTGGATGCAGACCCATTTAGTTAGAATGCTTATGCTTCACGCTGGATGCACTGCATGCATCTCAGTGCATAGGTTTAATTGGTTAATTAGAAGCTGCAGAGCCTTTACAGGTATGCATGCCCAGCACTTGCCTATGCACAGTTGCTTTGGGCTGGATGCAGACCCATTCAGTTAGAGTGCTTATGCTTCACGCTGGATGCACTGCATGCATCTCAGTGCATAGGTTTAATTGGTTAATTAGAAGATGCAGAGCCTTTACAGGTATGCATGCCCAGCACTTGCCTATGCACAGTTGCTTTGGGCTGGATGCAGACCCATTTAGTTAGAATGCTTATGCTTCACGCTGGATGCACTGCATGCATCTCAGTGCATAGGTTTAATTGGTTAATTAGAAGCTGCGGAGCCTTTACAGGTATGCATGCCCAGCACTTGCCTATGCACAGTTGCTTTGGGCTGGATGCAGACCCATTTAGTTAGAATGCTTATGCTTCACGCTGGATGCACTGCATGCATCTCAGTG